>NW_021703786.1:34693510-34810013 GCF_005190385.1 Monodon monoceros
ATGAGGAAGATCACAGTCAAGTGACCACCAGAGGGAAAAGGGGACAAACCATCAAGCCAGAGAAGAGAAAAGGAGATGAGTAAGATCATACTCAAGGGACCAGAGGGATGTAGTCTGGACCCGCAGCAGGAGGAGATGGCAAAGACGTGGATCAATAGGAACTCAGCGGTGATGCAAGAGGACCTTATACGGTGCAGGCACGCGAGCGGCACTCAATGCTTGTTGAACGAATGTCCTTAGAAAAATAAAGCTGAATTGGGGGTTCCAAAGAGAAAAGCAATGCTAGGAGTTCAAAGAAGGGAAATAAAAACATTATTTTTTTACACATAATCATCCGGTATCGTATGAATTATCTCTAAGTATCTTCCCACTAGGGAAAAATAAAAGCCCAAATTCCCCCCTTCAAGCTCCGTTTCCTGGAGGAGTTAAAAAGGCTTGACCAGGTCTAGACTAAATTTTATGCTCATTCTTTTGCCAGCTCCTCTGGCATAAGTGGCAGGGTTCCAGGATCTGCTGTGGCTCTCCCCACCTTGGCTTGGTGCACTGCAGGTTTCACCATATGCTTCAACAGGAAGTATGTACTCTTTGCGGGATGCTACTTAGCTTATTTTTAAGAGCTGAGCTACATGCAGGTATTTGTGACTCTAGGTCCTATTTAGGGAAACAAAATCACTGCCAGTGCGAGTGCAGTGAACGTTTTAGCGACCAACGATGTGGCCTTGGGATGGAGACGGTCTGGGGGAGCGAGCGGACCAGGCTCATTCCTCAGCCCTGGGAAAGCCAGCAGCTGCTCTGGCAGGTCGCTCTGTCTGATGCTAAGAAATGGTCATCGCTAGCGGGAGTAGGGTTCTGAGCTCCTACCTGGATTGCAAGAATGGCAGGGATTCTTAAACACTATTCTTCATACCAAGGGACTCATGGAGATTCTACTTTTGCTTCTATAGGTTAACCAGGAATCCCACAGGGTTTGTATTAGTTCAGGATTCTCCAGAACGACAGAATACCCTATGGGTAGGGTATGTGTATAATGTATATGTGTGTGTGTATATATATATATATATATATTCCTGTATGTGTACAGGATTGTGCTTTATACAAATCAATACACATCCTGTACACAGGCTCTAAGTACTCTAAGCCCAATTAACAATATATATTCCAACATACATATATAGGATATATGTATCCCATGTATGTGTGTTGTACATATAAAGAGATACATTACAAGAAACGACGAGGAACTGGCTCACACAATTATGCAGGCTGGTGAGTCCAAACTCTGCAGGGCTGATGTCCCAGGTCAGCCAGGACAGACCCAGGAAGAGCTGACGTCCCCGCGCTAAGGTCATCAGGCAGGGAGAGCTATAGTTTGAAAGCCTCCAGGCAGAGAATTCTATCTCACTTGGAGGAAGGTCAGACTGCTGTTCCAGTCAGGCTTTCAGCTGATTGGACGAGGCCCACCCACACACCCACATGAGGAGGGCAATCTGCTTCACTTCATCCACAAGTGTAAATGTTAATCTCATCCAAAGAAAATAAACCCTCCCAGAAAACACCCCAAATAACATTGGACCAAATATCTGAGCACTCTGTGGCCCAGTGAAGTTGACACATACAATTAAGTGTCACAGGGTTAATTCCAACTGAGCTGCCAATTAAATATTCTAGGTCCCATGCAAAGCGTTCTCTAACGCAAACTGGTTGACCTTTGATGAAACTTTGATTTTTGCATTGTAGCCAATCTGCGTTTATGAAGCCACTCACACCATTAAACGATCTTTCTGGATATTTAGAAAATATCAATGCTTGAAAACGAGCTAGCCCATCTACATTCCATTAGGCAGCCCAGAACATTATAAATAGAACAGATAGACATTTTCAGATTTTGTTTCATCTTCTTTGTTGGTTTTCTTCTTAATCTTAGATAAAACAAAATTTGAATAATTCAGGGTTCCCCATACACTCTCTGGGCTCTCCTACCTGTATATTTTCATTCACTCTCTCCTCGAGGCTTTGAACACGTTATCCTACCAGCTCTGGATAGATTATTCATTTATTCACTCATTCAGGTTCCCTTCAAATACTCACTTCTCCATTAATATCTACTTGAACTCTCTCACTCAAAACATCTTTGACTCATTTGAGAGGCCATATATTGTATTCCCAACTTTTGAATTCCACTTCTTTCTTTCTTTCCTTCCTTCCTTCCTTTCCTTCCTTTCCTTTCTTTCTTCCTTCCTTCCTTTTTCTTTTTTTCGGATGTAGTTTCAATGTTCAGATGAGTCTGTAAAGCTCCTTAAAAACAGAGACAGTACATGGTTATCTTTTTCAAGGGCTAACATGAACCTAAGTACTCAGCGAATACTGAATGAATATGAATGAATACATGTGTGAGTGAGAATATGTAGTGAAATAATGTTTCTTGCTGAGCAGCTATTTTAGTAACACATCACAGTCCCCCCTGACTTTCCTTCCGTCATCTGACTTGCATATGGTCTTGAATCCTGGCAAGTTCTGGAAGGCATGCAGCCTGCTAGAGCCGGCAACTGCCTAATCTCACCTCCCCACCCTGGCCCCCCTTGTTTTTTCCAGCCTTGAAGTCACCATCAGAGAGGCCTGTTTTAGCATTTCCATATTTCTACATAAGAGATAGCAGATTTCACATTTGGTAAAATGAGCTCATATAAAATTCAGCTGTGTCTCTTGGATTAGGTTATTTTGACCTTCAAGATGTTCAGGCAGGCCCATCTTTGGGAACTAGCTGGGTTCAGCGCAGAGGAATGCAAATTATGAAATTATAAGGACACACCTATTTTTCTTTCGAGGTTTCTGGATGCGTGTTAAACTTTTAATTATCTGACATTTTATTTTAGGTCTTCTCGTACTGTTTTGAAAGCAAAGAGAAGACGCAAAATACCTTAATTCTTACAGAAAACCAAGCCACGCCCTCCATTAAATTCTGTTGGGTATTCAAATCCTAACTTCACCAGGTAATGAGTGAGGTTATTCTTGGAGTGAAATGATGAAAATCAGCTCATTCAGACCTCTGTAACCTTTGAGCTAAATGAGAGAACACATCTTCCAATCAGACACATATATTGGCTATGACTGCAATTTGGGAGAAATTTTTCCAAGAACATCACAGGTTCTAGGTAGAGAGTGATGTTCATTGCAGGGGCTTTCACGTCATGCACCGAGGTAGCTCAAAACAGTGGGAAAAACATTAGCTTGACTCAGCAATCTCACATACATCTTTGTTTTAAAACGCTGAGGAACTTAACACAAAATGAATCATTAGACCTAAATGTAAAACATAGAACTATACAACTTCTGGAAGAAAACAGGACGAAAAAAAAATCTTTGAGGCCTTAGATAGTTATGCAAAGATTTCTTAGATACAACACTAAAAGCATGATTTATAATACAACAAATTGGTAAAGGGACATCATTAAAATTTTTTTAAGTCAGCTGTTTGAAAGACATTGTTAAGAAAACGAAAAGACAAGGCACAGAACTGGGAGAAAATCTACGCAAAACATATAGGGTAATACTGACAAAATGACGACACTGCTTCTCATCAGATATGAAGCTGGGCAGAAGATTAATGATACAGCAATTTTATAGTGCTGGAGAATAAAAGAGTAGAAAACAAACCAACAAAAACCTCTGTCATCCTCACATAAACAAAACCTGTGAAAACTTCTCACCAGTCAACCTCACTACAAAAACACTTAAATGAGTTTCTTCAGGCTCAAGGAGGATAATACCTGTGGAAAATCGGGCACTGGAAATAGTAAATATGTGGACAAATATTAAAAAGATATTTTATTTTTTTCTTCATTTCTTTAAAAGAAAATTGACTGTTACAAAGCAAAAAGAGTAGCATACTACTGTGGGATTTATACCATAGTAAATAAAGTAAAACCATTAAGTAAATAAGTAAGTAAATAAGAAGTAAATTAATGATGACAGTAGTTGAATGCACAGAAGTGAGGTAAATGGCAATATACAGTGAAGTGGTAATAATTCATAAGAGATCAGGATTAATTAATTATGCACACTGAGGTTCTGACACCAAACATGAGGAAAAAAAGAAAGAAAGAGAGAGAGAGAGAGGGAGGGAGGGAGGAAGGGAGGGAGGAAGGAAGGAAGGGAGGAAGAGAGAGAAAAAAAGACAAAGAGAAAGAAAGAAAGAAAGAAGAGGGAAAAGGAGCTACAAAATTTTAAAGCAAATACAGTAGAGCTAACGATCCAACAGAGGAGAGAAAATGCAAGACCAGAAACACGTGTTGAATCCAAACACAGACCACTAGCCCTTCCACTTATAACTGTTCTTAGAATTAGAAATATTTCATGCAACTGAAATTTATACTCGGCTCATCAAAAAATATTGATTGATTGGCAATTTGTTAGCCACGACGTCTTTAAAACCCTTTGAATATTCTAAGGTCCAAAAGACCTTTATGAAATCCAAGTTCTGAAAGATGCAAGCAGAGCTCCCACTTTATCCTTCATGTCTTAGGAAATGAAAGTGACTAGATGAACAAGCAAACCTTCAACAGACCTATTACTGACACATCTCAGTGAAATATATCTCATCAAGATTTTACCCTCCTCCCATCTAGTTTTAGGGGGAAAAAGTAAGGTTTTGATTATTTCTCCTTAAGTTGCTCTTTGGGAAGTCATCAGCATCTTATTCCCAGAAAAGTGAATAAAATATATCCAGCTCTTGGTATTTTTTTCTAAAATAAATTGAATTGTGGCTTATTTGATTTACAAAATTTTTAAAGGAAAAAAAAAGACAAATATACTGTAGTTACAAAACTAGTTTTTAAAGGATTGGAGGCAAATAGCCTCAGAATAACCCTGAACATTCCTTTGATGATACGTTCTCCAAGAAAATTTTTTAAAAGTAAATAATTGTGTATGCATTTGGTTAGTGCAAAAGCTGACTGTCTTTTCAGACAACCTTCTTGATGTGGTTGGAAATTGTAACAAGTTTGGAAAGCAACTGGACATTTTATAGCTTAGATATTCCCTCCTTTGCTTTCTCCTTTCAGAAATGGAATACTTTGGTGATAGAGAGAACAGCCAGAGGCATGAAACTCAACCGGGAAGAAGTATTATAAACTACAGGTAGCCTGTACCCTTCCGAATAATATCCCTTCATATGTGTTGGGCATTTCTTTCCCTGGCTCTTCACCCAACTTCCTTTGCAAGCCATAACAGGGTACAACCAAGAAAACGTTTCACAACGTTTCTGAAGACGCCAGTGAGAGATATTGTATCTAGCTACTACTGTACTTTGATATTTGACTGAACCTGGAAAATTACGTTGGGCTGTTGGTGGTTTTTCCGTTTTGTTTTGGTACAAAATTACTTCTTTCCAAACGAGGTAGGAGGAGATGAGAGAAAAGGATATCCTATTAAGGCAGTAGTATTACTGCATTAAACGATCTTCAGGAAGGAAGGTCTAAAGTGCTTGTGGGGAAGTGAAAATCGCACCCGGTGCTGCTGAGGGGTTCGCAGAAAGCTCCACTTACTTACTGTCCCCGTTATGCACCAAACAAGAACCCATGGAAAATGTTCCACTTTGGCAAGAGGAGAATCAGTTTTGGTGACTGAATGGCCCAGGGCCTTGTCCAGTTTTTGGTACTACAACCAAGATGTACTGTGGATGTGTCTCTTTATGTCAGCAAGGCCTTTCTTTCCAGCGTTAGAGCAGATGTAACTGAGCCATGAAGCTTTTCAGGATTTCTCTTTGTCTCAGTCACGTCAATTCCATCACTGTTACCGAGAGTAACAGTGATGGAACTGGCATTCCCTCATCACCTCAGCGTGTGTCTGCCCTTCCATGACCAGCCAAATCCACCTCTTCCCATCTTTTCACACCTGCCCCTACCTGGGTATTTTAAAAAGAAAATAACAGAATTTGGTTATCATCCCTCCCAAAGTACCCGGGGAATGAGAACATATCATTATTTTTAATTGTTCCATGGAGCTAAGTCTTCATCACATTGCATTTTTTAATTACTTGGATAACGGGGGGGAGGGTGGGAAATGCGGGGTTGCTCGTCAACAGACATAACGTTTCAATTATGCAAGATGAATAAGTTCTAGAGATCACCGGTACAATGTCACACCTAGAGCTAATAATGCTGTATTCTACACTTAAAATTTTGGCAAGTGGGTAGATCACATGTGTTCTTAACCACAACGAAACCAAATAAAAAAAAAAAGCCTACTTGAAAAACACTAAGATAATAATATAGTAAAAATAACTCCCTTTTTGTGTACTACTTCATCCCAGAAAGTGAACCTACTCAGCATATATTTGCTCTATTTCTCCAATACTCCCCCTAATTTAAAGAGGGTTAAACAGAGTCTTAAAGAGCTTATTAAAGCAACTGACCCAACTCCGTACATAATTTGCAAAGCCTGGACTGGCCCCTCAGTCGGTGTGATTCCAAAGCCTGCTCTGAAGCTGAAATTTGATGCAGACACTCAAATCACCTTGATGTATCCTTACTCTTTTTAGAGACTAGCAGCCTGTTTAGATTAGGACAAAGTATCAAATGTCACAAGACAGAATTTCCATTTTATCCATGAAAAATCAAAGGATTTTTTAACTTAGGGTATTTCCCATCTTAATTGCATCTGATCCTGATTGCTCCTTCATTCTGTCTCCACTTCGTGTAAATATACCCATCCTGCACGGCAATGAAATCTTATTAATTCAGAGCCGGCTTGTTTGGAATTTGTGATAATTTGACTGAGACAGGCTGGGCTTACATTAACTTTTCTGTTATCTACGAAGAACGAATTTTTGAAGAAAGTGAATTCTATTAGAATGATTTCCTGGAGTTTAATCTACCTAAGGAAATATAGCAATTCTCCAGAACCCAGCAGCGACAATTTGCATATAAATGATTCGTTTTCAAATTATCTCTTATGAAGTGATCAAAGACAGCCCACAAAACATGGCGGCACTCAAACGTTATTTCAAGTTACCCTACATGGTTCAAAGAACTTACAAAAGTAAGGGACTTCCCTGGTGATCCAGTGGGTAAGACCCCGTGCTCCCAATCCAGGGGGCCCAAGACTAAGACCCAGCACAGCCAAAATAAATAATTAAAAAAAAAAAGAACTCACAAAAGTAAAAATTTAAGAGACCACCTATCATAGTACAAGCTGTCCATTCCCCCAGTTATTTTCAAATAACTTTACAAATTCACTTGTTTTATGTGCTGTTTTTTAAGTCATGTTTTGTGAATACCTTTGGGGTTGGCATGCCCGTAGCCCTTGAAGAAGCTGTACATTGCTCTACGAATTTTACTTGTTTTCATTTGTTCTAACCTGAGCTTTGGACTGAGAGACAAAGATACTCATCAGGGCTCTGCCTTTGATACAGTTGGGAGTTTTGGGCCAATCATTTTGTTTCTGAACCTATTTCCAGTAAAAGTAGATAAAATACCCAACTTACATATGATAGTGAAAGAGGAGATGATGTAAAGCAAAGGGAAGCATCTAACATTGTGCCTGGCTCCAGAGCAACAGCGTAATGTGAGCGTTTACTTCCCTCCATCCTTTCCTTACACGCCTGCCACCCACCCTGGGCATCTATGTGCAGTAAAGGTGGTTTTAAAAGTGACCAAGGAGGGACTTCCTTGGTGGTCCAGTGGTAAAGACTTCCCCTTCTAGTGTAGGGGGTGCGGGTTCGATCCCTGGTCGGGAAGCTAAGATCCCACATGCCTCCCGGCCACAAAACCGAAACAGAAGACAGAAGCAACACTGTAACAAATTCAATAAAGACTTTAAGAAACGGTCTACATCCAAAAATCTTTTTAAAAAGAAGTGACCATGGAGATGAGTGCAAACGACGCTGCCCATCTGATTCCATGCCCACCTGCTTCCCCCTTCCTCTCTGAATACCCAGCCCCTCACCCCTCTCCCCATCCCAAACCAATTCTCTAGAAAAGACTTCAGAAGACTCAGAAGGGCCTTAGAGTTTTAGACATATAGCATATAAGACCAACATATAACAACTGAAAACTAACAATAAAAGCACTGAGGAGTGCCCGATAAAGCGGCCCCACTCTTCTCAAGCTCAGGCTCCACGTGCCCTGAAAAATGAAGAAGAGGAAGAATGACACAAGGCCGCTTCAGGAAGAGGACGATCCCCTTTGCTGCCTAGGACTGTGCTGTGACCAAACTGTGTCTTTCCTCTTGATCCTGGTCTGGTTATGATGTGAACAGGGGCACTCTCCGAACCAACAGATCCAAGGGCCACTTGGGCGGCAGCTGTTTTAAGCAAATACTTTCAGAATCTGGCAAGGGTTCTCAATGCCATTGTCATCAGGATGTGTTTCATAGTCACCAGAGTCATGATGAAGTTTGTGGACAAAGGTGTAAACTTACAACTGTATCTGTGCTTTGCACTGGAGGACACACAGATCATAACATGCGCTGGGATGAAATGAGAAGAGCATCTTCTCGTGTCAGTTTGCACAGAAATATGCAGCTGACGCGAACACTCTGCTCCTCCCCAGGGCAACTCTGGCCAGGAGGAAGGAGAGAAGGGCTAGTGCGGCTAGCAATCTAATGCCTACAGGGATTCACTCACAGTAATCCTTGCAGTCACCATGGTAACGCTGTGGTAAGAAGCATCATCACCAGCATAACCCCCCCCATTATCATCACGTCATCCTTGATCTACAGACAGGATGCTGAAAAGTTGGAGGTGGTGAATGATTCACCTAGATCACAGAAGCCACAGGCTCATTTCTACACACGGCGTTGTGCAAACACCCCCAGTTCAAAGAAGGCAGCTGTGGCATTTGAACCCACTTCTGCCGCTTATCTGCATGTCTCTCACGACATCATTTTTTTTTTCTGAAAAATAAGAGGAGTGAGATCATACATGTACGAGGTATAGAGCTGTGTCTGCTACAAAGTCAACACCCAGAGGAAGATCCTTTCCGCTTACACTCCCTCCCACCAGCTGTCTTTTCTCTTCCAACTGACAGAAGAATCGGGAAACAAATAAGAATTGACAGCACGCCACAGTACTACTGCCAACTCCAGAAGTTTGGGGGAACCAGTCTTCCTCTTTAAAACACTTCAGGAAGAGAAAGAAAAGCGACTGTATAAGCAGCTCTGATTTTCCTGTCTGTTGCTGCACTTCTGAACTTCACCACTAAGATAAAGCCCGCCAGCCAGTGCAGTCTGAAACGGCTTTCTGATCTCTGATCCAGTACAAACACAGGAACTAAATTATATTTCCAACCAATCAGTCCAGGTCCTCTGAAAAGGAAAAGCATTTTCCTGGACTGACAGATGAACTTGAATCAGAAGAGAATGCTTTACGTTCACAGGTGGGCCAAGGAATTCACAAACCGCAGGACAGGGCAAAAGTCCCTACCCCCAGATTAACCCTGACTCTGTTCTCAAAGCGGGAAAGAAACACGGAGTGCAAGGATTTTAGAGTAATCTGGAGGCACCTTTCATAAAGGCCTGAGCACCTACAGAAACCTCTAAATAGAGCCATCAGGATCTCAAGGAACGTAATTCATCATAGCCATTTTTATTTGTAAAAAGCCCTCTCTGGAGGTCTGCCATAAAATCAGCATATTCACGTCACTTGGGAGCTATTAATCTAACGAAAAAATTCTAGCTATTAATCTAACACAGAATGACTTGGGAAAGGTACTGGGCAGAAAATATAAACGTCTCCAGACTAACGTGTGGGGTTGGGGGGGAAGGGGGAAGGAGGATTCTCGCAGAATCTTTATTAGCTCAAATATCTGGCACATACAGAATTTTCCAACTTGGCCATCTACAGAGGAGCCGAACAGTAGGACCATTAGAACAAAAAGGACATGCTGCTTAGCTCTTTTTTTCATTTTGCAAACACCAAATGTTACATAATGATTGCAGTAAAATCTAGAAGTATAAATATTAAAAATGAAAACAAAATAAAATAAACGAATTCCATTAACGTAGAGATGCCAACTACTCACATCTTGGTGCATGTCTTTCCAGATAGTTTTATATGCGTCAATATCTAGGTGTTGCTGTTTATTGCTATAGGTCACTGTATTTGTTTTACAAAAATGGAATCATAATACAGGGACTTTGTTTCTTACACCAGCGGCCCAAGACTATTGTAGAAAAGTTAGAAAACTTAAGTAAACAAAAAGGGAAATGTTTTAAGTCATCTACCTCTCCAATACTTGATATCTCTTTCCCCTGATGTTTTCGATGCACTTTTATACACTGAATACAAATTTCTTTTATAAATGGCACGGTTGTATCGAAGATATTCTGTTACCTGACTTCCTCACGAACCCTGAACAATTTTCATGTCAAAAAATATGGGTATGCATCATTACTGTTACTAGTCTCCTTGTCCATCCTATTTCTGGAAGAGACATTTCGGGTTCAGAAGGTATATAATTTATCCACTCCAAAGGATGGCAGGAGAGTAGCCATCTCCTCATAGCCTAGCCTATGTTGAACCTCACTGTTCATTTCTCATCACTGTCAGTTTCATGGAAGAACAATGCTATGTTTAGTGTTTATTAAATCGAATTCGCCTTGAAAAATGCCTGTGCTCATATGTTTAACTTTCAGAACTTGACTGTGTACCAGGCACTATTATAAGTAGTTAATAACTATTAATTTAATTCTCTTAACAATCTTATTAAATAGATGCTATTACTATCACTCCCATTTCATAGATGGGAAAACTGAGGCACGAAGAGACATATTAACTTAGCTAGCAGCAAGAGAGCTGGCAGTGGATGCCAGAATTCAGACCAGGCAGCTGGGCTCTGGAATCCACTTCGGTATCGTGGCACTTGGGTCCTCTCCACATCCTTTTGTACGAGCAAGGTCCCCACACAAATCTGCTTCTCTTATTGCCAGCGAAGCACTTTCTAAACACTCCCGGCAGACTTTCTCTTATATGATAACAACACCCCACGGCTGTAAGGCTGCAAGGGAGGCTTAGAAAATAAACAGGGAGCAAAAAGGATTCAGATGACTCTCATTGGCTGACAAAACAATGACTCACCCCCTGGGACTTGGCTCACCACCTGGGCGGCAGTAAAACGCAGGGTGCTGTTTGCAAACAAGAAGCAGGGGTGGCAGCGACAGCTGTTGAGTGAGCAGCTCAAGGGGTGTGCCGCCCGGGACCACGTGCCCAGTGTCAGCAGCTGTGAGCAGAGGTCTGTGACCCGGGCCACAGTGGCAGCAACAGTGGACCGAGATGCCACACGCAGATGGGAGTCTCTAATCGAAGGAACAGTTCAAGAGGAACAGGCCAGAGCTCTGTTTCCGGTTTCAAGACTGATGGAAGCGAGATTCGCCTTTCAGTATAAGCCAGTTCCCTTCTGCGTGTGTAAACGTCTCCGAGTGAAGGAATGGGATCCTCACAGGGTGTGGAGAGCCTGGGAAAGGGCGGACCAAGAGGCACATCACACAGGGCTACGGCAGCCCACGGGTCAGGTATCACAGGTGGGGCGCTAAAGGCACCACTCAGGCAACCGGCCTTAAATGGTAGGCAAGGCTCAAGACGCAACCAAGAACCAGAACTTAGGGAGACAGCTCATGGATGACAATCAAAAGCCTTAAGCTGAGAAATCTAAAAACTGGCCAGAGCGCATGAGACACAGGCCAAAGTTCGGGATCTTTACTGGATAGGAGGAAAGTGAAGAAGACGATGCAGAGCAGGGACAGCATCTCAAGTTCAAATCCAGGTACACCGACACAGTAACGTACACCTGGAGCTCTGTCCTCCTGCCCCAGCCTGCCGAGGCTGCCTGCGTGGGCTCCTTTGGAGAGCAAACGGGGGCTGTGAGAAGAGCCTTCTCTCTCTGGTGACTCTTCACAGAGAGTGGCCATTGCACATACTTACTTGCTGAAGCTTCTGTAGTTAAAAAGCTGGGTGATTTATCCAGATGACTCAGCTTTTCAAAGCTGTGAGCTGGAAATCACTCCTGTGCTCCTTCCATCTGCATGCTCGCCAGCTCAGTCCTATATAAAACCTAATCACACAGACTACTTATTTGGTTATGCAAGTTGCAATTCCACGTTCAAAGGCCCCCAGCATTTTCTGCACTTTTAACTAGTATGACATTGGAGCCAAATAGATAAATGAAGGTGAGGTGCTGTTCCTCCAGGCGTCAAGTTGCTAAAGCTGTGAAGACACTGAAGAAATAAGGCATGTGGCAGGATCTCTGTCCGAGTCAGGACTCAATGAAGACCTCAAAAAGGCCCTCACATGCACACGTGCCTGCCCACCCAGATGCATATACACTTGCTGATTTAAGCCAGCAGAGAAGCTCGTCTTCTGAGTATCACCCACCCTTCCATGCTTTACTCCCAACCTTTAAAGGATCAGAATATGTTTCTTATTGGAAAATGTAAAATAAATAAATAAATAAATAAATCCATAGAAATGGCCTCCATGATTGAAAACAGAAGCTGGCCATTAAGACGTTCTCGTTGGAAAAAAAAGAAAAAAAAAACTAATGGAAAGTCAAATGAAATGGAACACCACCAGTTCATTTTATCAACTGCATGTCGAGAAACCACACCCAACACATTTTATCAAAGGAATGACAGACACGCTAGACTGTTAATTACCTACAGGTTTCTTTTCTAAATTTATATCCCTCGTGGGATGAAGGCTGAACAAGGAATACGCTGACAACAGCATGCGGGGGAGGAAGGTGGGTTCACGGGGACTTGGAAATCCATGGACCTCCGTTTCTCCATTTCTAAGTCATGGTTCAGCTGAGCCAGAAAACCACATGCCTACCCGGAGTGGGGCCGGTATCTTACTGGCAAGGTGACATTCCAACAATCAAAACACCTGATAGCATCTGCCCTGCACTTGGTCTTTTTTTTCATTGCTTTGTCACCAGCTTTTTAAAAGGTTGGGCAGGAAAAGAAGTCATGAAAATCCAGGTTAGTCTCACGCAGACACACGGCTTAACTTTTACTTTATTCTGTCTTTATTGCTTGAATACTAACCTAGATTTCAGAGAATCCGACAGTAAATATTCATAAAGTCATTGATTCATTTATCCTCCCTCTCTCTCTCTTTCTCTCTCTCTCCTAAATGCCCAGAGCTAAGCAGAATTTAAAACTCAAGACAGAATGGCAATGGAATTTTGAGGAAATTTCCTTTTCGTTGACAATGATATGGGACTATTTCTCACTGTACTTTTGCCAGCAGGAGCTGGCTGTGAATTTGGGAAAGAGTATGGCTGAAAGCTGACAAAAGGGAAGAGTATTTAGGTGGGTGAGTGTGTGCATGTGTGTGTGTGTGTGTGTGTGGTGCAGGACAGGGACAGGGAGGAAGTGATAGAAAATTTTTCTCACTCCCTGGGGATCCATCCTTACCGTTCCCTGGAATAATAGAGTCTAACAGAAGGTATTTAGCCTAAGGGAGAGGGGGGTTCCGTTCTGCAGAGGTCCCTTTATTCAGGATGCTTCCTGGGATTCCTGATTCATGGTCTGGAGCTGGTTTGGAGGGAACAAAATGTGAGAAAGTCTTTGAGACTATCTGGTAAAGGCAATCCTAAGAAAGTGTGAAATGTACATTTTATACAGAACCAAAGCGCACTTCGTGTTTTCTGCCTTCAGGGGGAGAGGGAAGATCCATCTAACTTTCCAAGTGCTTCAGTTCTGAGACTGGGAGACCATGTCCGATCTTTTCTCCTTTCGAGCAGAGCCGTGGAAGCATCCCTCCACTTCTCCTGTGCCTGCCCTTCCCCTTGGAGGGGGCGGCCCTGTGTGCCGCGCTCTGCAGGAGCCGGGCTTGGAGGGGTGGCGCAGCGAGGGTGCAGCCAACAGCACAGCGGAACTTTGTGTCAACAGTGTCCCGCGCTGATGTGAATGAAATATAAATATTGCACAATGAGCCATTTTAAAAAAATCTTCCAAATATTACACTCGCACGTGACGGGTGGCTGAGTGGAAGGCACCCTTCCATCTCATCCCAGCAGAAGTTAATAGCGGCCCAGGAGCTGAAACACCAACCGTAGAAACACTTAATGTTTAGATCCACTTCGCGGTTGGAAAAAAAAACTTTTTTTTTTTTAATGTTTAAGAGCTGCTCTAGCAAGTGGAAACAGCAACTCCTTGTAAACAAACCTAACGTGAAGATACGTCTTGGTGGTGGAAAACCTAACTTCGTAAAGTCAGATTTCCGAGATTTTTTTTTCAGCTCCTCGGAGACTTCAAAAGCAACCACATTCTGTCAGTTGATGCAGCAAATAAACAGACGCGAATGAGAGCGTTTCCATATCGTATGTCAGCTGCATGTGTGTCTGATAAAGTGCATGCAAACTCGGGAACCCCGCTCACTGTGGAGAAAATCAGTTATGATGAAAAGCAAGCATGCTTTCAGCTCGACAGCTGCTCCATAAGGGACATCGGTGACAGTGTTAAATGTGATGTGAACACTTTGAAGCTGTTTCCAGACGCATCTCTCTCTTTCCAGCTACCATCGTGGTACTAATTACCTGTGCCCATTCTGAAGCACGGGGTCTGACTCTCCACTGAAAATCCATCCCATCAACCAGCTAGCCGGGGCAGTGCCACAGAGGCAGGCAAAGCCCACACAGAAAACCATACCCCCTTCCTCAGTGTCAGCCCTATTTCTCTGTGGAATAGAAACAATTCAGGTTTATTCACTGGATGGCGCTGTCGGCGCCTCACCAAAAATCTCATTGGAGGGCTTCCCTGGTGGCACAGTGGTTGAGAGTCCGCCTGCCGATGCAGGGGACACGGGTTCGTGCCCCGGTCCGGGAAGATCCCACATGCCGTGGAGCGGCTGGGCCCGTGAGCCATGGCCGCTGAGCCTGCGCGTCCGGAGCCTGTGCTCCGCAACGGGAGAGGCCACAGCAGTGAGAGGCCTGCGTACCGCAAAAACAAAAACAACAACAACAAAAAAATCTCACTGGAAATCTACAACTAGAAAGTAATACACTTCCACTGTGCTAAAGAACTCCTCTTTAAGGGCAAACATCCATCTGTATCTTGTAGCAGGAACTTCTCCTTGTGTCCGAGCTCCACTGCTTTCCCTCAGAGTAAACGAGCAGGTTACTTAACCAGGCTGTGCTTCAGTTTCCCCACCTGTCAAATGCAATAATTATCCCCACTTAATGTAAATAATAAATGAGACGTATGAATCTGAAAAGCATTTGGCACTGTGGCTGACGGGTAGTAAAGTGCTCGATAAAAGGAGGACGTTGGTTTCCTACGAATTTACTTGAGCAGTGGTTTTCTAGTAACTAAGCTCAACTCTCAAAGAACATGAGTACTTTGCTGGAAAAAGGTCACTGTTTAGGACAGAGCTGGGGAGAAGTCAGCCTTGAGTTCTCCAGACAAGTGGTTTCTGTGCAGTGAATCCACCTGTGTGTTGGGGAAGTTGATCTTTAAGGGGTGTGGGGAAAAAATGTTAGAACCGCTATTCTGTTATTGATCTCAGCTTGAGTTTCCATTCTGTGTGTGATTTATAATGTATTAAAAAATGTTTCACATAGTATCACATGTATATAATATATAAATAAATAAAACAGATATTGGGTACTTTTTTTTTTTTTTGCTGGGAATGAAATGTGTGGAGACAAGGGGCATCCAAATCATAGCCACATGTCTTTGGGATCTAGGAACATAAAGTAAAGGAGGCGGCATTGACATGTAAGTTGTTGGGAGATGGTACTAGAGCCCGAAGAAAGAAGCAAGGTCAAAACAGACTCACTGGATATCCAAAGAAACCGTCATGTCCTGACCCAGAAGCCAGGGAACCCAAGCTCTGGGTCTGAGAAGTGAGGCCTCCAGGATCCCCCAATGGCAAAAGTGTCCCGAATCTCATCCCACGGGGGTTTTCCATGACCTCATTCTGCCTTTTTGTCGTGTAACTGCTTTATAAACCAATCCTAGCACGGCAGTGGCTCAAACTTGCTCTCACATCACAGTCACCTCATAGGCTTGTCTAATCATTGTTGGGTCCTTCCCCAGGATTTTTGACTCAGCCCATCTGGGCTAGGGACAAAGAATTCGAATTTCTAAGGAGTCCCAGGGGATGCCGTGATGCTGAAGCTATGATCCGGAGGACCCCACTGCCATAATCACTGGCTTCCAGTCGGGAGCTAACTTCCTATCGATGGCCACAGATCTCCGAAATTTAAATAATCCTGCTTTAATCGTACCAGACTAAATACAATTGTGGGAATAAGGAAAGTTTATTTCTGATGAGAAAGGGGGAAGAAAGAAGAAAAGGAACTCACAAGTACTGCATTTGTGCTGTGGGTAGAGGACTTCATGCTAGGGATGCAACTGTGACCAATAAACGCAAATAAGTCCATTATATAAGATGTGGTGATGATAAATCCGAGGCAGAAAGATAAAGAAGGAAAGAAGAGCAGTGGAGGTGGGCTGTCGTTTGGATTCTGTGCTCAGGGACGGGCTCCCTGAGGAGATGCAGCAGGACATGAAGAAAGGAGGGAGTCACCTGCGTTCCAGGCAGAAGAAACACGTGCAAAGGTCCTGGGGCAGAAACTCACCCCATGTGCTTGAGGAAGGGGTGGGAGGCGGCTGTGGCCAAAGGAGGGTCAACAGGCCAGGGTACAGGGTGGAGTCACAGGGCTACGGGAGAAGGTGGTAGGGAGACCACGGGCAGCTCGAGCGTCGCTGTGAGAACTCTGGCTTCTACTCTAAGACGAGAAACCACGGAGAACGTCATGATCTGACTTACGTATTAACAGCCTCCCTCGAGTCTCTGGGTTGAGACGGGACTCTAAGGCCCCAAGAGAGTGGTCAGGAGGCTACTGGCGTAGTACAGGGAAGCAAGGGCGGAGGCTTGGACGAGGTGTCCTGATAGAGGCGGCAGGTCAGCAGCTCCTGAATGGTTACTGACTACAGAGCCAGCAGGGTGCCGTCTGCACGGGGGTAAGAAAGAGGGGACTGAGCCCGGGGAAGCATGCAGTTGCCATGCCCTGGGGTAGGCCGAGACTCACACAGGGCCCAGCACGTGCCACGCAGCAATAAACATGAAATAAATAAATCCCAGGTTGGTTGGCTGGTTTTTTGGCCGCACCGCGTGGCATGCAGGACCTCAGTTCCCCGACCAGGGATCGAACCCGCGCCCGCCCCCTGCGTTGGAAGCACGGAGTCTTAACCGCCAGACCGCCAGGGAAGTCCTTCTCCGTTTTAAAGAAAAAAGATCTGAAGCTCACAGACATCAATGTGCTGACGGAGTCAGGATGGAAAAGCAGGTCCGCCTGGCCTACAGGCCCGTAATTCTCTACAGAGCCATCTAGGATGTTTCCAAGAGAGTGAAACGGAGAAGAGGGACAGACTCTGGTTTCCACTCTGAGTGCATCACGAGTCTTCCTGCCCAGCCTGACGGAGGCTCTGTCCAAAGGTCGCAAACCAGGGACCTGCTGGCCTAATAAGGCTCGCTGCCACATTTTGCTTGGCCCTCGAAGCTCTGGAAGAACAAGTCATGTCTGAGTGCCTTGAGGCTGGGTTGGTCCTCTCCAGCTCGGCCACACACACACCACCCCCTCTTCCTGAAAGCTGCGCCCTTCAGATCTTACCTGCTCGGCCCCTGAAGATGCTTGACTTTTCTACCAGCGATTCAAACCGACACGCCGATGGGAAGTTAGCCACGGGGCAGCGCAGGGCGCTAGAAAGAAGTCCACGGAATCAGACAGATGTGGGCTCCCACCCGGCCTTGTCGTTTGTGATCCGCGTGGGCCCAGCCACTTTACCTCTCTCTCCCCATCTGTCAAGCGGGGAGAACAGGGACCACTTTGAACTACTGCCGCGAGACCTCCACGTGCCGTACGTACACAAGCAGTGAGCGCCGCACACGTGGTCACGCCTACAGGGTGGGTGTTGGCATGCTTTTCCTGTAAGGAGCCAGGCAGGTTAATATTTCAGGCTTTGCAGGCCACATAGTCTCTGTCCCAGCTACTCAGCTCTGCCATGGTAGCATGAGAGCAGCCTTAGAGAATGCGTAAATGAATACACGGCATAAAGAAAGTCTCAGTAAAGGTGTATTTATAAACACAGGTGGAGGCCAGATCGGCCATCAGGCTGTCTTACTTCAGCACCTCCCCTCCCCGTTCTGCTCTATCTCATCCCCTCTCTGCCATCCAAATAAAAAAGTCTCTAGTTCTGGGGCAAAGACTATTTCATATTCTTTTTTTTTTTTTTTTTTTTTTTTGCGGCACGCGGGCCTCTCACTGCTGTGGCCTCTCCCGTTGCGGAGCACAGGCTCCGGACGCGCAGGCTCAGTGGCCGTGGCTCACGGGCGCAGCCGCTCCGCGGCACGTGGGATCCTCCCGGACCGGGGCACGAACCCGTGTCCCCTGCACTGGCAGGCGGACTCCCAACCGCTGCGCCACCAGGGAAGCCCCTTCATATTCTTTTAATCCAACCTGTAAGGTGACATCCGCAGTGATACTAGTGGCTGCTCTATTGCCCCATCAGAAACGCAGAAGCAGCTTCTTCCGTGGCCTGATTTCAATGAACGTTGGGCAGGGCCGGTGGGAGGGACTTTCCCCAGGAGCGAGGCATCCCCAGCAAAGGCCGGGCTTTCCTTGGTTGGACGTCTTGCATGTGTTGGTTGGACAGTGTTCATTGCTGGACTTATGGAAACCCGGCTGGCCGCCGCTGCTCCCCAGCAAGTTCAAGGACACGGAGAGAGGGTTGCGGTGCCTGGAGTGAAGCTGGCCTCGTGCTCCATCCCAGCCCCAGGGGGAGCAGGAAGGCTTCCACGCCCTTGGCACTGGAGTGCCCCAGGCAGCTCTGCAGCCATGCTTCCCAGCCTTGGACCTAATCGGGGCTTTGAGGTGCAGGCCTTGAGGGAGAAGCAGCTGGGCTGTTCCCACCGGGTTATTTTGGGAGCTGGCATGAGAGGGGAAGGCACTGAGTTCACCATCTGCACCACTGGGCCGTGTGGACCGGGCCTCTGCGTCAGCCCCGGAGCACGCTGGGGTCATTTCCTCTCCCAAATCCCCAGCTCAGGCAGCACCAGAAGCTCGGGGGCCGGGGGCAGAGGCAGATACGGAGGAAGCTGATTTCTTCATTTTCCTCCAGAAATTTTTTTTTCCCTCGCTTTACCCACACTCATCTCAAAGGATCTGAAATGAAATTTCAAAAAAAAAAAACTTGCATGTTTTGGGGGAGGATAACAATGAAGCCAAATTAATAGACGAAATGGAGGAATCAAAACTACTGACATACTCATTGAGTTTCTCTACCTCTTTCATTTTTTTTTTTTTTTTTTTTAGCCAGACGTTAGCAGAGTTTGCTTCTAATTATGAAGCATAGGCTCCACTCAGCAAACCTCCCCCAGTCTGTGGATTACCGTCACCCTGATTATGTGGCATTGGGCGCAGGGGATGAATAAGCATGAGATCTCCTGTGACAGCTCTCAGAACAGCCACAGGAGCTGCCACCACATGCTCCCGTCCAGGGCTGGCTTCTGCAGCACATGAGCTGGGTCGTTGTACCAGGACCAGGTCCGCTGCTGAGAAGGGCCCCCGTCCTTGGTTTAATGCTCCATGGTCACTATCTCGAAATTCTTCATACTATTTGAACAGGGGTCCATGTTTTCGTCTTGTGCTGGGCCCAGCAAATTATGAAGCTAGTCTGTTCTTCTTCTCCTAAAACAGTGTTTCTCATCCTTTTTTACCTTCTTCATTTTTGCCCTCCCAAAGAGCCTTTTTAGACATTTTTTACCCCTTTTCTGTAAAAGAAGTTAAGTAATCTCCAATATCTCTTTCATCTGGAATACTATTATGACTTCCCAAAAACACAGGCAGAAGCAACACAAATATAAATAAAAGAGTTATACTGAAATAACTTTAGCAAAGGTTTACCGTGGGACCGGTAACCATCAATGGTCACAGGGTGAAGCAGGTAGCACAGGTGAGTAAAGAAAACAGACAGGGATAGAAAACGGAACGAGAGAATCGCAGGCAGGCATGTCTTGAGTGAAAGAGGCTGTGAACCATCCACTCCTGCTGGCTGTTGCCAGGTGGGAGTGTGGCTCCAGTGTTACTAGATATTTTGGGGGTTTTTTCCCAAAAGAAACCAAAAATCTAGATTCTTATGTGCACTTATGCCAACGTGTAGATGTGGACAGCTGACCCCGCTGGTAAACGTCCGCAATTCCCGCTGCCCTGTGTTCACGGCTTTGTGTGATTCCCCTCCGCGCCTGTGGATGGAACCCGTGACTCACCGCTACCCAGGAGAGTAGAACAAAGGTGATGCTACTGTTCAGATGTAACCAAAGTCCCAAACCAGCCGACTGTGAGTTAACTGAAAAGTGGATGATGAGAGTGGGCCTGGCTGAATCAGGCGAAAAGCCCTGAAACATGGACTGGTCTCTCTCTGAGATGAGATGCTCCTTGTGGGCTTACCAAAGGAAGTGGCCATGCTGGAGACGCCCATGGAGCCAGAAGCTCAGGAACCTGGGCTCTAGGTCGTACAGAAAGGACCGCTGCCAGCAGCCTGAATGAACTTTTGCAAACGGTTTCTTCCCCGCTGAAGCCTCTGGATGACTGGCCGGCTCCTTGCCTGCAGCCTGATGAGACTGTAGGCAGAGGACTCCGCTAAGCCACACCTGGACCCCTGACCCCTGGAAACTGTGAGATGACAAATCTGCATTGCTTTAAGCTTCTAAGTGTACAGTAATTTGTCAGATGGTGATAGAAAATGAACACAATGGCTTATTCAAAATTTCTGAAACACTCTGCAGGCCAAACCAACCTGAGGGGTACAGGTGGCTTATGGGCAGCCACTGTGCAATACATGACGATGGAGGGTCCACAACATGCAACAAATCACCTTAGGTATTAGGCATTAACAGATAAAAGGTGCATACCTAGAGAAAGGTAAATATCACAATTCAGCACATTGTGGTAACTGCCGAACCTTACACAACAAAAGGACGGACCTCCTGGTGCAGCAGATTTCAGAACCCATCTGCAGCCCGTGTAAACTCAGGAGCTGCCATTTGCCTGTCTGATTTGCATGCCTTTTGGAAGAAAAACTGTTTCATCCCCATTCTCTGTTTCCTCTGGGTGGCTCCATCCACACTTTGTTTTAAAATCTTCTCATCAATGGCTCACAGTTTTCTTAAAAATAGATGAAGCCTAAATGATATGAGACCTGGGTTTCTCTTAAGCACCATGGTATTTACATGCCGTTTCAATTTTGCGACCAATCAGCCAATGTTAAAATCCTCCCAGTTCAAAGGGACGACTGTGAGAGGACAGCAGAAGTAAGGCTTGGGGAAGTAACAGGTCTTCGGCGAGAAGGCGCCACATTCACTACACTTACAGCGCAGCCAACACTGACCAAGGCGTCGAGACCCATGGAAACTGGGACCGAGCTTGTACAGCATGAACTGGAACCAGCCATGCAAGCTTTCTGGGCCCCAGTAACCTCACCGAATCACCTCTTACCTGATCTCAAAAAATATATAATAAACCAAAAAAACCCAACTGGCCTCCATGTTTCTACTTATGTCTCCCACATGAAGCCACAGTGATATTCTTCAAACATAATTCAGATCCTAATTATCCAGTGGCTTCCTATCATGCACAAATTAAAATCCCAACTCAATCATGACTTGTATGAGCTGACCTCCTACCTACTTTCCTTCTTCTCCCAAGGAGCTGTTAGTTACCAGAGTTTGTAATTTAAAACATAATGTTTCTGTAACAGTGTTCTCCCAAATAAGTACCAATCCCTTTTCTGAAGTCTGAGGTCTTCTGCCAGCATTCAGCGGATGTTCTGTGAGAATCATGCCACATGCAGATGTAGTTCTGATGTATTTGCGGGAGGAGGTGAGTTTCATGTCCTACTGCTCCGCCATCTTGATCACTCAGTAGCAATGGAGATAACCCAACAGTGCGCACTGGTATGAGCCTATGAGTAACTGAAATGTGTAAATGCTTCCATACCAGCTGGTAAATCAGCTACTGCCCTGAACCCCACCTGCTACTTCCTGTTCTTTGGGGCCTTGACCGTACCATGATCCCACAGTGGGCTCTGAGTTTTCTGCTCAAGAAACATGGCCAATGTCCATTCCACTGGGTGAGTACCTAAGCCACACCAGTTGTTAAATATCTAGATTGGGATATGACCCGATGGCAGGTGTGCTATTGGAACAAGATGATCCATCAGGAGGTACCTAGTCACCCACCAAAGGATCAGAAGCAAGATCAGACAGGAATAAAAGGAAAGGCATAAAAAAGGTTCTGGAAGCCAAGAGCAGCTATCTTTCAATGCGGTGGAATAAAACTTGCCCCGTCGTTTGGCTTGGGGAACAATAAATGGGCAATCTGGGAAACAAATACAAAGCACACACTTGCTCTTTGCACTACCAACACCACATGAAGGGCAGAGTAATTATGTATTCGAATATCATTGCTGGGAAAAACTCAGTGTGACCCAGAGTTCAACACTCAAACACATTGGTTCCAGGCGAGATTGCCTTTCATGGGGGGATGCGTTTTCTCTGCGAAAGCCTTGCTTCCAAAGGAGATCAGATACTGCTCCTGTTTACCAGAGTGGGATCCAATAAGGGCGTCCTCTTGATTACAGAGCCACAAGATCAGCACTTTCTCTCTTGCTCATAAGAAACCACATAAAATGAAACAACAGAAACCTGTAAGGACGTCTCCAGCTAATTGCCCTGGCCTGGCAACACATGCACGACTGGAAGCAAGTTACCTAAGGAAGGAGAGTGACCAGAGTGAAGGGATGTGATGTCAGCGTCATCTTCATTTTCCTTCATCTCATCTATCCCAAGTCTGGAGGGATCCGGACGGGCTCACATACCACCTTATCAACTCGGCCAGAGGCACCCACTCTTCTCTAGGGAGGTGAGCGAGGGGATCAAGGTAAATCAAGTTCTCAGGCCCCGAACCGGATAGCCGGCTAGACTCCTATGTTTTCCAAGTCCCCAGTCCCTACCCTGAGTTTCCTTTATCAATCAAATACCTACCCCGTGTGCCAAAGGGATAAGCTGGGTCTCTCTACAAGTTCTGCCAACTCACAAAATCCCCTGCGCCCCTTTCCTAGTTCGTGCCATGGTGCTGAGCTTCTGCCTTGGGTCTGTACTAATTGAATCAAACTCTTCATTTGCCTTTTGTGATTGAGGGTCGCAGTCCAAACCTTGAATCTTACAGCGGGGCCTCCTGCGTGACCTGGATTTGTCAATTCCCTGACACGAGATAAAAGTCTCCACATAAGGTCCCGTTTCCCACAGCAACACCTGCCACCTACCTAGACAGCGCCCTGCTGTGCTCCACCATCCAGAGTGGACTTTCTGGTGTGACTTGCTCGGTTATAACCCAGGTGCTCTGTCCGTCCTTTGAAGCTCAGACCTTGGGCTCCCGTAGCCGGGATCAGTCTATCCAGCAATTCCTTCTCACTGGCTCATCTGCCCTTTCTCAGTTAACAGGTCCTAAGCTGGTCCTTACAGCTTGGCCTCCACCCAGCCCCCTGCCTCTAAAATCCCAGTGTATACAGTCCCCCAGCCCCTTTCTACTGGACCCTTAGGTATTCAGTCTAGTTGGGCTGACAAAATACACCTTGAGGACTTTTACCAATTGGGAGAGCCCAAAATTGCTCGTGATTTTACGACTCACAACCTCATACCTGAAAACCCAAATGGAAGATATGCCGTTCCTGCAGAGTGTAATTGTGCAGGCCAAGCAGAACTGTTTACCTCTTGGTGGCTCAGATTTAAGTCTTTATTTGCTTCATCTTGTTACAATAAAATGTGACTTTTGAACGCTGCGCTTTCAGATATATTTATCCAAGAGGATTTTTCTCCATTATGTAAAATAAAACAAAAAGGATCATTTGGGGGGAAAATGTAACATAAGTCCATCATTTAGTAAGCTTTTCCAATTATATCTATTTGATTCTGACTTTCTGCCCAGATGCGAATGGAAAGTTTTTTTTTCCATTTAAAAAGCAAATATCTTTCATTGAAAATAGTGCAAACCAAAAAGCGTGCTTCTTTTCTTTTTCTCTAGCCATATTTGCTGTCTTTATGTCATAATGACCTTTCCCCAACATATTTTTCTGTTCCTCTTTAGTGCCAAGTTTCTAAAAATAAAGTGGCTAGTGAATCTTTGGATGTAGGGATAATATTTTGATTTCACTGGTACATACAATCAGGAAACATATTTCTGTTTATACTCTTAAAATCAGTTGAGAGTTGTAGATGAAGCCACGTTCTGTCAGCACATTTTTTTTTTCAAACCTGGAAAATGTAACAAAATCCAAAGCAGCTGTAGGAAGTAGAATGTACACTCCATTTGTACTCAGCAGGAGGAGAGCTAACAGGAGGTAACGGGATAGTTTCCACATGAAAAAGTTACAAAGAATTTAACCTGTAATGAAAAGTCTGATAATCTCCAGGAATGAAAGATGCTTGGATGATGGGTTTGGGGTTTCTCTTGAGTTCAAAGGATCTGGTTTTCCCTATAAATGCCACGCAGGAATCAGAGACGTCCATGTGGTCATTGTTATGTCTGATAGCCAACAAAAGCTCAGACCTCATCTTTAAGCCATTAAACAGTGACTGTGTGTGCATTCTAAGACCATGGATTAGGCTGCTCAGGCCTTTCTCTGAAGAACATAGAAAGCAGAATCTCATTACCTTATCACTGTCTGCTCCGAGGCAAGGATGCTCATGGGTGATGATCAGTTTAAAGTTGGTTTCTGTTTAGATTCGATGTGTGAAGATCCTGTAGAGACTAGAGCTCCTCCAACTCTGAGACGCACACAAGGAAACTCTGGACCCTGTGAAATGCAGATTCGAATTCAGTACGTCTCGGTGGGATGGGACCTGAGATTCTACATTTCTATCAAGCCCTCAAGAGGTCAGATGGTGCTAGCTGATGGACCGCTGGTGAGACAGCAGGAGTGCAGAGGGTTTCTTCCTCAGCCATCTCATCCTGTCTGTGGTCGAAGGCTCCCCATCAACTCTCCTCCCAGGATTTGGGGTCCTTGAGTAATCCCCTTCCCCTGAGGCTGGGCTGGACCTACTGACTCATATCTAACAACTGAATATGGCAAAAAAAAATGGTGGCACATCTTTTCTAAGGCCAGGTAACAAAACGAATGTAGCCTCGGTCTAGCTGTCTCTCTCTCTCTCACCCTCTTTCTGTTGGAAACCTCTCGACTCTGGGAGAAGCTAGCAGCCAGGCGGACAGCCGCCCACGTGGCAAGGAATGGACACCTCTGGCCAAGAGCTGGAGAGGACCTGAGCATCCCAACAGCCACGGAAGCGAGTCTGAAAGTAGACCATCCCCCACTTAGGCCAGAAGAAGACTGCAGCCCCTGCCGACAGCATTTTCATGAGAAACTCTGAGCCAGACGCACCAAACGAGGCCCTGCCCGGGCTTCTGACCGACAGAATGTGAAAGAATAAATGTTTGTTGTTCGAAGCAGCTGAACACTGGGATAGTCTGTGACACGACAGACAGATAATTAACACAGTGTCCTTCACAAAACAGAAGTTTGTAAGCGTTGTCTAAAAAATCGAACCCTGGTGAAAATCTTATTGGCTATTTACTAAGGTCCGTACATTGTGGAGGCTCAAAACTCACTCTCCTATTGTCACCCTATCATCGGGGGTAGCCAGGCAACTCTGGGGCTGGACTCATCCTTCCTGGTCACTTTGCAATTGGGATTGGGATTTTAGGATCTTTTTAGTTTGGGATTCAAGCCAATCTGGGCAGCACTGACTCAGAGGGCAGTTAGCTCCCTATTATGATGTGAAATTCTGGTCTTTTGAGGATGGCTTAAAGGTGGAATCCACTGAGTCTGGCTTCTTGAGATCCAGCCCTCTAGCCTAACAGCTTCAGTTTCTGCTTATATTCTAGAACTTTCTAAAGCAGGAGCGAAGCAATTCTCCTTTAACAAAGACAATGCGTATTTACAAAAGAGGCAGGGCAGAAGAGTTAAAAATGAAACTGAGGTGGCTGGTCATTGCCTCCTGGGTTTATTTTTCACTTCTGCTCTTGGACACATAGGTTCCCACCTATTTGTCTTAACCTGCCCTTGAGCTGACCTGGTTCTTAGTGAGGACGAAGTGTCTGTGAACTGAAATCCTCTTGATCCTAATTTCAACCTGTGGCATCTGCACCTACTTTTTTCCATATTCACCTTATTCTAATGCACTTACATTTTTTAAAGGAGGAAAGATCAAGGAAGAAAAAAGAGGAAGAGGTATTTGGAAACTTAAGGCAAAAGTGTGTTAGGTTTTGATGGCCTGATAGGACATAACATATGTGTATTTGAATTTCAAAATATATTCACATCCCTCTCTGCCTGCTCATCTGCCACTAGTTCCCATAACTATCACCTCCTCCAGACTCTGCTGCAGTCACTGGCCTCCGGTCCCTTCATTTCCTGGAGTACAGCGCCACTCTCTGCACCCCGGATGTGGACAGTGCCACGCTGCCCACAGGACTAAGCCCACCATGCACAGCTCTCTAGAGCCCAGGGCCAGCCTGCCTTTCCAACATTATCCTTCGTTCCTCACTTCCTTGAAACATTCGATTCTGCAAATGCATTGTTCATGCCATTCACCCTTCACGGATTCCATCTCTCCTCTCTTCCCACATAAAAAATATACCCCCATCGAATCTAAAAAAGGCTACAAATGAACTTACCTACAAAACCAAAACAGAGTTACAGACATAGAAAATAAACTTACGTAGAAAATAAACTTACGGTTACCGGGGGTTAAGGGGGGGAGGGATAAATTGGGAGATTGAGACTGACATATACACACTACTATATATAAAACAGATAACTAATAGGGACCTACAGTACAGCACAGGGAACGCTTCTCAATACTCTGTAATGGCCTATATGGGAAAAGAATCTAAAAAAGAGTGGATATATGTGTTTGTAAATATAACAGATTCACTTTGCTGTACACCTGAAACTAACGCAACATTGTAAATCAATTATACCCCAATAAGAAATTTTAAAAAATAACCCCCTAGCTGTCTAGATCCAGATCAGACGCTGCCCCTCCCAGGTCACTCTGGTTCACGGTGAGCCAGATGAATCTCCCTTCTCTGGAGACGCTGTTTTTGGTTTGTATGGCACCGGCTTATAACCCTCCTTTGTCCCTTTCTTCTGCTCTTGTAGCCAACTGTCACTCCCCTCTTGCATTATTTTGTACTTCAAGTATTCATGTATTACTAGCATGTATTACTATTCATATATTCATATATTCCTACCTCAAAGAAACTGTTACTAGATGAAAGGGACCCTGTATTTATATTATTCACTTATTTCTTAAGCATTTAACTTCTCACACTTTAGATATTCATTTAATTGGTGCTAAGTAAATACCTGTGAGTCTAATAATTTGAAATGATCCATGCACCCCTGTGCTCACAGCGGCACTATTTACAATAGCCAAGGCATGGAAACAACCTCAATGTCCATGGACAGATGACTGGATAAAGAAGATGTGGTGTATATGTATACAGTGGAATACTACTCAGCCATAAAAAAGGAATGAAATCATGCCATTTGCAGCAACATGGATGGACCTAGAGATGATCATGCTAAGTGAAGTAAGTCAGACAGAGAAAGACAAATACCATGTGGTATCACTTATATGTGGAATCTAAAATATGACACAAATGAACTTATCCATGAAACAGAAACAGACTCACAGACATCGAGAACAGACTTGTGGTTGCCAAGGGGGAGGGGGTGGGGGAAGGATGGAGTGGGAGGTTTGGGGTTAGCAGATGTAAGCTATTATATACAGGATGGATGAACAACAAAGTTCTACTGTAGAGCACAGGGAACCATATTCAATACCCTGAGATAAAGCATAATGGAAAAGAATATGAAAAAGAATGTACGTATGCATAACCGAATTAGTTTGCTGTACAGCACAAACTAACACTATATTGTAAATTAATTATCAATAAAATAAATTTAAAAAAAATATTTGTGAGTCTAACTAGTAGGACGTACGTTTCCCAGTGTCCTGAGCCTCATGACAAATTTCTGGGAGCATGAGAAACAAAATTATGAAATTAATGGCTAAATAAGACTGAGAAGTGGCTGAATTATGTGTATTTACAGAAAGCTAACCACACTCAATGTGCCTGTTTCTAGCTGCGTGCTTGATTAGCTTATCTCAGTGGACCCTGCATTTGCTCGTGTGTGGGCATATACCTCCATCTCATAGATGTCAACCTGCCTCACACACAGATGTACACAGCAAAGCTGATGGCAAACCAAACACCCCACACTCTGGACATGCTGCGTTAGAGCTTAGACTCGCAAGTTGGTAAAACTAGAATTGATCGTCAGGGCATATAGTTTCCCATCCTCTGATTTTGCTGAGGATTATCATCATTGTAAGACTTGCAAATATGAACACAGGTGTGCAAAGCAGGGCAGAACCCTTGATTCGAAGCCCAGAGCTCACTCTCTCTTTGCTACTCCATGTTCCTCCCAACTCCAAGAAACACCGTTTGCATTTTTATTAAGCTTGTATGTGGTCAGAATATACTGGGGGAAGCTGAGAACCTGATGTTAAAGGTAAGTTCTGGGAGGACCTGTTCGTTGGCATCAAAGGTAAAGTAAGTCTTTGGAAGGCAGAAGCAAAAGCCTTGAAGGTCAACCAGGATGAAAGGACACCCACCATGGAAGTGAATTACTAATTGTCACCTTTACCCTAATCTCCAGATTCCTATTCACAACACAGACACACACACAGAGAGGGAGAGAGACATGCACAAACACACACACACAAGCTTGGATTTTGGAAAGGTGTGGCCTTGATTAGAAATCAAATTTATTTGGTAAAGGAAAATCTGTCATCCTAAACTTTGATCTCAGTACCAAAGAAAGAAGACGTGACCATTTGACAGTGAAGGTTCTGTTCAACTCACTGACACACACACAACTGATTCAGGACATGCTGTATGAGACAGCCGGTCCAGAGAAGAAAAAAGCCAGGTATTCCAGGAAAACCCGATGGACAGGCAGTCAGGAGACATGATGAAGTTCACAGAAATCTGAACGTCTCTGGCCCCCGTGGAGAAGCAAGTCCTGTGTTCTTGCTTGCTAATTTCAGGGGGAAGGAAGTCAGGCACAATACCTGTACTTTGGCGAGTGTGCTTTAAAATCCAAGTCACAGAGGAACTTCTGGGATCAGTCTGTCCCTAGTTGCATGCTTAATGTTTGATGTGAAGCTAATTTAATACTTTGGGTAAATTATGTGACTTAACCTATCTGTATTACAGACTCACCCACAATTTAAGGGGTTCAAAGAGGGTTAGAACACGCACATACACACACACACACACACACACACACACACACACACATCTCCAAACTGGTACTACATCATCTAAATAATTCACTAGCAAAATGTGCATAAAAGTTCATCAGCGCAAGTGTGGCAAGAACGTCAGTACTGTCCTTAAATGCTATCACCTCAATTATGCTCAAATGTATCTGATTTCAGGGTTTGTCCCTGTTGATTGTTACAACTGTACTAGTTAATATTCTTCTTTTTCTCTTTTGCTAAGGGTTGGGGGAGGGGAGAAAGAAAACTACCCGATGATCTCAGAAGATAAAACTATGGAGTTTTCCTTAACCACCTGGGACCCTTGGGCCTGCCTTCCGAGGTGACAAGTTCTACCACCGTCTGCCACCAATAAGCAGGCAGGCACATGTCACAGTGTCAAGGAATCTGTGGGTGTAGGTGCCTGTGAGTGCGGGTGTGTGCATGTGAATGTACACGCGTGTACACAGGACTGTGCGTTCATTAAAAAGATACCTTCCTAAGAAGGAAATGGAAAATCACTGGCCTAGATGGAACCTAAAAATAAAAACTGAGCGTGGAAGGATATTTTTTACAAACAGAAACATCTCACTGTATGTTACTTTGTTCCAAGAGTTGATGCCACAAAGCGGCCTCCGTTGCTCTGAAGATTATTGTTGTCCCCAGGGCTCTGGGAGTTGGAGCTGTGGTGAAAAGAGGTCTCAGGCACGTGTGTCTTGACCCCCGAGCCCTCGGGCATCTGACGCGAGCAGTAAACCATCTCATGTGCGCTCACAATGGAAGATCTATGCCCAAAACGTGCCCACCTGAGGGCTCCCATCTCTACTGCTCCTCTGAGGTAAGAATCACTATGCTCATCTTATAACAATGGCAACAAAGGTACCAAGAGACTTGTCTAGCAGAACGCAACTATTTCAGTTGCAAGACATAATATTTAAGAGAAAAGGCTCTGGGTTCAAATCTTGTCTTCATTACGTACTAGCTATGTGATCTAGGGCAAGATGGTTAACTTGTGCATGCCTCGGTTTCCTCTTTTCAAAACTGGAATTGGCAGTAAGATTACCTACTCTACAACGATATTATGAGTACAAAATGAGTTAACATATGTAAAATGATTGGAAGAGCCTGGTACAGAGCATCTCCCCAGTAAATGTTTATTATTATTGTTGTTGTTGCTACTGCTGCTGTTGTTTTTATTTTATTTTGTTTTTTGCGGTACGTGGGCCTCTCACTGTTGTGGCCTCTCCCGTTGCGGAGCACAGGCTCCGGACGCGCAGGCTCAGCGGCCATGGCTCACGGGCCCAGCCGCTCTGCGGCACGTGGGATCTTCCCGGACTGGGGCACGAACCCGCGTCCCCTGCATCGGCAGGCGGACTCTCAACCACTGCGCCACCAGGGAAGCCCTGCTGTTGTTATTAGCGTTAAATATCACGCCTACTCCTGTATCTTTCCTATTGGCAAATACGATATACATTGGCTCAATTAACACTAAAACCTGCAAATGTAGTTGTTTTCAGAAAACTCAGGTCTTGCCATGGCTTGCTGAGTGCTGGAGATGCGAAAAGTGAACAAGGTAGGCACGGACCCTGCCCTCTTTGAGCTATAGCTCCAATAGCCTATTAGAAGTTTATTTATTGATTCTCTTCGGAGACCAATGGGTACTTCGGGATTTTTATGACATCTTTATTCAATGTTAACATCACGGAAGTGGTTTAGGGATATTCAGGTATAGTCAACGTCCTCTTTGTAAATCTCTGAAGTACTTACACAAAGCGCAAGGTGATAACAGGATTTTAAGGCAGCAAATATTTCTTGGAATTATCAGTCTTCCAAAGCTCTTTTTCCTACCTTCAAAGAAAGGCACCCAGCCAACCAAAACTTTTCAGTGGGAAAATGTGGTGCCCACAAGACACATACGACGGTTTTCCTGGAGGCTTGCTGCCGATGGCTCTAAAGATAGGGGAAGAAAGAGGGGAGGAGAATAACCCCAAATTCCCTCTGGATCACGATGAAATAATCTAGCAATATGAACCAGAGGGAGGCATCTAAGGGGAACAGGAATAAGCAACTCTTCATTGTTTTGGAACAAGTGTGCCTTCTTTGCTTGCTAACAATCTATCGTGGAGTGCCACGGTGCTGTTTCACATCAAGATTTCAAAAACTATTACAGCCTGCATAGGTATTGGAGGCGCAACCAGATGTGATGGAGTTTCCATTGCTTTACTTAGTGCATGGAAAATATTACTAATGGATGGTGTCAGGGGAGGCTTAACTGACCCCAATTGGATAAACTCATCTGGGCACTTTCCTTTAAGTCAGACCCTTTAACTAAGTGCTCCTGTCATTTCACAATCCCCTCCCCCACTTTATGAGATATCTGATTATATATAGCTCGTTTTAGGCAAAGGAGAAATTCCACGACTACGTGAACAGGTGGGCTGGGGACCTGGGGGAGGGGTGGGCTATCTTTCCTTGAGACTGAATTTTATTTACAGCCAATTCTTGACTGTCTTTGACATGCAGGACAAAACCGAGAACGAAGAAACTGAAGTCCTCAAAATCCCATTCAGTCTCTCTCCCTGCCAGTATTCTGCAAGAACGACTCAAAAGTTACAACATTTAGACATCTAATTGAGCAAAATTTTATCTCCTTTTATTATTCCTATTGCTCTCTCCAATGCACGAGCTGAGATACAAAAAAAAAAATGGCCTACCAGAAGAGAGAAAGGGTCTTAGAATCACTCCTACACATATTAAGCTAGAGTTGACATCCATTTTTTGTTTTTAATATTCGATGATTTGTGCTTTAAATGGTCTGGGAGATACTGGCCATTACAAATATCAGAGAAACACGTGACCTCCACCTTCTTAGTATACCATGGCTACCAAAAACATGAAGTTCTTGCTACAGTCACAGACCTGCTCACTTCTTTTCTTTTTACTTTAGAAAGCCTCAGAATGCATCGTGGTTTTCTCCGTGTTCATTCATTAGAGGTGTCCTTCATTCCCTCTCGTGAACTTGACGGTGACTCCAGAAACAAGCTCATTAAGACCCAGAGTTCAGTATCAATTCAGAGGAATATGAAAACATGTAAATGCTTTTCTAAACCTCATGGTGACTTTACCTGAACCTTGTGTCTTTCTCTGAACCTCTTTTGTCAGCAACTCTGGGGTGGCGATCCCCTAAGAAGAACCTTCCTTGAAAGAAGGTTTCTGGCACTTAAAATTTAACCTTGAAATTGTAAGTTAGAAAAATGTCAAGACGATAAAATGTGACCACGATTTCAGAAATGAACAATGGTTTAGTGAGCTCCATATATTAAATTTTGTTTTCAATGTGCTGCTCATTAAACAGGATTTTAATGGAGTGGCACTGAATTTTGAAAACTTACAGCTATGATATAAATGCATGATGGTCCTTCCTTTTCTTAAAACATCAAACCTCAGACATACCTGCTTCCTGGTTTAAAAATATGATAAGGGTATCATTAATGAAAAACAAAATCTTCATAGGTTTTATAGCCCTGTGTCAAATTAAAACTCAAAAGAGCCTATTACTGTGTACGAAAAGTACCCATGCTTGCTGTGCGGTTGATAGTATTTTCATTGGCATCTTAGTTGTTTCTGTTTAGCAGTGTGGGTCCCTACAAATGATCTCTTGCTGTCAATTGGAGGTTTGCCTCAGTGTTATAGAAACTGACAGAACCGAAAAAGGAGACGAAAACAGAGTGTCCGCCCAAAGCCAACCAGCATCAAGGCCGAAACCATGTAACGTCATCATGAGCGGCTGGTCTGAATTCCGCTGCATCCTCCAGTCTTGTTTTGAAATGATCCTGAAAAACCGAGGTCTCGGAGCCGGCATAAACACTTAGTGCCTGGAATGAATTTAAGACTTAAAGGAACAAATGAAAGTTGAATGAAGGAAAGCCTTACTCTAGAGGGGCCATGAGCAATTCCCAGGGCATGCTGCTGTCGGAATGCACTGCAGAAATACAACGGAATTTCTAATTTGCTTTAATTAGAAAAAAGTAAACACTGTCCTCAACATGTCATCATGTTTATATAGGAGCCCAACCAGCTGATTTTCTGCTGGCATGGCCCTGGAACCACTCAGTTAAATCTCAGGGCACAATTTCTTTTTATGAATGAAGTACAATTACTATGAAGCCAGATAATTTTTTTTTTCCATCTGCTTCATTGGCTGTGACTCTACAAGGACAAGTGACCAAACACAGTACCTTCCAATTTTCAATTAACCAATGATAATTTCCAAGACTATATCACTTTAGAGTTCCTCTTTTTGAGGTATCAACATCACTATTTTAAAACTTTCCACTTTGCAAGACTAAAAGAATAAAAATACTTTATTCCTAGCCTGCAATACTAGCAATAGAATAATTAATCTGAAAAAAGAGAGAAAGGGGAGTTTACTTCTTAACAGGCTTCAGGTAATCTTATAAGGTGAAACCCTAGTGAAGGTTTAGCATAAGACTTTGAATTTTGATAGAATTTTTCCAGAGCTGGAAGGAACGTGGAAAGTATCTTCATGTTAGAGATTATACACAACAGATACTCATCTTCCATAAATTGCTGAAGATATGGACATTTCAGTACAGCACTGAGCCAATTATCCTGTACTCTTTTAGATCGGTGAAATTTGAATCACAGTGAAACAAATTAGGAAAATTTTCTTCGAGAAGCTTAGAAGTAAGGAATCGTGTTTGTCTGTTTGTTTTTTTTTCATAAAAAGGGGATGGCAAAGGTTCCTAGTACTCTAAAGGAGACTGACATTGTTACTAAATACAGTGGAAAGTTAGTTATTCTGCTATTAATGTGAAAGGAAGCAACACTAATTTTCCCGAACAGCTGCATACTTTAAGCAAAGTAACAGAAGACAGATCTGATTCTGGAAAGCAGGGGAATTCTTCTCCAACTCAGCAGCTCTGTATCAGTTTCACATACAAGGTAAGCGCAGTTGTATTTTGTACATTCCAGTGCAGGGGAATAAACCCTCAGAATTCCCAAGGTTAGCCATTCAGGTTTGTTAAATCCATGTTAACAGGATCCACACTTGGGCTTCAGAAAGGCTCTCAGCCAACACCTCTGGCATCAAGACCGTGTCTCAAATATAAGACCCAGGATAGCTGCCCCTTCTGAGTGTCCTTTGCTCAGTTAATATTGAGACTTCAAGTTGCAATCTTCCATATCTCACTTTTTTCATTTTTTAAAACATGAGCAATAGTAACATTTGATCTACGTATAAAACTGTTGCAACTCGAAGGAACACAAATGGGGATGCACTTTCATATTTGTGTAGATCCTTTCAAGTTTCTAATGATCCATCAATGCAGAGATCAGGACTAAAGGAAGTTGAGTCAACCAACATCAAAAAGAGGAATGAAGAACAAAACAAAACAGAATATCTCTCACAGGAAGGCACATTTGCTCTTCTTGGTGTATTTCACATAATCCTCCAAGTATATCACCTGTATGTGTGTAATTGAGTTGGGTCCACCTTTCACTTAAAAAATGCAAGATGGACTTTAATTAAAAGATTTAGGAGCCAAGTTTACCTAGACTAAGTGTGAGAAATAGTGATGTAGCTTTGGGGGCCAACCTGTATATAAGTTGTGAACTTCCACTCCTATCCAATACTCCCTCTCTCTCTCTTTCACACACACACACACACACACACACACAAACACACAGAGGCACCTTTTTTTTTTTTTTTTTTTGCGGTACGCAGGCCTCTCACTGCTGTGGCCTCTCCCGTTGCGGAACACAGGCTCCGGACGCGCAGGCTCAGCGGCCATGGCTCACGGGCCCAGCTGCTCCGCGGCATATGGGATCTTCCCGGACCGGGGCACGAACCCGTGTCCCCTGCATCGGCAGGCGGACTCTCAACCGCTGCGCCACCAGGAAGCCCGAGGCATCTATTTTTTAGCCCACATTATTCAAATTTTATTTTGCCTCCTATATTGAACCTTTAATCACTTCTCTAAAAACCAGAAATCTTTACAGGTTTTATTGCAGAGTTGAGTTTAATCAAGGCAAAATACACTGGCATCAGATCCTATCATTTCGGGTCATCAAGCACCCTGTCCCTTAATTTATCAAGACTGTCAGATCCCCAAAGGGCAGCTTTTAAAACTTTTTTTCAACCACTCATCACACCAGGCATCTTCAAACAGCTCGCCTGGAATAGGAGGTTCTTAAGGCATTTCTCCCGATGAATCAGCATGAAAATACAGAATTAGATCCAACCTCTGAGCCAAACGATCAGGAGAAATTGCTGACAGTGTGAGAATATAATAAGTATTTGATATTCCTGGAGTCATTAATGTGCCAGAAAGACTTGGGCCATGGCTAGTGCTCTGAGGTCCACAATGTCCTTCAGGCCAGATGAGCACCTCGGATGATACAGAAAATGTGAAGAAGTGGCTGGCATAAGTCTTTTTTTGTTTAATGTAAATGTTCTACTTTTTATTTCTTTTACTAGTTTTTTTTTCTTTAGCCACGCCGCTTGGCTTGCAGGATTCTTAGTTCCCCGACCAAGGATTGAACCTGGGCCCTTGGCAGTGAAAGCCCCAAGTCCTAACCACTGGACCACCAGGGAATTCCCTGGCATAAATCTTGATGCCTTCTGAGTGCCTAACGGCTACCTTCCACTCACGTCCTTATCTAAAACTATCACCTTCCTTCTAAGGCTCCTCCAACCTTCCTCATCTCAATAAATGTCTCCAATATCCATTCGGTTTTTCAAGCCGGATGCCTGCTAGACCTCAACTTTTCTCTCTCTCCCCTTTCACATTCAGTCACCACCTTTTCATGTTCTTTGTTCAAAATAACTCTTATGTTTATCTAACTCCCTCTCTCTCTCTTTATGGACTGCCTCATCGGGGTCCAAACCATCATTTTTTCTCCTACCTCAGCTTCACGTACCGCTCTAATTCCATTGTAGTCTTCTGTCAATAGGGTAACCATACATCCTAGTTCGTCCAGAAGAGCCAAAATTTACACCTGTAGTCCCAGCATAAAGTTTCCTGATTTGGATAGTAAATTACCTGATCACTACACATATAAGTAGAATTTCCTTTCAAAACTACAAATCCAATTATGCCACATCCTGCCTAAAACCCTTTAATGGTTTCCACCAGCCCTCGCAATAGTCTCACTAACTTGACCTGGTTTAAAACAATCCAGCATAATCTGGGTTCTGCCTTACTTGCTAGCCTTGTCTTGGGTAAGTCTCCCATTTGCCTTACTTCCTAGGGTATTCCCCCTATGATCCATCTCATCTCTTATCAATTTACTGTAACAGTAAACTGGTTAATTGTTTACGCCACAGAGTTTAAAATCTGAATGCAAAGATGATGTCTAATTATTCAAGACACAGTACACTGGACATATTAGTTCCTCAAATATCGTAGTCATAGCAGAAATAAATACTTATTTGCAAACATGCACTGACAGTTAAGTGAGAGACAGAAGTGCATGCAATATGATCCTATTTTGTCAAAATGGGGTTATAGAGATAGATACGTAGATAGATAGATAGGTATAAACCAGATGAAATAACAGAATAACCACATGAAATGTAAACAAGTTCCACCTTGACGTGAAAATGGAAGTCATCATTATTTAATTTTCCCTTTAATTATCATGTACCTTCAGCATTAAGTCACCAGCAGACAGAAATTAAGTGCAGTCATCTTTCCATTACCTCCATGTAACATCCACTCAGCAGAATAATATCACAAATATCCTACCAGTCTTCCAACATTGGAAGGTATGGCCTCATGCTACGTAACTGTGAGAAAACACAATTCACAAGGAAGATTTGCCCCTTAAATTGTTACACATGCAAATGCGTTTTAAGGCCGAATATAAATTTTCCTTTTTTCTTCTCTTTTTCATTAAAAGCACAACAGCATTTTTTAAAAAAGAGCCCAGTAGCACTTAAAATGCTATTTCAGATTACACGTGCCATGGGCAATTCTCCTCCCACCCATCTTTTACTATCATGGATAATTTTTACATAGTTGTACTTCGAAAACACAAATCAAAAAGGTCGTTGTCTCTGATGAGGTCATACTTACACCATTCTTTTCTCAGAATTCTAAACCTTCACCTTTGCTGCCTGAGAGCTTCCTACTCTGCCAGTAAGTTGACAGGAAAACGTTTTATTCTCAGTAGCCCGTCATTCATCAGGATCCTGAACTACGAGAGTGTTACACATCCATCTATAGATTTCCGGTTCCAAAAATAAATATTGCTGATGAGGTAACAAAAGCAAGGCAAAAAGCTCTCTCTTATGTTTCCTTTCCTAAACATCAGCCAGCCCTTTCAGGGCACGACAAGGGCGAACCTGGAAAGAACCCCATCCACAGACCATGGCAGCACATTTCCCTAACACCTCTTCTCTGTAAGGAAGCATTGCTCCTTCAATTCTCCACCTTCCATGCTTAAGCACTGAGAAAGCCCAGAAGAAAGACAATGAACAACGAGTAGGACTAATTCTCAAATCAAACACATCATTTTTCCTTTCCCATTTCTCCCATGGGAATTGATACACTCACAAAAGAATTGAGTAATTGTGAAACCAGTTAGAATTTTAGACATCATTCACATCCCATAAAATTCACCTGTTTAAGTATACAGTTTAGTGGGTTTTAGTATATTCACTAAATTGCGCAACCATCACCAATATCTAATTCCAGAACATTTTCGTTGCTCGCAAAAGAAACACTGTACCCACGAGCAATAAGTTATCGTTCTCTGCCATCCCCAGTGCTTTGCAAACACTAATCTACTTTCTGTCTCAATATTGGATTATTCTGGACATTTTATACTACTGGAAGCATACAATGTGTAGCTTTTTGTGTCTAGTCTCTTTCACTTTGCATGTTATTTTCAAGGACCATTATGCCGTAGCATGTAGCTGTAGCGCTTTGTTTATTCATTCATCCATTGATGGACATTTGGGTTGTTTCCATTTTTTTGGTTATTACAGATAAGGCTGCTATAACCATTCATGTACCAGTTTTTGTGTAGACATGTGTTGTCCATCTCTTGGGTATATACCTAGGTGTGACATTGCTGGGTCATAGGGTAACTCCATGTTTAAGTTTTTGAGGAACTACCAACGTGTTTTCCACATCAGTTGTATCATTTTACATTCCAACCAGCAATATACATGTGTTCCAATTTCTCCACATACTTATTGATTGTTATTCTCTAGTTTTTTAATTATTGTTATTATAGTCATCCTAGTAGGTGTGAAGTGGTATCTCATTTTCGTTTTGATTTGCATTTCCTTAATGACTAATAATGTTGAGCATTTTTTTCATGTACTTACTAGCTATTCGTATAGCTTTTTTGTAGAAATGTCTATCCAAATCCTTTGTCCATGTGTCCATTTTTAATTCAGTTCTTTATTCTTTTACTGTTAAATTGTTAGGATTCATTTTCTGGATACATACCCCTTACCAGATATAGGATTTGCAAGTATTTTTCTCCTGTCCTTGTGGGTTGCCTTTTTAAAACTTTTTTTGATGGTATATTTTAAAATATAACAATTTTAATTTAATGAAGTTCAATTTATTTATTCATTTTTGCCTGTTTTTTTTGTATCATATCTAAGGAATGATTGCTTGATCCAAAGTCAAAATGATTTATGCTTTTTTTTTTGTAAGAGTTTTATAGTTTTAGTCCTTATAATTAGTACTTTAATTCACTTTGAGTTAATTTTTATAGATGGCATGAGGTTGGAATCCAACTTCATGCTTTCTCATGGGGGTATTGTATTGCTCTAGCACCATTTTAAAATACTATTCTTCCCCCATTGAATTGCCTTGGCACTCTTGTAAAGAATCAGTTGATCATGAATGCAAGATACTATTTACGATTCCTAAGTTCTATTTCACCGATCTATATGTCCATCCAATGTTAGTATTATACTGTCTTGAGTGTAGTCTTTAATAAGTTTTTAAATTGGAAAGTTTGAGTCCTGAAACTCTGGACTTCTTTTTCAAGATTCTTTGGCTATTCTGGGTCCCTTCCATTTCATGTGGAAATTACAAAACACTGTTGAAAGAAATTAAATCACACCTAAATAAATGGAAAGGCAGACTTAATATTTTTAAGAGGACAATACTCCCCAAATTAGTCTACAGATGAAGCACAATCCCTACGAAAGTCTCAGCCACCATTTTTTGTAGAAACTTAACCCTAAAATTCATATGTGTGTGGTAAGACAAAGTTTGCTTAAGAACACATTCATCAAAGCCACTAGATATAAATTGACCTCTTCTGAGATAAAATGCATGTCAATAGGTGTCGTTTGTCAAGTGTTGGTTCAACGAATGATTGCAATTAAATTCAGTAAGCACTGGTTGAGTACTTGCTATTTTGCCACCAACATCCTAGGCGTTGGGATAGAGGGATACATTTAGATTTCCAGTGGTGAAAGGAACCATGAAGTGCACAAAAGGCATAAATGAGTAATCTACAGATAGTGTTAATTCCTGCAAAAGAGTATAAAAAAGAGAAATGGAGCAGAGAATTACTGAAGGGGGAAGGGAGAGCTACCTTAGCCAGGAGAGTCCGAGCCAGCCTCCGGGAGGAGAGGACAGATGAGCCAGACTCATGATCATTTCGGGCAAGATTATTCCAGGCAGAAGGAGAAACAATTGCAAAGGCTCAGAACTGAACCTGTTTTATTCCGTCACACTCAACATGGAATTTCTTCCCAGAAATAGAGGAGAGGATATACACTTAGATTATGCATCTAAATTTAATGACTGTCGGAGATTCATTTGGTTGTTCTATTTTATTTCATTTTAAGGTTAATTTAGCTGAGGTAGTTCTTATTTAATCAGAAATATTTATCCATTTTCATTAATTATATATGTCCTTGCTATAAGGTATTTTTTGCCTTTTTTTTCTCCCAAGTATATTCTGATTAAGGTTTAGCCAACTTTATGAAATTTTAATGAAAAATACGGGAGCTATTCCTTGCGCTGGAATTCTTCTGAAAGAGTGGAGTAGCGCATGCTTATAACTAATTCCAATTATTCAGAATTCTGACCCAGATCAGACCTTTGGGGGTTCAGCTCATTTACATTTCATAAAATGCAACTTCCTATGTCTAGAGAATAAGGGCTTTGCAAGTCACAAGGAAACGGCTCAAAAGGCATCCAGGACATCAAATAGCTTTAACAAATCCTGCTTGATGAGTTAAGTGTAAAGGAATCAGAAACATATGGCTCACATTTCCCTTAAAATACACATAGGTTTGACAGCGAAGAAGAAAAAAAGTGGCTGGCCCAGTGTGGTTTGGGTTTTTTCGAACCTAAAACATTTGGAAAATAGTTCAAGATGGTTAATGAACCCCAAAAGCGAGCCTGGGAATTGTTCTGGATTTCACAAGCAGTGCCTCCTAGGGAGAAAGAAAGAAGAGAAAGGAAGGAAAGAAAGGGAGGGAGGGAAGAAGGAAAGAAGGAAGGAAGGAAGGAAAGAAAGGGAGGGAGGGAGGGAGGGAAGAAGGAAGGAAGGAAGGAAGGAGGAAGGAAGGAAGGAAGGAAGCAAGGGCCTAAAGAACGGGCAGGCTTGGACTTGTCTGCGAAACACAGAACCCTTTGCATTCCGCTCTCAAGGAAATTTCTGTTTCTTGGTCCTAATTCCTGATTCAGTCATTTTCAGTCACAGCTGTGGAAAGGTCCCTCCTCCACTTCCTTCCCATGGCCACTACCATCATAGGTGCCTCACAATTAAAAAAAACAAAAAAAAACGAAAGAAGCAACATTTCTCAACCTCTCTGTCCTTTAAGGGACTGTTGTAATTTGACCTCATCTAGGAAACGACGAGCTTGGATACACTGCATTCCCAGGCTTAAGTTGCTGTGTCATTCTTGTTGATACAATGACCCATTTCACCTGGCACTGTGTCCTAGGAAATTACAAGTCCTGCCTCCAAGGACCGGACAGAGAGCCAGCAGGAGCCCGGCTCTGAGCAGAGGGCCAGCGGCCCAGCATCAGTCACAGGAGCCAGGCGCGCTCCACTCAGGCCCGCGGGGCTGGGGGGAGCGGCCACGCGCTGCCATGAGACGTCCACACGCGGCTGCAACGGGGGCTCTGGGCGCCCGCTGGGGCACGGAGCTCCTGAAACTCTAGGTGAGCTGCTCTCAGCCTCAGGCAGAGCCGGCGCTCCTCTGATGCTCACTTCGGAAGAAGTGTGCCCCAGGCCGTGCTTCCAAAGCGCCTCCTTTCAACGTCATTATCTACTATCCATTTCCACGACCACAGCCATAATTCAGGGCCCCCATTCCTACCTGGCGTGTATGCTGGCAAAGGCAACTTCGGGCATGCGGTCTTTGGACCACCACTCAGCCGCGTAAGAGGGAACTCTGGGCCTGGACCACTTCCTACCAAGAGATAAAGGCCCACAGAGCCGGTGCTGAGCTTCTCACCTTGGGTGGAACATCTTTCCCTGCTCCAGGCGCAATGTGTGTCCTTTGTCAAGTATGTACATTACATGGCACCTGGCCAACCCCCCTACTGTAACTACCCCCTATGGGGCAGGCATGGGGTCCTTCTGCTGCAGGACTGGAGGGGCCCCTGCCAGCCAACTGCCTGGCATCCGGAGTTCTCCTAAATCCGTTTGCTTGTCAGCCTCAAGTAAGACTCTTTTCCCTGTGAAGTTTCTCCTCGACCCTACAGAGAGGGTCTTCCCCAGTCAACCTCCCAGTCTCCCCTCCATCCATCAAGGACAGTGACACAGGGCTTTGCAGCCTTCCTCTCCAAGCAGCCCTGCCGTCACTTTGGGAGGCCTCAGTAGGCACGCGGATGCCGCCTCCAGTGCCTCGTCCTCTGAATTCCTCAGTGCTCAACTCGGGTCTCCTTCCCCTGCTGCTCGTTCCATGGTCACACGTGTCCCTCGTGACACTACACGTAAACATCTTACCTTCTCTCACTCCAGCTTCCTAAACTCTCAGCGCTCTCACCTCTTTACCTGAACTTCTCTCCAGAAGATCCAACCTTTATTGTCTCCGTCACTAAGCCCCTCCCCATTCAGTTTCTGCCTTATGCTCTTGGGAGGAAATCACACTGTCCTGGAGGTGGACGCCTCAAACACACACGGCCCCTGACCTCAGGTGGCCTGGAGAGCTGTCCTCCCAGGCAGTTTTCTCCAAGATACAGTTGAGGGTCTTTAAAGGCAGGCCTTACTCCTCCCCATACATACTTGCACGCACTCCAGAGTATATTGAAGGTTAGTGACTAATGCCTTTTACCTAAAAAGTTTTAAGCTTTATGAATTCCCTATTAAACATGGTAAGCAATACCAGTGTAATATTTACTTAAGAGTAGATCCAAACAATAATGCTCACAAACATTAAAGAACACTTATGATATGCTCGGTGCTCTTTTCATATATAGACACAGATACATAGAGAAAGAGTTATAATAGAGAGAGATATAATACATATCGATATATCAATATATGTGGATATAGGTAAGTATATATATTTGTGTGTGTGTGTGTGTGTGTGTGTATACACACACACATCTCCGTTTTATAGGTAAAGATACTACACTAAGGCGTACAAAGACTAACAAACTTGCCCAGTCATATGGCTAGTACATTGTGATGCCGGGGTTTAAACCTAGGCATTATAGTCACTCTAACGTGGTGCCTTTCTTTCCTTAGAAGTGTCCATTTTTCTTGAATACTTAATCAACTATAATACCTTTTAAGTTTTACCCTCCTAGGAGGTTCTATCAAATATAGGGACAAGTCAAACTAGCAGAAACCCATTTGTGGATATCAGCTAGCCTTGTTTCTGTTCTCGGTTTTCATTTGTTGTGCTTATTTGTTTATTTATTGTGGTGGTAACTGTATGTACACATGTTACTGATGGAGGTGGACTTTCTGTGAAGCTGAAAGAGCTTATATTTCAGGGCCCCTCACTTACATGGGGCTTTTCTGTGGTCCTGGGAAAATTTTTAGTAATACGGTCACTTGGTCATATACTTTCCTAAAATTTGTAAGATTCAGATGTCTTAACTGTAAACAGGTTTGCCTTTCCACTCTGACCTCTCATGTCAGTTGCCATTGGAATGTCTGTAGGCATTTTGGTAATCCAAGTGAGGAGAAGTTGAAATCAAAATATAATTAATGTGGGCTAGTGGGCATACGTAGGAGACTCACAGGCTTGTCATGGATGGTTAAATTACTGCATGGCATCCAGCCTGGTACAGGAATGGCTTCCACAGCAATTCCTACAGTCCAAACTGCTGACCGCACAGTGCTATCACACGAAGATAAATGGCATAGAATAGAGCCAGAAGATAGACTGTAGAAATTCCTTCCAAATCATAGAGCTCATATAGGAAAGAAATTTGATAGAGTTTGTCTCAGTATAACAAGTCTGAAAAGGTGTGGGGCTTTACCAATAATTAGAAAACTGGAGGAAGCTTTTCTAAATAATCCATCATAATAATATCAGTAATAATAATGAAATTTTGACTTCCAGACAAGATGTTGTATATAGTGGCAGGTCTTTGTTCCTGGTGTGACAACTAGGGAAGAAAAGGATACATTACAAAATTATACTTTCAGACTCATCAAAAAACTTTGGACGCAATGAGGACTGGATCAACTAAAATGCCAAAGAGAGAAGAGCACTTCCTGAGAGAGCTGCCAACCGAGCGATGGTCGTTTCCTCCCTGAGGGCACCGGCCACCCGGGAAACTCTGAGGGTCAGACTTGGCAGTCTTGGGATGCCACTGCAGAAAACTGGCACTAACGGTGCCCCCAAGAGTGACCCAGGCTGGCACGACAGACGGGGATCTGAAGGAGCCCCAAAACACGACCCCACAGGAGGGCTGCCGAGTGCCCAGGCCGTGCAGGTGGTGGGGTTCACCTGCTGGTAGCGCCAAAAAGACAAAATCCTTCGGTAAACACAAATACCCGCCATATTTTGAACCTGTTGGGGTGGAAGGTTAGAGTGTAATTTAAAGCCTCTGGGAGGTACAAATTTCATTCCTGAGGAGCTAGAGACTCATTAGACTTTTCATGAAACCCGTGGAGGACCACAGCCAAAAGGGAGGGATGGGGCTGGATGGTACTTCAATTTCATGGTTCTGAGGGTAAAAGGTCCTGCATCAAAGCATGGCCCATGTCCTCCTCAATACGTGTGCCAGATGTTGAAGCTGTCTGGGGCTGGAGCTTACACCTCAGATGGAGTGAGCTGGTAGAAGGACTAAGGAGACAGAAATCCACCAAGTTCTCAGTGAGAAGATTAAGGATGCAGCAGCGATAAGGGCTGAATCTAACTAAAAGCACAGCCAAGCCCTTACTACATAAGTGCAATTACTGTTAGACTTAGATGATCTTTCCCTCACCTGCCTAGCAAAAGAAAGGGCAACACTTCTTTGGGGGAAAATAACATTATATTCAATATCTATAATTCTTTTCTTACAAAAAGGCTGGCATAAAGTTAAAATTTAAAAAACAAAGAAATAGATAACTTATCTGATAATCAAGAAAAAAATTAAGCAACAGAGTAGACGCTCAGATTATCCAGATACTGGACTTTGTACATAAGAACATTAAGATAACTATTGTAAGTATATTATATAAAATAGAGGAAAAAGATGGACAAAATAAATGAACGGATAAAAAGATGGAGAATGTAATAAATAACTTGAATCTGTAAAAAGAATTAAATATACCTTCTAGAAATGAAAAATACTATAACTGGAATTACTCATTAGAGCAATCTAGACAATGCAAAAAAAAAAAAAAGTACACTCAAAGACTAAACAATGGAAAATTACCCAAACTGAAGAAGAGGAAAAAAAAGGAAGCAACAAAAAGGAAAAGAAAATACATATAGAAACATTCAAACTGTAACATACTGTATTTAAACTTCCAGGATATGAGTAGAGACAGAATGGGGACCAATTTGAAAAACGAATGCCAAAAAACCCTGAAACTGATGAAAGGGATTAAATGATACATTTGAAAGATCTGAAAACCCCAAACAAGGTAAGCAATCTCCCTCTTTCTCTCTCTCCACTCCCCACAACACACACACACACACACACACACACACACACACACACAAATAAGGAAAACTTTGGTTAAAAATCAAAAACAAAAAGAAGTTAAAAAAAATCCAGAGAAATAAGAAACATTAATTAAAAAGGAGCAAAAACTATATATTGATATAAAAGCCAGAGGATAATGTAAGACATTTCTAAATTGTTGAAAGAAAAATAATAAGCAAAACCAAAAATGCCAGCCTAGAATTTTATACAAAGTGAAAATACAAAATACATTTTCAGAAAAACAACAGCTGAACTAATGCATTAAAAACAACTCACAGTATGAGACATTCTAAAAGAAGTTCTTCAAACCAGGGAAAATGATCCAAGGTGAGAGCACAGAAGAGCAAGAAAGAATGAAGAGCACAAGAAAGCATGACTGTGCAGGTTAAGTATAAAAGAATACTGACCACTTGAAACAACAATAATATCTCGTGAGGTGCACAACATATGCAGCAGTAGAATATGACAAAACAGCTCAAAAGACAGAAGAGAACAGGATAAATGGAGCTCTTACACTGCTCGGGAAGTGGTGAAAGCATTAAATTAAGAAAGAATGTCATTTAAGGCGAGGATGCACATTTTAACCTCTAGAATAATCACTAAAAATTAACCAATTTAACTTAACTGACGTATAAAACACTGCATTTAGCAACTGCAGAGTTTCAAATTCTTTTTCAAGTGCATACAGAGTACTTAACAAGATAAAAAGCACAGAAGCAAGTCTTAACAAATTTCAAAACGTTAACAATTAAGCAGAATATTTCAAAACAGTGAAATTAAGATAGGAATTAATAACAGAGAAATGTTTTGAAATGTTTGAAAATCTCCCAAGTATTTGGAAAATAAGCAGCAAAATTCTAAACAACTCGTGGATCAAAGAACAAGTAACAATGGAAATTAGAAAATATTTTAAACAAATGATAATGAAAATATGACGTATCAAAACTTATGAGGTGCAGCAAAAGCAGTTCTAACAGAGAAACTTGTGGCTTCAAATAAATATACTAGAAAAGAAAAAAAGTGAAATCAGTGCTCTAAGACACCATGAAGCTAGAAAAAGAATAGCCTAACAAATACAAAGAAAGTGGAAGGAAGGAAATAACAAAAATAAAAGCAGAAATTGATTAAATAGAAAACAATCATACAATAGAGAAAATCAACAAAGCCCAAAGCTTTTCCTCTGAAAAGGTTCATAAAATTGACGAAACAGTGACAAGATTGATCAAAGGGGAAAAAATAGAAACACAAGCTACCAATATCAGGAATGAAAAAGGGGACATCACTACAGGTCTTACAGATACTAGAAATAATAATAATAATAAGAGGATAACTGTCAACAGCTTTATGCCAATGAAATTAGCAATAAAGTAAAAATTTTTAAATTCTTAAAAATCACAACCTACCAAAACTATAAAAAGAAGAAACAGAAAATCTGAATTAAATGTGTAATTATAAAACCTTCCCACAAGAAGGATCCAGGCCCAGAGCATTTCACTAGTTAATTCATCCAAACGTTTGTAGGTAAAATAATACCAACCTTACATAAACTCTTTTAGAGACTAGACAAAAAAGGAAATACTTCCTCTTTTTTTTGTGGGGGTGGGCGGGTGGGGGGGGGGGAGGAAGCAGCAAAATTTTGATTCCCTAACCTGACAATAAAATTACAAAAAAAGGAAAATTATGGGCTAATCTCTCTCATGAACTTATATGTCAAAATTCTTATGGAAATACTAACAAATTGAATCCAGTAATACAGAAAATGAATAATACACTAAATCCAAGTGAGGTTTATTCCAGATAGGCAAGAGTACATTAATATTAAAAACTTAATGCAATTCACTACGTTAAGAGTAGAAAAATCATGTAATCATATCAATAGATGCAGAAAAATTTTTTTACAAAATTTAACACAAATATTTATGATTTTAAAGACTCATAGAAAACTAGGAAAAGTAGAAAGCTTGTTTAAACCGATAAAATACCCATGAAACAAACATTATGTTTAATGGTAAATATGGAGAATTTTCCCCAATAGCAAAAATGAGACAATAACTACACTATTTATATCCGGCATTGAAAGAGTGGTCTTGTCCATTTCAAGAAAGCTATAAAAGAAAAGAAAGATCTGAAAGATCTATTATAAAGCCATAGTAATTAACACAATATAGTACTGGTATAAAAACAGACCAAATGACTAAAGAGTACAGAGTGGTACTGATACAGACCCACACATATATGCTCCCTGATTAACAACAAAGGCAAAACCACAGTGCAGAGGGAGAAGAACAGCCTATCACCAAATAGTGCTGGGTCAGTTGCACAGCCATATGGACAAAATGAGTGGCCCAGAAGTTGGAAAGCTTGTGGCTGCTCTGACCTGCCTTGTTAGTATTACACCAGGCAAGTCTATTGCATAGTCTCAGCCACCCAGTGTCTGCAGCTCAGATGGTCCAAGGTTGTTAAACAATCTTTTTTTTTTTTTTTTTTTGGTATCAGGATGAACATATGGTGGTCTTTTCCATACTCGTAATCTTGAATTCCAAATCTGACCACATAGAAGCACATCAACCACAAAATTCTACTCAGAATGATCCAAGAAATTGCCTGAGTACCTGCAGTTCTCTATTACGAATCTGGCATGAAAGAACAGAAGGAAGGGAATGGCATCAAACAGACACACACAAAGTGAGTAATACTCGTCTCACCAACAGACTTCACAGTGAAAGTAAAAAAAGAGCGGGTGGGGGGGAAGGAATCCACTGAAATTCTGTGAGTTTGGATTCAATCTGAACCATATGTAGCTCCAGATTAGGTCATATTCTCACGATAAAAGTACTAATTTCGTCTTCAATTCTGTCTGCTACTCAGTATTTCCATGATCTCTTATTAGCTGATCTCACGCATTATTTATTTGGTCTGTATTACTCAAAAGATAAGGGACTTCAACTAAAGCCCTGGAGTTTCAGCAAGAGGTGTGGTATTCAGCTACCTAGATGTCAGGGGAAAGGTAAGAGTAAGGTACAATGAAGCACAGACTCTGGAGCAGGACCGCCTGGATGTAAAGTCTCCTTACTTCCAAGCAGTGTGATCTTGGGCAACTTACTTCATTTCCCTGTGCCTCAGTTTTTTTACCTATAAAATGAGTTTAATAACAGTACCTATTTCATTGGGTTGTTGTGGGGATTAAGAGTTAAAGAGTAAGGTATTTAATATCGTGCCTGATAGGTGATCAGTGCCGTAAAAATATTACTTACTATTTCTCATATGTAAAAACTATACAGAAAATTCTTACCTTCTAAACGGAATTGGTTTTGGCTTATTGTTAATCGCACACTAACCTGAGCTTTCCATAAACTGCGATTTGAAACAAATCACCTGTTTTCCCATTGATAAAAAGCAAGGGGCGCTTGCTGATTTCCTGCCAGAAACCCAAAAGGAAGAAGAGGCAGAAGGGGGCAGAGCGATAAGGATCTGGGGCTTTGAGGTTAGTGACCTTGCTTTAAAACTTCCCCCCCTGCCTGTTTTCCAGCCGTGCAACACTACAATGAGTGGTTTAATTCTTCTTCTCATCTTTAAAATGGGGACCTGACAGCATCAATATCCTAAGATAAGCAGGAGTGTTCAACAAGACAATGCACCCAAATTGTTTACTGAGTATTTTAAGAACTTGCAAAGTAATAGGCACTATACCATTGTTATATTACTGTTTTTAAATGAGTCCCAACATAGAAGTGCTTTGTAACACCTAGTAAAAAGGCATTTTAACAATTCAAAACCACATCATTATTATTTCATCTTCACAGACTTTGCTTCTTTCAGTTTGGGGTTGAGTTTACCCCAGACCCTCGAGTTTTCATCCGATTAAAATGCTCACTGGAAAAAAATTTGAGGCTCTTCATTGATTAACACCAGTAATGTATCAACTTTAAATATCAGATATGACCCCCAAAATGTGTGTGTATAAACCAAACTCTCCTTAGAATGCAGTATGTCATTCATTCGCCCCGAGATTTATGAACTATACTTAGACAGGATCAAAGCTGATGTTTCGTGGAAATCGTGGAAATCAATCTCATTACTTTGTGACTTTAGACTTCGTGAAAATGGTGTCTCTTGATCACTATTACTTTCCCATGACTCTGCTGACGCTGATACATATCCAGTCTATGAAAAAATAATAAAAACATTTAAAAAATAAAAACAAAAACTCACAGAGCTGAGTTCCATGGGCTGATTATGCTGTGGATGACCAAGAATGAGAAGAAAGGGAAAAAAAGTTTTCGCAATTCCAAAAGGAGTTAATTAGTAATAAAAGTTGCAATGGAAATGGAATGGGAAAGTCAACTGGACTTACCAAGGCCTACTCTAAGCATGTCTAAACATCACTGAATGTCTCTCCAACTAGCCTCTAGATGGTTGTTAGCACCCAGTTCCCTGGTAAGGCAGATTAGTGGGTCATCGGTAAGACCAGAAGTTCTACAGACAGCTATATATTATGAAAGGGGAGATTTACTTGAAAGGGTAAGCCAGAATGGCCTCCAGGAATTTTTGAAACATCCCACTGGAGCATGCAGTGAAATCCAGTTGTTATTAGCCACACACAAAGGGCCTGAAGCAAAGTAATCAGGGGAAAAAATTATAAGGTACTGGGTGTATTGGCTCAGACCCAGTAACAGAAGACATTCGTTATGCTGAGACACTGTAATTCTCTGAACACCCCTTAAATCTCTCAGCTGTTTAATATGAGAGTGAATGTTCAGGTCAATAAAATGATCAGCTATTTCCATATCCAAAAATCAGAAAAGGTTCAACAATGGAAAAACGCAGAGTTTTAACCGTGCGCTTTCTTTAATAAACAATTTGGCCTCATGTTACTCCACGTACAAGCCTTCCATCACCAGCAAATACTGACCCTCTGAAAGAGCCACTGAATCTCTGAGTTTCCGGCAGAGCAGCGGATTTCTCACAGGTTCAAGTGTCAGCCACCACTTGCGGAAAGGGTATCTGAAGGATGAGTGTCGTGGAACCACAGGCTGAGGCGCAAAAGCCAATTCCAGTCGGGGCTGATAATAGTTTTTGACATTTAGAGACATTTTATCCTTCAAAACTCTTGGAGAGCTGAACTGCTTGCCTGAATTTGCTGTTTCTATGGAGACCAGAGGGGATTTTAAAGTGTTAATCTTGGTTGACCTCTTTCATGTTTTAAAATTCTGACTCTTCCCTAAAAATTCAGTCCAGAGTTCGGTGATCATTTGTTCTCTAATCTCACTTAAATTTTCGTCTTGCAGTACTGCAGTGGTCTCCCCAGTGGGCTACTTACAGTCCAGAAGGTGTCCAAGATAGTTCATTGTGAGTATGGAAAGAAAATATTAGAAGCTGTATTTATATTTATTTTCAACCTAAGAATAAGAAGGAAACAAGTTTTAGTAATACTCACAATACAGAATAGACTTCGGTAAACTCTGTGATGCCTTATATCAAAAAAGTGCTGAGCTCAGGGGCTTCCCTGGCGGCGCAGTGGTTAAGAATCTGCCCGCCAGTGCAGGGAACACGGGTTCGAGCCCTGGTCCGGGAAGATCCCACGTGCCGCGGAGCAACTAAGCCCGTGAGCCACAACTATTGAAGCCCGCGTGCCACAACTACTGAGCCCGTGCACCTAGAGCCCGTGCTCCACAGCAAGAGAAGCCACCGCAATGAGAAGCCCGCGCACCGCAGCGAAGAGTAGCTCCCGCTCGACGCAACTAGAGAAAGCCCGCGCGCAGCAACGAAGACCCAACTCAGCCAAAAATCAATCAATCAATCAATAATTACAGGGGGAAAAAAAAGTGCTACCTCAGCTAGGAAATGCAAGGATTCCCAGAGAAAGAGGAGGCTTTCTACAGCGACAGAGGGAGGGGGATGGGTACCCTCATCTTCCTGTGCTTTTATCTCACTGCAGTTTATTACTGTTTACTTGCACCCCGTGCACTGGAATTATGGATTCTATTACCTAGTTTAAACTAACTTTCCCAAAATGGACAGATGGGTTAGACGATCCATCATGGTTTGGAAACCAAGTTGCATTAGCAACTTGTATTGCTAATGCAAACACAAGAACAGAACGACGACCAATGGCAGCGGTGGAAAAGGATAGCAACAGGGTAAGAATGGCGTTCTGAAGCCAGACTCCCTTAGCTCAGACTCCTGACACTACCACGTACTAAGTAGGTGACTTTGGGGAAGTTACTTAATCTCACTGTGTATCAGTCTCTCCCTGTCACATACGATGTAATAAGAAACTCTCGTTTCTTATATATGTGTGTATATATATATATGTATGAGAAAAAGGGAGAGACAGAGAAAAACACTAAGCATTTGGAATAAGAAGGTAAACCTGCATTTTTTCAGTGTTTGTAAAGTCATACAATGCACAATCCAAACGCTACAAAAATCTCATTAAACTTGATGATGAATGTTCAGAGGCCCCATGTGGGCCTTTTCATTTGATGGCAAATAATAAAAGACTCATATTCCACGGGAATACAAGTGTTGTTTCTAACAGGGCAAAAACAGTTAAAATGATACATGGGAAGCATTTTCATCAGAAAATTCTTTTGATATACACAGAAAAACTTTGCTAAAGATTAGAAGAAATTACTATTAGATTATTGTTAGAGAAATTTACTACAGGTTGAATGGAAAAAAACCCCACTACTAACATATCTTAGACATGTACTTGATAAATTATACTTCAATAATAAAATATACTTTTTGAACCAATAAAGGCAAGATGTAACTGAGAAAGTATATTCTCAACAATAATGACGACTCAAAATTTAAAAATAGCTTAAGAGAATACTGCATAAGGAAACACTGAGGGAGAGGATGCTTTGAATGGAGTGAAAGATCCCAGAGTAAATTTACAAAGATAGCATGACACCTAAAATCGATTCACAGCAAAGAAATCGGAGTCAAAATGTACAAAGTGCAACCAGATGTCATCAATGTGCTTATTTTTACAGCAAATACTTCTAAAATATTATATCACACAGAGCCTTTCTCATTGTTTTGAGCCTTATTTAAAATAACTGTCAAATTTAAATTTAAGGCATGGGATTTTTCTCTTTTATTGTTTATATTTTTCTTTTATTATTTACATTGTATTATTTTTGATTATCTGCAGTTTCCTGAGGTGGCAAATAGATAGCAGCGTTATGCTTTCTGCAATAGGGCCCCGTACTCAAACATGGGTGTGCTGAATCAAAATTGTTAGAGACCATTGTTCAGAGGGCAATAGAAATTCTACATTTTAATAGATTTTAAATAGATATCATCTTTTCCAAGGACAAAAGTCTATAACTTTTCTCCTAAACTTGTTTCAGTATTTAGCATTTTCTGGAGGAGAGACATCTCTCATATCAAGATTAAATCTCTCCTGCTGCATTTTAAAATCACTTTCTACAGTGTAGATTTGTTTTTTAAGTTGTACATTATCCTTATCAGAAAAACATTTCACATACCTGGGGGGAACCCTCCTCCACTGAGACGATATTTTTGGACTTCACTAAAAAAGGATCTTATATCGAGTTTTAATTACAAAGAAAGAAAATATAAAAGTCTAGATCTTGATAGTGGTTCATATTTAGGGGAGTTATGGAGTTGCGATCCTTTGAAGAAGCTGCTCAAGCTAAAAGATGGAGAGCCGTGTGGGTTTGGAGATGTAGCTGAGCATCTGCTCCAACATTCTGGTTGTCAACTGTGTGAGTCTACTTATGTTGGTGCAGCATAACAAGGCTGGAGACCATTCAGTGGCTCTGGCTGCTACATTCACACTTACAACTTTTTTTTTTAAATTTAAGTATACTTGATTTACGACGTTGTGTTCCCTAGAACTTTGAAGGCAAGTGGTTTTTGCTTTCTCTGGAGAAAATGGAAATAGGTAGGGGAAAAGAGAAAAAACAGTACTGTTTGAATTTCTGGGTTTTGAAAAGTGAACAAGAAGATAAAACAAATGGTCAAGGAGCACAAGAAAAGATGCTCAACCTCACTAATCGTTAAGGAAATGCAAATCAAAACCACAGTGAGATTATCACCTCAGATCCATGAGAACGGGTATCACTTCAAAAAAAAGAAAAAGAAAAAAAAAGAAAGCAACAAGGGGCAGTAAGGATAAGAAATGAGAACCCTTGCACACTGCTGGTGGGAATGTAAAATGCTGCAGCCACTTTGGAAACCAGTATGGTGGCTCCTCAGTAAACTGCGTGTGATCCAGCAATTTTACTGCTGGGCACACATCTACAAGAATTGCAAGATATTTGTGCACCCACGTTCACAGAAGCATTATTCACAATAGCCAAAAGGTAGAAACAACCCAAATGTCTATCGGTGGATGGATGGTGGATGAATAGATAAACCAAACGTGGTATATTCACACAATGGCATAATATTCAGCCTTAAAAAGGAAGGAAATTTTGACATGCTACAACGTGGATGAACCTTGCCGCTATTACGCTGAGTGAAGTAAGACGGTCTCATAAAGACAATCACTATATGATTCCACACACACGAGATACTTAGATTGATCAAAGTTGCAAAGACAGAAAGGATGGTGGTTTCCAGGGCAATGAGAAGCCATTGCTTAACGAGGGCAGAATTTCAGCTTTGCAAAAAGATGAAAAACGCTCTGGAGACAGTGGTGGTGATGACTGCACAACAATGTGAGCATACTTATTGCCACTGAAGTGTACATTTAAAGATGGGTAAAACGATTAAGAGGTACAAACTACTGTGTATAAAATAAATACGCTATAAGGATATACTGTACAGCACAGGAAACAGGGTCAATATTTTATAACAACTATAAATGGAGTATAACCTTTAAAAATTGGGAATCACTAGGTTGAAAACCTGAAACATATACTATTATAAATCAACTATACATTTTCCCTTTTTAAAAAAGGGAAAAAAAGACCAAAGAAATGCGTAAAATGGTAAATTTCATGTTATGGGTATTTTACCACAATTAAAAATAAATAAATAATTTTTGTAAAAAAAGGGAACCAGGTTCTAAGTGGCGCAGGTTTGCCCTTAGCCAGCTTTCCCAATACCTAGTGTCACTCCCGAGATCACTTTCGGTCATTTTACGTGGTTTCACTGGGTCATTCATTCAAACGCGAGCATTCAATGAACCCTTTACTAAGGACCAGAAGCAGAGCTAGATGCAAAAATGGAATATAATTTTGATTAAGACGCAACCTCCAATCACAAGAGAAAATGAAAAGGAAACGAAGAAAGTTATTAATAGGAACAGAGTCACACTCACTGCTGGCCACATGACATACACAATTTCATTCGGTACCCAGAGCCATCTTGCAGAGAGGTGGATGTTACCACACCCTTTGGGTTATGAAAACTGAAGGTCAGGAAGTCAAGTCATTAATCCAGGTCACAGAACCGGTAAAAACCTGAGCCAGGATTCAAAAGTTGGTCCAACTCTTCAGTCTTTGCTCCTCTGCTATTCCACGCCATTCTTGGGTCCATCCTCGATCCCACCCCTCCGGAGCAAGTCACTCTGTACACATGCCTTAAATTCACTACATCTCTTTGCACAATGCCTCCTTCTTATATGGGATTTACTTTGAAAAATAAGCTGCAAAGATTTCACTTAGGCTTAAGGGCCTCCGGACTTCTTCCATCTCAGTTTTAAAATCAAGGCTAAAGGAGCAGACCCCTGATTTAAGAGTCCTAAATGTTCCTCCATATTGGCTGTCACCCAAATTCTTCTTTGGATAGACCCAGGATCACGCGTGCATTCATTCATTCATTCACAAGGATGATTATTGTTCCTAATTTCTCCAAACATCAGAGGCTTAAGTCTAGTGTTTACTCAAATCTACTAGGTTATATAGGCCCTGCTCTAACGAGTAAAATACTCGGCTTCCTTAGTTACACAGTATCTTGTTTACTGGATAATTAAAAGGTTATTATGACTTTTACAAGTTATATGGTAATTATCCAGATTCTTACATAATCAGTCAAAATGCACAGTTTGCTGACATGTTTTTGAAAAGATCTCCCCATACATATACTTAATTATCACACTCAATTATCTTAGCAAAACTAATTGGAATGCACCAATGAATTCTGCATTCTTAATTCCTAAGATGCCTTGTCTCTTTTTCAGTCCTCCAGGCTCTGTGTCATCATTCAATTCAGAACCTTGACTGCCTAAGTCATGCCTTCTCCTTGAATCAAGGGCAGCTAAATTATTTCTTAAATTCCTGACTTATAGGAAACCCCAACTCAGGCCCTCAGCCCCAGCAAGAATACTTCAGAAAGCCAGTGTCACGTTCCAACAACTACTGCTGAGTTTACTTCACAGATCTACTTGGGGGACTGGAAAAAAAGAAAAAAGGAAAGGAAAGGTAGGGTGTTATTAACCTCAGTAACCAGTCCTACAGGCAAGAAAAATTTAATACATGAACTTGGGAAGGAACAGCAGAAAAATATTCTGGTAGAATAGCTAAGGAGAAAGAAGAAAGTAAATTTTCTTTATTCTTAGGTCCCCTGGCTTTGTGGGAAAATGTTGCCCCCCCCCCCAGTGAATTATAGTAAACACTTGAGATAAGCTCATTATTAAGTATATTATTATTACTAGGTGTTGTGAAGGTCTTTCAGAGATGACACCGGGGTCCACTGTGAATGCGACAGCTGCTAGGGAATAGGATTCTGGAGCCAATCTCACATTTTTTAGGAACTGCTGCAGAAATGGTGAGCCAGAGACATAGACAGTCAGCTTTAAGGCCTTTCTGGACTAATGAACTGGCTCTTGAATGTGTTTCCCTGGACGTGGTAAAGGAAGCAAGTGAGACCCAGAATTAGATGAGGTCACTGTTGGTGGGCCTCTGAGCCTGCAGCTGGCTAACAGAAGGCAGTCCGTGCAGTGTCTGAGCTATGGATTCCTCAGCACAGCTACGCTAGCTGTGCGAACTCCGGAAAAATACTTGACATTTTTGACCCTCAGTTTTCTCATCTTTAAAATGGGGATAATCATATAGAGTTTTAGCTCATATGATTGATGAGAAAATTAAATGAGGAAAGAAAATATGTAAAGCCCACAGACCGTATAACACAGGGAACTCTGCTCAATATTCTGTAACAATCTAATTGGGAAAAGAATTTGAAAAAGAATAGATACGTGTATATGAATCACTGTGTTGTACACCTGAAACTAACACAACATTGCTAATCAACTATACTCCACTATAAAATAAAAAGTTTAAAAAAATAAAATAAAATAAAGCCCACAGAAAGTACCTAGTAATGGGCATAATAATACTTGACTTATCCATGTAACGGAGTTGGTATAAGGCTCAAATGAGTTTTGGCATTCATAAATGAGGAAATAACAAATAATTTTCTATCCCATAGTGTGAGATAATAGAAACTGTATGTACTGGTCTCTGTCCGCTGTTCCTGACACACAGCTCCTGAAAACGTTGTAACAGGAGTGTTTCTGGTTCTAATGGGGTGATGGTCGGTGGATGGTGGGACGGCTCCAGGAGGAGAACCAGTCGTCAGAAAGACCAAGCCATGGTCAGAAGACTGGAAGAGTCCACCCCGCCCCCCCATTCTCCCGAGACAGGAGAAGGACTGAAGATGGAGCTAATGATCGATCATGCCTATGTGCTGAAGCCCTCACAAAAATCTCAGAAGCACGAGATTCAAAGAGCTTCTAGGTTGGTGAGACTACATCCACACCAGGAGGGTGACGCACCCCAGCTCCTCGGGGGACAGAGGCTCCTGCACTCAAGACCCTCCCAAACCTGGCCCTACGCATCTCTTCATCTGGCTGTCCATCGGTATCCTTTATCATATCCTTTAATCAACAGGCAGACGTAAGCGTTTCCCTGAGCTCTGCGACCCGCTCTAGCAAATTAATCAAACCCAAGGAGGCGGTCGTGGAAACCTTCCATCTCTAGCCAGTTGGTCAGAAGCACAGGTGACAACGTGGGCATGTGACTGGCGTCTGAAGCACGGGGGTGGGGATGCCCTCCTGTAGGACTGAGCCCTTCGCCTGTGGGATCTGATGCTGGCTCCAGGTAGACAGTGTTAGAACTGAGTTAAATTAAATTGTAGGACACCCAGCTGGTGCTGCAGAGAATTGCTTGATGTGGGGAAAAACCTCCACACATTTGGAGACCAGAAGTGCCAGAAGTAAAATGTGTTGTGTGAGTAGTAAAAGAAACACACAGAAAACACACTGAACTGAAGTTTTTCCTACAACAGGAGGGAAAGACTGACTTTTTTTTTTTGCAGAGGATTTTCACAGCTGTGAAAATAAACATGTTAACATATGTAAAGCGTTTAGAACAGTGCCAAGAGCATGGGAGGTACTCAGTAAATGGGGTAATACAGGATCAGTATAAGAGAAACACAAGGTAACACATATCTTTATATTACCTTGAAAATTAAGAGCAACACAGAAAGAGCATCTAACTGGAATGTTCATTTTGCGGCTCTTGCCAGAAGCCGTATATCCCCATCACTTTTGGAAGTCTTTCTTGACAACTCAATCTCTTTTAAATAGTAGTGCTATCAGCGAGGATTTACAGATATGGACGCTTTTACTGCACACAGAGGAGCTGCCCAGGAGAATACAGTGAGGTCTATCAGTTATCCACATTCACAGTCATGATGCATAACAAGTACGCAAACTTAGTGGCATCTGACAATAAGCGTTTGCATCTGTGATGAACTGGAGGTTGGCTGATCTCACCTGGGCTCGGGTAGGTGGCTCCACGGATCTTGAACAGGGTCACTCATGCTTCTGGGGGCTACCCAGGGAGCAGATGTTCTGAGCTGGGCTTATCTGGGGCAGTTTGGCTGGGGTGGCACTGCTCCACTTGTTTCTTTTTTTAAATTTTATTTTATTGAATTACAGTTGATTTAAAATGTTGTGTTCATTTCTGCTATACAGCAAAGTGATTCAGTTGTACATACGCATACATTCTTTTTCATATTCCTTTCCATTATGATTACAGGATACTGAAAACAGTTCCCTGTGCTTATACAGTAGGACCGTGTTGTTTATCCCTTCTATATATAGTTAATAGTTGGCGTCTGCTCACCCCAAACTCTCAATGCATCCCTCCCCCACACCCTCCTCCCCCTTGGCAACCACAAGTCTCTTCTCTACGTCTGTGAATCTGTTTCTGTTTCAAAGGTAAGTTCATTTGTGTCATATTTTAGACTCCACATATAAGTGATGTTGTATGACATTTGTCTTTCTCTGTCTGACTTACTTCACTTAGTATGATCATCTCTAGGTCCATCCATGTCGCTGCAAATGGCATTATTTCATTCTTTTTATGGCTGAGTAGTATTCCGTCGTATACATGTACCACATCTCCTTCATCCATTCCTCTGTCGATGGACATTTAGGTTGCTTCCATGTCTTAGCTGTTGTAAATGGCACTGCTCCATCTGGGTCTCATGTTTCTCCTGGGCAAGCCTAGGCATGTTCTTCTCGTGAGGATGGATGACACATAAGGAAGCAAGCCCGGTTGTTTCAGAGCTTTTTAAACCTTTGGTTATTTCACGTCCACTAATCCTTCCTTGATCAAAGCAGTCACGTGGACAAACTCAAAGTCAAGTTTATAGGGAGACACACTCTACCTCCTTAAGTAGGAGAAACTTCAAAGTAACATGGCAAAGTACAGGGATTCAAAGAAAAGAGAACTGAGGTCATAAATGCAATTTATCATAGTAGGAGAACATGGTGACTGGCCAGATCTTTGGAAACCCTCACCCCTGCTGTAACCGTTTATATGTTTTATTGGTTTGCACATATTGATAAGATTTAAATTGACTAAAGGGTACCGCAGCTAAAAAAAGATTTGGATTTAGTTCAGAGCAATTTATATAATTAAGTTAACATGTACTATTTGGACAGTGTGGAACTGATACTGAGAAGGATAAGCTTTGATAATAGGGCCTTGGCCACGTCAGTGGGATGCCTGGTGGGGAAAGTGTAAAAGCCCAAGGCCCTGGTCATCAGGTAGACGAGGGCATCAAAGGAGGATGAAGAAATGCCAAAAATTAGAAGTGAATGGACAATAAAGAAAAAGTTCACCTACAGCTATCGGGTTGGCCAAAAAGTTCGTTCAGCTTTTTCTGTTAAAAAACCTGAACGAGCTTTTTGGCCAACCCAATAAATTTGGCCCGAAGACAGCCCTACAGGTGATCTTCTGTCAAACCTATCTGACCACCTAAGGTCATTAAAATGGAAGCACCAGTGACATTCTCAGAGAAAAAAAACTTCCTTCTGAGAGAAATATACAGCTAACTCCGCAACAGCTGAATTGTATTAAGGAAGTGTCTGAAATTGATGCTTACCTTTAAAGTCGGCTTGCTCATATTTACTTATTTTTTTGTTTTGGGCACCTGAACACATAAAGGCCAAGGAAGTCAAAATAAATGATAAAATGAGGTATGGGCAAAGGACCTTTGTTCATTCAGATTCATGAAAATCTCTCGAGCTGGTTTCTAAATATTTGATTCAGAAAAACCTAAACCCTGTTTGTCAACTGCATTCTTTTTCTCATTAAAAAAAAAAAAAAAAAGGCCTCCCATGTGTACAATGGTGGAAATTCAATCCGCACGTTTTCTGATTCATCTACATTTAGCTCATCAAAATATTTTGTAAGAGTTGAACTTTTTGGTGGCCCAAGACGCTTTGTGGTCCTTTTCCTTTGAAACAGAAAAATTGCAGTTTATCATCAGCTTGCACAAGTGAAGGTTGAAGAACACTCCTAAATGTATTACCTTCTAAGGTCGGAGTGAATTATGAGCTTGGAGAGTATGTCTTCCTAAACTGGCTTCCTCTCTCTTGTAATTTATCATAATACTCCAGTCCTACCTGTACGGCGCTGATCTCATTTTCCCCATTCACATTAGTATCACTGCTCTCACTGATAGGAACAAACCAAACAGAAAAGGATCAAAGTCTCAGAAATAGTCCAGGAAAGTACAGAGTAGGCTTTAGGCAAAAAGTTCCAAGAAATGTTGGAGGAATATGAATGTTTTGGAGTGTAGTGTGATTCTGTAGCCAGATTTCAAAGGTAAAGAGTACAGTCTTCTATTCATCAAAAGTTGAGAGTCATAGCTGGGCTTCTCATTACACTTCAGGGCCCAGACAGAATGCCAGAACCGAACCCACATTTATCAGAAGAATAAAAGCAGCTTTCCCTTTGTTTTATGTAACTGATCTGCAGTCCTGATCTGTGAGGTGAACAGCTTCTACTCACAAAATGTCAAGGACAGATTTTAGCGAAATACGAAGTCAGAAAAGAAATCACTCTATAGATAGAAATATTAAAGAAAATAATGGAACAATGGCACAACCAGGCAGCAAACTCAGGTCATGAAATGCTGAATATCTGACCTTCCTGTATGTGGCTACTGGAAATTAAATCAAAATACTTATTATGGGCTTCCCTGGTGGCGCAGTGGTTGAGAGTCTGCCTGCCGGTGCAGGGGACACGGGTTCGTGCCCCGGTCCACGAGGACCCCACGTGCTGCAGAGCGGCTGGGCCCGTGGCCCAGCCATGGACACTGGGCCTGCACATCCGGAGCCTGTGCTCCACAACGGGAGAGGCCACAACAGTGAGAGGCCCGCGTACCGCAAAAAAAAACCCAAAAGGAACTTATCGTGAATTCATTCATATTACTGGTTTATCTTAGGATAGTCACTAGAAGTGAGAAAAGCTTGATGGTGCGTGGGCGTAATCAGGAATGGTAAACTGCTTGACTCTTCTCTTTCTATGTTTCCCTTTCAATGGTAGGCAAATGCTCTTAGCTCTACATTTTCAGATCTCACATAGTCTCTAATCTTAAATTGCTACCTTTTGCGATGTGTAGGTCTTCTGTTTCATACCTGTTCCTGTCCTACATGTTCAGGAAACTCTCAGTAACATGGGATAAAAGGGTTCCTTTGCTTTTGGCAAAAGCAGTCTTTTTCAAAGCTGATCAAGTGACTTTCTTTGCTGTTTTTCCCACAAACGAATTTTGTCCACTCCAGTTAAAAAAAAAAAAAAAAAAACTAAACCCAAAGTTTCATGCAGAGAAAAAGATGGGGACAGAAGTTTTTTGTAAGAGCGATAGTAGAGCTGATCTAATCTCATCTCAGGTATCGCTTTCCAATTTGCTGAGGAGGGCTGAGTTGGGCAGGTCTATGATCCTTTTGGGTTTTTTTCTTTAATTTTTATTGGAGCATAGTTGATTTACAATGTTTTGTTAGTTTCAGGTGTACAGCAAAGTGAATCACTCCTACATAGACATATATCCACTCTTTTTTAGATTCTTTTCCCACATAGCCCATGCTATGATCCTTTTTGAAACATCATCCACGTGGAAACCAGGACTCCAGGGGCATGAATCCACCAGGACACAAGCACTGTCCCGTTCAATAGGATATGTACCATGTTACTGAGAGACAGTGCCTCGCTCCTAGTAAATACTCAATAACTATTTGTCACACAAATGAATTAATCCTAAGGGAAATCTCAAAGAGACCAAAAGGTCAGTCCCCACATGAGCTTCGAGATTAAACACCTTCCTTCACTGTAATCTCCGCCTCGAGCATCTGGCCACGAGTGTGCTGGAGCCCAGCAGCCTCACAGCCGTCTTTGTCGTCCTTCGGTGCGAAGCAACAATGAGGCCGTTGCCGCCCCGTATGCCAGGCCGGTCACCACACTGCAGGGCTACTTCTGGATCTTGTCACCATCTGTGCTTCTTTCACCTGCAAGATCCTCACTCGTAAGCTCCCTGTGTTCCAGCCTGCTTTGCCAGCTGCTTCTACTATAACAGCTTTTCAACTTTTTGGGGACCTTGAGTACTCTGGACCTTCTACTTTTTTCCATATCCATCCATCCAACCCTTTCTTCAGTTCTTTCTACCTCCAACTTAAACTTCTACTCACTGTTTTCTTCTTGCCTTTTACTCCCAAGCAAACAAGCAAGGCTAGGAACAAAAGCCACACAACGGGGTAAATGTATTCCATTATAAATATACGATCATTCATTTTTATTTTTTTATTATGTATTTAATTTATTTTTTGCGGTACGCGGGCCTCTCACTGTTGCGGCCCCTCCCGTTGCGGAGCACAGGCTCCGGACGCACAGGCCCAGCGGCCGCGGCTCACGGGCCCAGCCGCTCCGCGGCATGTGGGATCTTCCCGGACCGGGGCACGAACCCGTGTCCCCTGCATCGGCAGGCGGACTCTCAACCACTGCGCCACCAGGGAAGCCCTTTTTTTTTATTTTTTAAATTAATTTTTATTGGAGTAAAGTTGGTTTACAATGTTGTGTTAGTTTCTGCTATACAGCACGGTGAATCAGTATACGTGTGTACACATATTATCTCCACTCTTTTTTATTTTCCCACGCAGGCCATTACAGATTATTGAGTAGAGTTCCCTGTGCTATAAGCAGGTTCTCATTAGCTAATCTATTTTATATGTAGTAGTGTGTATATGTCAATCCCAATCTCCCAATTTATCCCTCCCCCTCATTCCCCCTTGGTAACCATACGTTTGTTTTCTACATCTGTGAATTTATTTCTGTTTTTTTGCAAATAGGTTCATTTGTACCACTTTTTTAGAGTCCACATATAAGCAATATATGATCATTCGGTTTTAAAGAAACCACAGCATTGTCCAGCCGTTCTACTACAACCTCGGTACTCAAAGTGTTGTCTAGACCCCAATAGCGTCAGCATCACCTAGGAGCTCAGAGAAATGAAGAATCTTGGGTCCCACCTCAGACCTACTGAATTATAACTAAAATTTTAAGTAAGGTCCTCAGCTGATTCATATGCACATGAAAGTTTGAAAGCACTACACTATATCATCTGTGATTCTTCACTCCTATGTAGTCAAAATCTTTATCTCGAGTGGATTCTTTCCATAGACAGCCAATCATGCTCAACCTCTCAGTAAAGCAGCAAAAGACCAAAATGCCTGCAACTACACATTTCCCTTCAACTATGGCCCTCACTCTTCTCTCATTTATGGACAACTTACTCAACGTTTATTCCCCTAACACTCCTCTGAAGCAAACTTCTGTCTGGCTCCAATTCCTATTACTTCATGGAAACAACTCTGATAAGTTTACTGGTGACCTCCATGTCACAAAATCCAGTGGATGCTTTTTTAGTCCTTGTCCTGCTTGTATCTGACCAGCACTTTGACACTGTTAACCTTTCTTTCCTTTGATAACTCTCTTCCCCTGACCCCTATGACAAATCACTCTGCCGATTTTCTTTCATGTACCCTTTCTCTGTTTCTTCCGCAGGCTCGCCGATGTTGCCATTGGTGATGGGGTTCCTCAAGGCTCAGCCCAGATGCTCCTGTCTACGCATTCTATCAAGCCTAGAGCCACACTCACAGCCTATGTGCCGGCGACTATCAGATGAACGTCTCTAATTACCCTGAGTTCCATGTCTGCACACACAGTCGTCTACTGGACACCTCCACCTGCTGTCTCAAATGTACCTTTAAGTCGACATGCCCAAAGCCAAGCTCATATCTGGTTCTCTTTCCATGGGCCCTATTTCAATAAATCATGCCACTATCTGTTTATCTAGTCAATCCTGAAACCTTTGACACCACCCTCTTGCTTACCTCCCAGAATAATTCCACTGTAAGTCAAATATCTTTCAAATCCGCTTACTTCTACCTATATTGACATGGTTACCATCACCATACCCCACGCTACCATCATCAGGCATTTGGACTATTGCAAAGTCCAACCCCCACTTAGATTTTTAATTCTTTGACTCTTCCATACCAACGTATTTCAGGTGCGTTTCTTCACCTAGAAAACTTCCCACCACACCCACCTCCCCCAAATCTCTTCACCCAATTAATGCCTACCTTCCTAGAGCTCAGCTTTCTCATAAATGCATTTCCTGAAGTCCAAGGCTAGGTCATATCCCCCTAATTTTAGTATTCAAGGGTATGTGTACTGCTCTTCTGTTGGATTTATCATAGTTATACTTCTATATGCATTTGTGTGATTCTTGCCTTAATGTTTATCCCCAACTACCCATTCCAAACACTAAATGATAATTTCCATGACAGCAGGGACCTCTTTCTGTTTTCGCTCAACAAGGCATTCTCATGCCTAGAAGAATGCCTGGCACAAAACAGTCACTCAATAAACAAGTGTTGAACGAATGAATCAATCAATCAATGAACAAATGTGATCGGTTATTGAAGGGCTGTCTATGGTGCCCCAGAGGCCAACCTTCTATCTGCTGCACTCCTGCACATGTCTCTACTACTCGATCTGAGACACAGCCCTCTACTGTTGGGTTCTCATAATAAATCTGCTGTATTTATCGTCTTCCTAATTAGGCATTAAACTCCTTAAGGGTAGGGCTGTGAGCGTTATGAATCCTCGTTATTTACTTCCTTAGATAAATAATCCTTCACTGTCGTCAATGACGCCCTGTTCATCAGTGGCATCGATGGTAAATTCAAAGAAGAGGGAGACTAAAAATATGAGAAACGTGATTCACTTAACCTGTCTAGAAAATCGTTTGAAAAATGAGAGTCATTTGGCCTGTGTTTTTGAAGGATTCCTACCAGGCTAGCTTACAGATTTCAGACCCATAGACACTGCAATTGAAATAGATTCTAGCAATCATGCACCCACCCCTTCACTTCCAGACTAGACACGGGAAGCCCAGAGACACGATGTGATTTGGGGCACAGAGCACATTCTGTAAGGTAAACTGTATGTAACAAAACACGGTATGAGTTTACACGTTACCAAAAGCTTATCTCCAAAAACAAAGACGAAATTTTTTCCCTGTGAGAAATAACTCTTTCAAAAGTTGAGGAAACTAAAACCAGCCAAGCAACCACAGTCAACACATAGACTGAACTGGACTTTCTAAAACCATGCTGGTTTCCCTGAAAACTCTGGGTTTTCTACAGAAACAGGTTTAATTTGGTTGTAAGTGGTAGACACACCCAAATACACATGCCGATTGCTGCAAAGTGTTGTCTTCCCAAACCCCTAATAATTAATAAAATTTACTATTGACATAATTCTGCATCATTGTGAATCAGTGTATGCCCTGTCCTGAGCCACCTGAGAAGAAAGACTGAATCGTTTGAAAGGCAGTAGAGATGTCACTAAAAATGCTTTGGTGAGGTATTTTTATTTGGTCTCCTTTTCTGAAGGAAAGGATCCAGTATTCAGTGTGATTTCCGTCCATTTTGAAGTTCACGTTGAAAGAGGAGAGCGTCTTACTCCTCCGCTCTGTGACAGCCTCGCTGCTCAGAAGGTGGCCTCTGAAACCAGCAACATCCGCCTTACCTGGGCCTTTGTCAGGAGGTGGAGCCTAGAAACCTGCTTTTGAGAAACTCTTCAAGGCGATTCCTACACGCAGACAAGTTTCAGACAAAACACTGTGGGATAAACGTTTCTAGAACGTCAACTAGTTCATACACGTGGAAGCTTCGCTGCTTTGTATGCATTTGCTTCTAGGCAGTCGGGAAAAACCAGTGATACTGGAATCATAAACTCCCCTGCACCCGGGGCTTCCTTCCAAAGACGTGCAGGCGATGGCCTCGCAGTGCTTTCCGCTCCTGGCAGCTGCCCTTCCCCCTGTTCTCACCTTTAAGAAGCCCTCTGATCAGAGCTCCTCTCTATTTGCATCACCTCGGTGCCCATTACTCAGCGTCTTCACTCTACTTATTTTGTTCTGCATGTTTAATGTCCTCTGACGCAGCTCTAAGCAGATTGAGCCGCTTGCCTGCCGGCATCCAAGTAACTTCTCAAGTACCAAGAGTTATCTTTACCAGTGCTTCGGTTACAAAATTGCATAGATTGTGTGTGCCCTGTCCAGCCCAATTTTCCTCCAAAGCCTTATTACTTTTAGGGCACAATTTTGCCAAAGAAGTTTTTTTTTTTTTTTCCATTTTTCAGGAATACATTTACCCCATTATAGCAGAAGTTCCTCTACTTTTGTGATGTGTGTAGAATTTTGTCTATAACAATAAACTACTTTGATTTAAAAAAAAAATCAGAAGATCTTATCTTCCTATGAGTCTATTTTTCTAGAAAGTTCACAGCTGCCATAAATGACTAATCAGTGCTTCAACTAAAGTTAACAGTCCAACTGCGTATGTCTGTATACACCGCTTCCCTGATAATGGCTTGGAGATTTGTCACAGAAGCTGTAACTTTCAAATTAAAGGTTTAAAAATCACCTTGATATTTTAAATTTACAGACGCCTAGAAATACCTACCTATTTTTTTCATCTAGAGGTTTGCAAACATGCAAACATCATTGAAAAAACATTTAGTACAAAAACTGATGCAATGAGGTTAATGACGCCTGTTACCATGAGCAGTGAAGAATTTACGAACCGAGCACTTCAGGTTAAAAAATAATTGAAATCAAAATGAAAATGAAAAAATATACCCAATATTATATTTGAATCATTCAAAATCATTCAGAAAACAACCGCTAGTCACTTGGGTCTTACCCATCAGAAAATAAAAGCTAAATTTCTTCCAAAAACTACTTGTTTCTGGCAGGAACCTACCATCTATCTTCTCAAGGTAAACAAACAAACTACATTTTCTTTCCTGGATCTGTTTATAAAATCGTCAAATAGATATTTTTCAGTTATCCCTATAGATTTTTTAAAAGGCTGGTCAAATGCATAATGTATTCATCACAATACTTTACTTAAGAAGTGAAAAAACCAAAACCTTAATAAATGTAACTGAATGCAGGAGAAAGAAGTTAACAGATTCATGGAATTAAGAAATCTTAGTGCTGGAGACTCTCTAGTTCGAATTCTCTGAGGATTGTCTTTAAAATCGCTTCTGACACATGGTCACCCAGCCTCCTCTCCAACACATACATACACGGTGGCTATTTTGTGTGCATGAGCAAATCTATTTAGGAGCAGCTTTATTTCTTAACAAGTTCTTCCTTTCATTCAGCCAAAATATGACTCCACATAACTTCCACTTGTTAGTCCTCGCTCTAGTGGTCTATAATGTTACAGAGACTAAAGCTAATTCTTCTTCCATAGATAGCTTTAAGATTTTTGAGGCAATTAACATTAGATCCCTCGGCCTTCCAAATATTCAACTAACCATATCAACTTCTTCATTTGTTTTCATTAAAGATAGTGTCCAGCCATCACGACTTGGTGGCCTTTATAGCTTTCTCCGAATGTTCCCCAATCTAGAAATCAATGTACTTCTAAAAAGGCGGTCCCTAGAAATAAACACAAAACTAAAGGTGCAATCTTTCTGATAGCGAGTACAAAGATTCATCACCTCTCTTCTTGTGGACAGCAACCTTCCACCTATGATGCTTAGTTCTACATTAGCTATTTTTTGATTGACCATATTTTCATGCTGTTCACATGTTGCTGTGGGTATCTAAAACCTCCCACGTTATGACTAAATTATTATAAATTTTTATTAAGCTAACTAACTTTAGCTAGTTAGCTTAATTTAGTTAGCTAACTAACTTTCTGTGTAAGTTAACAGTTTGTAATGCTATTCAAGATTTTGACTGTTTCCACAGCCCTCCCCCAAAGAGTTATAAGTAATTCACTAGGCAACCTTATTTTGGCATGATTCTCTTGATATCATGAGGGTCTTTACCAAAAAATTGTGTAAATAAAGTACTTTAAGTTAGAGCATTTGCTCAATCCGTGAGTATAATATTCCTTGAAAGAAAGGTGAGAGGGAAGGAAGGGAGGGAGAGAAAATGGGAGGGAAGAAGGAAAAGAGGAAAGAAAATGCAACAAGTTTGAAAAAAAATAGTAGTGAACACATGATAACCCCTGAAAGTCCCTGCTTTCTTTTTCTAAGTGCTCATTAATCAGATTTTTTTTTAAGAAAACAAACAAAAAGTTTGAATGTTTTACATAGCATTAAGTTTTCAGATCCATACCCTTTGTCAAGGATAGCCCTTCCGACAAAAGAAAGGCAAAAATCACAGACAGGCATGTAAATGTCCTATATCAGCACTTAAAAGAGAAAGCCACGCCCTCGTGCCAACATTCCCTTGACCACCGTTTCTGGCCATGGAGTTGAACCAAAGAAATGACTAAATTCACATCAGTCAGAAACAGATCAGAATGAAGAACACATCTGCACATTACATGCAGCCCATTAAGTTGTACTCTGAATAGCACTTTTGGAAAGAGAACCAGTCACAGTATCCATCCTTTCATTAGACGCCTTCCATTTGTCATTCTTTGTCTTGGGACAACCTGAACTCATCTTCAACCCAGGCAATGACGTTGGACAATGTTCGGAACTTTCTTTCTCATGTCAAATTTCAAAGATTTAATATAATACATGTTATAATTTAAGAATATTAAAGGGACACAGGACAGAACATTTAGGTCTGACACCACACGGATACGTCCTATATTTGATTCTTAAGCAGCCTAGTTTTGCTACCAATAGGAGGAAAGTATTTCATTACTTAGATGAGCAAATTTAACTTGGAGGCTTCTCAAGGCAAAATCAAATTGAGGGTTATGTAGTCATGAGCATTGGTTGATGGTCAGGAAGGCTTTCAAAACTTTACTATTCTATAGAGAGTGCATTATGTGAATTCAGAATGGCAGGGCACAGATTATAAATAAAGTATGATGGTTAAGAACTTACACTATACAGAGAAAGACAAATAGCACATTTGTCTTTACAAAACAGAAATATTTACAAAATAGAAACAGAGTCACAGGTGTAGAAAACAAACTTATGGTTCCCAGGGGGGAAGTAGGGGGAGGGATAAATTGGGAGATTGGAATTGACATATACACACTACTAGATATAAAATAAATAACTAATAAGGACCTACTGTATAGCACAGGAAACTCTACTCAATACCCTGTAATGACCTATTATGGGAAAAGAATCTAAGAAAAAGTGGTTATATGTACAGTACTGATTCACAGTGGTGTACACCAGAAACTAACACAACATTGTAAATCAACTACACTCCAATAAAAATTTATTTTAAAAAAAGAACTTATGCTATAAAATCAGACCATCTCAATTTAAGTCACAGTTCCACTACTTACCCTGTGACACTGGACAGGTTATTTAAAATCTCAGTGCCTCTGTATCCTCATCTACAAAGTGGGATAATAATGCTACCCACTTCGTGATATTGCTTCAGGGATTAAAATGAATTACTGCACAGCAAGTACTTAAACAGTGCTTTGTATATCGTAAGTGTTCAATAAGGGAAAGCCATATTTATGTTCATTTTAACCCTCCACCTTATGCTTAGAAAAAAAAAAAAGACTAGAAGAAAAGACACCTAAACCTGTTTATAATGTTCTGCAGTGTCTGCAGTGATTGTCTACAATGGTTTATACAATGAGCCACAATTGTTTATTTAACAGCTTTCCACAAGTGTTTATACAACGAGCCCATGTTACTTTAATAATTGGGGTGAAGTGGATGGGTGGGTACTTAGGAAAACTATTCCAATTATCCTTCTTTACTCCAGAGTTTTTGTCTTCCTGGTTCTACATATCCTGAGAAGATATTTAATAATCAGCTTTGCCAGTGGTAATCAGGCTCAAAGAAAACTAATCCAGCTTATGCAACTCAAACTCACATGAGACTGATTTGTGTCAAAGAACCAACAGGATAATTTATGAGGCTCTGACCGCCAAGCAGGCTGATATTCATGTTGGCTGTTCAATACATTCTCTTTGTAGGAGAGGAGTTTGCTCAGGAAATCAAATGAAGATCAGGCTGCCTGGTGAGTCAGAGCTGGGAGAGTCTCTGCAGAAATCGCCCTATTCACGCAACCAGCGTTTGCACCGTCAAAAAGTAGTCTCTTTCCTGAAGAGCTGTGGAGTGTATACTCCCCCAGTCCTCTTTTCAGTTCTCTTTTCGGTTCTTGAATAATACTACATTAATGTTTCCTGTTTGTTTCAGAGAAAAGGCCTCTGATAAGCATTCATCTTCAGTTGCACTTGAACTCCAATCAAGCAGGCTGTGACCCTTAATTCCTAACACTCATGGAACCCTTTATTCTCCGTGACTCCAAAAGAGCAAAGATCGTGTCTCAGAAGAGACTAGTTAATGCCTCTCACTACTTGCTGTCCTATGCCATAACGTATGTCAATAAATTTATTTCATCCAATCACAAACAAATAATTGGAGAAATCCCTAAGGAAGGTATACAAATGCACTACGTATAAAGGATGATAAAGGAATGAAAATTCAACCGTGGTCCTCAGCATGTCCGAGTCGCTTCATTATTTTCGGAAGCTCTACTAATCTTAAATTCTGCAGACGCTTCAAATTTATCCAGAAGTTGTCGAGTTCACCCACACAAACATCCTACATTTTACTCCATTACGATCGTGCATTTGGCAACCCATCCTTTTAAGAGACAAGAATCTGGAAGTCTCTTCACTTGATAGGAGAGGGAACAAATGATACGTGTGGAGAAAAAAAAAAAAAGGTTCACAGACAAATTAACTAATCAAAATCGGGTGGGAGGAAAGAGAGGTAAACCCTGGCCCAATGAGGTTTCAGCATTAGACCATGTATGGAAATATTACAAATATGGTCCGTACTGAATCCTAAGAAAAAAAGAAAAGATATCTGGGTGATTATTTTGAATCTTCCTTGTTTAAAAAAAAAAATACAGACGGGGATAGTCACAGAAAATTCTGGAGAAACAACAAAATATTTTGTATGTTTGTAAATATTTCCCTGAATATTATCAGTCACTAGGATGTGTCATCTCATTTTTGATTCAGTCAAATACGCCAGCCACATTTCAACCAAAGATGTTTGCTTAATGTACAAATAAATCTTAATACACTATACACTCTTGCATTTGAGAAAATCTCCAAAGGCCAGACAGAGCTAACTGTTAAATAATAAATCATAATATGTGTTAAAAATTTTTTTTTAATTGAGCTGCTGTTTCCCACCCCCCATCTCAATGATTTCTCTGTGTCATTGTTTTGCATATGTTTGAGGAACACATTGTGTAATGGCTGAAAAATGTGGATGAAGGTTTTGAAGTCCTTTATTTCTAAAAATAGTGCCACCACTTGAGAAATAAACATGATGTCTAGGAATGGGCTGATTTTTACAAATATGCAGAGTTTTCAAGTGATTCAAAAATCTCCACTTACATAACACCAACCACTTTTAAAATAGTTTAGGAAATCCAACACATCTCGCTCTGGGCAATTCATAACAAGGGCCAAAAGCCAGATCCCCTCAAACCAAATATGATAAATGCGAGGACTTTGTTTTCCACAGATCATAACACAACACAGCTGATGGAACTCAAAGAGGTTCTAATACTTTAACGAGCAAATGCACCAGCTGCTTATTCTGCGCCTGGCGGAAGGGCAGCTTCCCCCAGGGATCTTTATGTGATTCCCCAAACTGAATGAATACCTGCTCCATCAGGCGCCCGCAGCAATTCATGTACCCAATGGCAAAAATATTTTTTGGATGTCTACTTGGGTAGGTTGAATACCTTTTGATGGCTGAAACCCTGCCCAGTTCATCTCTAATAAGGCCTAGGAAAGGTTATTCACCAGGTAAAGATGTTCTGCAGATCACCTAGACCCTCTCTCCATCTCTCCAGGATCACCCCCTTCCTCCCCACCATGTCCCATTTTATTCCTTGTTCATTTTGGTATCTCTGTACATCCGTTACTTTTCTCTGGATGATACCCCTCCCGCCCTACCCTACACCCCGCCAAACACATACGCTATTCTACCACTTTTCATGTTTGTCATAATTTGTTCATATATCTGTCTCCCTGTTCCCAATTTATGAACTCATTGATGATAGAAACTACATCAAATCTTACTCATCTTTACCCAGGGCCAGGTACATACTGGACATTCAGGAAGAAAAGAGGTTATTGTAGTGGTTAAGAAAACAGGCTCTGACTTGCAGCAACATGGATGGACCTAGAGATTATCATCCTGAGTGAAGTAAGCCAGACAGAGAAAGACCAATATCATGTAACATCGCTTATCTGTGGAATCTTTAAAAATGGTACAAATGAACTTATCTACAAAACAGAAATAGAGTTACAGATGTAGAAAACAAACTTATGGTTACCAAGGAGTAACGGGGAGAGGGATAAATTGGGAGATTGGGATTGACATATACACGCTACTATGTATAAAATACAGCACAGGGGACTCTGCCCAATACTCTGTAATGGCCTATATGGGAAAAGAATCTAAAAAAGAGTGGGTATATGTGTTTGTAAATAGAACATGGGTATATGTGTTTGTAAATATAACAGATTCACTTTGCTGTACACCTGAAACTAACACAACATTGTAAATCAACTATACTCCAATAAAATTTTTTAAAAAAAGCAAAGAAAAGAAAACAGTCTCTGGAATCAGGCTGGACAAATAAAATTCCAGGCTTTGTCTATTTCTGGTTGTGTAAACAGGGGCATTTAAAGAATTTCTCTAAGTCTTAGTTTGTTCATCTATAAAATGGGGCAAGTAATAGAGTCTACTTTATAGAGCTGTGGGAAAATTAAATGAGAAAAACATACATATAAGTCAGATAGTAAGCACACAATGACTGTTTGCTATTAATACTTTTGTGGAAAAAAATTTAAGTGTGCAATCTTTGCCAAAACACTCTACTCTCTGGAATTCTATATCCTCAATAAAAAATAATAATGCTACTAAGTCTATAAAAAATAATTTTATTTTCATATTGTTGTACCAAAAAATGCTGTTGGCTATACGACAGCATCAGCTACTTAATAACTAACACATATGTTTAAGATACTTTCTCTTTTAAATATTTAATTCAGACAAATATTTTTCCTTCACTTCAAATTTGCCTTGAAAGAAGGGGAAAAAATCATTGAAATAAGCCAAAATATGTAAAAAGCCCATGATAAAATTCTATGTTAGACTTCTATTTTCATCCATAATGGAATAACTGGCATTGGAACTAGCCCTCCATCACAGAAAACTAGAAAATAATAAAAATATAGGTGTCCAGGAAGAGCATGGCAGGTGGCATTCTCATTGAGTTGGAGAGAGAGAGAGAGAGAGAGAGAGAGAGAGAGAGAGAGAGAGAGTTGTCAGAGCTCAGGAAAGCAAAGGCAGCTAGAATTTGTGCTCTGGAGGGCCTGCACTGAAGCCCCGTGGGCAGAGCGTCCAGGGAGAGCATGGCAGGTGGTGTTCTCACTGAGTTGGAGACAGAGAAAGAGAGAGAGAGAGTTGTCAGAGCTCAGGAAAGCAAAGGCAGCTAGAATTTGTGGAGCTCAGTACCGTGAGATTTCAGAGAAATCGCTCCCAAAATCTGCACAGGAGTCCCCTTAAGTCTTTGATCGCCATCCTGAACAGGGTGAATAGGGTGAGACTCTGTAAGATCAGGTAAAGAATAAGCACTTGAAACAGAATAACTACTTCTGGAACCCACACAGTGGGAGAGGCTTTAGTTCTGAGCAGTCAATGTAAAGGAATCTTGTTCATCACTTAAGACATTCAGTGGAGATCTATGAAAGACTGTAGCACAGGAGTCGGCTAAATTAGACTCAACTATATATAAAGGAGTGATGTACTATGAAGTATATAGAGCAGTATTACCAAACTTCTGGAAGAAGACACAGCAGAAAGATCTTTGGCGCCTCGGGGTAAAGGCAAAGATTTCTCAGATAAGACACAAGATACATGAACCATGAAAGAAAAATGTATGTGTCACTAGGACGTCATCAAAATTTTAAAGTTCCACTCTTCAAAAGACGCTGTGAAGAAAACATCAATAAAATAAGTTAAAGAGTAAAAACATTTTCAACACATCAACAGATAGAATAGATAAGACAATAGGTGATAGGCAGATATAGAAAGAGTAGAAACATTTTCAACACATCAACAGATAGAATAGATAAGACAATAGGTGATAGGCAGATATAGATAGGTAGGCAGATAGATAGAGACAGTCTTCAAAGGATTTGTATCCAGAATGTATATATTAGTACTCTATAGTAAAAGGACAAATAACCCAATAAAACAACAGGTCAGATGTGAACAGACAACTCACAGAAGCCAACAAGCACTTGTTCAATATCATTAGCCAACAGGAAAATACAAATCAAAGCAAGAGTGACACTTCATACATGTAGAATTGCTGAAATGTTGGCAAGGGTTTGGAGAAACCCAAACTCTCACATATTGCTGGAAAAGTGTAAAATGGTAAAACCACTTTGGAAAACAGTCTGGCAAGTTCTTATAAGGGCGTATATCTAGACGTTTATCCTATGACAGGGTAATTTTACTCTTAGAGAAATACAAACATATGTCCACACAAACACTTGTAGTCAATGTTTACAGCAGGTTTAAACATAGTAATCAAAACTCTGGAATCAGTTCAAATGTCCCTTCAATAGATGGCAAATTGTGGATATTCATATAATGGAATACTAGTCATCAATTTTAAAAAACAACAAGCTATTGATATATGAATGTATCATGTATTTGGATGAACGTCAAAAACCTTATGCTGAGCAAAAGAAGTCCCATACAAAAGATCTATGATCTTATCTAAAACAGGCAAAACTCACCTACGGTTGTATAAATCAAATGGGTGGTTGCCTAGGATACAAGGTGAGGGACTGATTTTGCAAAGGGCATCAGAAAACTATGTGAGGGTGACAGAAATGTTCTGTGTCTTATTTGGATGGTGGTTACACAGGTGTTTACACTTGTCAAGTTAAACTAAACACCTAAAATGGGTACATTTGATTATGCATATTGTATATTGTATTCGATTGCATATATGTTATAGTTTAATAGTATTCAATTTTAACTCTTTACGTAGACAGCCTTCATGTGAATAAAGAAAAAAACATAAAGCAGTGAACACGATTCTTTTTTTTAAGTTTACCTTTTTTTTTCTACTAGGGAGGCATCATCCTATAGCAATTAAATATAAGGCTTTGGGAGTTGGAAAACTTGAGCTGAAATCCCGGCCTTGCCTCTTCCTAGACATAGGGCTTTGGCCAAGTTACCTCTCTCCCTAAGCCCCTGTTTTCTCATCTGTAAAATGTAGATAATAGAACCTCCTCAAAAAATTCTTGTGAAACAGCATTGAAATAATGCCTGCAAAGCATGGAGCACAAGCTTACATAAAATAAGTACTCATCACCTGTTAGCCATTATTATTTTAAATATCATTATTAATAATTTCACTGGAGCATAATTTCAGGAGGGGCTTATTTATAAATGAGCATATACATCAAGTATTATTTATGAAGCCAAAGTAACACAATAAATACTGATTTGACCCTCTAACCACGGGGAGAACAAGAAGCCTGAGTAGCTTGCAGTATTAATGTCACTTACCTGCCGACTGAACTTACACTTAATGCAGGAGGAGCACAGATTTTGATTTTCGAACATATAAAAATTGCTCAACAGAAAAGGGAACCCTCCTGCACTGTTGGTGGGAATGTAGAACAGTATGGAGGTTCCCTAAAAAACTAAAAACAGGGCTTCGCTGGTGGTGCAGTGGATAAGAATCCACCTGCCAAGGCAGGGGACACAGGTTCAATCCCTGGTCCGGGAAGATCCCACATGCCACGGAGCAACTAAGCCCGTGCACCACAACTACTGAGCCTGTGCTCTAGAGCCCGCGAGTCACAACTACTGAAGCCCACATGCCTAGAGCCTGTCCTCCACAACAAGAGAAGCCACCGCAACGAGAAGCCTGCGCACTGCAACGAAGAGTAGCCCCTGCTCGCCCCAACTAGAGGAAGCCCGTGGGCAGCAACGAAGACCCAATGCAGCCAAAAATAAATAGATAAAAATTAAAAAAAAAAAAACAACCTAAAAATAGAACTACCATATGACCCAGCGATCCCACTGCTGGGCACATACCCTAAGAAAACCATAATTCAAAAAGAGTCATGTACCACAATGTTCACTGCAGCACAATTTACAATAGCCAGGACACAGAAGCAACCTAAGTGTCCATCAACGGATGAATGGATAAAGAAGATGTGGTACATATACACAATGGAATATTACCCAGCCATAAAAAGGAACGAAATTGAGTTATCTGTAGTGAGGTGGATGGACCTAGAGTGTGTCATACAGAGTGAAGGAAGTGAGGAAAACAAATACCATATGCTAACGCCTATATATGGAATCTAAAGAAGCAGTACTGATGAACCTAGGGGCAGGGCAGGAATAAAGACGCAGACGTAGAGAACGGACTTGAGGACACAGCAGGGGAAGGGGAAGCTGGGACGAAGTAGGAGAGTAGCATGGACATATATGCACTACCGAATGTAAAACGGATGGATACTGGGAAGCAGGAGCACAGCACGGAGATCAGCTCGGTGCTCTGTGACCACCTAGAGGGGTGGGATAGGGAGGGTGGGAGAGAGGCTCAAGAGGGAGGGGATATGGGGATATATGTATACATAGAGCTGATTCACTTCGTTGTACAGCAGAAACTAACACAACATTGTAAAGCAACTATACTCCAAAAAAGTCCAATAAAGATGTGAAAAAAAAAAAAAAAAGAATTGCTCAATAGCTCAGCGTAATAAAATATAGAGCTCCCAATGGCAGCTTTTCCGGGGGACACCGTTTCTCTCTATAACTAGCACTTCCACAGCCTCAATAGCTACGGTGAGTCTCTGGACACTCTTTCTCTAATCACTGTATTTTTTTTATTGAAGTATAATTGATTTACAATATTATAATTAGTTTCAGGTGTACAGCATAGTGATTCAGTATTTTTGTAGACTATACGCCATTATAAGTTATTATAATAGTTACAATTCCTTGTGCTATACGGTATGTCCTTGTTCTTTATCTACTTTACACATAGTAGATTGTATCTGTTAATCCTGTACCCCTAATTCAATCCTCCCCCCTCCCTTTCCCCTTCGGTAACCACAAGTTTGTTTTCTATACTCAGATCATTGTATTAATGCTGCTGATTTAGACTTCACTTAGATAAATGGCCTGGAAAAATATCGTCCAAGGCAATATCCAAAAACTCCTAGCGTCTTTGGGAGTTCTGTTAATTCCCTAAAACTGTATGCAAAATGGGGGGCAGATGTGCTCATGAACATATTATGAGGAAGTGGTTATAAGTCAGACCTTCAGGAGAGCCTAGGAACTCAGAAAAGAGAACATAACTCATAAGGCTTGAGAGGAAAACACACAAGTAGCCCTACAGTTGCCCCAAAGAGCAGTAAAAAGTATCTAATATAACTTCTCAAGAATAGTTAATTTTTTAATATTCAAACGTTACAACTCCATTTGCTGTAAAGTGTTTTAGAAATTCCCTTGATGTCTGTGAGACCAGATTAGCCCATGTGACTGAGTGATCACGTGAAAGCTGGCCCCAGATGGAAAACATTCTATAGAACAAGCTGATAGGAAATGAATTCTATTTTCAGCTTTTAGCTTTGTCATACGTCTTATTTACCCCATGTTACAGTGGCTCATTGCCAATATCCTCTGAGGATGACTGGCCTAAGGAAAAAGAGATTCACTTCCTAATGCTGACCACCAGCAAAGGCAAGATACATTGGTAAAAGCCCTGGCATAAAATGCGATTCCTTATTTTTTTTTATTAGTATTATTTTTAGGTGCTAAAGGGCAAAGTCTAGTTTTTGAAACACAGAGGAAGAAAAAGAGAAGTCTTATTGTGGATGGCCTTAAGAGGGACTTCAGGAACAAACACAATCCCTGCCCTCATGTTTGGGGGCAGACACGGGAAATAAAGGGGACAGGAGACGCACAGTCATCTACACTGTGTGTGTGGTGGGTGACCCAGGGGAGGACACAGAGTGAAGGACACAGACAGAGTGAAGGCACAGCTATCATTTTCATGTCTATTCCCTCCTTCCCATTTAAAAGAAAGGAGAGGGACCTCCCCGGCGGTCCAGTGGGTAAGACTTTGCCTTCCAAGGCAGGGAGTACAGGTTCGATCCCTGGTTGGGGAGCTATGATCCCATGTGCCTCGCGGCCAAAACACCAAAACATAAAACAGAAGCAATATTGTAACAAATTCAACCAAGACTTTAAAAATGGTCCACATCCAAAAAAATTTTAAAAATAAAAGAAAGGAGATAAAGAGATTTTTTAATGAAACAAAATTTGCTGAAAGGACACACTAAGATGTATGTAGGAAAAAAATGTGGCTACAAAAGGCAACTCAAAGAACAAAGTCCAAAGTCCAAGGACCACACTAGAGTATTCTGTGACGTCAGAAAACTTGCAAGGCTGTGCTTCACTGCAGGGGTTCCCTGGGAAGTTGAGGTTCCCTTCAGAAAGCCAGAGATGAGCAGGCCTTCCACCCTTCCCACTTCCGGCCACGTGTATCAAAGCAGCGCCAAGCATGCTCTGCACCCAGACTTCTCATCACAAAATCTACAGATGAATGAGCAATGAAAGAGGGAAAAACCGAAAAGATATGAAGCCAGATGCATCCAATGCGTGCCAAGGATTCTACCGTGGGCATTAGGACGTCTGGGTTCACGGTGAAGCCACGGCAACTGAATTTCCTTGAATCCAATCCTCGCTCCACAAGCAGCTAGAAGTGTGAACTCAGAAAACTTTCCTAGGCTTCTATTTTCTCATCAAGGAAATAAGGACACTAATGATGTCCCATTAGGGTTTATGTGAGGATTAAATGCGATCACCAATATAAACAGAGGCTTGCCCCATAGAGGATGTTCGGTACATGTTAGCTATTATTACCAGTACCGCTGGGGAGAGAAGAAGGGTATAAAGACCGAATCCTTATAATTCACTAAGGAAAATGAAACATGTATATAAATAATTACAACACTTCATGGTAAATGGCCAATAGAGGTAATTCAACAGAGGTCTCAATGACGTGAAACCAAAAATAGTGGAAATTGGTAAGTCAAGTCCTCAGAATTTCAAAGGAGAAGTGACATTTGGTCATAAAAACTAAATATAATAGGGCTTCACCCAACACATAGTATAGATTATTTAGTAAAAAGTCACCCAAGAAGACCACAGACATTCAATGTTGATTACACCTAAATTTATGTTCCAGTTACTATTCTAAGTGATTTCATAAACTACCTTATAGGGGAAGAGAATATGCTTAGGGATACAGCTGACAAAAATCGGTATTTTCTGGGAGTTCCCTGGTGGTCCAGTGGTTAGGATTTGGCGCTTTCACTGTCGTGGCCCATGTTCAATCCCTGGTCAGGGAACTAAGATACCACAAGGTGCACAGTGCAGCCAAAAAAAAAAAAAAAATCAGTATTTTCTATAAAACAGCTTTGACCTTGGTAGGAGGGAGATTTCCCTGTGACCAGTTGCTGATACTGTGTGAGGGGCAGGAAGTTAATGAATGAATGAGGCAGAGCGAAAGTTATGCACCAATGTTCCTTTCCACATACGCTCAAAGGTTAGTAGGAGAAAAAGAGAAAAACAGACAGGCCATCCTCTGACAGTGAGTCAGGCTGCTCAGGATCGGCTGTGCCAAGCAGCAGCCATGGCGCAGCGTGGGCAGGCTGCCACCATAAAAAAAAAAAATCAGTAAGTCCCGGGCACGGAAAAAAATGTTGTGAAAGTCTCTTAAAGCAAAAATACATCTCCAGCCATTGAAAAAGATAGAAACAAAACATAAAGAGATTCAGAAGTATGGTGTTTTGATTGCTGGAATTTAGGAAGCGTGGAAAAATAAGGAAATGAGATGAAATAAGAACTAAATCTAATTATCCTTTTTAATTTATCCATATACAGAAATTAGATGTTGGTGGACTCCCAGAGAAAGTTCAGTTTCCCACAGATGACTCAGGGCTTGGTTTTATGTAGCAGCAGATCACACAACGGAGCCGTGTGTCTATGTTGGTGTTCACGGCTGAGGGACGCTTTGGAACCATAAAGCCGTCCAGTTCTTGAACCACTTTAAAATAAATTAAATAATAGAAAATGTCTTCACCAACTCGTCCAACTCTATTGACACTGTTTTGGAATTCTTAAAGTGTTTCGTGTAAAAAAAAAAAAAAAAACTCTTGTGAAAGCTTAATGTGGTGCTTCTAATAGTTACTAGTTTTTTTTTTTCTGTTAAAGTGTCCAGGGACCATGATTGCCTGTGAAATCCAAAGAATTACAAGGGGCTATACACTCCGTAAACTTAAGAAAATCACCACGTTAAGAAGAAATTGACTTGTTTTTTCCCCTCCAAAATCTGTATTAAGTTGAATTTACGGAGATTTCAGGAGCGTTGATATACTGCATAGAGGAGGACATACGAATGATTTTGCCGCTTTAATTATTTGCCATTAACAAGGGGATTAACCTGTGATACACGTCCCCTCACACGGCAGAACCTGGATGGGGGTCTTTGCAAAAGACAGCTACCGTAAAAATGTTGGATTTAAACCATCACATGTAATTGAAGAAAAGAAAGAATGTAAAGAAATTTCACATGTACTGAAAAACACAAAAGGGCTGAGTGCACTAAGCTAGCTTCTGAAGTTCCTTTGATATAGTCTAGAAAGAGGCTTGTGGGGTCCACCCATGACCCCTCCTCCAGGACCGCAGGACCTTCCAAAGTCCATTGGGTTCACTCCCTTGATAAGGTATCTGCAGGCAGAACTTAGGAAAGTCAGGCTACTGTTTTCCCTTCCACTTCAGGGAAAGTGCAGAAAGGGCAAGTTATCCCACAAATCCCTGGAGGGACGCCCAATATCTTTGTGGAAACACCTGTAGGCACTGCTCTTCCAAGCAGATAAGACATTCTCATGCATGTCTCTTCTGTACTCCTTCAGCCCACTCTGAATGGGTACATTTGGAAATGATTGAAAACATACCATGAACTCGTTTCTGATCCGGGTGTCTCTGAGCTGAGGCATCACTCCTTTGAACAAATGCCTAAGAGACGGCTCGGGCGCAGTGGGTAAATGGGACAGGCACTGCTCGTGTACATTATGCAACATCTATCTATGGGAGCCAGATGAGAAGGCAGACTAGGATCATAAGAGGAGATATTTCTTGGAAATACTGACTTCATAAAGAGTACGTGAAGGAAATGTCACAGGCAGGACAACCCATTTTTCACTTCAGAAGCCTGATGTCAATCAGCCTTAATTGGATCAAGACTCTCCGGGACTCCGGATGTTTCTATGAATGAGCACATCTTATCATGAGCAATAGACATGTTTTAAACATTGTAAAAGATCCCTTAAGTAAAGACTTTCATGTCACTTCAAGGCATGAGAAGGGCTGAGAACGTATCCAACGCTGGTTTTCCCGGTGGGACATATGGCACCCGTCCCTTACTGCTCCCTGTCAGCCTAGTGCCTCAGAAACATCAGTAAAGTGACTGAGACTCAGGAGAAGAGAAGAAAGGGTATCGCGATATAATATTACTGGCTGTGTCCTAGAAATACCACATCAAAACCATACATGAAGACAGCTCTCCAGCTATGAAATCAATCTTCCTCCACCTTATTTCTTTTAATCCCCAAACTCAGAGATCATTATGAAAATTCTGTTTAAATATTCAATAGCAATGTTAATCCCCTCCATTGACTCATCAGGTAATATTCAAATTTCCAGTAAAGCAACGGATAATTCTTATATATGCTTACCTTTGAAAAGCTATTATAGTGTTTCAGTCTGATTAACATTGTAAAATAGTGATTAAATGTGAAGTTAATTTTTTTCTGCATCTGCCAACTACCTATTCTCCAACTTACCTGATATTAACAAAAACGTGGAATGTGGATCTCAGTTAAATTTGAACATACTTTCCCATCCAAACGCAGAAGAAAGCCCATCTTACGCTTCTGCCATTGTCTCCAAAGGCAGCCGCAAGATTAGAGTTCTGACTGTAGACAGAACTGAGTGCACTGTGTTCCCTTTCCTGTTCTCTTCATAATCACTGCAACATGAATAGCTGTCAGTGGGATGTAGTTGGACAATCAAATGACAGCAATCACAGGAGTGTAAACAAATCAAGGAAAACGGGTGGGAATGGAAAGCGAGGCTGTGGATACCCTCCTTCAGGGAGTTCACGCACTCTTTGAGTATCAGTTGACTTGATCATCAGGTCATCAAAAGTAAAAGCCTGTGGATCACTAAAGCCTCAGAAAATGTCTCAGGTCACAGACTGATAGGCTGAGTGGTGGAAATCTAGCAAAATATAAATGGATCAACCCTAAATTTCCATGATTTTCCTTTCAGCAAACTTCTTACCAGCTTTCTTCTGTGCAGTGCTAAAATGAGTACCGGCTTTCCATGGCTGACTGAATTATTCTATTCCAAAGAAAACTGGTTGTTAATCAGAATGAAAATAAGAAGGGGCATGCCAGTTCATTGAGTATCAAGATGATTTCTGCTAAAGTGGAAGAAATCACTTATTGCTATTTTCATGGAGCTAACCAAAGAAGCATGTGGATGATTATGAAAGAATTGACTGTATCCAAGAAAAGTAACAACCAAACACTTCGCGGGAGATCTCAGGGAAGTTCTGAGACATGAGCGTGCAAAACCTGCAGACCCTGTTTCCCACGTCTGCCTGTGTCTGCGGCAAAAGTCTGCGTCCGTTTCAGAGACCCTCTGGCTTTCTTCAGTCCCCCAGCCACAGCAACAAGTTCATTTGCTCTCCAAGGACTCCAGATTTCATTTTATTTCGATGGAAGTGGGACATTGCAGAGTAGGTAGCTTGTGTCTAAGAAAGTGTGCAACGAAATAAAATTTTAAAGTGTACTATATCCTAACATTTTTTAAAATTTAATTTTTATTTTATAGTGGGGTATAGTTGATTTACAATGTTGTGTCAGTCTCAGGTGTGCAGCAAAGTGGTTCAGTTATACATAGACATACGTGCACACCACTGTACATAAAATAGATAATCCATAAGCACTTACTGTATACCACAGGGAACTCTACTCGATACTCTCTAATAACCTATATGGGGGAAAAGAATCTGTAAAATGCTTTAAACGTATAATACAAACTGAGGAAAATGGTGCAGAATAAAAGTCAGAGAATGTAGATGAAGATCACTCCCATTAAAACCAGCAAAAAGGGAGAGATGGATGATGCAAACATAATCAAAGACTAATCATTATAACTGTCTCTGTCTTGCAGCCAAGCAAAATGAAGTGAAGCCATGGAATTGTCAGGAATCCATAATCAAATTAGCATCTTTGCACTCGGAGAGCACATTGTGTGACCTTACAGTTCTTCATTCCCAAAGTCTGAAGCCACGTCTCTGCTTAGATGAAGCACAGACTCGGCCCTTGCAGAATCCTGAAATATGCTGTCTGAACGTGCATTGGCTATCAGAGACTCAACCTGAAAGCCACAGAGCATCTAGAACAACCAAACACTTTCACCTGTCTCTAACCAAACCATTTCCAAATATCTAAGGTTTGGTTTTAATTTTCCAGCACAACCAGGCAAGACCATTGGCACTGAAAACTTCGGGTCTCTCCACATCAGCACGAATGGTGCTGCGTCCTCATTTCAGTTGGTACGCATTATTAGTCACCTTCTTGCTTTTACAGATGTCTCCTGTAATATATATTCTCCAAAAAAAAAAAAATCCGATACAAACAAAGAACGGGGAGAGGTAAGCAGGCGTCAGAGGAAAAGGAGCAACTAGAATGCCACGTTTGAGTGGTCAGTGAATTTGATCTGACAGCAAGATGTTCATCCGTCGCTGTAAAGGAACTCGCAGCAGTCACCGGGGCCCTTAGGGGACTCCTGATTTCCTGCAGTCACACTCCTCCCAGCTAGCGTTACACTTCTACCCGCTGGGGCCACTCTCGATGATCCTTGCAGGATGAGAGGTCTGATTCTCAAACTACAGCAGCCCACTTCAGGGGTGTTTTTGGTTTCTAGCATAAAATAACTGAAAATTATCCAGTATCAATGGCAGCTCATGTTATTTGTGTCCCTCTGTCTCTGTTCCTGCCCCCATCCCTTCTTACCAGGTACCAACACACCTTTCAGAAAGCAGAGTCTGAAATGTCTTATTCAAGTGCCTTTTCCCCCTATTTTAATCTTAACTGTATACGAGATCAATGCACTCTTGTGATGGGCATATATTTAAGAAGATCTTACGTAACATCAGCGCCTTACCTTCATTTAGCTCTTTCATCCTGTTCATCACATTCATCCAAATGACATGAACTAAGTCATCATTATATTCTAGCACTGGGCAAGTCACCAGAGAGACAGAAACAGAAATAAGATACCACTGGCCTCCAAGAGCTTACAATGGATGTCATTTATAAGCATGTCTATTCAAGAGAAACCTTTAAGGAATGTAACTAGTTTACCTCCATCTGTGTCGACATGTCTCCTAATGTATAATCAGACACAACGGTTTATTACGTAAGGACTGACAGAGTCAAACGACAACTCAGTCTTAACCCACACCGACATCACGTGTCCCATCTGCCCACAAAGTGAGTAGAGGTTCTCCAATTATTGTATCTCATGCCATGTAACATCTAGTGGCAAAATTCCAAGTTTAAAGTCAAACAGACTACGTTTGGATCCAGATTTTGCACCTTCGTTTTAGCTGGGCTAGGCATACTTCTTTACCAGAAGCCATCTGTACGCCACTGTACTTCACTGTCTAATTCTAAACTCTCAAGCAAACGAAATGCATTTTCTCCCTGTTCATATTTGATGTTCAAACAAACTGAAGTATCTTCAGTCTCAAGAAGCACACCGTGACCTGTGACCTCCGTGACTCTGCTTCTGCTGCTGTCCTCCCCTGCTTGGAACACCCTTCCACTCACCCATTCCTGGCTAATTCTGACTCATCACTTCAAGACAATGCCCAGGCGTCACTTCCACCAGAGGCTTTCTTGAATTCTGTAGACCTATTTTAATGCCCTTCCTCTGCTCTTTTGTAGTCAGTACCAAGTCTTTCTTCTTCATTGCCGTGAAATGATAACTAGACTGATTTTTATCACCTTTTTGCCTTCTCAGTGCCTAGCATGTAAGAAGTACTCAGAATTCATTGGCTTATTAATTCTCAATCAAGAGATTACAGCACGTGCTATCCCTATACATTTCTAATACAAAGGCAAGATAATCAGCCTAGGACCAGTAGGCTGAATATTTTGGGTCACTGTCTCAACGACAGAGATAACATTGGTCCGAGCCAATTATATACGCAATCAGCCGGCCTAATGAAGAAGTAAGTGTGGCCTCGATGCAAACGTAAATACTTTAAAGAGCCCTACATAGTGCCATGCGAAGAAGAATAAACCTCTTGACTAGACAGTAGATGATATAATTTCCCCAAGGATAAATTGTATGATCATGCTAACCAGAGTCATCCTAAACACAGCAAAGACTAAAACTGCTCATAAAGGCATAATGGAGAACCTATCTAACTAATTCAGAACTAAAAGAAATCTGTTTGCATTACAAGTTCATCAATTCTTAGAGACAGTGCAAATGTTTGATTCCATAAATGAAGACCCTCAGGCCAAGAGGAGATATGCCTTATTGAAAACCACATACCTTTTAAAGGAATTCAACTTTGCTTCACAGGGCAAGCATTCTACAGTATCAAACTGTGGGCTTGGTCATCAGCTATAACTTCTCCATTTCGGTGGTCCTTATGTTTGCCTGCACATCAAGATGAAATGGGGAGCTTTTTAAAAATACATATAGGGGGAGATCCCTAGACCATATCCCAGACCTATGAGATCAACGTTTCAGGAGCTTGGATACTTATATAATATTGTTACCATAAGTCAGCATCAGGACCAGTACTGGGTGGCTCTCTTCTACCTGAAACAATTTTGAGACACAACCCCCATCCAAAAAAAATACCTTAAAGTATTAAATATGAAAAATAGAACATGAACAAGAAACAAAGGCAGGAAGATCTGTCAAAATGGTAACAATGGGAAATATGAAATTAATAAATTGACACTTTTTGGAAGGCCAAAAATAAGCCTTCACATGTTAATGAAGAGCTTGTTTATATAATGCAGTGAGGAACCTCAGGAGTAAGTGCTCAATAGTGCTGTAACATACAGGAAGTTATATCAGTACTTGGGTGATACTTTGTCTCAACTCACAAGCACAGCAGAGTATGAAATAAGCCACAGGGCTTATTTTTCCACTTTGTACAGAAGAAGCAGGATTACTGGCATGCTACAGTTTGCTTTCCATTCTCAGTTAATATTCACCAAACCTACTACAAACAAGCTCATCTTTTAGAAAATTTTCAACATGTCAAAAAAAATTAAAAAATACGGAAACTTCACTCATACAGTCATTCCCCCAAATTAACAAAATTCTATTCATTTCAGCATAAAATGCAACGAAGCATCTGTCACGCCAGCACGTTCTGCTTTTTAGGCTTAATATGATTGTGCTTGTTTACAGTCCTTGCTGTTACAATCATTAACACGATTCAGGCATGTTCTAACCTCCGGAGCAGTGCCTGAAACTTCCCTAGGCGGTCACAGACCGGCTACAGTTCACTCATGGCTGAGTCAGGAGCTCTGGCAGCAAGTGTGGTCAGTTTCCTGAGCAGTAGAAGTCTACGCTGCTTGTCTACACTTCTTTTGCGAATTCACTCTAAGATGTCGATTGGTGACCGAGTTTCTCTTCTCTTTCGTTAGACCAATGAAAAAGAGATTGCAGGATCTGTCTGTTTCAGACAGAAATCAGTTGATGCTTTGCAGAGACTCTTCTGACCTTATCTTACTGAATTCATAGTGCCCAACAGTTTGTCAGGCTGAGTTAAAAGAAACTAACTGACAAGATATTAAGATGCTGACCATCAATCAAACAAGCAGCCAAAAATTTTGAGTGCCTACTTTTACTGCTCAGCTAGATCTGCCATAAGGAAATACGGCAGACTGGGTAACTTAACAGAAGTTTATTTTCTCACAGTTCTGGAGTCTGGAAGTCTGAGATCTGAGTGCCAGTATAATCGGATTCTGATGAGAGTTCTCTTCCTGGCTTGCAGATGGCTGCTTTCTTGCTGGGGGCAGTTGCAGGGGAGGGTGCTCTGGTGTCTTTTCTTGTAAGGGCACTAATCCCATCATTAGGGCCCCACCTTTATGACCTCATCTAATCCTAATGGCCTCATCTCCAAATGCCAATCACACTGGGGGTTAGGGCTACAAGAGATGAATTTGGGGCAGCATATGTTCAGCGCATAACACTTCCGTATGTCAGCAAAGTCACCCAAATCTGGACAGGTTCCTGGGCAGGAAGATTCTAGCTACTACTACTCAGTGGACAGTCAGGTAAAGGCTCGTATTTCATGGCTCTTGACAAGCCATGCTGCTGAGGAATGCAGCATCCATTTGACTGGCAGGTGCCAAGCAGAGCGATATACCGCAACTGAAAAGATTTTAAACATGACTCTCATTGCCTTGGCTTGCTAATTATTATTACTTCAGAGAAAAGGAAACCCCAGAGGGATCAGGTGAGAGAAGCAGAAAAATAGAGCTTTGTCCTGTCGTTTTCTATAATAGGCATTAGCAGAGAATATCATATAAAAGAAAACCTTCCAAAGAACATGGTTAATCAATACTAGGAATTCAATAATGAATTTATGCCTTGAATAAATGCATAAGCAAAGATTAAGAATGTTTCCGTGGCTAAAAACATGTCCTGAAGCAAGAAATGGGTATTGTACAAGACCAAGTTGACCATCACAGTAGATTCCAAAAATCTAGAGGAAAATTTCAGTCCCAACCTGAACTATCTCTATAACTACACACGTTAAGAATTATCACTACATTTGGGGGCGGGGGGAGGAGGAACTGAAGACCCGTATTAGAAAACCAATTTTAGTACCAGAACTTTCTTGAGGAATTCGAGAATATTTCTCAAATATAAACGTGTATACTAAACTATATATATAGTTCCCATTACAAACACTGTGGTTGGCTAATCTCAACACATTCTTTTTCATCTTGATAGAAAGTCCTGAGTTAAAATTTCTTACACCTGAAAATTTGAATACCTAGATCTGGTGGACCCTTGCTACTAGATTCAATATTCAGGTCTCTGGAGTGGGCAAAACAAAGAAGACAAACCTCTTTATAATTTTTTAGCCAAGCATATTTCTAAATATGATAACCACTACTCAAAATAATAATGCTAATAGTAATGAGGAAAGAAAGAGTAAAGATGAAAAAACACTAACCATTTTAATAGAAAGCAATAATTAGAACGACAAAGCTTCAGATGCACAAGATGTCAGTGGCCAATCAGAGAGAGATGTCTGGAATCTTACTACACACTGCAGTAGCTAGCGTGTGGAGACAGAATACTACAGAGGCTCCCAAACATTCTCAGTTCACAACACTCTCAGCGTCTCAGGAACTGTTTCATGATGCGCTGAGGCCAAAAGAAATACCTAAAAATTCCATTTATTGAGTAGTTAGTTAAAATGACTTGGATATAGTAATCTACATGATATCTAAGAGATGATTCTCTAGAAAAATTAAAATAACCCCATCAGTTATCTATAATAACCCAGAGTGTGTCAGCACACAGTCTGAGAATCACAGGTATATTCTATTGGTTCATTCAGATTTTTGAGCCACACTACATAGGTTGAACCCTGATTCCATTACTTTGTTCCATATGCAACTTGTGCAATTTATACTTAGCCTTTTCATGCTTTACTCAATTATAAAATGAATCAGATAATAACACTTGCTTTCTAGTGCTGTCATTATGAGTATTCAGTTAAGGTAATCTATGTACAGAGAAGTGGCTGGTTCTAAGCTCAATAAATGTGAGCGATTTTCATGAATATCAAGCAGAACACATCAAATAATATTCCCTTTCCTATGATTGCAATAAATTTAGAGAAAACGAAATGCAGGAATGGGTACAAGTTTTTACTTCTCACTCCTCTGTAAGAAGCTGGAGTTACATGTTTCTGAAGAGAGACTTATCAAGAGGTTCCATGGGTACTTTCTCCCAGGACACAGCAGAAACAGAACCAGGTCCTTGTTTTAATTAAGGCTTAGTCACGCAACTCGCCAGGCTTTCCAAGAAAATAATGTCTCTATATCTTTAGTGTCTAATTAAATACAAAAAGAAATGCAAGAAGTTAGCCAAGCTTTTGATTGTCGACATGAAGAGTTTCCAACTCACTCAATGGACTGGCACTTCACTCCTGCACATTTATCAACAGGAAAAGGTAGTGGGATTATGATGTTTTTTTAGAAAGAAATCGCTGAAAAGGGAAAACAGTCCATGTAATGAGCTTTTACAGATCTGTATCTAGTTCACTACATATATTTTGCTTTGCTGAACCACTTACCTGGTCTTTAGTTGAAGGATATATAGTCTCATAAGAGGATACAAAGCATAAAAATGCCAAAGTTTGGCCACTGTCCTTCTCAGTTTTTTATATTAACATGATCTATTACCTAGACATTTCTAGCTATTGTAATGATTATCTCTTTGAGCTTTAGCAACTGGTTTACAATCTTTCTCTTCTTAACAAGAGCCTATAACATTTGGGGTAACCCCAGTATCCAAGTTAGCAACTATGGCAGATGCATTATTCATTCACCGTGATTCCCTATGGGCAAAATGTACTTCTACACCACTGATTTGGGATAGGCCATGCCACTTGCTTTGGCCACTGAAATGTTAGTGACTAGGGTTCCCTGCATATAGGCTGAACCTTTAATCAGCTTCTACTGTGATTCTGCCTCTTTGCTCTTGGCCCCCAGCATCAGAACAGCATATCCTAAATGGGGCTGCTTGGTGGGCTTGTACATGCAGCCGAGCCCAGCAGAACCAGGTCACAGCCAACTTCATCCTGATGTGAGCAAAAGAGGTTTGCATTTTTATACACCTCTGAGATATTGAGGTTGTTTGCTACCACAGCAAGAATCGACTAACACCCCAAGCTATCAACACTCTACTCGAAAACTGTTTTCATCTCCTCCCTACGTATGATGTTTGCCTCTACTATCCAAGACCATATTCTACATGTAATCGGTATCCCCATTTCTTCACTTCTGAGATTTTAATCTCCAGTATTTCACTCCCTTTAGGGCCTTTCTCACTTAGGACATTCGAAGGGTTATAAGAGCTCTGAGCCAGAAGTGGGGCAAAGATCAAGATATATATATATATATAAAAATCACAAAATCTACCCCCGGTCTTCGAACACAGATCTCTCACAGGAAAACAATCATAAAAGTCGCAGGAAAATGGCACACTGCTAGAATCCCAGTCCGTCATGAGTAACTATCCAGTCCCTCCTCGTATCATATGAAATGTCTCCCAGGATGCAGAGACAGGTTCCTATCCAGCTTGTCAGGTTCCAAAAGCAGGAGTGGTTTCAGTAACATATGGTTTCAGCCCTTCAGGTGTCTGACATAATAGAGCTAAGAGACAATACCATCTCTTACCCTGAACCTCTTTTGAGACGTTACTTCATATTGGATTTCCCTCCTTCCATAACATAACTCGCTTATTTATTCTCTTACTCCCAGCTGCTATGTTCCCTTCTCTCCACTTATCCCCAATCTTTTCCACCTTTGGGAGGGACGCTGGGCTCAGACCCTGTGCGGGACTAGACAGCAGGCAGCAATACTATCCTAGCAAGCCCCTCCCCCTCAGTCCACCCCTGTCCACACAGAGTGGGTGACAGAGCTTACAGAGGTTCACCTAGTGGGCGATTTTTACCCCAGGCAATATAGATGAATTCACTGCTGATCCCTATTTGGCAGATGGGACGAAGGTACATCCTACCCAATCAGGCCCTCAGGAAGTGTGATATAAAGGTTAAAAACAGCTACTATTCCTTGCTTCGGAGTCATCCCTCCTTCCAGCCCTTGTAGTTGCAGCGCTGATCCTGTGGCCACTGCAGCGAGCAGGCGGAATGTTGAAAAGCGGAGGTGACGTGGGAAAGGAAGTAGAGCAGCCCCTTCCTCACCTGCTCTTCCCAGGTCCACCAGAAAAAAAAGAGGACTCTATCCATTGGGGACGGACACTCCTTGAGCCCCACCCGTGCTCACGCTGAGTGTGAGCGCACACTCGTGAAGGCATGTAAGCCAGCTCTTCATGCTTGTATCTCCCCTTGTTTGGACAACGTTTAACCGCCAGGTCCAGGTCTGAGGAGGGTACCACTGTTTCCACGGTCGGACATTATCGGCTGCGTCAACTACAGACTGGCACTTGCCAGCTGCCTCCACGAGGACTAAATCAGGAGCTGCTGCGGCCGCTGACCTTCCACATCCCCCTGAAAGGAGCTCAGGGTGGAGACTAGGAATGAGGTGCTCTGTGCTCTGGGAGAAACTGGCAGGACAGGCCTTCAGAGAGCTAGATGTTTTCAGAAGAAGATTTTTGGAGCCCAATTCTCACATCTCCTCGTATCTAGGAAAGCACTGAAATCCTTCACGGTGACGTCTGCTCCTCGTGACCGGCAGCCAGGCTCTGCCAACACGTGTGCTCGACTGAGCCTACCCGCTCCCTTCACTAACATCAGATATAACACTGACCTTCTCCCCTACCTCTTTGGAGCAGTTTCTTAGAACTATCTGAAACACTGTCTCCCGGGCTACAGTCCCCGTTTTAGCCCCCAATAAAACTGAACTCACATCTCTCACACTGTGCATTTTTCTTCAGTCGACAGCTATACAGTGAGTTCCTTGGTCTGAAGAAGGGATGCTGAGCCATCCACATGGATACACCACATTCTGCTCCAGTTGTTTTGTGGCACACGGAGCACTGCATCCACTGCCGGGGAAGCAAAGTCCAGTCGAGAGCCCGTGCCTCTTCCTCTCAGGCCCCACTTGGGAGCCCCTCGGGGCTTCCTGCGTTGGTCTCGCTGGCCAGCTGTGCTCAGGGTCTTCCCACCCGGGAATGTACTGCACAGCCGCCTGCAACCTCTCTCTCTTTTGCTGGCAGACAGAACAGCTCCTATTAGCATTTTGCGCCTCAGAAGGAACAAGAGGAATGTGTCTAGATTCAGCCCGTCTTTGCACTGCTGCAGACTCTGATGTCCACTTAATTCATGGATCCGGGGGGCAGCCACCTTAAGCAAGCACGTGGCAATAGCTGCTCGTCGTTTCCAATCACCCTCCAAACTGGAAGGGGGTTCTTCTGATGGGCATTGTCATGTTCTACTTTAGGGCACCCCTCAAATTCCCATAGGGCCGTGCCCCATACAGGCATCCTTTCAATAGGCCAGGTTTCCAATTGCTGTCTGTCTGACCTCATGGCCAGGCCATTGGCTACTGCTGCTCATGAGCTGGTAAAAACCCAAACAGAGGGGCTCTTACCACTGTTCGATCCTCCCATCAGTGCTAGGAAAACAGTGTGCAATTCAGCCCACCAGGGTGTTCTGTGTTTGCCTTCTCCCAATCCAGCAGCTCCTCCCACAGTTCCAGAGTCAGTCCTGGAGAACAAGAGGCTTCCTGCTAGGGATTATTCCTCCTCACACTCGCCAGGGAGCACGACCCTGTATAAATCATTTCCATTTGCTTATGGAACTCTTTTGGGTACTGCCACCCTCATTTGACAGCGTGTCTCTGACATCACCCAAGACAATGTGGGCGTTTCAGGTTTTAAGATCATTTTATGTCAGTCTTAGCAGTAGCTTCCAGCAATAATGCCAGACAGCAAGGTAGTAAATGTCCCTCAAATGGAAATGCTCTGGTGCAGAGGACCGGAAGTCCTCGATGGGAGGCGATCACAGGTTCTTACCATAAGCCCCGGTCTAGAGGGCCATCACACGCGATCTGTCTCCACCAGCACTCCAATTTCTAGTCTATACTGTGTGGGCTCAGGCAATCTTACTGGTTCCCATTAAGCATGTCCAATTAATGTCAGTCGAAGGGCAGATTTATAGCCTTCTGTTTTACAGTACTAGGTGGGGAAACGTTCTCCAGCCAGACAGTCTCCATTCCCATCACACAAATAGGTAAAGAAACCACATTACAGAAAGCCTGTTCACACATACCAATTCTCCTACAAACTCTTAATTCCACCAACCCTTACGCTCCTCACTGTGGCCTTGCTTAAGATTTCATCAACACATTTTGGTTTTACAATATTAGGTTGAGGAAGTGTTCCCCAGGCAGACGTAAAATCGATTCGCAAACAACGTGACACCACTTCTTTACGTAATATTGCTTAAACCTCCCAGCTTTCATAATCCTATCCACGCTTACACTCTAACACTCTCTCAGTCTAACTGTAGCAGAGTCCAGCCTCCACCGATGGGTTTTGGCACCACAGTTCCTGGGACTCCTGTGTTAAGGACTCCTGGAAACTTCTCTTCTCCACCCTCAGACCATTTCAACCATCTTGTGCAAAGACTCTGGGTCGCCAGAGAGGGGCCGAGCCGAGGGACCCTGGCACTTTTGTCCACCTTTAACTTGATTAACGGCCTGACCCTTTGCCCCAAGCGATGGCTGGTCAGATTTCTCACAGCAATCTCTACCTTCCAGCTTGTCTGGAGCCCTTTTACATCTGGGCACCAGCAGGGTGTCGCTTTGGCCCACCCAACCTTTGGTGCTATAATAAAACTTTGTGTTAACCCCATCAATGTTCATTTTATTCATCTCATTCCTTAATGACCATCTAAAAACGTCCACCCCCATGGGATGAGTCCCATGACACTTCCCTCTCTGTTTCCTCTTTGTTTCACTCCTATCAATACTCACTTTATTTACCTTATTTCTGAAGAACCCTTTTAAAATTGCTACCTTGTTGGAAGAGTCCTTTGACTCTCCCCTCTGCCTCCTCCTAAACTCGTTAATAAACCTATTGTTTTTATTAGCGTCTGTAAGACCCACGATGGGGAAGCTGAGAGAGCAAACTGGATAAGGCTTCCCAGACTGTTTTTCAGTTTTGCAACCATAAGGTACACAGGGCGCCCATGTGAAAGGAGCCCCCTTAACCACAGTGTTTACCGTGACCTGGAAAATGAGTGTATTCACTGGGTGAATATCCCGGTCATCATAAAGCCGGTCCCACGTGGCTTGTGTATGAAACACATCAGCTTCTTCAGCTGGGGTTTTCCACCTGGGATTTATAGGGGGAGACAGAAAGTCCCCCTGGTCAGGATAAACAGACCTGACGGTGGCTCTTCTCCAGTCCAGCAGGCTGGCTGTTTCCTCGGGAATGACCTCCCGTGAGTCTGGTTCACGTGAAGCCATCTGTGCTTGTTTGCTTCTTCCACGGTGAGCGGTGCATCCTGCACCAACCCAGACACGCACTTCCCTCTGCGGCTTCAAAACCAAAGAGGCAGCACCTCAGTGAGTCACTCTCCGTCTGAACGGAGATTGGAAAAGTGAGTTCGGTGTACCTAGATTCAAGTGAGAGTGGTTTTAACGCACAACATGATGAATACAATGAACACGGTTGGATGTTATATATGAAAGTGTTTAAGAGAGCAAATCCTAAGAGCTCATTACAAAGACATTCTTTTTCTTTCTTAATGTTGCATCCATATGAGATGATGGATGTTCACTGAACTTTCTGCGGTCATCGTTTCATGACGTACGTAAGTCAGATCATTATGCTGTACGCCTTACACTTCTACAGTGTTGTATGTCAACTACATCTCAATAAAACTGGGAGAAAAAAAATTTTTAATAAAAATAAATAAATTAGTAGTTCTCATAATCCATTTTAGTATCACTCTGTCTTGCGCGTGGAACTCATGGCCCAGAATAAGCAAATTCCTCTGTTTCCTCAACTCTGATTCTCATCTGTTCCTTCTCCTTCTTCTCGTGAGTGAACCTGGAGGTCCCCCTCCAGAGGGACACTGTCTCCTTGGCGGTCTTCTCACTGAAGGCCAATTTTTGCTCAGGGTCTAGAGGTGAAGTCATCCCGTTCTTTCTTTGTTCCCCACCATCTCTTCCTCCTTGCCCTCCTCCCTCCTTTGAAGTGAAGGCGACCAGACCGTATCCCCTGCCTTCGTCAATATTATCATCTAGGATATCCTGGCTGTGCTCTCTCTCTCTCATTTGTGGGATATTTTCTTCACTAATTCACTCTTTCCCTCCTCGTTCCTACTCCTGCCACCCTGGTGGGTGATTTCAGCATCCACGTGAAGGGCTTTCCCAATACCCTGTCCTCTCCGTCTCTGCTCCCTTCTTCCCGTGACCTTCTCCCCAGCCCACCTTGAGCACTGCCAGAGTTGCACCCTGGGTTTTGTCATCACCAGCTTTAAGCATCCGGCTTCCTCACTGCCACCCCCCATTTTCCAAGCTTAGCTGTACTCAGCTTCTCTTGCCAACTATTCTCTGTGGTCAGCTGAACATATAATTTGTTGACCCAACTTCTTTTCTGTGATATTCATGATACCTTTTTGTATTAGTTTGTTAGTGCTACCATGACTACAGAGTACCACTGGGTGGCTGAAACAACAGAGTTTTGTTTTCTCACGTTTCTAGAGGCTAGAAGTCCTAGATCAAGGTGTCAGTGGGGTCAGTTTCTCCTGAGGCCTCTCTCCTTGGCTTGTAGATGGTCGTCTTCTCTGTCTGTCTTCATGGGGTCGTCCCTCTGTGTGTGTCTGTGTCCGAATCCCCTCTACTTATAAGGACACCGGTCCTTTTGGATTAGGGCCCACTTTAACAACTTCACTTTCACTTAATTACCACTTTAAGGATCCGATCTCCAAATACAGTCACAATCTGAGGTGCTGGGCATTAGGGCTTCAGTGTATGAATTTGGGGGGCACATATATATCATATGATAGCCTATATATCACTCTCTCACCTCCACGTTTTCCACCTTATCCAGCCTAGATTCCATGGTCCACTACTTTGCCAACACCTTCAGCCCCTCGCGTCTTTTTCTCTCTGCCGGACTCACCTAAGAAAACCCCAGACTAGTTAAACCTGTTAAGGTTATTTCTTTATCCCAGACTTGTGCCCATGCAGCTGCACAGAGATGGAGAAAAAATAGGTACAGCCATGCTTTCTAGTCTTCCCTTAAATTAATAACCACCTCTCAGTGTGGGCACTAAACACTGATTGACAATCTTATTACACATGCCTAGGGTTTTCTGAAACAACCGTTTTATACTTTCTCTTACTGCCTCAGCTTCCACTACTTTTTCCTCTCACGATACTCTTAACTGGTAATCTTTCCTCTATTGAGAAAATAGATATATTTTGAGGACTCCCTTATAGACCCACCACAAGGCTAATGACCTACTCGTGTCTGCATGGACATTGCCTACCATCCTTCCTGCATAACAGAGGCCTCCTTCAGCCAACCCTGCCACTGCTCCCTGGATCCCACTTTTTCTTGTCTAATCGAGAATGAGGCTCCTTACAGAAAGAATGCAATCATGCCACTTGCAGCAGCATGGATGGACCTAGAGATGATCATACTAAGCGAAGTAAGTCAGACAGAGAAAGACAAACACCATATGGTATCGCTTATACGTGGAGTCTAAAATATGACACAAATGAACTTATCTACGAAATAGAAATAGACTCACAGTCATACAAAACAAACTTACGGTTACCAAAGGGGAAAGGGGTTGGGGAGGGATAAATTAGGAGGTTGGGACTGACATATATACACTATTATTTATAAAACAGATAAACGACAAGGAACTACTGTATAGCACAGGGAACTCTACTCGATACTCTGTAATAACCTATATGGGAAAAGGATCTGAAAAAGACTGGATATATGGGTATGTATAACTGATTCACTGTGCTGTACACCTGAAACTAACACAACATTGTAAATCAACTCCAATTAAAAAATAAAATAAATAATAAAAAATAAAAATTACTCTATAAAAAATTAAAATAAAAAAACGAATGAGGTTCCTTGATTTTAATTTACCTCTCTTGCATTATTAATTTCTTTCTCTCTACAGGATCATTCCCAACAGAATTTAAACATGCTCAGAATATTGTTTTAAAAAGTTTCTTCAGGGCTTCCCTGGTGGTGCAGTGGTTGAGAGTCCGCCTGCCAATGCAGGGGACACGGGTTCGTGCCCCGGTCTGGGAAGATCCCACATGCCGCGGAGCGGCTGAGCCCGTGAGCCATGGCCGCTGAGCCTGCGCGTCCGGAGCCTGCGCTCCGCAACGGGAGAGGCCACAACAGTGAGAGGCCCGCGTACCACACACACACAAAAAAAGGTTCTTCATCTTACTTCCACATCCATCCACCGACATTTTCTCTCCCCTTCAAAGTAAACTTCCTGAGAAAACTGTCCACATTCTCAGAACCCATTTGCTCCCCAGCCCACGTTGACCAGGCTTCTGTCTCCACCCCTCCATTCAAACTGCCCTCCCAAAGGTCACCAGTAACCTCTGTGTGGCCAAATACAGTGGTCACTTTGCTGAGTGTGCACTGGACTCAGGCCCGCTTGCAGCTCTGCAGCTGTTGCAGCGCTGTCTCCGCTTGGCTCGGGGCCCCACTCTCCCGGCTTTCCTCCTCGCCCACGGCTGCTGCAGCTTAGCCTCCCCAACTGGCTCCCGGACTCGGCGCAGCTGGCGGACCTGTGAGTGCTCCAGAGATGAATCCCCATCCCGCTGCTTTTCTCGTTCTGTACTTTCTTCCTAAGTTACATCTCCAGCTCCAGGCCTTTAACACTCTCCATATGCTGATGGCTTCCAAATTCATTTCTCTACTACTGACAGTTGTCCTAAGCTCCAATTTCAGATCTCCAACAGCTTAATGTATATCTACAATTGTGTCTAAGAGGCACTTCAAGTGTAACATGATTTACACAGAATTCTGTATATATAACCCCACCCCTAAAAAGCTCCTTCTTCCTTACCTCTCCCTGGGATTACTGAAATATACTCTGACTGGCTGCCCTGCTCTCACCAGCCCCCAAACTTCCCACAGCCCACAGAATGATCTTTTTAAACTCATAATCCTACCATACCACTTTTTTTTTTTTTTTTTTGCCTAAAACCCTCCAGCAGCTTCCCAATGCAGTAAGACTTTAGTCTTAACACCGTATCCTGGCTGCAATGTCTCACATGAATGGCCCTGACATGCATCTCACTCTTACTAACCTGACACTCTCTCCATGAGTCCACAGAGTTCCAGACATTCTGGCTTTCCTTCCATCCTTTGAAATGACAAGATCTTTTCTACCTCAAGAGCTTTGCACCCGTGTCTCCCTCTGCTTGTAACGTGCTGCTCCAGATCTTTATACACCAGGACACATTTTGACATTCAGACCTCAGCTCAGATATTCCTCATCATTGATATCCTCCTGGTCGCTCCACCTAAATGAGACCACCATGTTTTAGAGCATCACTCCATATTATTTTTGCCATAACACATAATCTGAATTGATTATTCATTTGTTTGCTTATTTATGATCTGTTTCTTGCTCCTGAAAATGTAAACTCTACAAGACAAAGTTGTATTTTTACCCCTGAAATCCCCTGTGCTTAAGTCAATACCCACCAATAATGCAGGCACTCTATAAATGCTCCCTGAACAAAGGAATAAATGAACGAGTTCTGATTCTGGGGATTTATGGTAATAAGATGATCAGACGACAAGTGTTCGTGCAAGTGCTCTTCAAACAGCAAAGAACTGGAAACAATCAAAAGGACCACAAGAGTAAATAAACAGTGTCACATCCACGTAACAATAAATAAAATAATAAAACCAAGAATCAAGGAGTACATCCATATTTACGGACTTGGAGAAGTATCAACTAGATATTGTTGAATAAAAAAGTGGGTATTGGCACAAAAACAGACACACAGATCAACGGAACAGAATAGAGAGCCCAGAAATAAACCTATACACTAATGATCAATTAATCTATGACAAAGGAGGCAAGAAGATACAGTGGAGAAAAGACAGTCTCTTCAATAAGTGGTGCTGGGAAAACTGAACAGCTACATGTAAAAGAATGAAATTAGAACATTCTCTAATAACATATACAAAAATAAACTCAAGGGACTTCCCTGGTGGCACAGTGGTTAAGAATCTGCCTGCCAATGCAGGGGACAAGGGTTTGAGCCCTGGTTCAGGAAGATCCCACATGCTGCGGAGCAACAAAGCCCGCACACCACAACTATTGAGCCTGCGCTCTAGAGCCCGCGAGCTGCAACTACTGAGCCCGCGTGCCTAGAGCCCGTGCTCTGCAACAAGAGAAGCCACCGCAGTGAGAAGCCCGCACACTGCAACGAAGACCCAATGCAGCCAAAAATAAATAAGTAAATTAAAAGATAAGTAAATAAATAAACTCAAAATGGATTAAAAACCTACATGTAAGACCAGACACTATATAACTCCTAGAGGAAAACATAGGCAGAATACTCTTTCACATAAACCACAGCAACATTTTTTTTGGATCCATCTCCTAAAGAAAATAAAAGCAAAAATAAACAAATGGGACCTAATTAAACTTAAAAGCTTTTGCACAGCAAAGGAAACCAGTGACAAAACAAAAAAGGCCTACTAAATGGGAGAAAATATTTGCAAATGATATGACCGATAAAGGGTTAATATCCAATGTATATAAACAACTCAGACAACTCAACATCAAAAAACAAACCACCTGATTTAAAAATGGGCAGAAGAACTGAAGAGACGTTTTTCCAAAAACGACATACAGATGACTAACAGGCACATGAAAAGATGTTCAACACTGCTAATTACTAGAGAAATGTAAATCAAAACTACAGTGACATATCACCTCACACCTGTCTGAATGACTATCATCAAAATGTCTACAAGTAACAAAGGTTGGCAAGGTTGTGGAGAAAAGGGAACCCTTGAACACTGTTGGTGAGAATGTGAGTTGGTGCAGCTCCTTTGTAAAACAGTATGCAGGCTCCTCAAAAAAACTAAACATAGAACTGCCATATGATCCAGCAATTCTATTCCTAGGTATATACCCGGAAAAAAGGAAAACACTAATTGGAAAAGATGCACGCACCCCAATGTTCACAGCAGCACTGTTTACAATAGTCAATATGTGGAAGCAACCCAGGTGTCCATCAACAGACGAATGGATCAAAAAGATGTGGTATAAACACAAAGTGGAATATTACTCAGCCATAAAAAAACTAATGAAATTCTGCTATTTGCAGCAACGTGGATGGACCTAGAGAATATTATGCTAAGTGAAGTAAATCAGACAGAGAAAGACAAATGCTGTATAATATCACTTATATGTGGAATCTAAAAAATAAAACAAACAAATGTATATAGCAAAACAGAAACAGACTCACAGACACAGAGTGCCTGCCAGTGGGGAGAGGGGAAGTGGGAGGGGCAAGATAGGGGTAGAGAAATATTATGGGATTATATGAAATCATGTATGTGAAATTTTTGAGAATTGTAAACCATTATAGAATTTAAAGAATCATTCATTCAATTAAAAAAATGTTGGATTAAACAAAGCCTAAAGTGTGCAGCCATTTATGTAAAATTATGTATACACAATATTATATATAAACTAAATATTTATACACACATACATGCAGTTAGATGTCTAGAATTATATCTGGAAACATTAACAGTGGTTATCTCTGAGAAATCTGGAGTAACTTTTACTTTCTTCCTATACTTTTCTGAATCATTTGAATTTTTATATGAGCATTTATTATGTTAATAATCAGAAAAAATAAAAACTAAAATGTCTACTCCTAGTCTTTGGCTTATTAGATAGACAATACTAGGATCTTTCCAAGTGATTTCTGAGGGGGAAAAAAAGCAGTTTTTTTCAGTACGCTGATTCAATACACTGATTCTCTATTTCAATTTCATTTATTTTTCCCCTCTCTTGTTTTTCTTATTGTTATTGGGAGTGTGGAAACATTGTCAGCATTGCAAAACAATGAAATAAAATAAATCCAGAAAATATTATTAGGCTAAGCTTTTCGAAGTGCATTTTAATACAGCATCAAGCATGTTCCCATTTTTATTACTGATTATAATGTTCAGCAGCGTGTGACACAACAATTCAGACTTTTTGGCAGACGGAGCCCAGTTTCCATTTCTTTTAGTACAAGATGTAGGGTGTGGAAACTTTCTACTTCGTTGGAAACTCTTCTGAAAACCGGTTTTCACTCAATTCAGCCTCTAAGTGTTTAAGAGGTGACTGGATTTCTGAAAGTGGTCTGACTGTTTTAGTGCCGCTGGCAACCACTGCAACTTTCGCACTGTGTGAAAGGGGGAACAATCCATATTATTAAAAATTTGCCCTAGATCTCTTTCCCATTTCCTATTTTTTCACTGAGGCCAAAATATCAAGATAATTTTCCTATGGAAACATTTAAACTTGGCATCAAAAATTATTTATTTAAATAACTACATCTCTGCATAATAATGATAATAATAATAATACAACTGAGAAGGCAGCTCCAAAGAGAAGAGGGACGTAAATTCCGTGCAAGTTTTTCTTTCTGTTTGTTGGCTCAGTTTTGTTTTTAAAACCACTATACTACCCAACAGGATACCCATTTCTGTTCAACTGCCTGAGTGAGAGTCAACTGGAGACCTGAGTTACATACATTTTTTTTTTATGGAAGAAAACAAAAATGCCACCTTTAATTAACTCCTTAATAGGGCAAGATATATTATCATAAATTTCTTGAAATGGAAATAGCTTCTGTCTGCTTCAATTATTCAGCAGTAGGTTGGCTTTCTAGGACAAAATCCTAAAAACAGGCAGCTTTTATGTCTGATCTGGTTGTAGCACTTAGCTTTTGTGGACTAGCAAGGTAGTACCAGCACTTCCCAGGGAGTTCTTCTGCATTCTCTGCTAATGAAATTCAAGAGGACGCTAGCCTTGAATTTGGAGGCGGAGGTGGGCAGGTAACTAACTCTGTTTCCAGAGCGAGGAGGGGGGAGGGTAGATTACGGTGAATGATCCAAATCATTCTACATACTTTGGTGAATCTTCAGAGATCGAATGTGGGCTTCCTAAAGCCCCTGTGAGTTTATTTCTTTAAATGCCAGCAACTCATCAATTTCCATGGTGTCCGTGATCAAGTTATCACTGATGAGCTGATACTTCTAAATCCTCAGCTCCATACCTCACAACATCCCTACACCGGGTCCACACCGAAAAATGCCTTCCTGCAAACTCAGCATGTCATTCACCACGCTGCAAGTTGATTCTATCCTGTCCTTCGAAGACCTGGTCCTTTTCCTGAGTTCCCTATGCTGACTGATAGCATCACTCAATATCCTTCCAAGCTGGCGTCTAAATTTGAAACTTAAAAGTCACAGTTAACTCTCCCCTTTTCTTCAGCTTTACAGATTGTCTTCAAGACCTGTGAATTCCACAGGGGCCACATCTCTGAAATACCTCTGGTAATATTCCTACCTTTCTAATCTAAGTGTCGCTTTTACAGTCAAGCACCTGTTATATCTTGTCTGGACCTCAAACTGGCAAACTATGGGCCATAGACTAAATCCCACCCACTGCCTGTCTTTGTAAGTCAAGTTTTATTGGATTGTCTAAGGCTGCTTTTGGACTACAAAGTCAGAGTAGTTACAGCAGACATTGTATGATCCGCGAAGCCAAAAATACTTACTATCTGGCCCTTTACAGAAAATTTTGTAACTCCTGGTCTAGACCATAGCAACAGCCTCCTAACCGTTTACATTACTTATACACTAAGTAGAGAAGAAGAAATAGACAGTTAGGCAAAGGAAAGGAAAGAAACACAAACACTTCACTCCTCAATAATAAACACTCTAAATCATTCTATGCTTTTTCTGGGCATATGCTTTTATATTATTTCTTATAATAATTGAATTTTATTATACATACTATTTTTGATAAATTGAGTCTTTCTTGGTAGCAATTTTAAATAAAATTTTTCCTTTTATAAACTTTCATGGTTATATAATATTAAATATTACAAAGATTTTTTTTCATGTTTTAAGGTTGATACAGATTTTCAAATTTTCTCAATTTCAATTTTCAAGTTGCCTCTGGATAGGTTATACATTTACAGTCCCGTCAGGATTGGGCTTAAAACCTAAACCAAGCTATAACTTCTCCAATTATAGCCACATACTGGTATCACTTTTTTTTTTTTTTTTTTTTTTGCAGTACGCGGGCCTCTCACTGTTGTGGCCTCTCCCGTCGCGGAGCACAGGCTCCGGACGCGCAGGGTCAGAGGCCATGGCTCACGGGTCCAGCCGCTCCGCGGCATGTGGGATCTTCCCGGACCGGGGCACGAACCCACATCCCCTGCATTGGCAGGCGGACTCTCAACCACTGCGCCACCAGGGAAGCCCCAGTATCACTTTTTTTAAAATGACATGGTAGCTCGTTGCTATATTTATCTTTATTTCTGTGATTAATAGTACAATTGAATATTTTATATATTTAGTAACAGTCTGCATTTCTCCTTGTGGGAATTGATTAGCATTATTATTTTGCACTTTGCGATTTCAGTGAGCATTTTTCTCTTAATTACATACTAGTATTCCTAACAGAATAGAAGTAATCTTGGTCCAAGACCAAAAGGGGACACACAGTAGTCCCTGCATGGAATCCTAAATGTGGCTCTTCTTGATCTTGTGAATCTAAAAACAAGTTGTCTTATCCATACACCCCCACTATATATAATAGGAATTGTTAATAAAACAAAAGCAATAATAATAACGTAAGCACTTTACATATATTAACTCATTTTAAACCTCACAGCTGTCCCATGAGCAGTGACTATCCCTGCTTTATAGATAAGAAAACTGAGGTACAAAGCAATTAAGAGAGCCCAGGGCTAGTTTGGCTTCAGAATCCTTCTTCTTAAATAAGACACTACAACTGAGTAGTTATGGCCATATGGCTTACAAATTCTAAAATATATACTCTGACTCTTAAGAAAAAGTTTGCCCATCCCGATATAGCTAAAGACAGACAAAAGCCATGTTGTTGTGACATGGTGACACTTCCCAAGTTTAAGACGTTGAACTTTCATAACTTTCAGATATTCTACAATCTTTATAATTACATTCATAAGTAAGTAGGTATTGAAATAGAGCAGCTAAATAGAGCTTAGCCTTTTTCTCCATTATTTATTCAAAGCAAATTTATCAACACTCTGCAAAACTATGCACAGAACAATCCTCTTGGCATTCTAAAAATACACATAATCAGATCAAATCTCTGACTGTAGAAAACTTAACTCCACGTTATCAATTCTAAAAAACTATCACTCACAGAGCTGCCAGATATATATTCTTAAAACTTACCATCAGATTATGCATCATAGCTTCCCCAAATTCTTCAATAACATCCTAGGTCCCACAGAAAAAAAAAAAGGTAATTTTCTTCATCATTCCAGATCATGTTAAGATCTAGTTACAACACACCATTCTAGTTCATTCCTTACTATTTCTCCCTTTCAACAAAATCAGGTATTCAGCCTTTCCAGAAGATATCCTACATTTTTGTGTCCTCCTGCCTTTTCTTCTCACCTCTTGTATACGCATGGAATGCCTGCGCAAATCAGATGCATTATTTGCCATCAACCTTAAATTCTGTCTCCTCTCAAAAAACTCCCAGGGGGCTTCCCTGGTGGCGCAGTGGTTAAGAATCCGCCCGCCAAGGCAGGGGACACGGGTTCAGGCCCTGGTCCAGGAAGATCCCACATGCCGCGGAGCAACTAAGCCCGTGCCGCCACAACTACTGAGCCTGTGCTCTAGAGCCCGCGAGCCACAACTACTGAGCCTGCGAGCCACAACTACTGAAGCCCATGCGCCACAACTACTGAAGCCCGTGTGCCTGGAGCCCGCGCTCCGCAACAAGAGAAGCTACCGCAATGAGAAGCCCGCGCACTGCAACAAAGGGTAGCCCCCACTCGCCGCAACTAGAGAAAGCCCACGTGCAGCAACGAAGACCCAAGGCAGCCAAAATATAAATAAATAAATTAAATTAAATAGAACAAAAACCTCCCTGAATCCATCACTAGGAGTGATCTTTTCATGGCACGCGTGATTCCTGCACTAATTACACAGAATGATAACATCCACCCGACATCCTCACAACAGTTCACAACCTCCTAAAAGGCAAGGACCACATCCTTTTCAGTTGTAAAAGCTCAGCAAATAGAGCAAATGCTCAATAAAAACGTTGGTTGAATCGAGCTGAATGAAAGATACTTCAGTGTTAAATCACCATTTGTCTCTAATTTGGTTCTTTCATCTCCCCCGTTTTTCCTCTTTTTTATTCGCATCCTTGTGTACCTTATATGAAGTGATCTGTTGCAGCACTGCAATGCATTAGTCATAACCTAGAGCTTTTCCATGGGATGACTAATTGGGGGGAATAAAATATCTGGTGGTTTTCAGCTTTTTCTTTTACTCAACATTTTGACTTAAAAAAAACTGGATAGCTATTAACAGAAGGACTCTTAAGGGCAATGATACTTTATGAACTTGCAATCTAAGACATCTTAGAAAAAATGCTTTGAAAAAAACTAACTTTTCTGAACCAGGTCAAGTTATTGATTTAAAAAAACAATAATACAGTCACAAACATCTGCAAGCTTAAGGCTATACACCCATAAAACTTTAGGATAAAAGAAAAACTTTTAAATGTATTTTCAGGCGCCTAACGTCAAATTGTCCTTGTTACTCTTATACAGTCTGTTTACAGAATTTGTACTCCCCCGGAAAACGCAGGTTGTTAGTACAAGTTGTACTAGATTTCAAGAGTTGTAATCCTCAGACAGAAACAGTATTTGACAACTGGGGTTCAAATCTAATAAACTGCAGAATCATCCTGCTTGAAAATACTACTGATGTATCCTTCTAAACAGGCCTCCTATAAAATTCAATGCCAATTTCGGAAGTGAAACACACATATAATGGGCATAAAGCAGTTAAAATCCTCCGGAAAATCCTCTGTGTCCAGAGGACAATTTAGAAATACTAAGAGAGCACCCACGTGATAGCATCTTGCAGTCAAAATTCAACTAAGATGAACTTTAGAACTATTGTAGACTATGAACATACCTCCCCTGATCACAGCCCCAGATATTTTAAAGCAGTAAATATACTTTCAGGAAAGTGATAGCGAAAGAGAATACGTGGCAGAAATGGACATTTCTGTATACTACTCATGGGCAAATGTGCAGGCTCTTAAGCTCTCTTCCACCAATTCACCCCTCCACCCTTCAGTTCATCCACCCCTGCCTGTGCTTTTCTCTCTGCATCAACATCTTCTGGACTAAAAGGGCCAGAGACGTTGCAAAAAATGTTAAAAGAAGGTATTTGAGCCTTGAATATTATGTGCAGGTAACAGGCCGAGGACATTACTCAGCTGCAAACACAGGACAATTCTCACTGAAGGGGAAGGATTATTCAGAGGACAGAGCTAAGGGCTATGGAGAACGAGTTCTGGAGCGGAGGACTAAGCCCTAATCAAGGAAATCACAAATGTGCCCAGATGGATTTCACAGCTGATACTGACCAGGGATTGAAGAAAGTCTTCCTTTTTGAATGGGAGTGTCTGTAGCACTTACCCTATGCCTGTCACACCATTTGTAGGTTGAGCGTGTGGGCAGCAGATAACTTGCCCCCTCTGCTCACAGGTCTTCAGAATGAGAAAAACTGTCTTCGAGGATTTTACTCATGGAACTGCAACTGCAGAACCTCATGCACTTGGACGTGATTTAAACGATAGGATCCTGGACCACGACCCTGAGCCTGATGCCATAACGAGGTGAGTTCTCAGACGTCTCGAGGAGGGTATGAGTTTATTTTGCATGTAAGAGGGGTGGGAATTGTGTTGACAAAGGACAGACTGTATTTTCAGAAAATTGTCCACAGCAGTACTTCTAGTCCAGAAGACACTCCACCAAAAAGAAGTGGGGTGTATTTTCCCATCCCTTGAAATCAAAGGGCCTTGTGAATTTCAAAATTCTATTTCAAAGAATGGAATTTGGTGGGAGACAAATGCTGCAGGACACCCAAGGCTGGGTCATAAAAGGGTACACAGCTTCTGCCTGACTCTCTGTCTCAGGGCACTACAACCCAGCCACCACATTCTAAGGAGGCCCAGGACACATGCAGAGGCCACATAAAGGTGTTTCAGTCAACTGCTCTACCTAAGTGTCAGCTGCCATCAACTTCCAGAGATGTGAATGAGCAAGCCTCCATCTAGCAACTCCTCATTGCCCTTAAAGACTCATCTCTGGCATTACTGCTTCTGGAACGCTTTCTCTTGTCACCTGCTATGGATTCCCCTCCTCTGGGCTCCTAGCATCCTACGTCCTTTCTAACAGTATGAATCATACTGTACACTGACTGTTAGTTTATTACCCATCTCCCCCATTAGAAGTAAAGATCTTAGTAACAGTATCTGCCTTCCTCACCTTATATCCTAAGTACTTAACATTATGTCTGATGTGTAGTTTGAACGAGAGTGAATGTGTTGAATAAATGAGATGATCAATATAAAAACAAAAATAGTGTAAAACAGCATAACTGATCAAATAAGATAGTTGAGGTGGGAAACCAGCAGACTGTCGTTTTTGGTTTTGGTTTTAGCCGTGAACACTCACAGCAGTCTGACATGTGGGTGAGGAAGAGACGCCAGAACGACCAGCTCAGTACTGAGCCAGCTTGACAAGGAATCAGGACCATGAGAGAACCAAAGCGCCCAGACCTACAGCGCATGCAAGACATTAGATTATATCAAGGGTTCTTAAACATGCTGCTCTTAAGACATTTAGTGCCTTTAAAAATCACTGAGGGTCCCAAATTATGTGAGTTACATTTATCAGTATTTATCTTACTGAAAGTTGATACTGAGAATTTTAAAGTATGTTTTTGTACTCTCTTTCAAATAACAACGACAAACCAATTATATGTTAGTATAAATAACATAGTTTTATGAAATGTAACTACGTTCCCCCCAAAATAATTTAGTGAGAAGAGTAACACTGTCTTATAATTTTCCAAATGTTCTTAATACCTGGCAGAATACAGACAGCCAAATTCTCATATCTGCTTCTGCATTCAATCTGATATATTGTTTTGGCTGAAGCGTATGAAGAAAATCCATCCACACATAAATAAGTGGCTGGAAAAGGGAGGAGTATTTTAACAGCTTTTCTAAACCATTGTGAATACTCATATTTGATACTTCACCAAAACTCAACAAGCAGTAGTTCATTCAAGGTTAGCGGCTATGCAGAACCTGAAGCAATATTAAAAGAGCTTTCACACTCTGTTACGGATCCTTTAAAATTCACTGGTCTACCTGCACTTTGAATGTATCATTTAGTCACTCATGACTTTGCAACATCATGCACTGGCCATTTAGAAAACATTGGTTTATTGAGCTATACAGATCTTCCAAATATTGACATATTTTATCCTTCAATATCAACAGTTACATTCTTAATTGTAATTAACAACCCCATCAGCTAAGCTGTTAAATACTGAGAAAGTGTCAAAGGTCAAAATCTGAAAACTCGAATTTTATCATTAATATCAAATACTGTCAGGTGTTTCCCTTGAAGTGACAGGATCACTCTGTTCATTTAAAAAACAACAACAACTCTCAAATACACAAATCTGAATATCCAAAGTCTATCTCTCAGCTGTTATTTCAAGTAAAAATTGTGATCCATTAAAAAAGTTACTAATCTAGCTCACAGCTCAATCACTCACTCAAGTGTTTTTACTTTAGACAACCATCATACTTGGAAATGTAGCAGAGATGCTTTCCCATTTAGTCAAACAAAGCATTTTTTAAAAGGAGTCAAAATTGAGAGTTAATAAACTTAGTAATTATCACTGTGTTATCGAGGACATTCTTCAGTAAAACCGGCGAATTTTTAAATTTTTTTATTTTTTATTTTTACTGCAAATGGACAGTGTTGAGTTTTCAGTGACTACTGGATCAGTTTGGTGCCATTGCCTTGACTCACCATTGCTTTCGCACCCACCAGGAAAAATGTCAAGAGACTAAGAAAGCCAAACATAATCTAAGTACTATGGAAATAGTTCTGACCTCACAAATACCCTGCAGATGTCTTGAGAAGGACTGCAGCTGCCCCTGTGGTGCCGCATGAAGCATACTTTGAGAGCCACTGCCCTACACCTGCCCAGGCTTCATTAAGGGCATCACTAGTTTTCCAGTATGAAAAATACGAGAGTAAATTTCAGAATACTGTAGAGTTGCATCCCATGTCTTACAATAATTCACTGTACCCATCGTAATTTACTGAGTCGTATTTAAGAGAAATTCATACGGGTGCATCTCAACTAATTCACCTGAGGTAAATAATAATAGTACATGCAAATACAAACAGGAACAGGATGTGGAGAAAACAAAGAGAAAAGTAAGTCTTCGATTTTGTAAATATTCAAGCAACTTTATACCGGCACCTTGTCTGTTGGGGAAAATGTGCCGGTAGTTCTCACATGTTACGGGCATTATTATACATGTCTCTTACATGTATGCATGTGAATGAGTCTAAATAGAGTGACACAGAGGAAAGACCACATAAAGACAGAAGGAGAAGACAGTCACCTACAAGCCAAGGAGGGAGGCCTCAGAAGAAACCAACCCAGCTGACACCTTGATCTTGGGCTTCTAGCCTCCAAAATTGTGAGAAAACAAATTTCTGCTGTTTAAGCCACGCAGTTCGTGGTACTGCACCAGCCTCTGAGCATCCTCACCTGACGGCCCGCTTCAGGAAGGACGCTCACGATCAATGGGACTTCAAACTTCAAACCTGCCAAACTCCAAACTGCAGGTGGAACTTTTCTACCATGGAAGCTTCTCTGGGTAAGTGAGTAAGTCCTCCTGCCTATCGTTTCTTCTGTCCCCCCAAAACTCTGTTCTGTTCAATCATAAAAGGCAATTCAACCAGAACTATGGTGGTTTTCTGTCATCCCTTGTTTCTCCCCTCTCTTCCATGTCTATCACTTCTACTTAATGAGCCAGTGAGAAAAGTTTGAACATGCTCCAAATCTCTTCTTCACTCATCCATTTATTCACTGATCTTCTTACTCACCGAATAGTTGGGCAAACACATCCTGAGAGCCAACTAGAGTCAAGGAACCATACTATATCCTGGCAATACACATTTTAAAAGATAGTTCCTGCCCCCACAGAGCTTACTTTCCATTAGGGGAAATACACAAAATACCAATAACAACAACGTTGATATCGACTATAATAATATGTCGGGTTCTTATATTCTATGAATAAAAATAAATTAGACACAGGATAGAATCCTGGTAAGCCATCGTTGTTTCATTTAGAGTGGCCTCTCTGAAGAGGGGAGAGTTGAGTCCAATCTGAATGGAAATAAAGGAACGAGCCAAGCAGGTATCCGCGAGGATACATTCCAAGTAGCAGAAAGAGGAAACGCAAAGGCCCTGAAACTGGATTTGTGGAAGAAGTGCTGTGTGTCCAGAGTGTACAAGGAGGAGAGGGAAAAGAGAACAGATCAGAGACACTGGGAGTTGGCTTTGGACGTTATCCTGAGGAGCATGTGACTAACTCAGAAGATAGGAAACCATGAGGTAGTGGAGTGGTCTGACCTACCATTTTAATAGCCCCGCTTCAGCTGCTGTTTAGAGAACTGGCTGGAGCCGGAAACTGGCTAAAAGACTTGCCACGACCCAGGCAAGAACATAGACAGTGGCTTTTTTCTCTAATTCTCCCACTTGCCTGGTAAGCGTCACCTTGGGCCCTTTTGAAAACACTCATTCCTGATAGCCTTCCTTTAATAATTCCGATTCAACAGGCTTGGAGTGGAACTCAGCGATTCATAAATTTAATAAGTGCCAGGAGCAATTCTCACAGGCAAATTTGGGAAGCACAGATACAAGGCGAGCGGGGATGAAGGAGGCAAGAAAAAGATGGCAGATTCTGGGAAGATGCTTTCAAGATGAGACGGACATGAGTAGGTGCTGGGTGTAGGACTAGAAACAAAGCCAAGGTCAAGTCCAACAATTGGGACCAAATACAGAGCAGGGCACCGAGAACGGGTTTTCTCCTGGTGGAGGAAATACTGGGGGACCCCCCACCAACAATGACAGTCCAGCTACAAGTCTTACGTAGGGTTTGCCAAGGCAACTTTCCAATCCCCTGGACACAGTCATTTGTATGGCTTCCTTCTCCACCACCCCCATCACACCCGCCCTTGCCGCTGAGCCCTGCTAGGAGCCTGGGGAAGTGGGAAAGCCTGAGATGCTCGTCCCAGGGGGTAGAAATCGCAGGTTCAATCATTTACAAGCACGACTATACAATCTTCAAGCAAAGCAACACGTATCCAATTAAGAGATGTTTATTAGGAGCATTGTTTACCAGTTTCCTTTAAACTGTTGAATCTCCGTTTTGACTGTGAAGCAGCACATGTTTAAACAATAATTAGTACAAGTGGCTTCACAGTTTACCTTAGGGTAACCTTCTTTATGTAGCAAAGCCTGAGGGAACAAACTGAGAGCGGTTACACAAATAATTCTTCTTCTCATAAGGAAATGTCTAAAATTCTTCTTCTAACCCCAAAGAAAGAAATCTTAAATTTGATACGATTTAAATAGCAGATTTTGTGAAGTGATTCATGTTCTTCTAGTGAAGAAAAGTAAACTTCTCCACTATAACTTTGGTGTGTCTCCTTTACAGAAAGGCATTTCTGTCTTGTTTTGTTCTCATGTGTCTTTCTGTACAAAAGCCAATGCATTTTTTTTTTTTTTTTTTACCATCAAGAGCTGACTTTCTGAATGTAAGTCACATTGAACGGTATCTTTCAACTTTATACTAGAAAGTTTTCTGTTTTCCTTAACTTACAGAAAATAAGAAAGAAAAAGAAACCATTCCATTTGCCAGAAGTCAGGATCAAATTTCAGATGACTTTTTGAACTCCGCAATAAGCAAATGCCAAATTTAAGCCGAAGAATCTTCTGACAATGCTCAGTGATACAAGGTTATTAAGGGATCATAGTTTCGTGTTGCTACGTACAGACATCCAAGTGTACACTGATCACAAGAATAGCTCAAGACGGGTAAACAACAATTTATCCCCAGAAGCAATTTTTTCTTCCACTGTGTTGGCGATCTCTTCAGGATTGTTTAGCAAACGCTATAAATTGTAATTAGTGTCACAGTGAACACCATCGATTGGTGGAATCCGGGAATCCAGAATTTACTCGAACACTGTCATCCTTCATCAACAGGTACTAATATTTGATGGACAGTAAAAACGTACAAAAATGGTGGAAAGTACGCAGCTTCTAACAAAAGCAGAACTATCCTTTCTAACATCACTCCCTTCCCACTTTCACGGGCATTTGTTTCTTATCAAGATGCACGAAGTAATAAAACCATACACAGGTCATATCAGATCTGCCTTCCAGGAGCATTTATCTATTCCTTCGTTCAACATATAAATAGTGCACCTTCTACATAATAGGTAATTTCCTCAACACTGAGGACCCAGTGGTAAACCAGAGACAAATTCATCAATACCCTTCCAGAGCTTACATGCTGGTGGGAAGATGGAAAACAGACAAATAAAAATGACCAAATAATATAACGTCAGATGGTGACAGGTGCTATGACAAAAAGAAAGCAGGGTCCTCGAACAACAAAAGAATGTTAGTGAAAAACTGGTGAAATCTGAGGGAGACCTGCAATTTAGTAAGTGACACAACAATGTCAATTGGTCTGTTCGTGATTACTGTACTGGGGCTATGTAATGTGTTAATATTAAGGAAAGAAGGGTAAGCGGTAGAAGGGAACCCTTTGCGTTGTTTTCACAACTTTTCTCTAAATCTAAAATTAGTTCAAAATTAAAAGTTTAAGCAAAAATAAAGCAAGAGAGGAGAGTAGTTACCAGGGCCCAGAAGGGACAATTTTCTATAGAATGGCCAGAGACCGCTTCTTTGAGGAGGTGACATTGGAATAGGCTTCTCTCCACAAAGATTGAGGAGAGGGGTCCTCCAGACAGAGGGAACAGCAAGGGCAAAGCCCCCAAGGTAGGATGAGCTTTACAGCTGTAAGAAAGAGAAGGAAGAGGCCGGTGTGGGTGGAGTCAAGAGCACAAGTAGGAGATTGACCACAAACGAGGCAGAGAATCAGGTGTGGTGAGATTACGCCAGACAACATAGGTCCTCAGTGCTGGGAAACCACTGGAAGTTTTCAAGAGACTCATGTGATCTGATTTAAATATTTCAAATATTTTAAGTCAAGTGGAGACAGAATGGAGGAGGACAAGAGCAGAAACCAGGAGATTTGATGGGAGACAAACTAGAAAATCCCACACGTTACTGGGAGAGTCTGGAAATACAGGACCCAGGACAGAAATGGTGAATTCTCAGGATCAGTGTTGAAAGTAGAGCCAGTAGGATTTACGGATTAACTGGATGTTGGGTCTGAGCAAAAAGCAGGAGGTGAGTATGACTTCTAGATGTTTGGCCTGACTTTCATTGTGTGACTGCCTGGAACACTGGTGATGCTTTCAAAGGACAATCTGACACGTGAGCGCAGTTTGTATTGGATATTCTAGAACGTCTTAGAGAACAAAGATCACAACGTATTGATCTGGCCGTAAATATGTGTTTCTCTTTTCATCCTGGGGCATTGATGCCATCAAGTTACCTGGATTACAAACTTCATTACATCAGAAAACTTGTGTTGCTCACAAGTTGGCCTTCCCAATGGACAATCTGATTTCCACCTCTCTCCTACCGTGAAGCAGGACTTGTACATCCTCATAGTCACCATAAAGAATCCATTCTGGGCTTCCCTGGTGGCGCAGTGGTTGAGAGTCCGCCTGCCGATGCAGGGGACGCGGGTTCGTGCCCCGGTCCGGGAGGATCCCACATGCCGCGGAGCAGCTGGGCCCATGAGCCATGGCCGCTGAGCCTGCGCGTCCGGAGCCTGTGCTCCGCAACGGGAGAGGCCACAACAGTGAGAGGCCCGCGTACCGAAAAAAAAAAAAAAAAAGAAGAATCCATTCCTACCACACATTACCAAGTAATATAGAGTCGAATTACTATTTTAGAGGAAAAGTGGAGAGGAAGGTTCAGGCCATACATTGTAACTTAGCAAAAGCTCCCTGTATCGCTGCAAAATAGGTGTTCCTCTCCAAGGCTGCTCCACCCTGTAGCTGAATATCTATTTTCTCCTCTCTTTCCCCCAGAAAGTATTCTCTCTCTTCCATTTTTCCAAAAAGAGAAAATTAGTGCTGGCCCTTAATGGGCCTATTCCACCGGAAGAAGCAAACATCCTGCAGGGAACTGGGCCACGCATTTTGGAAAACAGCTGGGGCAGCTACTGTTACTTGAGGTGGCTAGTTGAAAGCCTCACTCAGGTGTCCCTTCCTACCGCACAGAATAGGGAAGTTCCAATAAACAGAGTTTTGTTCAGGTCATTATAGTCACAATATGGTGACCAGAACATCTGCTGGGACATAAAGGCAGGTGGCACATCACGGGAGAAAGGAGAGAGTCACGGTTTACACAAGGTACTACGGGAGCGCTCACATCCTGTGACTTCGGGGAATAACTGTGTCCTAGGAGAGATGTTTCCTCTCTTAGTTCGTCCTTATTTCCCATGTTGCTGGTAGCCTGTTGGGTACTGTGGTGTATACTGTGTTTCTTACACACATACTCTTGATACATTTTACAAACTGAATAAGATGTGCATCCAGGAAGGAAGGGTTTCTCATCCTAAGGGTGACAACAGGAATTGCAAAGTGAGCTTTGGCAGCTTGGAAATGCGTGAGCTACCCTGAGTGATGGAGGAGGCTGGACTCGACAGTGAAAGGAGCACCAGGCAGGGACTCTCAGCAACTCAGTTTCTACATCAAAACCCGATGGAGATAATACCAACCACAGCTACCACTCTCACCATATGCCAGAGTCTGCTACGCACGTCACATGGACTGTCTTGTTTAATCCTCTCAATAATTCTGTGAGACAGAGGTTATCTGTAGGAATACTATTATAGTCCTTGAATTATGTGAGGGAAGAGAGGTTCACAGAACTTATGTGGGTCACCGGGTAGGGATGCGAGAAGGGTAGGGATGATTTTAATGCAAGAAACAAAGAACAAGTATAAACAAGCTTCCATTGCTTACGGGACTATGGTAGTGCTGGTAACCAAAGTAGGAAGATACAGATACAGATACAGACACATATAGAGATACAGATACTGACAGAGACACAGATACAGACACAGATAGAGGTACAGACAGAGATAGAGATACAGATACAGATATAGACATAATCTGTCCCATAAAGGTGACGCTATTGAGCCTGTATGGCTTCGTCACTGGTATACAATCACATGGTGGCTATCAAATTTTGGGCAGAGGACAAAGAAGGTATCACTAGGTTTCCTGTAATATAAAAACAGAAAACGAGAAAAGAGTTCAATCTGAAGAATCCATGAAGAGATAGGACAAAAGCTGTGTCTGCTGCTAAAAGAAACTAGTTGGACATGCTTTGGATCCTGGAAAGGGAAGACACTAAGTCAGCCCGAGCCACAGAAAGCAAAGCCACTAGTGATGTCTGAAACAGAAAAAGATGTCTGGGTTGAAAAGCATAACGCTGCCCATGCAACCAGAAAGCTGAGTGTAGAAGATGTGGGTTTTAGAGTTAGAGGCCACACTTCACATCACAGCTCTGCTACTAACTTGCCTTGGGCAAGGTCTTTAACTAATCTTAGCTGTGGATTTCCAACTGTGAAATGATCATAACAGTTCTATCTATTTCTTAGGACTGTTATGATGAATGCAGGAAAAGATTTAGGGACTGCACCTGCAGAGTACCTAGAACATGCTAGATGTTCACTAAATGAAAGTACCCTTCTGCTTCACACTTCACTCTTTACCAAACACACCTGTGCAACTCCTCATCCCGAGCTGACACCGCATGTTCAGAGAGCAAAGCGCGCCACAGACCAAAACTGACAACACTGCAGGGCCTCGAGGACAGGAGGCCAGAGGAAGCACACACCTCGCGGACTCCAGCAGGTCCACTCTTCCCTCCCAGCAGCC
>NW_021703786.1:34810023-34822066 GCF_005190385.1 Monodon monoceros
CAGCAGCCGGCACTGCCACTCCAGCAGGTCCACTCTTCCCTCCCAGCTGCCGGCATTGCCACAGACTCCGGATCCCGTAACTCGCGCTGCAGAGAGTCTGTTTGCCTCGACCCCCTCACTGCAATATACTTCTAGTGTTTGTGGGCTTTTATTTTTCCTAGCTGTGTCTTTTCTACTTTACCCAATTAAGAATGCAAGAAAACTACGGTTACTGGTTCGTCCAAGAATATATTTCCTGGAAATACTGGTTTTCCAGATGTGGAGTCAAGCAAGAAAAAAAAAATGTGATAATCCCCCCTAAATAATCAGCAATTATAATATTATCTTTCTGTGAGCTTAAGGATTGTCTCAAATAGATGGATTTCACATTAAAAAATGGAATTTCATACGCAAATCCTGACTTAATAGCCTTCCTTCTAATTAAAAGTACAAATTCCAAATATGAGAGCTGATATGACATCAAATTAAAGAAGCTCATTAGGCAGCTCATGGCCTCATCCTCTTTCTCTAAAAATATATTTACCTTAGGCCTCCTCCAAAGAAAATCATTATTTGTCATTTATAAAAATAATGAATGAAGTTTGGAGTTGATCCAATTATCTGAATAGTTTGGACTTGAATCACATATGATTCCCATGAAATAGAGGCACGTGATCCACAGCCCACACAAGCGATGGCTTTCAACTCCCTAAACTTGCACCATTTTTGCTCTTCTCTTCCTCCCCATGTTTCCTTCCCCTAATCCTACTTTTGGGGCCAAAGATTATAAATAAAATTTAGTGTATAATAATGTGAATAACCTGAGGAGTCTACATATGTAAATGAACACGTGTGACAGCTTCCGGCCTCTGGCTACACCGAGAAGGAGAAATGGCAGATGGCACAGGAGAAAAGGGGGCTACTTTGGGAAAGGGTATTTTGTGAGCTTGAGGGGCACACAAGGTGTTCCAACAGTGCAAAAATGTGACACATGAAGGTGTGGAGGGAACACCAGCCACCTCTCCGTAGCTTTATTTTTCCTTGACAATTCACCAACACCGAGGGAAGGCAGAAGGAGCAGGGTTGGCGTTACCAAGAGGAAAGTTATGACAGAGGAAGAAAAGACGCGAGTATGGGTATTTTGTGACAGTAGCCGGTGCTGAAGCCCGCCGTCTCCTCCCCTCTGGTGGCAGAGGCCCACAGGGTGTTTGCTCTGCGGGGAGGCCACTCCCCTGCTCTGAGCCCTTGTGCTTCTGGCGGAGCTAGTACCGGCCCTCAGGTCCCGAAGTGAAACACAACCAGGCTAAGGCAATCCATGCCTTCTGCATCCCAGGCCACCAGTGCAGATATGAGCCCCACATCAGACCAACCAGAGCCATGGAAGCTCAGCTGGGGGATTCCATTTGAATTACTGGAGAAAAAGACGTTCCTTTCAATAGTTCTCTGAGTATCGTGTTGAGAACGTGGCCACCACAAGGGCTTGACAATGGAGACACCTAGAGAAACTGGACACAAGAAATGGGTCTTACTGACATCTTTTGAGCCTCATTCAAGTGATGCAATAAGCTAGTCCTAGCCCTGTACATATACTCCCTTTTGGTTTAAGTTAATTTGAGTTGAGTTTTCTATCACCCATAAGGGAAAGAGACAATATTCTCAGAATCCCCAGGATGAGACCAATTTAAACCATTCATTATCAGCAACTTGATAATGAGTCGCCATGTATCTATGGTTACAGTGAGAACAGGCAGCTCCTCCAGGGATCTGTACTGGAATGAGTGGGAACTGCTATTAGGGACTCTGCAGAGCCTAAAAGTGGGATGCCTTGAAAAATGAAAAATCCTTAAAAGGAAATATAAAAGCACCAGAGACCAATTCTGACTGACTCAGAGTTTTCCCTGGAGCCAACTGACTGTGATATTTTAATTCAAATTGCCAAAAGAAATCATCACATGGGGCCTCCCTGGTGGCACAGTGGTTGAGAGTCCACCTGCGGATGCAGGGGACACGGGTTCATGCCCCGGTCCGGGAGGATCCCACATGCCGCGGAGCAGCTGGGCCCGTGAGCCATGGCCGCTGAGCCTGCGCGTCCGGAGCCTGTGCTCCGCAACGGGAGAGGCCACAACAGTGAGAGGCCCGCGTACCGCAAAAAAAAAAAAAAAAATCATTACAAACAACACACACAGAAGTTCTCAGTATCGAACTGGGGCTGTGCGGCATTATAAGATCTGGTCACGTCTGTTCTATAGGTTTAAAATCCAGATGAATCAGGGCTTCCCTGGTGGCGCAGTGGTTGAGGGTCCGCCTGCAGATGCAGGGGACACGGGTTCGTGCCCCGGTCCGCGAAGATCCCACATGCCGCGGAGCGGCTGCGCCCGTGAGCCATGGCCGCTGAGCCTGCGCGTCCGGAGCCTGTGCTCCGCAAGGGGAGAGGCCACAGCAGTGAGAGGCCCGTGTAACGCAAAAAAAAAAAAAAAAATCCAGATGAATCAAATAATTGCATCACTATCTACTTTAGCTGAACACCACTGAACTTGGAAAATTAAAGGAATTAAGTACAGAACAACTGGATGCACTAACCTTGGAGATACCCTAACAGGAACAGTATTAACTGCTGAAGGGGGTCATTGAGAACAAAGGCATATGGAAGAAGTCCAAAGATGAAAACTCCCCAAACGTCAAGGGTATGGGCTTTACACTTGTGGATTTGAACCTGCGGTAAGCAATTCGAGGTAGTATCTTGGTATCAAAACAGAAAATGAAATGACAATAAAATATCAATCTCATGATTTCTGGTGCTTTGAATAGACAGCCCCCATAGACAGAACCACTGGAAGTTAGAACACAGAATGTTTAAAAAGAAAAAAAAAAAAAAGCCTCCAAGTGGGAACAAATGTCCTGTTATAAGAAATACAAAATAAAGGCATGTGGGAGATCACCTCCAAGACGGCTGTCACGAATTGTTCCCTTCCTGTCTACGCACACCAAACCCCACCAAGGCTATTCCTTCCTTCCCCTCAAATCTAGTCTGGCTTTAGTGACTTGACTGACCAGTAGAATAAGGTAGAAGAACATCCCAGAAGCCAGGTCCTAAGAAGTCTCTCAGATTCCACTTGGGCCTTTTGGTACTATCTCCTTTGGAAAGTTCCTTCTGGGAGCACCAGGCACTATGTAAGACATCTGACCCTCTCGAGCCCCCATACTGCGAGGAAACGCAAGGGAGCACGTGGAAAAGTCCTAGGAAGAAAGAGAGAGAGCAGAATCCACTGGCAGCCCAGTGGTCAGGACTCCATGCTTCCACTGCCAAGGGCCCGGGTCCAACCCCTGGTCAGGGAACTAGGATCCTGCAAGCTGTGCAGTGCAGCCAAAGAAAGAAAGGAAGGAAGGGAGGAAGAGGAGAGAAAGAGAGAGAGGGGAAGAGAAAGGAGGAGAAGGGAGGGGAGGGAAAGGACATATCCCTGTCTGGCCCTATTCTACCCATCCCAATCCACATTGCACACAGGTGAAGGAAGAAGGCCCCCTGGACGTTCCATCCCAGCAAAGGTGTTATAGAGACAAACTAAGGAAGTGAACCCCACCAGCAACTCACACCAATGCCCCAGCCTCGCCATCCCACCCAACTCAAGCCACCGGAGGCCCCAGTCATCGTGGAACGCAGATCAGCAACCCATCTCTGCCCTGGCCGAATTCCTGACCTGCAAGGCCATGAGCAGGACGAAAGGATCGCTGTTCCGTGTCCCTAAGTGCTAAAGCAGCGTGTCATGCAGGAATAGGTAGCCAGGACGGCCACGATCATCTGAAGTCGCTATCTCTGGTCTGGATTAGTACTTTCAAAACGAATAACTCACTGTGCTCTAAAATCTGCATCAGGAGGCAGAATATTCACATGTTCCACAGAAGCCAAGTCAAAGCTGAGATACCAAGTTTTTTCACTTGCCGTACTGTGCTTTGCGAAAGCAGGAGAGCAAGTAAACCAAGTTTCACAGATCGTTTTAAGGAACAAAGAAATAGAAGCGATACTTAGGAACCTGAGTTCTGAGACCTAATCATGAAACATTAAAGACCATTAAAATCATGCAATCAGCAACTCATTTAAGAAACGAAAGTTTCTCACAATCTGTTTTAGTTAATCTGTCCAACTTAACACATGAGATGAAGCAGTCTTGCCAACACAGTCTGTGTTTCTGATTTTCTAAACTTACCCTACCTCTGACCTTTATGATTAAAATCTAATTAAAAATATGGTTATTTTTAAAAGGTAGAGATGGAGTAATTGTCTCATCTATTAAAGTTATGACTAATTGTTAACCTACTTAACTTGCTGATTCACTGCCATGCCTTTCATTTCAACCTTTTTCAAAGCAAGGTCCAAAAAATTTCAGATTGCAAAACAAACTCTGCTGAAAAAAATATGCAATTCACTTTCACTGCATGATCAAAACAACTGGAAAGACTTTTACAAATTCACAAGAGTCTAATCTTCCAGAATTGGGAATTAACTGAGTCTTTGATTCAAGTACCCAACTTTTTCAATTTAATCAATTAGCCAAAAATTTTATTTAACAACTACTATGTGCCTATCCTTACACTGGGTGCTTATGAAGGAGCACAAAAGTATTATATGGCATTGTTCATACTCGGGATCTTGAAATCTAGTTGGGAAAATAAAACTTGTGAATACAGACAAATTCAATGATAAGAGAGATCTGCTTTCTTCCAGGAATATAACTCACCCATAAATAGACAAGGAAAATCATATACGCAGATAACAATCTTCTAATCCACTGAATGCCACGAGAATTCTCCCCGTGTTCTATCTGGATACTATCTAACCTTCCCTGCAAGGCTTACAAGAATCCTGAACTAGTGTGAAACAAGTGCCTCTCTGCTGTTACCCTGGATTATAGAGTTGCCCATGTGAGAAACAGCCAGCACAGAAATTGCAACGTTTCAGACCTTCTTGACATTTGATATGGGGCTCAGATGTGGACCCGCCATGTTCTCTGTCCGTGGTCCTCAGTATAAATTTCACGTCTGTTCTGAACAGTCATTAGGACCTCTGGTCTATCTGGTTTCATCTCTTCAAGAGGATGACTCAGTATCTCTTTGATGGGGCTCCCAGGGGGTCTCCAAAGTTAATCATCTTTGGGCCACATAACTGCACCTGAAGCTAGAGCAACACAGATACGCTGTGCAAATCTGGCGGAACAGTTCACAGCCATCCTCGTATAAAGCACTGACAAATGCAACGTTACTGCTTAATTTCACTTATTAAGATATAGAAAGCATTTAGGAAGGGCTAAGTATATTTGAATCACGTTGGCTTCAAAAAAATTAGGGAAGTCTGAGTATTATCTCCTCCAATAATGTCTTCTTTTTTTAAGAGTGACTGCTTCCAGAAAAGTCATAAGCACAAGGTCAAAAAAGAACAGATAAACTGGTATTGCTTTGATGCTCTTCAAAATACCATCTGCCTTGTGTCCACCCCCTTGGTTCAGGGACCTCACACACAGCCCCCAATGTACTGATGTATCTCCTAGAACAGCCAGGACTCTGCTGAACCCCACCATCCTCCCTCTCTCTCTACACTCACACACACACACACACACACACACACACACACACACACACACACACATTCTACCACTGAATTAATTTTTTTCTTTTGAAATACCTCACCTCAGATTCTCACCATTACCTCAGATTCTTCTGATAGGAGACAGAAGATAGACACCTTAGGAATGTCAAAATACTTTACTGAATTTTCTTACTTTTAATGCAGCTCATTATAACATATTTCAGGATTAAATGTTCCAAAGTCAAGACAATGGAGAAAGAGAGAGAGAGGAAGAAAGAGGGAAGGAAGGAAGGAAGGAAGGAAGGAGAAAAAGAAAGAAAGAAAGAAAAGGTCACCAATCCTTCAACAGCATCTGTAAACTTACAGAGAATCAGAGAATTTACATTTTTCTCATCTGTCTCATCTAAAATTTTCAATGTGGATTTTAGGTTTGTGAAAGAAAGCTTATTTTTGAGGCAACACCCCCCCAAACTTATCCATGTAAGCCTCTCAAGCAGACACTTTGTACCATGAAAGTATTTTATTTGAAGCACAGGATTTGATTCTTTGATTTGACGTGAGCTATTGCCACTTGCTTTCCTCATCTCCTTCTTTCCCACTCTCTCGCTAAAACAAACTCTGAGTATCCAATCCTTCATGATTCCTGTGGGAGCATTCACTGACCGGGACCATCCCTCATCCCACCCATTTTCCAAGTTTAGCTGTTTCTCTGCACCCTTCGGGGTAAGATTTGAGTTAAGAGAAGTGGTCTAAGTCATCAAGCATCCTCTGTTGCTTCTTTAAGGGTTATTTCAAGATGTCCTGGGTACCTCACCCCGGTTAGGCTATGATATCTGAGACATTTTCCCCCTCAAATCTAAACTAATAGAGAGTTTTTTTTAAAAAGAATGGATCAACATTCCAGAGAGGCTCTTGTTTTTCCCCAACAGGTCTGCCCATCCCTACAAGTTGCATTTTTGTAAGAACAGTCCCCAAGTGAGTCACGGCAACAAAAGAAACAGAGAGTTTCTCAATGTGAGACAGGAAGAATTTTTTTACTTGAATTTGCATGTTGTTTATATTTTCAAACAGGAACTGGAAGAAAAGGGTTTCACTCTCATTGAGCCTCTCCAGTCCTGGATTCTTTCTAAGCCTTGCTGTTTGTTCCTTCCCCTCGGTGGTGAGTGCTTGGATGGGCTATGACTCAATTTCCCTTGCTTTCATCTCACTCACTCTTTCATCCATCTTCCCCGACTTGCCAGGAGGAGGGTCTTTGCCAGTGTTGATTCCAAACTTCAATTCTAATGACATCTCTCTACCAATCCCTCCCCATCTTGCAAAGTCCAAGTTTCCACCCTTCCAAAGTTCTTCATAACCCTGCCCCATTCTCTGTTCCTCCCCTTGCGCGTCACCACCTCATGTAACCTTCTCCGTGTCCTTTCTCTCCTCTTTCCTAGAAAAATGTTTCTCTAAAATGCCTCATTCTCCTCCCCTTCAGTATTTGGCCTCCAGGTCTATAAATAACCATTGTGAGTTTCACCTAGACTCCTTCTCAGAGGAACGCGGTTGCCTTCAATTATTACATTTTCACACATGATTTGCCTAGTGCACAACACACTGCCTAGGATGGGGAGTCTTCCCATAACTCTTGATTCAATAAATGAGTAACTCACGTTGGTCCTCGTTGCTGCCAGTTGTATTAACAATAACCTTCCTTGGGTTAAGCATAATGCGAACCCTGATTGTGTGTTCTGGTTTGGTCCTGCTGCGAAGATCAAGGCATGATGAACGCATCTGACATCTTATTGCGAGGCATGGCTGTGTAGTAGCCCAGGAAAGCCGGGAAAGGAGTTCTAGCCCGGCAGGTGCCCATGGGTGGGAGAGAAGGAAGGTGGTGGACAGAGAAGCAAGAGGACAGAAGGAAAGCAGCTTGGTGGAAAAATGACTAAATCCAAAATTATCATAACATTCAGTCTCATTATAGGGAAGTGACCTGTACCCAGTTTGCAAGATGAAGCCGAAGACATTGTAACACAGAGGAAGCCCTATGTGGCAGCAGGTGTAGAAGCCCTATTGATGGAACAGAGGAACTGCAGTGGGAGAAGTACAGCTTGAGGAAAATTCCAGGTCATTCAAAACGGAAAACGGAGTAAGGAAGCCTTGTAGGTTATGCTGGAGTGATGGAATTGGACCTGACATTTATTTAAATACTTCTTGGGTCAGGATTAGTCAGGGCAATCAAGTGAGACTGGCTCTCTAGATAAGAAGATTTAAGTCAGTCCACCTTTGAAACTAAGAAACCCAGAGGGAGGAAAAATGAGAGAGAGACTGACAGTAACTTCAAAAAACGGGTTGTTTTATTCCTTGGGCTTCAATTTCTTAATCTAGAAAATGGCGAATGCAGTGTTTGCCCTTTGGCCCAGTTGGATTGTTTTTGAGTCTTACATGAGAAGGAGGTGAAGAGCCACTAAAATCCAAAAGATAAATTATTATGGTTGCTATTATTTTCTGTTTGGGATCAAAAGTTTCCATTAGCTCAGTCTAGAAGTTAACGCACTACTAAACACTATCTTTAACAACTGAGAAGGAAGACACCACACATACAGTACAACGTACCAATAAGCAAGCAAAAACAAATTACATGCACCTTTCAACACGTTATTATAAAATAGGCTTTGGGGTAGATGATTTTGCCCAATTGTGGGCTAATGTGAGTGTTCTGAGCATGTTTAAGGTAAGCCAGGCTAAGCTACGATGTTAGGAAAGGTACTGAAAAGGATGATCAGGTTCACGGAGCTACTGTTTGGAGACAAAGTTAACATGTTGAACACTTTTGCTATATTCACAGAAGAGCTACAGTCGCCATTCAAAATAATACCTCCCATGTACGAGGCAGAGCGCTGGCAGCCTCACCTCCCAATTTCTTTCAATCCTCACGAAAGCCCCAGCGTGTAGGTATTATTATATATGCTCTTCAAGTGGAGAGGTGAATCAGCTTGCCCAAAGCCATACTGACCATCTGGCTGCAGGACTGCCTGATTTCAGCGACACTGCTGTTCCCACTAATCCAGTCCTTTTCAAAGCTTTGTTATTTTAACAGAACACTTTTTCTTTTGCCCCCACTAAACGCTACTCAGAAATCCAATATGAGGCAGTGGAGCTGTTCTTCTGAAGTAGGGGTGGGGGGGGGGGGGGGGGGGGAGATTCCAGCTCCTTTGCTTCTTCCCCACACAGTCCTCACCCCCAGAGACACTTCCAAGGCTCCCTCGGCATTCCTGGAACACAGTCGGAAAGTTTCTGTGTCACTGTGCCTCCCTGCCCACCGAGAAGGCAAGGGCCATCCAACTGAAAGGAGGAGGGAAACAGGCTTCAAGGAGCAAAGCGCTTTCAGCCAGCAGTTTGTTTAAACAAACGTGCATCTCTTCACATCGGTTCTGACGGTGTCCCCCGCGAGTCATTTAGGAGACATTCACTCAGTACCTGTCATGCACCAAGTACGCAATCAGGCTGATTATCGCTCTTAGGCATTTCATAGGAAAGGGATGCAGGAGAAGATAACTCGGTGTGTGGCCTCGTGAAAGAGACCTGGGCTGGTCCTACAAGCCCCGGCTGCCGTTCAGCTGCTGCGTGGTCTTAGGAAATTCACCAGCATATGGAGCCTCAGTTTCTCATTTGTGACAATGAAACAAGACGTTGTTGGGTCAGGTTCTGAGCGAGGATTTTCTCATTTCTAGAGCCCTCTGTATGTGTGGAGAACCTCCCCAGCCTTATTCATCCCTACTCCCCAGTGCAATTCTCTGTCCCAGCCCAAGTACACTGACCCCTAAACGGGGTTTTGCTATTTCTTTTTCCTCTTTTTGGTAGGCATGGTCCCGCCTCGGGGTGTGCTAGTAAACACTCAACAGTAGTATGATTTTATCATCGTCACTACTTTATAAGAGTTGACTGAGAAACTACAGGGCTCCAGGCTTCCGCAGGCACCGTGGCAGAAGCCAAGTAGAATTCCAAGAGCGGACGTCCTTCTTTCCCTGGATTACTCACATGCACTTTCCAAGTCTCCGCTCAGCTGTCACCCTTTCTAGAAAATCTTCCCCCCTTGACTGGGAGTTTGGGGTTAGCAGTTGTAAACTATTATATACAGGATGGATAAACAACAAGGCCCTACTGTGTAGCACAGGGAGCTATATTCAATATCCTGGGATAAACCAGAATGGAAAAGAATATGAAAAAAAGAATGTCTCTATGTTTATAACTGAGTCTCTTTGCTATACAGCAGAGATGGGCACAACACTGTATTGATAAATCAGTTATACTTCAATTTACAAAAAATTAAATTAAAAAAAAAAGTCTTCCCTCATTATAACTCCTGAAGGGGGTTCCAATGTGCCGAACCACCACTGGACACCAGAATCCCCTAGGGAGCTTTCTTTTTACTATGTATTATTATTATTATTGTAAGGACACTTGACATGAGATCTATCCCCCTAACAAATTAATAAGTGCACAACGCCATGTTGCTTGTTATAGGCACCGTATCGTACAGCAAATCACTGGAATTTATCCATCTGGTATAAGTGAAACTTTATACTTGTCCAAGGGCAGCTCCCCATCTGCCCCTCCCCCGTCACCAACCTCTAGCAACGCTGTTTCACTCTGACTCCACGAGACACTTCACTGAAGTGGAAGGGCCCGTACTGGTCCTTCTGTGACTGGATATGGTCACTTAGCACGCTGTCCTCTAGGTTCATACGTGTTGTCACATATGGCAGCATTTCCTTCTTTTTAAAGGCTGAACACTCTTCCACTGAATGTACAGACCATGTTTTAAAGGGCGTCCCAGTCCCCGTGGGGTAGGTACTCCGCGACGGCCCATGTCTAGCTACCAGTGTGGCCCCACTGCAGGCAGCGCTGGGAAGGGCAGTACACCGTGATCGAGGACTCCCACCACCCGGATGCCACAGGCATGGACAACCTGGAGGGCACAGATAGTAAGACAAGGTCGTAAAACTGCCACTAGGAAGTGACCAGTTCTTTTGTTTTTTTATTTGTTTGTTTGTTTTTGTCTGAGGCACGGCATGCAGGATCTTAGTTCCCCGACCAGGGATCGAACCCCAGCCCCCTGCAGTGGAAGCACAGAGTCTTAACCACTGGACTGCCCCAAGTCCCCAAGGAAGTGACAAGTTTTGAGTGTCTCTTACCTCTGCTTGTAATGTAAACTATTTAATTTAATTTAATTTTTTATAATGATTCACTCACCACATTCCCTTTCTCTCTCTCTGTCTCTCTCTCTCAGTTGTGTAATCTACTACAAGTCTTAAGTCTAGGTCTCCTATACAAAACAATAATATAAAATCGAAATATCAGAAAAGTCATCTGCTGTAGTGCAAAGAAATTAGTCCATCAACTTAGAGAGACAGAAGACCTGCAGCTTGCAGCTCCATGTACTTGGTTTAAAGCCCCACGATGCTCAATGATTCGAGAGAAAATTAATTCGAGCACCTGACAACCACTGTGGAGACACTGGCTACACCTATGTCGGTTCTATTACATTAAAATAAAATTAAGACAACAAAGAAGGGCTTTGGGGACATTTCTATGTGTCTGACCATTTCCTAAGGATTTACACAGGTGCTCAATGAATAAGACAAATAAATTTGAGAAAGGAAATATTACGAGTTAAGCAAAAAAAAAAAAAAAAAAAAAGCAATCTGGAGGTGGTGATAAGAGCATTTTCGAGATCCTGTTCACTCTTTCAACTTTTTGTTGTTGCTGTTAGCCTCGGCTATGGTACCGGCCTACTCCGAGCTAAGTACGCATGTAACAGATGAAACCAGGCTCATACGGAAGAACGAGATATTCAAAATGATACCCTGAGTTTTATTAAAGCAAAACACACTGCAGAACAGTAATAGCCATTACCTCACACTAGTCACTCTGCATGATTGAAACTAACAGGGAAATTTCACCAGGAAAAAATTACAGTCATTTTCTGTGTTTGTTTCTATTATTACCTACCTAGGCAGTAGGTTATGAGACAAAAAATTGCAGTAGAATTTGAACAAGAGCGAACTCCCCGTCCGCGTTTGCAACAAACAGAAGAGCTTCCACCAACTAAGCAAGTGCTCACGACCAAGTCAAATGCTAAAATGCACATCTGATAAAGAGCCATTGGACTGGGAATAAATAATACTTAGGCAGGAGTCTATGAAAGCTGTAAATAGTAACAAGGCTCCACGGGAAACGCTCTCTGACTATATTAACAAACCTTCTCTATTGGAGCTAAATGATCAAAACCTTTTCCTTGGAACTCAGAATAAAGCACGTTTATTTGGTTTAATGAACCCCCTAAGGATTCGGTGACGACCGCGTCTTTCTGTAATACTTTGGTTGCCCTGCTTCTAAGGAAAGGTACCACGATGCACGGCTACCACACCTTCCTCAGATGTGCGCCGTCCCAGGAGCAGGACAGAGGCAGATGTGGTGTACCAACAAGGTACCACGATGCAC
>NW_021703786.1:34822076-34822300 GCF_005190385.1 Monodon monoceros
TCCCAGGGGCAGGACAGAGGCAGATGTGGTGTACCAACAAGGTACCATGATGCACGGCTACCACACCTTCCTCAGACGTGCGCCGCCTTCCCAGGGGCAGGACAGAGGCAGATGTGGTGTACCAACAAGGTACCACGATGCACGGCTACCACACCTTCCTCAGATGTGCGCCTTCCTAGGGGCAGGACAGAGGCAGATGTGGTGTACGAACAGTGCAGGGGCTT
>NW_021703786.1:34822700-34847836 GCF_005190385.1 Monodon monoceros
AGGGGCAGGACAGAGGCAGATGTGGTGTACGAACAGTGCAGGGGCTTATTCCTCTTAAAGCAAAATGGAAACTGACAATAGGAAGAACTCTGATGAAAACATAACAAAACTGTGTTCAGATGGTCAAATAGTAATTGACACTGGCAACACGGCACAGGCCTCTGCTTAGGAACTCCACACGTTTTTGTGTTTTATCAGCCCAGAAGTGCAATCAGGCATCAGGTCCTTTTCTGATTCCTGGAGCAGATTTGATCCTCCTTTTAGGCACATCCCTCAGGAACACTGAGTGGGGGTTTCTCAGTGTCCCTGTCCCTGTCTTACGAATCCCGGCATCAGGTCCTTTTCTGATTCCTGCAGCAGATTTGATCCTCCTTTTAGGCACATCCCTCAGGAACACTGAGTGGGGGTTTCTCAGTGTCCCCGTCCCTGTCTTACGAATCCCTCGTTCCCCTCATTTCTGCTGATAAGCTTCCTGGGCCAGGTGCTGCTTTGGAGTTTAAATGTGTTATGGTTTTTGGTGCAGTTGGTGTAATAAGTTGAAGCTCCTCTCCAGGGTCAAAAAAAAAAAGACCAGACTAGTGGGGAGACAGGCGAACACCAGACAAAAATGGAGTCTGGAGTCAGCCAGACCTGGACGCAGGCTACTAACACCATCAGTTACTGATGGGATGACCTTGGCTCTCTTGCCGCCCACCTCCCCAAATACCAACGTACATCACATCTATGCAGTAATAACTGTGGGTCCCTTGAACTGGACCCCTCAGAGAATAAAGAGAAGACTGTATAACAATCTCCCACTTGCCATTTTTGTAGAGTCCACAGGGTATGATGCAGCCACCCTGGAATGAGAGTGAGAAAAGTATCTGAGCTAGATTGTATACAGTACTATGTCATTCTGTAAAGAATGGGAGAGTTGAAAGTGGTTAAAAGCAATAGTCTGGAACTAAAAATGGAAAGATTGGGCAAGATATTAGAAACAAACCACCACAGCAACCTCCCAAGTCGTAACAAGAATTGGGCAATAGGAGGACGGCCTGAGTCACCGTCAAGGAGAGGAGGCAACGATAGGTCAGAACGTGGATAGAGCATATGCTGGAGAGAGGACAGACGAAGACAGCTTGAGGCTGGAGAGAGGAGAGATGAAGACGGCTTGAGGGTGAGGATGTGAAATGGTTTTTCCAATCCCGATCTAGTTTATTTTTATCTCCCTCGTGAGATGTAAAATCATTCACATGACAGTTTGATTGAGACCTTATGGGTACCGTTTCCATTGTGCAAGACAGGAATATTTAGGGCAGAGGCTTCCTGCCAAATGGTGACAGAAGATGGCCAGCGTGAGCAAGCGTCGAGCAGAGAGCAGGGCCACAGTTAAGTGAATCTGGGGAGAGGAGGCCACCAGTGTGGATCATCAAAGTCGATGTTTGACTGTCGTCGTAAGAATCGCCTCTTGTTTGTATCACTCGTGGCCTTAAGGAGGGAGGAAGTCATAAAAGCCTAAACGTCAGGACTTCCGATCCGTGCCCTCTGGTCTGCAATGTTAGGGTGCCATACAGGGAGTGTCTGCACGTGTCTAAACAAAACCCTTGGGAGCTCTCAGATGCTCCGAAAGCTTAACTGTTTCTACAGCAGGGCCTGAAATCTATGGGAAACTGCAAAGTTCAGTACCTTTGGCTCTCAAGTCACTAGCTGTGCGTCCTGCAGCATTACTTACGTGGTATCTACAGCAATCTATATGAGACCTTAAAATCTCTGAAAAACTCTAAAGGCCAGTGTAGCCCTAGCTTTAGACAATCTGTTCCTAATTCTGCTTTGCCCTCAGAGGACTATTAAGAGTTTTATAAAAAGGACTGCCATTTCCATGCTGGCCAGCTCAGGCCATTTAGGCCTCAAATGTATGGTAGAGTGTGAGAATAATTAGAGTTATGAAAAATCAGGCCCTCCCATCAACTCCCAGGTACAGGCTGTGCCGTTGTCGGGCAATTTCACAATCTCATTTGCACATCTGTGTTTGTTTAATGTTTGAGTGCATTTGGATGTGCTTTTACAAATGGCTATCTATAAATCCCCGTCCATTAGGCGGACCGGGACTTTCATACGGGGATCCAAAGAACTAATGAAAAGAACATTGTGGTAACAGTTCACTGTTTATAGAGAGGATCTTTTTTTTTCCCCCCCAAAAAAGCTCAAAATACTTTTCATTAAAACATTACAGCGTGTCTGTGAGGTAGGCCGTAGGTTGGAATCAGTAGCTCTATATTTTATAGGTGAGCAGCTAAGCCTAGAGCCAGCATGACAGAGTCCTTAGGGGACAGAAACAGGAACTGCCAGGCCAACTCAGCTGACACGCTCTCCACGCTGTCGCTCAGAAGTGTACAAGCCGAATAAAATGTGATTTAGGTCAACTGCAGAGAAACGAGTACTCAATCTAGCTGTAAAATGTATTTCCCATATGTTTCTATAAAGTGCCCTTCCCAGATATACAGGTTTTCAATGATATTCTAATAATAACATCAAGGACTCTACATTTACCTCTCAAAACCAGGGAGATACCTTTGTATGTGGTAGGGCGACAGACCCGAGAAATAAATCACAAAAACGTGGGAACACCAACAAAATTCTCAAATTTGCCTTTTTGAGGAAGACTGTTAGTAAGACACATTTTATAAAACGTATCTGGTGATACTCACCATATGTATATAAGTGTGTGTGTGTATTCTTAAACATAAGAAAAAAAATGACTTAAGATACAGTAGAAAAGACTTTTGTTTGACACAAGGAAAACTGTTTGGCTACCAGAATGAAAAAAATCTCTAGAATGAGTCACCAAGAAAGCTGATAGGCAAACCTACCCCCAAATATTTGCAGAGCTTGGAACAACAGTACAGATGAAGCTCAATTTCAATATTCTCTCCCCCCACTCTGAAAAACAAACCTTCATAATGAAAGATAAGACATGAATAAAGTTAGGGTTATCATGACACTGAGAACTGAGCAAATACCTAAGAGGACTGAGTCTCATTCTTATTATGTCTGGGTGTTCTGTTGATAAGCTGGCACTATCTGGATAAGTACCAAATTAAAAGCAGGCATAATGTATAACTTATTCTATAGTTATCCTATAGACTTTATTTTTCTTGCTCTCATTTCAGCAAATTCATTAATTACATTATTGTAATAATGATTTTCACCACAATTTATGATGTCCTGAGAGTAGTGACTAAAGGATTAAAACAGAAGATATAACTGTATTCAAAATATATGAATTTGAGTGTATTTTCATTAAAAAAGAAAATGTAAAATATAAAAAAAGAACTGATTTCAAAGAAGTTATTTTTCTTCTAGGGATTTGAAATTCTCTATTAAAATGTAAAAAGAAAATTAAAAATTACAATATATTTTTGTAAAAGTAAAATTATTTGCTATTCTGGTATTTGGGATCTGTCCAGCTGGCACTGTAAAGACTCAAGATTACACGTCACGCCTGTTATTTACATACACACAAGTGTAAGAGTAATATGGAGTGTTCAATACTGTGAAACACTCCTCAGCTTGCGAATCTTGAGTTCCTCTGGAATCGCAAATTAGATCATGAAGAGAGTAAGAAAATGAGTGCCTGGCGCTCTTGGGAAATTATACCTGGTTATGCAAAAATCTAGCGCATCCATACTATATAATTGTATATCATATTATCTGACGAGTTAAATAAGTTTGCCTTTCCTTTAAATTAAGCCCTTCTACTGTCCCGATGCTACCTCTGCTGTCAGCACAGGCACGATCCAGAAACCTTCATGGCATCTGGATACAGTTTCTTTTGTTTTGAGGACGTACTGTAAGGATTATGGAGGAGTTTTTCTCTAGGGCTGAAGAATACTGGTCACAAGAGCAGACACCACCAAGTGCTAGCTCCCTAATGACAAAGAAGCCTGTGTGTTCTTGAATAAATTTAGTGTGTGTGTACGCGTGTGTGTGCTACGTGCGGCCCTCTAAAGCACAAGCCCAGAAGAGCCCTTCTGCCTGGGTCTTAGGGTGTAACTGGTTACAGGATCTTGGAACCCCAGCGTTCAAGATGCTTCTTAAAGCCCCAGGTGATTCAACTGAGGATGGTCTGGGGATGAGAGAGAGGAGGATGCCCACATCTTAAGGACTGATTTGTTTTTCTAGTAAATGTTTGGGCAAAAGGCATCTCAGATGGGTCAACCAGGTGGTAGGACTTAAACATCTGAATACAGTTCAGACAAAGATCCTTTGTAAGATTTGCAGAAAGGGCATACGGTGAAGCGTTCTAATTTAACGGTAGCAAAAGAGAGACTCTGTTTTCTTTTCTTTTCATCATTAAAACCATACCCCAGGATAACAGTGGACATTTCGATCCAAGTATGTCTACACATCCACCAAACACCATGCAGATCGACAGGCAGAGCAAGTAAAATCTGCCACAGCCCATGACCCTTGCACAACTGGAAAACAGAAACACTACACACTCTGATTTTCATATATAAGTAGGCAGAAAACCACTGAAAGCAGCAGTGAAAGATCCAAAACTTGCGTCAGGGCAAAGAATCAGGGGAAGAGTGTGTGATAAAGAAGAAAGTGTGAAGGGATTCCAGGTTGTGGGAGAAACCAGATTACAGCACCAACAGAAAGAGAGAGACCCATCCTGAGCGGGAAAATACAGAGAATAGGTCTGACACCTGAGGAATCAGACCTCTGGTACTGGGCTTGAAAGTGTGCAGGGCAGGGTCAGAGACAGTCCCGCTCAGAAGGTAGCCCTTCAGGGAAAGAGGAGGTGACAGGGGAGGGAAAAGCAACTCCTGGAGGCTTGGTGTTTCTATCAGGGGGCGGGAGAAGGGAGAAAGCAGTGGGCAGTTGGGGTTCTGGGCAAATGAAAAGCACTCCAATGGAATGACATGCTATTTCACTAGGATGGATTACCAAGCACATTCTAAGCAAATGAAGAGAAAATGTTCCAGATGAAACAAGAGCGCATAAATGCTCAGCGGCGCTCTCCTGTGCTATTCATACCGCAAACCTTGCTCTATAACGTTGATGAGTAATCCCGCTTTCTTTTCCTTCCACAATTCCTGGGGTATTAGACATTCAACAGGTGATCCTAAATGTTGACACACAGTTGAAGTATTCATGCAATAATTGTTGTCACTTCAAATCAAAGGGACAGCAAGTGTAAGGAAGCCGATTTATAATCCTCTGGGTTGTTTGTCTGTTTGGTCGTTTACGAGAAGACGGACACTTTGAAGAGAGGATAAGCAACACCCCTAAGATCACAGGGCCAACGAGACTGACCTTTCGATCTCTGAACAAAACGGTCCGCCGCGTTACGACCCAAATCGCCATTTTCTGTAGTGATGACCTCAGAACTCTGCTGATAAAGAGAGTAAAACACTTTGGACTGAAGTTCTTTCCCTCTTAAAAAAACAACAACAACAAAAAAAAACAGCTTCCAAATCCTGCCACAGACCTTGATCCAAAATTAAAGAGAAGAAGGAGACCCAGTGTACCTGGAGTATTTTTTGAAGACATTTCTGCTTATTTCTAGCCACCTCCACCCCCTCCAAAAGCAAATTCATCTGAAAAATTATGAGAACAAAAAAGAACTGGCAGGTTATTCAAACTGCTCCTGGATACATACTGCCTAGAGTTCTGCGTTCTTTTAACAGATGTTTGACTTCTAGAAAGTTTTATTTTGCAGAGGCCTTGGATTCCAGCGCACTTTCATACACATATCACCTGTGAGCCAGCTGTTAGATGAGCCTGGAACTTACGGGTGGTTTCGCCACCTGCCATTACCCAGACCGAAATGCAGATGATCTTCTGCAGACTCAGCTGAGAGAATGAGGCGGAAAGTCTTGTTTCTGACTCCTGGTTCCCCATCAATCGCTTCATGAATAAAAGAACAAGGCAGCCATCAGCAACCAGCTGGCTAGAGTGACAAGTCATCAAACGTGCCGTGGGTCAAAAGATCGATGGGAGTGACCTGCTGGTCTCCTCCAACGTCTGAGACATGAGAAAATGGCTGTAATTGGTGGTGGGAATAAGTTGAAAACAGCAAGTTATCAGCTACCTGAAATTTGGAGGCACTGAATGGATTAAAGGTAAAAAGCAAAATCTCCCCCGTCAACTACTGAGCAAAAGAAGAAACCATAAAAGGAAAGATAATGATAAGAAGAAGAAGGTCTAATATGCATTGCTTACTTACTAGAAACGAGACATGATGATAATTCTTTATGTGCATTATCTTACTTAATCATTATATTGATTTTTATAGGAAAGATACTATTATTTTCCAAACTTACAGATAGGAAAGTTAAGGCTCAGAAAGGTAAGACAGTTTGTCCAAAATTAGAGCTGAGACTCAAGTCCAGGACTTCCTGACAGTATAGTCCAGAATCTTCACTCCTATATATTAAGAAAGAAAAAGCAAGAAAAAAAAAAAAACCTAAAAATAAAGTTATAAGACCAGTTGGAGAAAATACTGAAAATACTTGTGACTGAAATATAGTTAATATCCTTAATACAAAAACCCATAAGGAAAAGATAAAATCATCAAAATAAAAGATAAGCTAAGGGCCAAGGAAAAATAAAACACAAAAATAAGAAACAAGCATGAAAAAATAGTGATCGCATTAGTTTCCTGCAACCTTACTGGCCTAAAAGAAGCACACGTTTCTGCTGTTATGGGGAAGTTCTGGAGGTCAGAACCCTGAAGCAGGTCCACGGGACCGTGCTGCTTCTGGAGGCCTCCGGGGCCCTGTCCTCGCCTTCAGCAGCTTCTGGAGGCCGCCCTCCTCGCCTACTCATGGACCCTCTCCCATCGTCACAGCCAGCAGATGCCCCTCCCCGCTGAGCTCTGCTCCATCCTCACATTTTCTTTCTAGGACTTTGACCCTCCTGCCTCCTTCTTCCAAGGACATCTGACTGGCATCAGGCCAACCAGACCATCCGGCACAACCTCCTCATCTCAGAATCGTTAACTGAGCTGTATCTGCAAAGTCTCATTTACCATATAACGCAGGGGTGCTTAGGACACGGGGATTAGCACATGGACAATCTGGGGTGGGGGGGGGGGGTAGGGCAGGAATCAGCCTGCCACAGTAGTAACCAAAAATTTAATTTAAAACAACAAAGAGGGTTTCCCTGGTGGCGCAGTGGTTAAGAATCCGCCTGCCAGTGCAGAAGACATGGGTTCAAGCCCTGGTCCGGGAAGATCCCACACGCCAGGGAGCAACTAAGCCCGTACGCCACAACTACTAAGCCTGCGCTCTAGAGCCCGTGAGCCACAACTACTGAGGCCCACGTGCCACAGTTACCGAAGCCCGCAGGCCTAGAGCCCGTGCTCCGCAACAAGAGAAGCCACCGCAATGAGACGCCCGCACACCGCAAGGAAGAGTAGCCCCCGCTCGCCGCAACTAGAGAAAGCCCGCGTGCAGCAACAAAGACCCAACGCGGCCATAAATAAATAAATAAATAAAATAAATCTATTTAAAAAAAAAAAAGGCTTCAGCCACACGTTCTTGGATCCAAATCTTCTTATTAGTTGGGGCTCACAGTGGAAGGACTCTGCAGAGGAGCAGATAAAAATCTTTAAATCAGAAACCCTCACTCTGGGGGGAGAACTGCCATCATACAGACTTATGTTGTTCTGATCTCCACTGCAGGCTCTTCCTGAGTGTACACCCTCGGCCAAGATCGCAGACTCATAGGACGTTGGTGGGAAAAGACTTTGGTAAACATCTAGCCCAGCACTTTCTTCTTGCTGCCAAAATGTTGTGCCTTGAATTCCTGTCCTCATGCCACTTCAAGTGGTTTGAGATTGTTTTTGATTCTGTGCAAAAGTTCGGGAGACCTCAGGGACAGGCTGCCTGGAGACCTGAAGTTGCTGGAGAAGACTGTGCCCAGGCCAGCTGCCGGCGAGCAGATTAGGGTCATCCCTTCCCAACTGCTAGCGACAGCCGCAGGCATACACGCAAGCCCCGCCCCTGCGCCTCAGCTTTCCCACTCAGACCATGAGGGTGCGGAGTCATGCCGCTTCGGAAGTTCTCCCTAGCTCTGAAACTTCACCATTTGCCAGGCTTCGTCCCCACCTCCGTTTTAAGCAGAGTTTTCTTTCCTACACAAAGCGAATCTCCGTTCCAGATGTGCGGTGTGTTGGAAAGAACAGAAGATCTGGAAATAGAAAGATGTACGACGTTTCACTCCTGCTCTCCATTTTCGACGGGTATGATATCTAAGCCCCCTGCTTCATTTCCTTGTCTGTAAAATGGGATAATAATATTGTAGGAAACAAATGACACATGGCACAAAACGTCCTTGGTGCAGTATGAGACACGTAGTTAAGTGCTAAATAAATACAGTTTATTATAATCAGTGTTGTGGACAAAGTATCCAAAGTTACAAGCTTCCCCTCCTGCTACGCGAAGTCTTATTTTTCTTCTAGGCTATCTTTAGTATCTAAAAACTCTAAGATAAACCATTTTAGGTGATCATTTTATTTCCAACTTTAGGAGATCCTCCCTTGGTCCACTTAGAAGAGCAGCAGACCTGACCTCTGCCTACGAATTGCAAACCAGCAGCATCCGAGTACACAACCAGCACCCTGGAGTTTTACAACTCCCCCCCCCCCCCGCCCCAACTCACCGGCAGGACACTTCATACAGAACGGCCCCTTTTAGGTGACCTTAAATTCCATGCACACTGTTTCCAGCATTCATCATTCTCGGCACTGTCTGCACAGTCCAGATCTGCAAACTGCAAGTTGTAGCCCAACTTGCAAATTGTCCCTCAAGGGAACAAGGGCATTTACAAAACAGGGACAAACCTTGCAGAGAGGCTTGAGAATGGCTTACCTACCTTAGACTTCTGAGAAGGTGTGGGTCAACTGCTTGCTTCCTGTAGCCTAAAAGTGTAAGTCGTGGTGAGCTTCAAAGTGTAATTCTTATTCTGAGCTACATCTAACATTACACTCAAGAACAAGACCTGGCTCACGCCAGCGACGCAGAAGAGCGTGAGGCCCAGAGGATGCAGAAACAGTTACGACGCACTACGGGGCCTAGGCTGCACGGGAACAGGCCCGGAAAGCCCACATGACAGTCACAGAAACTCCCGCACTGCCATTCCAACGAGGCTGAGAGCAGGATACTATCAAACCCAAGGGGGAGGTCTCTCTGTTTATCTGTCATGACTCTTCCCAATTTGGTGGTCCCCCAGAGAAAGAAGCTTCCAATAAACAGAAGCTTAGGACTCTCAGAAGATGCGCCTCACTTACCCAGCAGGTCACGTGACAGCCCCAAGGTCACTAACTCCACCAGGAGAACAAGCGCGGGCGGTGCTCCTGGGCGGAGGATGATTACAACGCCACAGAGTGAAGCAGGGCGGCCTTTTCACTGGGACACAATTAGCTGTAGGAACCTGGGCTGCACTCCTATTAAAGATGCTAACCTGCTCCTACCTTTGCAAAGCCCGAGTGACATTCTCTGTGTTGCTGACTCCTAATGACGATTTTGCATCCCTGCCCTAGAGCACCTGCTTTGCACCTGTGCCAGCTGTAACCCACACCTGTGCTGACTACACCAATGGCCCAACTCCTGCCGGTAAACCTAACTCACGCTGATTTCCACCCTTCCCACCAGGCCTCCGTCTGGTGAGCAGTACGCTCCTCCCTCCTACATCTCAGTTTTTGCTGTCCCGGTACCACCACACAGCCCAAGGGATGCGAGTCCAAAGCCAACATTTCTTCTGCCATTGAGTTCAGATAAAGCAAAATGCACTGATTAGATCATATTCCAAACACCAGTTTTCATGCTTTATGATAGATTTAGGGCTCCTGGAAGAGAAGCTAATGATAACAGCAGGTCACGCCAAGGAAGGGCCATGCGTGGGGATGGACTCCTGCCCACGGGCGCTGCCCGGCGTTGAGGGTGCACAACACACCCTCACCTCGTCTCCCAAGATGTCCATCTCAGTCCTGGCCCTCAGCACATCTGGCTGGGACCCGACGGCCCTGAGCTTTCTGAGAACAGCGATCAGGAGAAGGGAACAATTTGTCCGATAGCTCCATGGCAGGCAAGGGTTTTTGCCTTTGGCAACTTCCTTAGATGGTTGAAAGATTTAAAGATTTTTCAACCCGAGTGCGCGGCTCTGACTTCCCCACTTTCTCGGAATCCCCTTCTCAACAGCCTGATCTCTGGTTTCCATCCCCCAGCACTCCAATAACACTGCCCTTTCCAAGGCCATCCACAGCCTCATTCTGAATAAATCTCAAGGCGATTTTTCTGTTCTCATCCTCCTTCTCCACACCCTCTTTCTTGAAAGTCTCTCCTGTCTTCCCTTGCAAAGTGTGGGCTCTTTTCTCTTGAGTTGCCTCCTTCCTGCCAACTTTTCCTCTGCACGCTATCCTTCTCTGACGCTGCTGAGCTGTCCTTGTCCCCCTAAGCTATAAGCGTTAACCTTCTCCTTCTCCTTCTCCTTCTCCTTCGTCTTCTGTTTCTATATACACACACCCAGCAACCACCTCTGCTGCAAAACCACTTAGAACTCCCCAGGGGAACTTTTATCCCCAGCTGCAAACACTCCGGGCACTGGCGGAGCCCTCTTTGCTTTGGCCACCGGGCTAAAACCCTGACCTGCCCACACTTAGGACAGGGCAAACCCTGACAAAAATAAAATGCCTTTTGCTTGGAGATGAGTGATCCCACCTCTACAATGCTGCCTCTTTGAACCCCCACATCAATGTTTGGTTTCAAAATTGAAGTTCAGAGCCTGGTTGACGTGAAATTCACTTCCCGTCCTTGAGACTCTGCAGACTAAAATCGATGCTGACCTCGACTTGTTTCCTTCAAAGCCCCTTCCAAATTGTTGGCCTCGGTCCCATCTTCTTCTACTTCTTAACATTAAACTTGGCACCTCCGTCTTAACGTGACAGCGCTCACAGCCTCTTTCCAATCTAGTTCACCTTTATTCCATCACCCAGGGGCAAAAAGATGCCTGAAACAGAGCCCTACTTCTCGCTGAGGGGCAAGGTAGGCTGAGCTTACGTAGAATTTACAGACTGTGGTCAGGGTTAGGAAGGAGAGCTCCACATGCAGCGTGAGGGGGTCACAGGCCTAGCTGACCACCTCGGAGGTTGAGGGGAGAGGGCGTCCACAGGCTGGGGCCCGGAGGGCAAGGAGCAGCCCACCCCCAACGGAGCCCAGTGGGAAGAGCCTTCCAGGAGGCAAGCCTGGGATGGGCAGCCGCCCTGCAACCAGAGGAGTCACGATGCATGTGGCGGTCAGAGGAACAGGCCAGCATGACCGGACTGCAGAGACAGCTTTGGCCTCAGACATGAGACTGGAGTCAGATCAAGCAGGGCTTTACAAACCATGCTGAGAAGACTGATTTATTTTATTTCCCCCCATAAAAGGATATTACTCAATTACTTTAATCTTATTTTAAAATTTTTACTGGAGTATAGTTGATTTACAATGCTGTGTTGGTTTCAGGTGTACAGCCAAGTGATTCAATCATACATAGACCTGTAGCCACTCTTTTTTAGATTCTTTTCCTGTACAGGTCATCACAGAGTAATGTACATACAGTAGGTCTCTATTAGTTACCTATTTATATGTAGTAGTGTGTGTATACGTCAATCCCAATCTCCCAGTTTATCCCTCCCGCCCCCCTTAACCCCTGGTAACCATAGTTTATTTTCTACATCTTCAATTACTTTAATCTTGACATGACCAGAACCGCCATGCATGCAGAACACACTGAGGCCTGGGTTGGGGGAGGTGCAGGAAAACCAGTTAAGAAGCCTGAGACGCCTACGGCAGTGACTCCTTAAAGGAGCTCAGAGTTAGTGGGAGAAATTGTCACCAATCAGTCGAGCAAGGCTTTGCACCTCTCCCCTTACCTGGAAAGATTAAACCTCTAGTAACTGGAATCAAGATCTCCAAGTTTAGCTCTTTTGCATATTTCCCTGGTGATTTTCACCAAAAATGCCTTCCTAAAGATTCCTACGGAAATATTAAAACATAATTACACGATAATCCTAAAAGACAAGGCTATACATACATGTGATATTGCTGCTGCCGGAGCTGACCTTTCAAATTGTAGCCTGCACCAGGGAGTGTAACAGATTAGGGAAACCGTGTGAAAAAAGCAGCCTGCAAACTCTTGTGTCTGTCCTCACGAAATGCAAACACAACAACAATAACAATGCTTGCCACGCCTGAGTAAGCAATGTGGGGAAACAGCCAAACTGGCGGGGTAGCAACGTGGAGAGGGTGCTACAACCAGTTCACCCAGGGCCACGGAAGATGGGCTGCTCACCGGCTCAGGGGGGCAGCTTGTTTCAGGCTCCACCAAGCTCAGTCCGGGCACAGGCACTGAACAGCAAAGTCAGAAGGATTAAGTGACTCTGCCGCCTGCGTGTGTGTTGGCCCTATAACTGGGTCTAGAAGATGCCAACTGGCACTCAAGCCGTAACTCCCTTCTTAAGGAGAAACTAGCACTCCCCTTACTCAGACCAGAATTTCTCCTTCTGGTTTAACCCCTCCTAGAAAACCATCCTTGGCTTTGCAAACCTATGTAAAAACACAGCCCCCGCTCCCTGGCTTTCCTGCCCTCCCCAACATGCATCTGCAAATCCCTCCTAGGCACAAATGCAAAACAGTTGCCAATCGTCCTTTTGGGGATTCGTAGGGCAACCAGCCAACTGGCCGCCAGCAGGTTATTCACACTGCAATAGGAAACAAATTTCTTGCTGCAATTATCCTTAAATTTCGACTGTTCACCCCAGGAATAAACTAATTGCTGCTGTAAAACACCCTTTCCCACACTGTCCAGCACACGTCTGTAAATTCCAAGAGGGGTGGGTGTGAGCTGGCTGCCAGTCGGCCTCTGGAAAGGAATATGGCGGCTGGCCAACTGGAAGCCAATTTATTATTCACGGCGGAAGAGAACTTGAACTTCTTATTGCAAATACCCCACATGCTTCGGTGTTTACCTTTGAACTACACAACTTGGACCTTAATTTGTAATAAGCCCGTGTGTACTGCTGGCTGTGGACTAGTGGCAAAGGCATAGGGAAGGGAAGACAATATCGTATCTCAAATATTTTCTGAATACCTGTGAAACGCCAGGTGGCATGTTGGATGCTGACAATTGTACATGGGAGTTCTATATTCTTAGAGGAATTCACAGAACGGGGGTAAAATCCATTCTCTCCATTGCCGCCAACTATTAAACCTGTAAGTGCAGGTTTTGCTCCAAACACCCTTTCAACTTCTCTTCCTTACGCTTTCATCATCAAGACTGGAGGTCTTACCGGGGTTTTACAAGGTGTATGACAAGAGCATCTTCTGAAGTAGCTCACCTTCAGAAGGTCTGTGCTTTTGTGCCTTTGAACAAACGATTGTTTCTGCCTAAAACCTCTCTCTCCTGCTTCTCCGAGTGTGAAAAGCGTACAAATCTCTGACGACCCAACTCAAGTGTGGGAGGTGGAGAGAGACACAAGCATCCTGGAAGGATACAGTAGACAACCTCACAGGCAAAGGTCCAAAACGAGCCCAGGGTTGTGAAGGTGGGAACCGGGAAGCCTACAGGGACCAACACTTTCAATACGTCTTTCCAGTATCGTAAGCTACCGTTCGTCCTCTGCTTCTTTTTTAAAAAAATTTTTATTGAATACAGCTGATTTACAATGTTGTGTTAGTTTCTCTGTACAAGCAAAGTGAATCAGTTATACGTAGACATACATCCACTCTTTTTTAGCTTCTTTTCCCATATGGGCCATTACAGAGTACTGAGAAGAGTGCCCTGTGCTCTACGCTATGCGGCAGGTCCTCGTTAGCTCTCTGTTTTATATATAGCAGTGTGTGTATGTCAATCCCAGTCTCCCAGTTTGGCCCTTCCCCTGACTGTCCCCCTGGTAACTGTAAGTCTGTTTTCTATGTCTGTGACTATTTCTGTTTTGTAAATAAGTTCATTTGCACCATGTTTTTTAGATTCCACATATGAGCTCTGCTTCTCTCGGCCTCTTTTCCGGCTGTTCCTTTAGATGACTGGCCTCTTCTGCTTGCCGTGTCCAGAGTAAATAGCAGCACCACGGCCGACACACCTTCAAGGTCCAGGGCCCATCACCGTGAGTACACGCTCTGTGTTGCTTCAGTGCTTTAAGGGAGGTTCTAATACACTGCTGATGTATAGTGGACTGACCCTCCTTGGGTCAAGGGCCCCACCCTGGATGCTCAGCTGTGGCTGGAAGACCGGGTTCCACGGTAGGAACACCCAGTCCTACCACTTCAGTGAAGCCACGGACAGGTTCATGGAAGGTTTTGTGAGCAACGCAACCAAACCGTCTGTTATGTAACTGGCCACACCCCCGTGGTCACGAGTGGCTGTGTCCGCCCCCCACGCACACTCCCCAATCCATTAGGCTACACAGGCCCCCCCAGGACCACGTTAACTTCCTGCCTTGCTATCCCTTGGCTTCGGCTCCGGCAAATAAATAGGCTTTCAATGTTTGTTGAGTAAGCCTTTTAAAAATATAAACTGGATTATGTCACTCCCTCACTTAAAAACTTCAGCGGCTTCCCACTGTATCTAAAATAAAACCCAAATTTCCTTTCGTGAGCTCAGAGGCCCAAAGGGAACGAGGCCCTCCTCTGTCTCCATGTCAGTCAGGTGCCTCTCACCTCTTCCTTCTCAGTGCTCGGGCTTTTCCTTTATTCCCTCTAACACATCACAATCCTGCCAGGCTCAGGCCCTTGACAAGTCCTGTTCCCTGTCTGGAATGTTCTCTGGTTCTTCACGCAGCTGGCGCCTTCCCATTCCTGCTTCGGAATCCAGCTGAAATGTTACCTCATCAGAGAAGCCTTTCCTGACCAGCCAGTCCAACAACATGCTCACTCACTCTGCTCCGTGGGGTGTGCTCATAGCATGTACCGCAATTTTGGATCGTCGGCGAGTCGGCCTATTCACTTCTCTGCCGTCTTTACCCCGGGTGGGCTGTGAGCTCTGCAGAGTTACACAGGTCTCCTTCCTTCTTGCCCATACAGATGGGGCCTGATACGGTGCCTGGCACGCAATCAGTGTCTGTGGGTGGACGAATGTATCAGAAGATAAAGAGTCTAATTCTGGCTTGATCACTGACAGTCATCTTGGGCAAAATACTTCTTTCTTTTCTTCCTTTTTCAAATTTTTTGTTTTAATTTATGGCTTTTATTGAAGTATAGTTGATTTACATTGTTGTGTTCATGTCTGCTGTTCTCCTTTCTAAGTGTCCGTTTCCTCTTCAACAAAATCAGGAGACTCCAGAATTATTCTGATTCACTGAAAACTACTCAAGCCTCCCTCTCTGAGACGCCTTCCCTAATTAACCCATCTCATTCTGACGCTGAATGCCTACGCTGAAATACTATTTTGCAGCTGTTTTATGGTTATTGTAAGGTCTTTGGAGACAGGAAGCAATGGTTCTTGGAAAAGGAGAGAATTCTGGGTCACCTGGAATTTTTGAGACTCCTGAAATATCTTCAAAGAAGGTAGAAATTCCTAAATATGTTTACAAAAAGTATGATAAAATATTAATGCTTATATTGAACGCATTCATGTTTTAAACACAAACGTACAATGCAATGTAGCTATGCTATGTGTAGAAAACTGCCCATACTTCCTTCAACAAAAACATTATTCAGGTGCTTACTGACTGTCAATTACGAGCATTAAAGACCGTTATCCACCTGCTATCACATTTAATATGACAAAACCTGCATGACAGACTGTTATTTCAGGGATCCCAGTGAACCATGCTTTCCAGTATTTATACCCTGTGAGTCTCCAACACACACTGAGGCTGAGCTTGGCCACGGGACCAGCTTTGGCCAATAAGACTTTAGGAGGAATTATGCAGGGGAGCTCCCACATCGGGGGTCGTCCTGGGGCTTGTCCTCGTGAGCTGCTCCTCCATGGAGCCCATACACCATGATTCAAGGAGGCCCACTTGGTGGAGAATCCAGGCCCTGGTCCTAGCAGAGCTCTCAGGCAGCAGCCAGCACCACTTACTAACCACGTGAGTGAAGACATTTCGACCTTCCACACATCCCATGAAGTAGAACTGCCTCTCAACCAACCAAGAGAATCAGGAGAAAAAAAAAATAATTCATTGTTGTTTTAGGCCACCACATTTGGAGGTGGTTTGCTAGTCAGCAATCAGATAACAGAAACGCCCTGAAAAGTAGATATCATCTCATTTGCCCAGAGGAGCCAGCAGTGGCAAGTGACCAAACTCACATCACTATTGTGATTCTAATCTTTACTGACCACCTTCTCTGGAGGAAAGCAAGTTAATCTTCAAAATAGCCAATATGTCAACAGGTCCTACTAAAGAAGAGCCTCTGTGCGGACCATCTGACCCGGTTCCCTCCACCCCAAAGCCATAGACGATTGAAAGCAGTTGGCAACGAACTCAAAAACAGCCAAATCATCAACTGACCTACAGCCTACACTACGGCTTCGCAACGGCATAAAAAGTCATACTGAACCCACCAGATTCCCTTTCTCAAGAGTTCTAACTAAACATACTGGATGACTACGGCAGCTGAGCAGTAGAAACTGAAGCCAACATGGTAGCACGAGTTAGCATAAGACAGATCATAACACACCAAAGCTATGAGAAAACATAAAATAAAATGAACAAGCAGAAGCTATAAAGTAGAAAAAATAACAGTGTTCAGGTAAATAACTTCTTAGTAGACATTCAGAAGCAGAAGCAGGCAGAGGAAACAGTCCAAAGCAGCAGAAACAGGAAAACGTGCTATGTGTTGGCATCTCCACACGGCTCCCAAGAACTGCCTGGTTTCCTGACGGCTTTCCAGTTGTGATTTTTAAAAGGCTATGGTCTTATAATAAACTGATCTTTTCTTAAAGTAAGCTGAGTAATTTTCTATTCCCTGCAGCCTTGACAATCACACTAAAACAAATTTCAAACAGGAAATAATTCCCACTATGGAAAATTCACCTAAGAAAGATTATGATTTTTCTAGTTCCTTTTAACGAGGGTTTAATTTCCAATAAGCAGGTTCCCAGGATTATTAGGTGGGGGCAATAAAGGGGAAAAAACCTGGGAAAACTTCATTTCCCGTGACAGCTTTCTACCCAGAATGACTTTATGCTGGACCCAATAACTTGACTTATCCTCATTATTAGACTGTCAAAATGCTGGATTTCAAGTGTAAGGGCCCAGTGCCTTCTTCAGACACTTGGATCCAATAACTTTCCATTTGATCCAGTTTTCCTTGTGCATGAGTGTGCACTGCACACATGGTAACTCACTACCAAAAATTTGTATCACTCATGAGCAGCTATATCTAACCTTACAAGTCTGGAAGGGAAAATGAATAAACTAGTCAAGGGGGGACGGGAGAGATCAGAGCTGCAAGAGAGATGAATCCTACAAATAAATTTTTATATTAAACCTGACTTTGATTAGATGATTTGAACCCTCAGAACAATTTTCTTTGTTTTTTCTTTGTCAGATTTATGAAGTTCTCCCCTTTAAAAAAAAAATGTGTATATTGCTGAAAGACTGTAAAATTTAATAGCAAACAGATTACACACTTAGGAATAGACTAAGCACAATTAGCGCCCACATTCCTCCCGCTCCTATAAATAACTTGGTTTTCTTTCCATGTCTGCAAATTTCATTAGAGTGGTGGAAAAAAAGGTGGGGAGAGGAAGAAGGAAAAAAGAAAAGCCTTCTGACTCTCTCTCACTGCAAAGTATAGATCCAATCACTCAATCAGGGGCTTTGTACTACGTAGGAAGGGGAAAATAACTCTCCCACCCTCCCCAATATATATCACTAGCTCTGGAAAGAAAACTTTTCTACATACGGATTTGAAATTCACCTGCTAAAAAAAATACACATATGTTGGCTATTCTAGCAAGCAACCTGCTTCGTGGGCTCTTCCACAACAATCTTCACTGATCTGAGAACAAAGGTTTTGTCCCTCCCATAATTTTAAGCTGTATATATATACTTTGGACAAGCTACCTAATTTAGCAGTAACTGTTAATCATATCTGTGAAAAGAAAAAAAAAAAACACTCTAACTTCTTATTTATTAGAAGCTAAAAACAAGTATTAGTGGGAGGAGGAAACTTGGAAAGAGTCAAAGTCTGGAAGCATGGGATACATGAGTCCCTTCCGAGTCTCTTAAGTTCCCTTCCGTTCCCCAATCCTCTCCAGGGAAAGGTCTACGCCGAAACATATTTGGCACATATTTGAAACATATTGGGTTTATGTTCAGCTCTTGGATGGGGTCTATTTATATAAAGTGAGGGGAAGAATTTGTATCATGTGAAGGAAAAAACATTCTTTTATCACGATCTGAATATTTCAAAGCACTTGGGTAAAAGTTATTGATCTAAAATTGTGTGAGAACTTGGACTTAAATCTTAAAATTCTAAGCTGGTTACTAGCAGCTCCCAAAAAACCAAGCCAGTCCCTAATAAAATCTGTAGGGATTGATTTCATGGAGTGGTCCCTTTTTTTAAACAGTAAACGTGACACAAAACACTAAGAAGAATTGAGATAAAAAGAATTTCTTGATGCTTTCATGCCTTAATTAGAGATATTTGATTACAAAGAACAGAAACCCATTTTAATAAGCTCAACTAAAGAAGAAGTCATTGCTAACATATATTCTGTAAGGGGTTAATAACCAGAGTATATAAAGAAACCCTACAAAACCACCACAGTAAAGCAAACAACCTGATTTTAAAATGGGCAAAGGACTTGAACAGGTATTTCTCCAAAGAAGATACACAAATGGCCAACAAGCACATGAAAGGTACTCAACGTGACTAATCATTAGGGAAATGCAAATCAAAACCACAATGAGATCCCACTTCATACCAATTAAGATGGCTAGTGCCAAACAAACAAAAAGACAGAAAATAAGTGTTGGCAAAGATGCAGAGAAATCAGAACCCCTGTGCATTACTGACCGGAGAGAATGTAAAATGGTGCTGTCCTTGTAGAAAACAGTATGGTGGTTCCTAAAAAAAATGGAAAATAGAATCAGCATGTGGTCTGGTAACTTCACTTCTGGATATATTCCCCAAAGAACTGAAAGCAAGACCTCAAAGAGACATTTGTACACCCATTCCCATAGCATCATTACTCCAAAAGGTGGAAGCAACCCTAGTGTCCATCGGTGGATGAATGGATAAAGAAAGTGTGGTATATACATACAATGGAATACCATTCAGCCTTAAAAAAAAGACAACATTCTCATCACATGCTATCACACAGATGAATCTGGAGAACAGTATACTAAGTGAAATAAGCCAGTCACAAAAAGGCGAATACTGTATGATTCTACTCATATGAGGCATGTAAAGTAAGCAAATTCACAGAGATGTAAAGTCGAAGGGTGTTTGCCAAGAGCTGGTAGAAGGAGAGGATGGAGAGTTGTTTTTTAATGGGTATGGAATTTCAGTTTTGCAAGACAGAGTTCTGGAGATGTGTGGCGCTGGTGGTGGTAACACAACAACGTGAATGCATCCAGCACTACTCAACCGTACACTGAAAATGACTAAGAAGGTAAATTTTATGTGTGCTTAATTAAACTTTTAATTTTTAAAAGAGGTCATTAGTATAATGCTAATGGGAATATTTTATATGACCCACTTTCTATGAAGTAGAGCCAGACCCCTCATGAGAGTTCAAAAAATCATTAGGTGGCTCCTCCTCCATATATCTGTCTGTCTGTCCGTCTCTCTTTTTCAATGTCTCTCACTATTCTCTTCTTGGATCTTCTCTGTTTCTGCTCTGTGGCAGACAGATGCTAAGAAAGCCTCCAGTAATCTGTTTTCTGGTACTCACATCCTTGCACAAGCCAGCTTTTGCTCAGTAATGCTGAGTAACAAACATCCCCATCACCAAATCCCTTTAGTGTGGTGGACAGGACCCATGACTTACTCCTAACCAATGGAATATTGCAAAGGTGATGGTATGTCACTTCTGTGATTACATTACATTATATTGTAACTTGTGTCTTGCTGGCGGACTCCCCCTTGGTGGCTTGGATGAAGCAAGCTGCCATGTTGTAAGCTGCCCTGTGGAGAAACCCACGTGACAGGGAACTGAGGCCCAAAGGCAAGGGCAAACCAGGAAATGAATCCTGTCAACAGCTATGTAAGTAAGCTTGGGAGTGGACCCTTCCCAGAGGAGTCCTCAGATCAGACCTCAGTGCCAGCTGACACTTGAATACAGCCTTGTGAGAGACCGTGAGTCAAAGAAGCCACTTAGCCCATGCCCAGATTCCTAACCCATTGAAAATCTGAGATAATAAATGTGCATCGTTGTGAAGTAAGTCAGAAAGAGAAAAACAAATATCGTATATTAGCGCATATATGTGGAACCTAGAAAAATGGTACAGATGAACCAGTCTGCAGGGCAGAAATAGAGACACAGATATAGAGAACAAACGTATGGACACCAAGGGGGGAAAGTGGAAGGGTGCGGTGGTGGTGGGATGAATTGGGAGATTGGGACTGACATATATACACTAATATGTATAAAATGGGTAACTAATAAGAACCTGCTGTATAAAAAATAAATAAAATTCAAAAAAATCAAAAATAAAATAAAAATCCGAGCTCAACTCCAAAATCAATCAATCAATCAATCAATGTACATTGTTTTAAGCCACTAATTTGATGATAATCTGCTGTAAGACAATATATAACTAATATATGTTCTGTTCTACTCTATAGAAGAACCTTTTCTACAAGGATTTTCGCTTTTATATTTACCTAAAATGCAATCTGCACCTGGCCACGGCACTGACTCTAGCTCCCAACCTGCTCCTCAGAGGCAACCCCACTGGTCTCTGGATCTCAGGTCCTAGTTCCTAGGAGCATCCAACTAGCCAGCTATGATGAAAGTTATTCATTCTAGAAGATGGGCACCTGCTGCTAACAGGTTTGCATCCCATCTGTCATCAGGACCATAGTGGAAGGTAGACTTCTTTTAAAGGTAGAGTGGCCAGGAGACCATGACCAGTGTCTTGAGCACATCATACTTGTCCTCTCCCCGTTTTCTCTTTTCTTTCTTTCGAAAAGAAGTTGAAAACTGGATAATTATCAAAGTTGCCCTGAGACTTCAGAATTCTTCCCCATGGATGAAAGAAATAGTGTAAGTAATAATAACAATATTCACATTATCTAAGCTTTGCAACCAACTAAATAAATAAAACTAAATAAACTGTATAATCAATATCCAAATTGCCTAATCTTGCAACTAAAATCTAACTTTTTATATATTTATATATTATAGCAGACTTCACAGATGCCTGAAATGAAATTAGCACCCAAGGCAAATTTTCTTATTTAAAAAACTTACTAAATGGCGAAATATTCACAGTATGGTCAGTTCAGCTTCAATTAGAATACTTGTTTGTAACATTCACCCAAAACTTTATTTTCCTAGGCATAAACACCAAAAACTCATCCAATAATCCCCCATATCACCAGTTTTTTCTTTGTGCGTATTTTGGTTAGATGCCTAAAATACTTTTCAAAAGAAGTCTTTATTTATAAAATAAAGGGAGAAAAGTTCTTCTCTTTCTCTAAAGGCCTGTCTATTTTGCAATCAACAGAAGATGAGGGGATATCTTGGAAACGTAACCAGCGCGGAGGCAAAACTGAAATGCTTGGGACCTTGGGCTTTTGCCTAAATGCTTTTTTTTTCAGTCTCTTTATTTTATTTTTTTTATTGAGGTGCAGCTGATTTACAGTGTTGTGCCGGTCTCTGCTGTCCAGCAACATGACTCCGTTACACACATATAGACACATCCTTTTTTAAAGATTCTTCTCCAATGGGGTTTTTCAAGCTGCTCCTGAGCGGAACTTGGTGGCAGCCGTTGGCATGTGGGTGCGTTTTGCTTAAACCAGGAGGTAAACTGCTAAATCCTCTGGTGTTTCCAAACACAGAGCAGACTTCTACCTCTTCTCCAAAAATGTTGCATAATTAATAACATTCATATCATCAAACCAATTCTTTGCTCTTTCTGCTTGCAAAAGTCGAAGTTTATTTGCCTATTCTCCCTTTGAAGAAAGACACTTGTGATAGATGGTAGATGACAGTCCAGGAATTTTACCAAAATGACAGTACACGCCCTATAAGCAGCTGTGGGTTGGCTACGGTTCCGTCTTTTGTGCACATCTAGTGTAACGCAGCCAATGGAAAGAAATAGTCACATCTGAGTGTGCCATGAATCCAAAGGGCATTTGCACTGGGTGACAAATACACACAAACGCAGTTGCTAGAGGTCTCTCTCTGGCTTGCAGAAACAGGAAAGAAGGTGGGACACCTTTGACAAACTATGGCTTAAAACTGCTCTGCAAGTACCCTGCGTCTGATTTCAGCTACTTAGATATGGTGCAGCCGGCAGGCCCTGAACAGGAGGCGTGGTAGAGTGGGACCAGCTGGTGCTTGGGACTCGGGTCAGGATCCACACCAGGAGGTACGTAGCAGTCGCCAGTGTCCCCACCTCCTGGCGCCAGTGGCCTGGCTTGCCTCACCACCCCGCCTACCCCAGCGTCCTCGCCTGCACGTGACGCCACAAGGGTGGCCTCTCACAAGTGGCGGCAGGTTGGGAGGAAAGACAGCTATGTCTGCTTTTTCCTTCCTACACAAGTAGTCTCTTACAGTCTGAGAAGGGGGAGCATCTCAAATTTGAAGGTTGCCACCTATGAGGCCATTATTGGTAATTTACACATAGTACAATGATGTGATGCACCCATGCCCATGATCTTGGGCATCTCATAGACATACATCTATATATCTATATCTATATAACTATCTATGTAGATACATAGATATATACACAATAGATAGATAGATGATAGATAGATAGATAGATACAAGACTCAGTTATGTCCCAGGGTCTTTTCCCCCGTGAAGAACTGATACAACATGGAGCCCTTGGTTCTAACTGCTGGAGAAAATATCATCATGCTGTATTCCTGAAACAGTGACATTAGCACCAGATCTGCATCATCTGGGGTGACTTCTTTCCAAAGGCAGATCCCTGGTCCCATCTCAAGATTCTGGCTCAGTGAATCTGGAGCAGAAGCCCAGAAACCTTCATGGAACAGAAACAACCACAGGTGATTCTAGTGCAGCCAATAATGGACTCATTCTGGAATCACCATGTAGAACCACTCCCAAACCACTGAATTATTATGAAAATATAATGTTCTGGACTTCTGAAAGTCTGCGGTTTGGGAGACACCTCCCGTTAATTACGTCCTGATTCTACCAAGAAAATCTACAGCCCCTGGAAAAATTGCTGACACCTCTCCTTCCTCCCTATTTGCAATTCTTTTTTCCTTTACATTTCTTCTTCTTTCTCTCTACTTTTGTTCGTCTTCTTGCACTCCTTCTTTACTCTTACCTTTTTAAAAAATTATTTCTACTTTATTTCTCATGCTTCAGCTATGAGGGCAGATAGACTCTTCTGATATATTAGCCAGTCAAAGAGTGAGCTGACTGCTGTCCATATTCTTACCGGAAGAAAATGCATTCTTGGGAGCACAGAGATCCGTGGCCTCGGAAAGCCTCTGGGAGGCCCTGGGATGGATTGCAGTGGCTGCTACTGCATTTTCCAGTGTGTCACTACTCCCTAGTTGAATTCAGGTGAAAGTTGGGAAGTTATGCAAACTGCTGACCCATGGGATTATGCTGCCAGCAGCTCTAGCAGAAGTCCCCCAACAGCCAAGGTGCCCAGGACGAGAAACCAGTCTCAAAGCAGTCCAGCTTTCACCAAAAGCAGCATTCCAAAGCAGGCAGGCAGTAGGTGGACGCCCAACATCTACCGGGCTTGTGGACAACTAGACCCTAAGGAGAAGCTTCCACTAAGGTCGTTCCTAGTGAGACCCGGCCGGCCACGTGTGGGAGGGCAAGAGGGAAGGAGGAGGGGGCACTGGCCGATCGGCCCCCGGTACGTGCCATGGATTTACACACGCGTCGTTGCCTGTGATCTTCACCTGTGAGAGTGAGTACTTTGCCCTGGTTTACAGAAGAAGAAACTGAGATGCAAAGAGATGAAGCATAATTCTCCCAGGGTCACACCTTTGCTACATGGAGTCAACTGATGCCAAATTCAGAGCGGTTTTTATTTCACATCCCTTACACATCTCAAAGGTTCTGGCGCTGTGAGGACCACCAAGGATTCAGAGAGGGGGAGGGAGAGTTGCCTGGTTCAAATCCACTTCTCTGTGAAGATATGCTAGATTCTCCTCACATCACAAAACCACAGAGCTCAAAAGGCTGTTAGAAATCATAGTTAATATCCTCACATTTAAGATGAAGAAGCAGAGACCCGGGGATGCAACGTGCCTCGCCGCAAGTCACAGGATGACAGATAGAAACAGGACTAGAACCAGCTCTTCTAATGTGCAGGTCAGTACGTTTCTGTCGCTGTGGTGTTTTCCAAAAAGTTACCATGTTCATTTGAAAAATATATCAAAACTTCATATGTGGCCACGTAAAGCTTACCCCAAGTTGTTATCCTAGGCACAACATGAAACTAGCCCAGGACCTCCTAAAACACACGCCCCTGAATTCCTGCCTGTTAAGCTGCGTGACTGTCTCCAGGTATCTGTTCCAGTTGGAACCACCTAGAATTGCTACAGATCTGTCATCCCTTGAAGGACCTTGCCACGCAGCTGCTCCCCACCCGAGCTAGGCCTCCAGAGTTATCAAGAAGTTAGTCCTAGGAACCTCTAGCTTTAAGGTTAAAGAACCTTTTAAAAAACCTCATGCCCACTTTATGTGAATGGTTGCTGAGGTCAAGAAAATGGGAAGCCTGCAGAGTGATACCTATACTCTATAGGTCTCAAACTCAAAGTCAGAAGATGAGAGAGAAGAAGAGAGAGAGGGAGAGAGGGGGAGAGAGAGAGAGAGAGAAAGAGAGAGAGAGAGAGAGAGAGAGAGAGAGAGAGAGAGAGAAAGAGAGAGAGAAAGAGAGAGAGAGGAGGGAGAGAGACGGAGAGAGGGGGAGAGCGAGAGAGGGAGAGAGAGAGAGAGAGGGAGAGAGGGAGAGAGAGAGAGGGAGAGAGAGAGAGAGGGAG
>NW_021703786.1:34850836-34852632 GCF_005190385.1 Monodon monoceros
CAATGTGTATATGTGTGTAAATGTAAATCAATGTATATGTGTGTGTAAATGTAAATCGATGTTTGTGTGTAAATGTAAATCGATGTGCACATATGTGTAAATGTAAATCAATGTGTACGTGTGTGTAAATGTAAATCAATGGAGAGAGTCAGCGAGAGAGAAAGAGAGAGAGAGGAGGATGGGAAGAGGGAGGCAGTAGATAGAAGAAGAGAAGGAGCAAGCAGAGAGAAGGGGGCGAGCGAGTAGAGGAGAGAGAGAGAGAGAGGGCAGAGAAGGGATGGAGGTAGATGAGAGGAGATCTGATGGGAGGAGAGTGAGTAGAGATGAGGGAGAGAGAGAGAGAGATGAGAGGGCGAGGAGATGAGGGCGTGGGAGACGAGGGAGAGGGAGAGAGGAGAGGGAGAGGGAGAGGGGAGGGAGAGAGGAGGCTAGACACTTCTCAGCAACTTTCTAGTTCCCACTCAATCCTCAACCCCTGCACTGCAAGGAGTGTATATGTATATATGTGTAAATGTACAATTAGAGTGTATGTGTGTGTGTGTAAATGCAAATCAATGTGTTATGTATACATGTAAACAATAAATGTGTTATGTGTGTTTGTACAATATAAATCACCGTATGTGGGTGTGTGTAATGTTAAACCCGGGTGTGTAAATGTAAACCAGTGTGGGTGTGATAAATGTAATCAGCCGTGTATGTAAATGTAAAATCAGCGTGTGTTATATAATGTAAATCAGTGTTAAATGGTAAATCAGTATGTATAGTGAAATGTCAAATCGGTGTGTGATGTGTTAATGTAAATCAGGTGTGGTGTGTGTAAATCAATGTGTATGGTGTGTACAAAACATGCGCGAAATCAAGTGTTGTGTGTAAATGCAAACCAATGTGTATGTGTGTCTAATGTAAATCATGTGTATGTGTTGTAAATGTAACTCAATGTATATGTGTGTGTACATGTAATCAATGTGTATAATGGTGTGTAAATGTAGATCAATGTCTATGTGTGTGTACATGTAAATCGATGTGTGTGTGTGCATGTAAATCAATATGGTGGTGTATCTGTAAATCGATGTGTATGTGTGTACATGTAATCAATGTGTTATTGTGTGTACAGTAAATCATGTGTACGTTGTGTGTGTGTAATGTAAATCAATGTAGTGTGTGTGGATGTAATCAATGTATATGTGGTGTAACAGGTAAATCGATGTTATGTGTGTGTGTACATGTAAATCAATTATGTGGTGTCATGTAATCAATGTGTGCAGTGTGTGTAAATTAAGTCAATGTATAGTGTAAATGTAAATCAATGTGTACATGTGTGTAAATGTAATCAATGTGTATATGTGTGTAAATGTAAATCAATGTATATGTGTGTGTAATGTAAATACGTGTTTGTGTGTAAATGTAAATCGATGTGCATATGTGTAATGTAATCAATGTGTACTGTGTGTAAATGTAATCATGTGTACGTGTGTAAATGTAAATCAATGTATATGTGTGTAAATGTAAATCAATGTTTATGTGTGTAATGTAAATCAGTGTACGTGTGCGTAAATGTAAATCAATTGTATATGTAAATGTGAATCGATGTTATATGTGTGTGTAAATGTAAATCAATGTTTATGTGTGTAAATGTAAATCAATGTGCACGGTGTGTAAATGTAAATCGGTGTATGTTGTGTGTAATTGTAATCAATGTTTAGTGTGTGTAAATGTAAATGTAAATCAATGTGTAATAAAGTAAATCAATTGTACGTGTGTGTAAATGTAACCTCAAGTGTATCTAAATGTAAATC
>NW_021703786.1:34853970-34865321 GCF_005190385.1 Monodon monoceros
TGTAAATCAATGTGTACGTGTGTGTAAATGTAAATCAATGTGTATATGTGTGCGTAAATGTAAATCGATGTGTATATGTGTGCGTAAATGTAAATCAATGTGTATGTGTGTGTGTAAATGTAAATCAATGTGTATGTGTGTGTGTGTAAATGTAAATCGATGCTTCCTCTTTCTGTATCAGGTAACTCCTAAAGCTGATGCTTTCTTGCCCTTCTTCCTAATTCACATCAGCAGGAGTTCACGGTGCAATGACACCCAGGCAACTGAAGCAGTTTGTGCAACTGGGTATCTGAGACGTTCAGATCCACAGGATTTAGGCATAAACTTCTACGTGACCATGAAAGCCTCTGCATCTGGCTTTTAGCCCGATATGTGCATTTCTCCTTCCTACCTGTCCTTCCCAGTAATGACTTACTTGATGCAGGTATTCCTTAGTGTTTGATGGGTTCCCTGAAGACAGGAACCAGCCCGTGTGGCTTTCTGATGACTGTATCCCCATACTTAGAATGGTGTCTGGAACACAGAAGGTAGTCAGAAAACACTTTCTGGACGAATGAATAAATGTCACAGCGTGACATGATAGGACATTACGTAGCAAAATCGTTCTACTTCCACTCATGACTGGGGTCTCAAAACACAAGACTCAGTTTTCCCAATTCAGTTCATATTCAGTAAGTAAAAATTAATTAATTAAATTAAAAAATTAATTAAAAAATCAAAAATTAGTGAGTAATTAACTAAAAAATCATAAAAATGAGTGAGTAAAAATCGGCTAATACCACTGTTCATTGCTAACTAGTGCCAGATCTAAGAGAACCTCCTAAAGATCTTACGGAAAATCAATTGGGTACCTCTGCAGTCACAGATCAGGTAATAAATAATAAATAAATCAGAAACAAAGAGGAAATCCCCAACGTGTAGTGAAAATCAGCAAGCTGACCGTAGGAAGGAGAAAGGTTAATATTACTTATTTTAATATTACTTGCTTTAAACATGTTGGAAAAAAGGTGTTTGCTTATGCTTATGCAATGTGACTACAGTTATATTCATTTTTTCTTCACTCAACGTTTTGTATTTTGAATTTTCTGTAAGGCCATTTGCTACCTGGGGTGAAAAAAATGTGTTTAAAAAAAAGGAAGGGAAGGAGGGAGGAAGAGAGAGAGGGAGAAAAAGAGAAGGGGTGGGAGGGGGAGAGTGAAGGGAGGGAGGGAGGAAAAAGACCTCATAAAATGAAAAAAGACAGGCTATTTCTTCATGGCTCTAAAACCACTGATTGAAAATGGATGAAAGTCAAATCAACCGGTTGTTTTGTCTCCATGACACTAAACACTACTGGTTTTACTTCTTCAAAGAATATCTTGAACTGATTAGTTATTCTGGCATCATGGAGACACGCCACCATGTGAACAAGGAAAACAACACACAAGCAACTGGGGAGAGCCCCGGGCCCTGGGGAATGATGTCGGCTGAGTCAAGGAGACCAAGACCCAGAGCTCACTGGTGTATCCTCATCTTGAGACACTGACGTCCTTTAAAAATGTCTCCAGAGAATCAGTATGTTCCAGTCAATGGACAATATCTGAGACTTAGGAATCTGGATCCCTGGGTTCTGTTACGCATCCTTTCGACAAACAGGTCTGAGAAGTAAAACAAGTACCTCCAATGCTCCTTCTTTTCTGCAACAACTGGGATAATGATTTCTGTCCTATTTATTCTCAGCGTAAGAAAGCCTAGGTAGGAAAGTGTATAGAAAATGACACTTTCTAAGTTAGTGAAAAGTGGTATTACTGATACCGCCAATCATGATGTCCCTTCAAGAGAAGATAGAGGGGTGAAGTATGCAGACAGTACAAGAATCAGAAGAATATGAGTTTTGCTGAGACCACAGTCTAGTTAATGCCAGAGATTAAACCAACACCCCGGGACTACGGTCACCTAAGGGTCTCCATCCAGGTTGTACATCCTGACTACAGTGTGCAGATGCTCTGCCAATTCAAGTGTTAATTTCATGTCAGATGCCCACCCTTGATACGGCCAATTATTCTCCATTACAGATTTGGTTTAAAGAGTTCACAGCACATATGAATGGGATGAATAAAAGAATTACCTAATTATGACATCACCATGTGCAATCAGTGGAATATTTTAAAGTGCTGTTTTAAATCTTCAGGAGAGGATAATGTGAGAGCCCTTCTAGCTACCTGTTAAAATCTGTCGCACAGAGAAACAGCAGTGGGGTCAAGCAGAGTACCTTCTCGGTGTGCCTTTCGTCTTAAATGTACAATACTGTAGACGAACGTAAACAAAGCTGCCACCCTACACGACTGATTGGTTTCTGGAGCATGCGCTTTGCACTTACTCTTGTTTGGATTTCTTACACACAGTAATGTCTTCAAAACAGTAGGTACTTTTTAAAAAAAATTTTTATTCGGGTATAGTTGCTTTACAGTATTGTGTTAGTTTCTACTGTACAGCAAAGCGAATCAGCTATATGTATACATATATCCCCTCTTTTTTGGATTTCCTTCTCATTCAGGTCACCACAGAGCACCGAGTAGAGTTCCAAAAAAAAAAAAAAGTAGGTTCTAAGTTTTTCTGTATTTAATGACATTTAAAAATCTCTCTGAGCGAAGTAAGTCAGACACAGAAAGACAAATATATGATATCGCTTATCTGTGGAATCTAAAAAAATGGTATAAATGGACTTATTTACAAAACAGAAATAGAGTCACAGATGTAGAAAACAAACATGGTTACCAGGGGATAAGGGCGGGGGGAGGGATAAATTGGGAGATTGGGATTGATATATATACACTACTATGTATAACACAGATAACTAATGAGAACCTGCTGTATAGCACAGGGAACTCTACTCAGTACTCTGCAATGGTCTATATGGGAAAAGAATCCAAAAAATAAAAGAGTGGATATGCTTCTATGTATAATTGATTCACTTTACTGTATACCTGAAACTAACACAACATTGTAAATCAACTATACTCCAATAAAAATTTTTAAAAAAACACCTCTCAACAAATCAAAAGCGTTAAAGTAGCCGGTCTCTACTATAAATGAGAATTTTCAATAGTCTTTCATCTGAGGACTACGGTAATGAAGTTTCTACGGCAGCTAAGAAGGATACGCTTGAACCCCAGGGTTACCCGCAGTCACCGTAGTTCCTGATATCCGCCCAATCCGGTCCGCACAAACGTGCTTGTGCGGTAAGCCCCTCCACTGTCCAACAGAAACTGATGGCCGTGACTTACCAAATGCAGCAGCCAGCACCCCTGCTTTCCACAGGGTTCTATAACATGCTGATGGAGCAGGAAATAGCTATAAAAGTTCCCCTGAAATCCTCTAGGGATGTCCTGTAACATTTTCCACGGAAATGCCATAAAATATTCCACACCATTAGCTTCACTTAAAGAAACATTAGTCAACGTGCTTTACCTTCTTATAGGTGACATTCTTTTTCTTTAAATACGTGTCATTTACAAAAATAGCTTCGTTCTTTAACAAAATACATAGACGTTATTATCGCCATGGGATTCTGATTGACAGAAAGCTAATCACAGCAAAATTACATTCCACTAAAGCCAAAGTAAAATTAATCAATGAGGAGCAGAGTTGGGGTGGTAGAGTACAGAATGTGGATGAAAAATTATAAAAGGATTTTTTTTGATTTTTGGTTTTTTTTTTGGAAAATCAAAGCCCTACACTTTCAGGGGTCCATTTTCCAGTTTCAGAAAATATGAAATTTCCTTAGAAAGACTCACTGTTACCCATGTGACCCTGGAGAATTCCCAGGCCTTGAAATTAACTCCCAAGCTCCGCCTCATCTGACACCAAGAAAATATGCTGCAAATCGACCTATACTTTCCAGAGCAGGGAGTACTGTTACCACGTGGACACCACATGCTGAGGACGGCAAACAGGTGTGTGGGTGAGGCTTCCTGACTGGAGCATCTTCACGCTCCATCCCCAGATGCCTTATCCGCAGCCCGCTCCAGACGCAGGTCACTCCCAACTGGTGTGCAGCGATTTTCCACTGGGAACCCCAGGGCTTTCGCGGGGCTGCTGAAGTGCAGGATCATCACATAACAGTGCCCTCGGAGCCATGACCCCTTCGCCTTCCTGCCACTTCTTCCAGAAATCTCTGCCCTCTGCAGACTCTCAGGACCTTGCCCACTTCTGCCCAACAGCTACCTGCAACTGCAAATCACCTTGTCTGGGACTAGTGGGTCGTTGCGCCAGGATTCTGCTTAGACTTCCCCACTTCATTGGTTTTTCAAAACTCTTCTTGCCGTTCTTTGGTTGGACTCCACCGTATAAGGGGCTGAGATGATTCATCCAGCTTTGAAAGGCATTTTTTTTTTTAAGTTTGGAGAGACTAGAGCAATAGGGAGGGTGGGAGAGCTGGACCGTGGACAGGAGTCTTAGACTTGGTGCATCTGGTCATGAGAAGGACTCACTGCTGAAACAGACGCAGAAAAGGCTGAAAATGTACACAAGGAGCTGAGATCAGCTTCAGAAGACAGGCATCAAAACCTAGCTTGCAAAGCAAGAGCAGATTTGAGAATGTGACCCACTAGGAGATGCCCATCAGAAACAAGCAAAGGCAGTGTCAAGCACATGGCGAAAAAAGGTAAAATGTATTAAAAGAATGAGCTTGAAAGTCATGATGAGTACATGGTGCTTTCTAGACAGCTTTATATGAACCGTGAGCTAATTGCATCCAACAAGGAAAGCTGGGGCCTAATTGTGTCACTCTACCAGTTTGAGCCTTCGGAGTGTGTTGTATGACATGATCTAAATTAGGGATCAGGAAAGATAAATATATATATAGACAGAAGGACTAAGATGTGAAAGAGGACAAACTAAACACCCAAGCTGCTCCCAGGATGCTCAGAGCCCTGATATCCAGCAAGACGACACTCAGAGAGGGGCACGTCATCTGTGATTGTGCCAGGGCCTAAAGCCAGCCTCCCTGGCACAGGTCTTTCTCTTGAGGCTGACGCAGCTCATCTAGCCACCCATCTTACGTGTAAGATCAGAACTGTGGTTTATTAATTTACACGGAAAAAGGAAGGAAGCGGTCTCAGAAACTGAATTACCTACTTGTGAATGAATAGTGTGAACTATCCCTGTTCAAGGTTTAACAAAGTTAGCCAAGAGTATTCATCAGGCCGACTGGCGAGCGTATACTGTTACTAAGGATAGTTAACAAGCGGTCTGAATGTTCCATGCACTCAGCCTAAGAAAACACAACACAGCCACCTCGACAACGGGGATGGACTTGCCAGTGAGTCAAGAGTGTTGTAAGTCCATCTACTAAAGTTTCGTCCCCACCCAGACAGCATCTGAAAGAACACTGCCAACATTTGACTCTGTGAATTTTTTGTTTGCGTTGCTCACGTGTCTGTTTGACGTATGCTCTTTAATACATTTCATCAGGCCACATGGAATTCAGTCTTCTAAGCTGAAGAGTCTTGCCTTCCCCCTCACTTGTCTTTACCCAACTGTGCTGTGATCTATGTAATAACAGACTGATTTAAAAGTTCGACTCCTAGAGATCAATCTCACATCTCTATTTTCCAAGGCTTAGGAGGAAGAAGGCTGGCGAAGGTACTTCACCATAGTTCTCAAGTGCTGGAACAGAACTGCCTGGCTTTCCTTCTTATTTAAAAAATTAATGGGATTTTTTCAAGGCCTATTATTGCACTTTCTCATTTATATGTTCATATCAACAGCCCCCGAATCATTTTAGTCCTCCCAGGATGCTGGAGGCGGAAAGGAAAATGTTCTCTTTATCAAGGTCATTAACGAATTCACACTAACAAAGGAACGTTATCTGTGTTACGTTCAATATTTGGAGAAGCAAAATTGTGAGCTTCTCTACAGAAACCCTGGCAAGTGATAATCAAAAGTATCGAGGAAACAAATGAGAAAAGAAGATAAGTTCTGCAAATCACTTTCGTGTTTTAGAAAGCTGGAGTTAAAAGAGTGGGACAGAGTTGAGGCAAACTCCGAATCACACAATGGAAAAACGCTGCATCGAAGATGAAAGGCCCGCCTGCTAGAGAGATAATGCCAAATTTGATGAGAAAATACATTACATTTCCTTTCCTTTGAAACCTTAGTTGATATTTTCCACTTTTGCTGGAAAGAAATAAGCTCTAAGATGTCACTCAGCACTAGAAGAGAGGAGCCTCCCTTTCCAAATGCAAAAGCACGGAGGAAGTTCCTACATGTTTTCTTTTCTATGAAGTACAAGCCCCTGCAAAGTTGAAGATCAGCTCACAGACTGTGAAAAATCTGCTTTGGGTCTTTTGTTGTTTGCCTGTGAACATTTTTCTCTTTATGGAAAACTTGTTAAGGGGCTGGAGGTGGGAGAGAGAAGTGGATGGAAAGAATGAACTTTCTCGTTCCTTTTAGACGGGTCCTTTTCCTCTGGCCGTTTGCTTGGCCCTTGCATTTGTACTCACCGTTTACCAGGGCATTCATTTATCAACAGTTCACCTCTGACCTTTCTCTCGCTAACCGACATAGATTAGCGAACAAGCACACCAACTTTCCCAAAATAATAACGGCTCTCACCTTATCCAGTGACGGCCCGTGGGCATTCCCTGCTCTCCGACAATTTCTCCACCAAGCTGAGTTAAGGTCCCAGCTCCCTCTTACTGGGTCCTCTTGGAAGCATCACGAAGTTTAACCTGTCAGCTTCTGGCTCTGCGCTCTGTGCCCAAGGTCAGCTTCACTGAGGGCTCCCCCTGCAGTCACACCGGGGCCCCCTAACTTAAAAAGCCTCTGTTGTTATTACCAACTTGAAATTCTGAATTAGTTCTCAACAAGGAGCCCCACAGTTTTATTTGCACTTGATCCTGCAAATTATAGAGCCGGTGCTGTTCATGACTATGTTTCCCTGACTGAGAGCTAAAAGCACAATTGCATTCCTGACCTGATCCACGCCAGTCTAATAGGGCAAAACACACACGGCTGGTCAAGAAAGCGCCTGGGTTCATTAAAAAGCTGAGCTCAGCCAGCCACAGCTCCAGCCCGCACAGGCTTGTCACATTCGTCAGGTATTCAAGAGCATGCATTCATTTGCTTGGTCACTGCTCTGAGCAAACTAGAGGCCTCCAGCCCTGTCACATGCTAACATCGAGGAGAACCAGAGACCGTGATTTGCACTAATTGGAAAGTTGTGTCCGGACCTTGGCCCTTGCTCCCAGAAAGTTCAGGGCAAAACTCATGAATTCCAGGAATGCACGGAAAGAGAACCAAAGAGCAAAATTGGACTTCTACCTAAGTTTAGAAATCAAAGGCTACTGATCTAATCCTTTAGCTGAAATCCTTTATTAGAAATGGCAATAAAATCAGGTTAATCAACTAGGTGCCTTTACACAATCATTTCATGTTGACAAGAGCCAAGAGCTCATGAATAATATTATTTCCTGGCTTGGAATAAAGGTGCCTACCTTGTTTCTGCTGGGGAAAGATTCCCCACCCTCCTCCGTTTTCCTGTGTCACTTCCCTCTCCTCCCCCAGATATCCATAATTTGAAGCAAACGATACCTTTTTCTCATCTTTCTTACTTTTTACATCTGTAAAGCATGTTAATGGAACTATAACTGTTGCTTGCCTGTGGAGGATTCCAGGGAATTACGGCTTGTAGCAGATTTGCATCTGAAGAATTTAGGACCAAAGGATGCTGCGGGGCAAGCGTTTCAGAGTGGACCGACCTCACTCGCCAACCTGATCACACAAGTGTAACTCAAAATTCTAGTGCAGACCCAGGTTAAAATCCTACCCCACAATTAGGGAAATCCAGATGCTGACTGGACATTGGACGGCATTAAGGAATTATTACTTTAATTTAGGCATAAGGCAGTATTGTGACTATATTTTTAATAAATATCTACCGTTTGGAAATACATACAGAAATATGATATCTGGGAATTGTTCCAAAATAACCCAGTTGTACAGGAGGCTGGAGAGGTGGAGGAGAACAAGACTGCTATGAACTGATAATTTTTGAAATCAGGTGACGGGTCAGGACAGTAAATTGTAATATGCTCTCAACTCTTCTATACATACGACACTTTCCATAATAAAGCTTTTGAAAAGGTGTTTCTTTGTATCCTGTATTTAGTCGGGTCCTACCACTTCTTAGCCGCGGAACATTAGGCAAACTGCTCTCTGAGCCTATTTTCGTCTGTGTAGTTTTCCTGGTCTGAGCTCCCCCTTGGAGTTGTGAGAAATGACGGGGACAGTGCATATACAGTGACCAGTAACAGCGGAGAGAAGGAAAGGGCCCCTTCACCATGGCCCAAGGACTTCGACCAGCTCAGGGTGTCCTTCAGTGGGACCTGCTACTGGCCCTCAGCTGAGCAGACTCCTTTCTTTGGTCTACATGTCAGCCAGAGTCTACACAGAAGTTCCAACTTCTGCTCATTTCATGAAACCAGTTAGGGCTTTAAGAATTCTGCTTGCTGTGGAACGCTAGAGTCTTAATCTCCTGCAAGAAGTCCCTTCCGACTGCCACCCCTTTTCAAAAGAACACAAATATATATTTGGATTTTCCATAAACAAGAACACGTGCCAAGCAGGTTTGTGCAGATTGTAGAAGAATGTCCCTTTGATGCAGATCCTGAGAATACATCACCGAATGACTGTACTTGAGAAACAGCATCAACGAGAGCTCTCTTACCAAACCAGTTTGGAGTTGCCGCTGCCTATGAAGAGCTAACGTAACAGACAGGGTTACAGAGGGAATCAATGAATGTCTCGAGAGTACTGACCTTCTGACCATTTTTTAATTAACATGCCGTTTCACCCAACAGGGAGCTGAATCACTCTGCACATCACTGGTGCAAACAAAAGGGAACAATAATATAATAGCATTTACCTAGTGGACCTTCTGCTATATGCTGAATTTCCCTAAGAGAGGTGAACCAGTGTAAACAAGTACCGTGTTCTTCAGAGAAAGCTGATAGAGAGGATTGATTCTAAGTGGGAGGCTTTCTTCATTTAAGTTACAGAGAAAGGTATTTGCTGGTTATTCACCCTTAACTTCCTTGTCTCCTCCACTTCCTACAATTCTTGTGGACCTTAACTCCAGCTCCCAGATACTAAGTTCTGGGGGAAAAAACAGGCTCCTCGCAGGAATTCTTATCTCCCCAAAGGGGCATCCCTCGAAAATAGCCTTTAAAACTAGGAAGGTTTGCTTTTGTGCAAGAAGTATTAGCTTTACGAATTGCAGTATTGTCTGCAGTAGTCAATAGTTAAAAACACAGAGAATGTCATCAAGGACGGGATAAAATGAGTTATAGTCACATCACAGAGCACTCATCAAAAATGACCTGGAGGATTTTCCTGAGGTATCACTGAGTACGAAGAGGAATACTGCAAAAGACTCTGTCATATGATCCCATTCTGACATCACCTAAGTACAGAAAAAAGTACTGAAGAACACACATTAGGGTGTTATCATGGCTTTCCAGTTGGGGTGTGCAGACTGAGCTGGAATGGGAGGTACTGGTGTTAGGAGGATGGACATGTGTCCATGATAAAAACGCAAACTGCCATGTGTGGTATAATCCCATGTAAGGAAAACTTTCTGTGTGTATGTGTCTATGTGTGTCTGCATATTTGCACACATGAGAGCATGCATGTGTATGCATGCACACAAGAAGAGATTCATGAAGGGATAAACACCTAGAAGCTCACAGTGGTTGTTGTAGGGTAGCAGAGTTCCAAAGGACCTTGACTTCCTTATTAAAGTTTTTTGTTTTTGTTTTGGCGCTATGCGGGCCTCTCACTGTTGTGGCCTCTCCCGTTGCGGAGCAACAGGCTCCGGACGCGCAGGCTCAGCGGCCATGGCTCACGGGCACAGCCGCTCCGTGGCATGTGGGATCTTCCCAGACCGGGGCACGAACCCGTGTCCCCTGCATCGGCAGGCGGACTCTCAACCACTGCGCCACCAGGGAAGCCCTAAAGTTTTATATATTGTTAGATTTCTTTACATTAAGTATATCATATGGCATTTATATTATGAAGGAAGGATAAAGTCTAATGGATCATTGGAACAAAAATGGTATCTGTTCAGGCCCAAATCAACAGGTAATTGTTGAGCCTTCTAGTAATTTCCTGTTGCTGCCCACATTGCTTGCCTTGTGGTCCCCTTTCCCCATCTTCAAGGCCAGCAATGCAGTGTCTCTCTGACCCTGCTTCACTGTCACGTCACTTCCCCCGAGTCTCTTCTGCCCCCTCTTCTGCTTTGAAGGATCCTTAGGATCGCATTGGGCCCAACCAGATAAGCTAACACAGTCCTCCTGCTTTAAGGTCAACTGATTAGAATCTTAATCCGCAAGTGTCATTCCCCTTTGCCGTGTTCTTTAAAATTCACAGGTTCGGGGATTAGGAAGGAGACAGCTTTGGGGGACGGGGACATTATTCCGCCTTCCACAAGCGTCTTTGTCCTATGTGCTAGCACCGTGCTGGGCACTGAAGTATGAAGGAAACAAACAGAATACGCACCTTCAAGAAAAATTACGCCATCAACCAACATTTATGAAGGGTTTCCTGTGTTCTGAGTATTACTCCAAACACCATACATATGCATTCATCTAACAAACATCAAGCCATCTACTATGCATTGAGCGGTCTCTTGGTGCCAGGGATGCACAGTAAATAAAACACAGAAAAGTCCTTGCCCTCATGGAGAAGACACTAAACAGAAGAAAACGAATGTACTCGTCAACAAAATTCTATGAGGTGGGTACTTTATAATTCCCATTTACAGAAGAGGAAACTGCGGCCCAGAAAGGTAAATCATTTCCTTAATATTCTGGCAAGTGGTAAAGCTGGACTTCAAAGGTAGGTAGTCTCTCTCCAGAGCCCAAACTCTTACCATTATAGTATGACGCCTCCTACAGTTCGATTTTGCCACCCCCAACGGTCCCAACTAGAGTGGGCCGAGTCGGACACTGTAACGTAGGAAACTCTGATGCAGAGACACACCTGGATGGACTGCTAGACTGATGAACTGAGAGAAGTACTCAGAAGGCAAGACTTGGTCCATTGAAACCCACCCTTGGCGGCTCCACTCAGCAACCCAGGCCAACTCGTCAACGTGACCTTCCTTTCTCCTCTGCTTTTACTTCTGTCCTAGCATTATCATCAGAGAATGGTAACCCCTTGGCGTGGGAAGGGCTTTGAGATAACTCTAAATCCCCTTTAAACTGAGAACGAGCTACAGCCTGTGGCTGGCATCTCTATTTCCGAATCTAAACTGAGATCTGTAAAGCCACCTATCACATTTCTACTTCTTTTTCTCCCTAACCTTTCTG
>NW_021703786.1:34865331-34933668 GCF_005190385.1 Monodon monoceros
AATTCCTACGGGATGTAGGCTTTGAAATACCAGGACTGCAAGGGCAATTAACTTTGGCAAAATAAGGGGCACACCAAATTTCCTGAGAAACTCATAAGCGTCGTGTAATTCGAAGTAATCGGACATCTATCAAAGGGGTTCGTACCGTAACCCCCCTGAGAGACCAGTATAATCTACTGGTTTAATTCCCCAGAAATACAGAGCTCAGGCTGACCGGCTTAGCCCTCAGCCTGCCGAGTAAAGCAAAGCCTGACCTGCTGGCAGCCTTTAAGAGTCTCCTCGGGCGCCGCTGGCCCACGGGACACCTTTGCAGTCTTTTCCATTGACTTGCGCCCAGGATGAATCACAGAATCTCTACCTTTACTCCCTGCTTCAGGAGACCTCAAACTTCCCCTTCAACAATCCCCACCTCTTTGGCAGCGCCAGTGTTGTGAATGAGTAGCTGCTGGTATAAAGACGTGGTTTTTCCTGTGTGTCTTACTAACGTCACAGAAAATCATCCCTATGGTTGTAAAAGAGAATACCCTCCAGTCGAGTGCCCTACTGTCAGAAAGAGGAATGAAGACATGGCTCCAAGACCAACAAAGATGCCCAGACACACACTGTGCTTTTAGTTTGATGCTTGGATGCCCTAGATGCCCCCCTTTCAGCCCCTTCCTCAAGGTTACTTGGAAACCAAGCCTCCTGTGTCCCCACTAGATGGTCTGAATCTGTTGCCACTGCTCTTCATTTGCTTTCAACCTTCCTGGTGGATTAAGGACAAGAGTGCACCATATTCCAGGTCGTCACCAATAGTCTCCACATGGGCTCAGGCAATTAGAAACGTCCCTCCTGTTTCACAATGTGGTTTTATTTGATTGACTATCTGGGTAGCACTGGAGGAAGCTGTGTTTTTTTAGTTCCTTTCAGCTATCATGCCAGCCCCACTATAATATATTTCTTTATCAAACTATCTGAACCAAATGTTAGGAAACTGCACGGAATGGTTTGGGCATTAGCTCCTTCTACCAGGACTGATCCTTAAAATCAAAAGTGAAGACTGTCCTTGTCTTGCTTGTTTCTCACTCTGTTTGTCAGATTATCCATTTGTTTTTATCAAAGGCTATCAGAAATTCTCTTTAGTTTGCAAACACAGACCCTTCTCGAAAAGTAGCGATGCTGGTTTCCTGGATACCAGATCTGACATTTGCGAACAGACATTGGTTTTCCACACTATATTTTAAAGAAATTGTTATATCATTACCCACGATTTACTCCACTCAGAGGGACCTCCCAGGCATTGTTAAGTGAAGCTGGCCTGAGCCAACTTTGAAAAGTCATAATGCCCTCCTAGTACTGACTCAGGGACATTTTATCCATTCTTTCTCTGGAAAAAAGACCACACTGCTTTCCTTTCATGCTTAAAAGCTCAACACAAATCACTAAGCAGTGTTAGGGCTAACAGGTCCAGCAAAGGCCGTCCCTTCAACAGCCAGGCTCAGCGAAGGTGCGTCTGCCGTGGCCAACAAAGTGCCCAGAACTGAAAACAGCTGTTGGCTGCTCTGTCCCAACCTGTTCATATTGTGAAATGAACGATTCCAAACACTTCATTACCTATAGGTACTAGAGATGCTATTTACAGGTACATTACCACTTACATATGATTTAATTTAATGTCTTGATTCCACCGGGAAAGTGCCTAATCCATAGAGTACCAATGATTTATCACAATCTCTAGATATTTATAGTATTGCTAACATTCCAAAAAAGTTAAAGCATCCTTTTCCAAAGGTGCTTAAAAGGAAACAACAGCATGTAACCGCTTAGTGGGGAAGAAAAGAAAGTAGGAGAGAAGAGTACTAGGTATTGATGTCTTGCTTACAAACACATAAGAGCTTGAAAAAAAAAAAAAAGTTTTGCAATACCCAGAGCTCCTGCTTTGGGCATAATTTATGAGACTCTGGACAAGTTAATAGCCTGCCTTTGCTGTTGGCTTTGCTTTGACTTACTTCCCAGCTGACTCACTGATTTCTGGGCTCCAATGCCAAGAGAACACCAAGGCTGGTAGCACTAGATAAATTAGTCGATGACTCTCTATCACTGCCACCCACCAGGACTCTGAGCAAAACTGCAAAGTACAAGAAGTCTGAGTGCTTCAATTCAGTTTTTTCTTTGACCAGTTTCTCAACAGAAGGAAGAGTATCCTCGGGGCATGACAGGTCTTTGTGTGGTCCTGTCCTCTGCACTAGTAGGATGGTTAGCATCCACGGCTCAAGGCACCAAATGATAGAAGCGCCCCCCCTCCTGTACACGTGTGCGCACACACACACACGCGTGCGCACACACAAGCCTGTATTCAGCCATATAACACAGCTCCAAACTGCTAAATACTAGGCCTTCCGCTGTCTTGTAGCTGTTCGTAGCTGTCCAAAGTGCCCGCCCAAAGCGCTCCATTCTCCCAGAGTTTCTTCCCATGTCCAAGCCTCCCCTCCTCACACACAGATGTCGAAATCCTGGTGAAATGCCCCAGGCAAATAGTTCCGTACAATCTCTGTTGAATTAAGGGTTAAGGCCTGTTCTGCTCCCTACTATCTGTTAAAGACATAAGCAATTTAATGATACAATTAAAATAATTAACAGTAAAGTCTCAATGACGAATAGACTTCACCTTTTTAGGTGCAACTGTACATGAAAGAGAAATGTCTCCACCCTTCCTCTCTCCCAACACCCCCTACATGCGCGCGCGCACACAAGATACAGAGTCAAGAACGCAAGTCTCCATTTATCAGAGGTTGACGGCTCCCCATACTGTGGAAAACTTAGGAAACTCTCTTTCTGGTTATGAAAAATAAATAACCTCACAATCTCCTTCCTCCCGTGTCACTGAGAAAACTAGAGCCAGATTAGAGCCATTATTTTCTCATTCTCAAAGAGAAAGGCAAAGAAAGTCAGAACTAAGGGAGAAGGAACAAAAGGCCCTGAATCTTCAGTTTATACGTAAAATTCCTGGGTCTCTCTCACTTTCCTTGTGACACCCTAACCAGAAACCCAGGACATAGCTTTCCTGCAAATGTCCTGAGGTTCAATTTTATTTGGCTGCGAAGGAAAAATGTAGTTTTATTCAAGTTTTATTAAATGCAGTCCCTCCACCCATAAAAATTATAATAAAATCCAAAGTCCACGGATATGGCAAGTAATATCGCCCTTGGGAACAAGTACATAAAATTTTGGAGGGATAAAAAGACATGGCTTTCATTTTATAAAAAGCTATGGTCAGAGCTTTCTCCTTGTGAAACTGCATTGCTGTCTTCAGAATTACTTCACAAATACTCAGAGAAAACATCAGTGATTTGAGCATCTTTTTTTTCTTGGAGGGTCTCAGTCCTACCGTGAAATGGAATAACTGAGTGGCAAGATAAGAAACCAGTGTGTTCTCTGAGTTATCTTCCATCTGTCCCTGAGAATGGGCACTTTGACATCACCGACAGTCAGTGAGAGCAGAGATGGGCTGTGGTAAGTGAAACCACAGCTGGAGGAAACGCACCAGATACTGTTGGTACTGTTTCTCTCGAGGTGTCATCCAGCAGTGGCGCAATTCACCAAGCACTCTGGTGTAAGTAGCATTCAAAAGACTAAAGCCCTCCCGTGCAAGAAGAACACAGGCAGGTTACGCGGTTGTTCCTGGAAAACCTGTACCCGAAAGAAACATCACCACCCCCCTGCCTAGAGAGGCCAATCATAAAAACCCGTCCACGCTGTTTAATTCAAGCTCTATGATTTGCTCCTTTGAGGAAAATCCATCTTAAAGCTTACGGCTATTCCTAAAGACACTCGTAAAAATGACTTCATCTAATTGTGGATCCCTCTAAACTCGGTGATTCTGTATTATAATTAGGAGACTGCTATAAATCATCCTTTGCAAATGGAAATTACAGGTCACCGGCTAATTAAAATGTTCACTTATCCAGGCTTCAGCATAGACCGTGAGTAAAATGTAACACATTAAAATCGTTTCCTCATTATCATTTTATGTGAGTATCTGTGTACACATGTGTGTGGAAAAATTTTTATTTCTTTTTTTATCGTACTGTAAAAAGCCACGAGGAGAAGACACAGTATCAACTTGGCTTATTCTCATTAAGCCATCAAGTCCTATGCTTTAAAATGTTTTAAAACACATCTCGCATTAACTTAGAAACACCAAAAAAGTATAATAATTATATAATGAGCACCCATGTACCCACCACCCAGTTTAACGAATAAAGCAATATCACACAGCTGAAACTCCAAGAAGCCTCTTTGCAATTATCAGAAGTTAACCACCACTGTCAATGGATTTGTTATTCTGACGCATTTTTTTGCACTTTTGGTGTCCACATTACTCACATACGTGTCTCTACACTATATGTAAGTGGCATGTTTTTACCTTTTTGTGGCATTATATCATATCTTTGTCTTTTGATGCTCTGTGCTATACTTATGAGCTGCATCCTGGTATCGTCTTCCATGGAATAATACGTAATAGTGGAAGAACAAGAAGTAGGGACGATCTGTTGTACTTGCTCATTACTAGTGCCTTATTTTCAGCCTCTCCACACTTTATACTTGGATCGTTATCACACTTTTCTCACTGGCCTGCCTGCCTTTAGTCTTTTCCTAGACTAAAACAATTTCCATTAAACCACGAGGCACAAATTTGAAACATCAAGACACTAAGATGTGCAAAAATATTCGGTGAATCCCTGTCCTTTCCCACATCGGGTCGAAGCTCCTGTGTCTAACTTTCAAAACGGATTGCAGTGTCATGCCCATATCCTGCAGCCCCCCACGGAGGTCACCTGCAGCGTCACTGGGCAGTTCTCACACACACTGGTGGTGTCCTACCTGAACCATCTGTTACTCTGTCTACCAGAAGGCTCTGGCTACAGGCGCAAGCTCAGCCCACGGTTGGTCAGCCCAGAAGTGCCAGGAGTTATTGCTCTAGGCAACCAGTAGGGACTGAAGCTGGTGGAGAAACATCCAGCTTTCTTGCCAACAGGGGGATGACCGGCAGGATGAAGCTCCCGTGGTCCATGGCACCCCGTTTATTAACATACTTTATTGGCTTTCCTTCCTTTCTACCTCCTCTATCTACTTTCCACATGTGCCTGCTGGGTTCAACTCCAACATAAGCTACTGGTACTTGAGCCCTCGTCCCAGAGTCTGCTTTTTAGACAATTGGATAGACAGCCTCAGGAGAGACACTGGAAGTGGATCACTCGCCAAACGGCAAGAGGCCTCCTATTGCTGATGACAAGTGTGTGGGGGGGGGGGGTGATAATCCTGGCCAGCTGCAGGCTCACAATTACTAAGATGCTCATCTGTGGTGGATCAAGTCCAGGCAGAAGAGGAAGCACTGGCTTATGCATTTTCTCTAGTTCTGGAGAGATATAAGAACAGTGACAATTATAAAGATTGTAGAGTTGGGTAGCTTTTGTTAAATATCCTGGAAGCCTTAAAGAAAGAGAATTACATGCTGAGACAGCCAGCTGTCAACTCATGGCAAGGCATGGGAGCCAGAAAGCCTACAGGCAGCTTCGGAGAAACCTACATATCCTGCAGCCAGCAGGCAAGCTGTGCCGAAAACGAGGCCCAAGCTTTGTTCTTTGGAGCGGTGGAGTTCCAAAGGAGCCCGAATTTACAGTGCAAAACATCTCCTGTATGAAACTCATAACCCTAAAAAGGTGGCAACAGGACCTTGAGACTTGGGACAGGGATTTTGGAGGGTGGGTGCTTTTAGAAAATTGGAACTTCCGGAGTCCCATGAAGCATCCAGGTGTTGAGAAGCCGTCTCTTGTCGTTGCCAGTGAAAAACCGCATCCTGGGGCCTGAAGACTCTCGTCTAAGGAAGATGTCTTCCAAGATGTTGTCTGGCGTCTCAAGATGTTCCTTTGGCTCCTCTTGTTGTTTCTAGCCCAATAACTAGGATCAGTGCTCAGCAAAGCCCACCTGGGCAAGTCTACTCACTGCTATGGGAAGAAATGGATTATCATCAAAATTGTTGAAGGATATGGCTTCTCCATACCTGTGGCAGCTAGGAGGAAATGCCTGGAAATTGATGTTGGGGATACAGGACTGGAGGCTGGGAGTATACAGCCAGAATATAAACCTGGGTAGGAGGGAATTTTCCACTAAAGGGCTACTCTCCCATGTCTTAGGGTTCAACATCCTGGCAAAGACACCTGGAGCCTGTCTCAGTACATCGTTGGAATGGTCCTTTGACGCTTAGAGAGGATGATGTTCTATAGAGGAAATTAGGTGGAGATGCCAGGCTGTCTTGGCAAAGTATTAAAGAGATCAAATGGCCCAGTTTTTGCAACAGGTTGATACCCTGAGTATCGGGGAGCTATCCTTCAAAATGTGGTATGTACTTTAATCAAACAGTCCATTTTACAATGCTTTGTGCCTGTAGCTAGTACATGGTCTTAGAACCAAAGCTTTTGTTTACCACATTAGAAATTAAAGCTGAGAAGTTTATAAAAAATGTCTTTATCTGTTAAAATATAAACTTATTCCATGGTAACATATTTTATTAATAATAAATGTATTTTTCCCAAAAAAATTTAGTGAGAAGAATGCAATTGTTTTACATCTTGTAAATCTCTTTCATGTCTGGCCTAATTAAAGACTAAAATTGCAGGCTCTCATAACTACTTTTGCTTTTACTCTGTCGTGATATGTCGTTTTGGTTAAAGTGGTTTAAAAAAATGGAGGCTCCCAGGTAATGCAGGAAAATGGAGGAGTCTTTTGATGACCTTTTTATATGATTGTGGAAATTCACCTTCAGCACTACACCAAACTGGACAAGTGGTAGTTTCTTAAAGTTAGTTTCACTGTGATACCTGAACCCCTAACAATGAACTTTCTGTACTTTGCTTCATGAAGAGTCACTGGTCTAAATACCTTTCACTTGGATGGATCTTTTACCCATATATAATTCTGTATCATCAAGCCTTGGTTATTTGGAAAATATTAGTTCAATGGGATTTGCAGATTTTCTGAATGCTAACACATTTTCATTAGGCAACATCCAAAATCACGTTCATTAATATCACCTCCAATCTCATCAGAAAAGTCTTCAGGTACTGGGAAACTTAATTAGGCTCATGGTGGCACATACTTGTTTTCTAAAGATTCAGATTGTTGCTTGAGGCTCATATTTTTAATCACTGGTTAAAAAAAAAAAGTACTGTCAGTTGTTTTCCTTGACATTATCAGGGTCGCTTCATTTATTTTCAAAAAAGTTCCTGTCAAAACCCCATAGATTTTCTGTCAGCTGTTCTTTTCAACAGAACATCCCATTAAAAAAAAAAAAAAAAAAAAACTAGTTCTGTTTGCAACCATCACACAAGGGCTTCTCCTCAAGACAATCACTGGAGTTTGACAGGCAGCAGAGTGCTTTGTGCGTGCTTCATTTCATCACACAGTATATTACAAAGATCTGTTCTCACTGCCTTGGTCTGTGCTAAGGCACCAGCAGTTTTCTACTGTTGCTTTTGTACCATCAGTGTAAATGTCAACACAACAAAAACACAAATAATGCTTAGTATTATTATAAAAATAGCTTTGACTTCGTGGACTTCTGCAAGGGTCTTAGGGACCTCCAAGGGTTCATGAACCACATTTTGAAAACAGATGCTCTATGAAAAGGAAACAGTAACAGGAAGGAGAGAAGATTCCACGGCAGTGATTCCATGGAGGAAAGATGTAGGGAAGGCTTTCAGAGTGATGATCACTAAACACTAGACCAGGGGTCACATATGGGTCCAATGCTGTCCAGAATTACTAACTGAATAATCCAGGGGTTTACCCTCTGTAATCGGGGGAAACAACCACACCTTCTCTATGGGTGGCAAAAACAGGGCAAAATTACGGCCCCAGTCATAGAAGGAAGAAGAGACGTACGCTATCGCCCAGAACGTCAAAGGCTATCAGGCTACACAATTAAGATTCCGAGAGCGGCAGCCACCGCTGTTTCCTTCCGCCCAAGAAAATGAGAACAATTCGCACTCCCACACAGACACACACCTAGAAGAGCTCAGACGCCCTTTAAGGCTGCCCAAAGTCGGCCATTTCTAGCAGAGGGAACAGGTGCGGAGTGGTACAACAGGGGCAAAAAACTGCTCAATTTTTCTGGCCACACTCCACACACAGTAACATGCACAAGGGCATCGGCGGGGCCATGGTCACACAGGGCGCGCTGCTCTCTGCCCCAGAACACCGTTCCTTACTTTCAGTTTAACTTCTCACGGACCCTTCCAGTTTACCAATAATATAATTACCTTATTTTATAAGTGTCTAATGATTCAGTTAGGATCTCCACAAAGTGTTTCTTCGATAATTGAAACCAAATAAAAAAATATCAATGTGGCAATTTAAATACCCACCTGCTAAAATTAGTTTCAACTTCACCCATTCAGGGTCACTGAAAACTGACACAGGGTACACCTTGCCTCTCACTCCCCAGGCTTATTTTTCACATCTTAGCCCTCCTCAACGTGTTTTTTGTTTCCACTGATAAACCAATTGATCTAACAGAAATTAGTAACCCAAAATAAAATTCTCTTAGCTGTAAATAAATAAATAAAATACATGTTATATGAAAATACTGAAAACAAACAGAAAAGTAAAGATTATTCATGTTCCTATCATTTTTAATGAAATAACATAAGAAGTGAAAATACCCTTCCTCTCCATACTAGCCCAGAAAAAAAAAGTTAACGGTTTGAGACAACATCCTCAATATTACAATACGGATACAGATATATCTATCCACGCACATGTGCAAGTTTAGAAAAGAAAGAACGACACCAGGAAGGTTATTTTATATTCTAGGTATGTTCCACCCCCCACTCCTTTTTACCACCTAACAATTTCATGGATATATTTAGTCTGTGTATGTACTCTCCCTACGAGTCAACTGTTTCTCTATTGAAAATATTTTCTTTGGGGTAAAACAAGAAGAAAGAAAGAGGGACAAGGGAAGACAGAGAGAGAGACAGAGAGAGGGATTTAAAATAATAAGCTAATATTTACTACATACCATATCTCCTCTCATTGCTAAATAAATACACATATTAGTATCCCAGTTTTACCAATGAGGAAAGTGAAGGAAACACAGAAGAATTAGGTATCAAACGGTACAGTCGACCCTCAGAGGATCATGTCCCTTATATAAAATGGCGTCGCATTTGTATATAACCCACGTACATCCTCCTGTACACTTTAAACCATCTCTAGACTGCTTAGAATACCTAGTACAATGTAAATGCTATATGCAAAGAGTTGTGAATAGAATATAAACGGCATGTAAACAGTTGCCAGAGCATGGCAAATTCAAGCTTTGCTTTTTGGATTATTTCCCCACAATATTTCCGACGCCCAGTTACTTGAATCCAAGGATGCAGAACCACGAATCAGGAGGCCCGACTATGGTGTTCGGACAAATCTTTTTTTTTTTTTGCAGTACGCGGGCCTCTCACCGTTGTGGCCTCTCCCGTTGCGGAGCACAGGCTCCGGACGCGCAGGCTCAGCGGCCATGGCTCACGGGCCCGGCCGCTCCGTGGCACGTGGGATCTTCCCGGACCGGGGCACGAACCCGTGTCCCCTGCATCGGCAGGCGGACTCTCAACCACTGCGACACCCGGGAAGCCCCGGACACATCTTAGACGTTCTCCTTCTAGAATCTCGACGCTATCTCTATACTATTCTATCCCTTAAGAAGAAAGTAATCAATGCATCAGCTCTCACGGCAAAGAAGTCGCATCACACTTGGCTTTTAAAGGAGAAAACATTTAGGATGTATTTTTACCAAACACTTTCGGGACATACAAGGTTTTTCAAAGGAATATCAGTCTTCAATAGAACGCGTCCTGGGACAGTGGGTCTGGAAGCTCCACACGCTGTAAATGGAAGGTCTGATGCTGTTTAAGCTTCTGCTCTTCCCTCTTCCTTGACACCTCCTGAAAGTATGTCATTCAGGCCTTTTGCTCTGGGCTTTGAACTAAGACTGAGTTGGGAGACAAGACATTTCAGGAAAACCTAGAAACTTTTGCTTGGAACATCAGCTCTATCCTGAGGTTTGCAGCATTCTTACCGAGGCCAGCCACCTGCCCTGGAGACCCAGGTCTTAATTCTCACCCTTATAACTTGAAAATAAAGAAATGCTTCCCTCTTCTCTCTAATCCTCAAAACTAGGCAAGCTGGGGCATCTCTGGCACTGAATGGAGACGCTCCACTCGATCTATGAGAATCCGTTTCTCAGGAACCAAGACTATATGTTTCACAAGTGTACAGCAGGCGAGTTGATTCCCTGCTGGACGTAAAGTGAGAAGAAATTGAAATCATTTTCCTCCATGAACACCGACCAAGTCACCCACCCCCACAAATACCCCATGCTTTATGGGAAAGGAGGCAAAAGTAAGAGGATGACAAAGAGAACAAAGTAGAGTGAAAAGAGGAAATGTCAGGGAAAACAGATGGGGGAGAAAGAGGAGAGTTGTAAGAAAAGTCATCGAAGATACGCTAAGGAGGGCATGGGAAACACTGAAGGTTGCCTGTCCACTTTCATTTCTCCCCTTTCCCTGCTTGGCAAAGACCTGACTTTGTTCAGGTGTCTAACTGTCCCCACCCCCATCTCACTCCATATATAAGATTCAAAAGACAGTCAAATGACACAAAGGAACTTATCTACAAAACAGAAACAGACTCAGAAAACAAACTGATGGTCACCAAAGGGGAAAGGAGGGGGGATAAATTAGGAGTCTGGGATTGACATGTACACACTGCTATATATAAAATAGATAACCAGCAAGGACCTACTGTATAGCACAGGGAACTCTGCTCAGTATCTTATAATAACCTATAATGGAAAAGAATCTAAAACAGAACATACATACACACACACACACACACACACACACACACACACACACACACACCTGAATCACCTGAAACACAACATTGTAAATCAACTATATTTCAATAAAAAATTAAAAAATAATAATAATACTGTCTTGTGTATTTGAAAGTTGCTAACAGAGATCTTAAAAGTTCTCATCACAAGAAAAAAAGTTTTCTGTGACTCTGTGCGGTGATGGATGTTAACTAGAGTTACCGTGGTGATCATTTCACAATGTACACAAATATAAAACCATTATGTTGTACACTGGAAACTAGTGCAATGTTATGCATCAATTATACCTCAATTAAAGAAAACAAATTATTAAAAAAAAAAAAAAAAAAGACAGTCAGCCCTCCCGGCCGAGGAGACACAGGTCGACTGCAACATTACCATCTTCCAGTGACGAAGTTTAGAGGCAGGCCTGTGACCCATTTCTGGTCAGGAAGGTGCCAGAAGAGGTCTGCCACGGAGCTTCTGCGAAACGTGCCTCTACTTTTAAGGAAACACAGAATGAGAGGCCTCCTGGCTGCTCCTAGCTACTGTCGTGTCTGGGGGCGATGCTCGGAGCTACTGCTGTCATTCTCCAGCCACAAGGAAAACCAGCTTCAGAAAGCAGCCTTCGCTGGCAGGGACTGGAGTGGAGAGATGGACGGACTCCGGGTTCTAAAATTAGTCATTTTTTCCAGCGGCAATAAACAACTCCAATGTGTTAGTGGCTTAAGGCAACACACACTTATTTCCCTTTGTACTAGGAGGGCTGTGGGACTCTGGGCCCTGGTCCCCCACAAGTGTCTTCTCCTCCCAGACCGGGGCTAAGAAGCAGCCACTACTGAGACCTGCTGCTCTCCTGGCAGAAGGCAGCCCCTTTCAAAGGAGACATGAGCCGGCCGCTCTCTGAGAGCTTCTGTGTGGTGTCCCGCCTGCTCTCTTACCACTGGCCGGAGCCCAAAGTTCTGGGGGGCTGGGGAGGGGGGCAGGCGGGGAAAGTGGAACTTATTCTTCCCATGGGGTGGGCTAAGTCAAATCAACATGGGCAGGCATGTTGAATCCTGTTCCAGGGAAAGAATGGATACCCGGGAACAAAAATCCAAAGCTGCCGAAGTCCTTAAAGACATTATTAACAAAAGGCTCCTAGAACCCTATTTCTGGATTTCCACTTCTATGGGATAACGTACTTCTTCATTGCCTAAGTCTGAGTTTTCTACGACTTACACATTTTAGGGAAGGGCACCTTAAACCAGTACAGAGAAAACTCCCAAGGATTAGCTCCTATTCAGAAGTTGAGGAAGAAAACTGAACTGTTAAGAGACCAGATAAAAGACAACCTCCCAACCCTCCAGGCACTGACCGTCCTTCCCACTTCCCTCTCCAACTGTGAAAAGTAGGACGCAGCTTCCTATAATGTTGGAATGGCTCTGAGTCTAGATGCTGAAGGACAAATACGAACCGGAGTGTCACGCAGTGTGGTGAATGTGCACAGGAGCTTTTAGAGATTCTGTTCCCGTTTCATTAAAGGTATGTGCACCAATGAGTCTGAGAAAAAAAGGAACTCAATCCGATATTATTTTGCTTTACCAGTTCAATCAGCCATCTCTCACGAGAAGAAAAATAAAATGCATTTGTTCATGTCTTCTACTTAATCTCTCATTCCAATACTGGCCAATACAGTGGCCAAAATAATTAATAATCAAAAAATGTACATATAGTACTAAATATATAATTGTATGTACATATGTACAATTTACATCAGACGGTAGATTTTAGAGTCTATCTGGCTGATAAAATACAACTTCATAAGAGGTAATTTGGGAGATCTGCATAGGCCACTGCTATCCTAAAACTTAGGATGACCTTTATGAGAACTTTTACTGAACTCAGTGAAAGGAAAAAAAATTAATGAAAACCTTCAAACAGTACAAGAGGACAGAACGGAGGGAGTCACAACAATCATCTCGTGTTGTGTTTTGTTTTTTCTCTCCTTTCCTTCTTTAAGAACACTGGAGCTGTAACCACGGAGGTGACTGGAGAATCACAGCCTCTCCAAGTGATATCCAAACAGAAAATTTTCCAATACATCTCCTAAAATCACAGAGCATGTAATTCCATATTAGCTCCAGGAAAGCAGCGTCTTTGCTTAGGATATGGAAATTTGGAAGCTCACTGCTATAATCTGTGGTTATGATTTCAAGCTCCCCCAGTGATGCCGGGAATAAAACCACAGACTCCTAGTGCTAGGAGCCTTTATTGTAATCCAATAAAACCTTAACAACCAGTCTTGTTTTTTATGATAAATTAAGGGCCTCATTTGCTTTGAAGCAGCCCCTCTGCCCTAGCGTTTACCTCGCTGTGGAAACAGTCCTAGAGAAACACTGAATTTAGATGGGGGGGAGCCGGTGGGGGGACAACAGCCCAGATTCCCCACCTTGGTTTCACGGATTGAGAAACTACAAAACAAATAAAAAGCTCTCCCTTTCAAAAGAACTGATCTTACAGGATGAGCCTCTGCTTGGGACTTCTGACAACATTTTACGAACAAACCACGACTTCTGAACCTTGCGCCCTCATCGCAGAAGGCCACCCTGAAATCATAAATTTGACATCTGGGACGGAGGCCACGTGTCTTCTTCACCCACTTTTAATTTTGTTTATTTTTTTCTTTTTGCTAATTTGAAACTTTATTCAGAAGCTCAAATTCTGCCCCAATTGCCAGTATTTATACTTCCCTGCGGTGTCATCTTTGTGAACCCGTTTGTTATGGAATGACTTCCAAACTCAAAACAAACTTCAGACAGGGGTCAGATTTATTTCACAGCCGTAACTCCTTGCTAAGATCCAAGGCACTGGATCAAACTACCCCAAAACCTACAAGAGTGTTTGTAAAGGATTCCAGAGGCCAACCCAGAAAAGAAAGTTTCAAACCCAGCAGTGGCACTTAAAAAGAAGCATCCATTTGCTTAACATAAAATCTTGGTCATTTCTAGCTAAACATCAATTTAATTATTTCCATTTTGATTCTGTTTACCTCAGAAGTATCTATTAATATCTTAAGACTGTGTTATACATAATTATGCCTTGCCATTCTTCCTATTAACATTCTTATTAACATATTTGATACATATTTTAATTTAGTTGGATGGAAACTTTATGTAAAGAAGGAAATCATTATGAAGCTGAACAGCATACTGTTAAACTCGTGTCACAAAATTAAAATGAGTTGGTGTTTTAGAAAAATTGATATATTTTAAAGGGTCTTTTTGTTAGTTATTTGGCTGTTACCAAACACATCTGGTAGTTTAACAGACCATTTGTAATTATACAACTATTAAAAATTAGCTATCAAAATATATTTTTTCTATTTCTTTAATTGTGTGTCTCTATGAGATGATGGATGTTCACCAAACTCACTGTGGTCATCATTTCATGATGTATGTAAGTCACATCATTATGCTGTACCCCTGACACTTATACAGTGTTGTATATCAATTATATCTCAATAATCAAGAAAAAAATTAGGGGGCTTCCCTGGTGGCGCAGTGGTTGAGAGTCCGTCCACCTGCCGATGCAGGGGACGTGGGTTCGTGCCCCGGTCCGGGAAGATCCCACACGCCGCGGAGTGGCTGGGCCCGTGAGCCATGGCTGCTGAGCCTGCGCGTCCGGAGCCTGTGCTCCGCGACGGGAGAGGCCACAACAGTGAGAGGCCCACGTACCGCAAAAAAAAAAAAAAAAAGAAAAAAGAAAAAAAAATTAGCTATCAAAAATAAAGTTTTTCTTAAAAAAATAAGCATCCATTCCCAGGACATTCATTTTAATATTTAATATGGATGACGGAGCCAAAAGAGTTTGAAAACAGGAAGAGAGACCAAAAGGATACCCTGGCTAGTAGAGAACATAGAACTCAACTCCCAGCTCCATCTTCTATGTTCAAATATCAGAAAAGACAACGGATCAATTCAACCCTTGGGACCTCAGCTCAGTCCCTCCTGCTCTTGTTAGCAGGTAGAAACTTGATATATACATTTAAAAACCTGGGTACTCTGTTGTGCATGCACAGCTTTTCCACGTCCAGCTTATTCTCAGTTTTATCATGCTTTGCGATAAGTGGGAAAAGGAGAAGAAAAAAAAATAACCAAGCTGTAAAATTTTAGATGGAAAATGCTTAAAAATTAGTGGTTCGAATGAGGTTTACATTTCTCTGTGCTTTTTTCCTTCTCACCATCCCTCCCGACCCCAAAATCCCAGAGATAATAATGACACTGTGTATTCCAAGGGGGGGTAGCTTTTGAAGGTAACCGACAACATCGGCCAATGGTTCCTGGCTGTCTCCAAAAGAAACAATGGGTTTTGGAATTCCAGATTCTCTCATTTCAGCAGTCATATGATTTCTCTGAGAACAGTAAATTGGCCATTATTACTGATTCTTTGGCAAATTGAAGGTGTTAATGTATTACCCCAGAGAACAATATTTTCACTTTTAAGATGCATTCACAATTCGCAGCTCTTCATTCTCTCTCTGGTGTTCTCATTTAATTAGCAGTTGACGCATTAAGCTTGTTTTATTTAAACAGGAATTCCATTTGGAAATAGCATATATTTTCTTGGCTTTATGAACCCATCAATATTTGCTCAACTAAGACACCATTTGACTTCCCGTTTATTCTAGTTGTGATTATAGTCCTAACCATTTCTACTCCAAGTCTCTTTTTTGTTGAATGCTCGTTCATGTTGTTGACATTGATAAATTATGGTGCTGACAATAGCCATCCTATCATGTTGCTCTTTCCATTTTTGGTTCTGGTCCTGCCTGTCTCTTTTAGAAATGTAACGTATCGATGTCATATATTTATGGAGTTTAAAAAGTCAAATGGTTCTATATAACTTATTTTGAAAATTGGCAGTTTTCTTCCCCTCCATCACTCTATTCCCATCCCCCAGAAGCAACTACTTTCTACTCTCTTAGATGTTTCTTTGGATAATTCCTTACAATATCTAAGCAACAAGTACCGCTATTTCTTAACTGTTCCATTTTAGAATACTACCTATGGGCTTCCTGCTACAGACACTAAGGCTCTAACTCATACGCCACCATCTCCCCTTACAGCTAATACTCTCCACACATTCTTGCCTTCCATGCAGACTCCCAACTCATGTATATCAAAATTTGTTAGATTAGTACTTAATAATGATATCATTATTACTATGCAAATATTATGTGGAACTAAGCCATACCATATACTTCAGACACATTCCCTTTCTTGGGACAAGTTTGATTATCATGGAGTTGATATTTATTTTGTTTTCATTTGTTTTCATTGCTGGTGCTGATTTTTCTATCTGTCCATCACCATTTCGTACCCAGATTCTCTATCATTAGTAATTCTTCCTTCAGCCACATTTCAGGTATTCCCTCATCTTCATCTTAGAGGCATTCCTCCTGGAACCCTGTGTTCTCCAGTTACAATGTAGACAAGTTGTTCTCTAGGACTCAATGCTTTGCTCTCACCCTTGGATCTTTCTTCACCATCTTCCTGGAGACTCCTTTCACCTCCCCTGTGTTACAGGCCCTGTGACCTCCTCTGTATTTTACTCCTTCTTTTTGTTGGAGCACACTCCTCAGCATTGTTATTTATTGCACTGAGCTTCAGTTTTGGTTTACCTATCTTACCTTAGACTTTAAGAGCAGAACTTTTATTCCAACACATTAAGTAGCTTGTTTAACGTGAAATGAATGAATAAAAATACCAATAAATATGAGATGTTCGAGGTCCATCCACGGCACTAGAATTAGGCGTGGCTGAAAGGCAGAGTATGCTGCAGTCCATCACAGTCAGGCCACACAACTCCAATGTGATGGGCAAGTTCTTAAACATGAATCTTTGCTACTGATGACATAATGTCCACACGCAGCAACAAACTCAGACTCACCGCATTTTAATTTCAATTGGAGCTACTAGTTACCTTACCGAGGATGCAGAAACAGTAAGAAGAACAGGTTTCTTTTTGGAAAGCTGTGCCTGGACATCCATTCTTAGTCATAAAGCCATGAAGCATGATCCAGGCAGTAGATTAAAAGAAAAGTACACACAACCATTATGATTTGAGGGGGCTTCCTCGACTATTTCAGTTATGCAAACGCAGATACGGAAAAGCTTGATTTTAGATCATTCATTATTAAACAAATGCAATTTGCTGCAAGTCAAACTATATGTCTTGTATGGATACATGTCCCATATAAAAGGATGTCTTAGTGCTGATGTCAAACTTGATCATTAACACTAGAGTTCAAACAAGTATCTATCATTACATGTCATCTCTGTTTTTAAAAAATTATAGTGCTACAATTTTTCTTATATGTCAGCATAGATGTCCACTTGATCTAAATTAATTTTAACGTTGCAATCCCAACAAAAATACTACCAGATTTTTCTTTAGAGCCAGACTTTATAAGCTGATCATTAAGGTCATTTGGAAAAACAAATAAGCAAGGATAGTAAAAAATGCCATGAAAAAGCAGAGCAATGAGGTAGTGAGGGCAGAGAGTTAGCCCTGTCAACATTACAACATATTAGGAAGCCTCTAGAATTAAAACAGTACAGTATCAGTACATAAACTGTCAGAGAATAATGGAACGTATTAGAAATCCAGAAATGGACCCAAATGCAGATGCAAAATTAACGTACAATAAAATCAGCATGTCGTATCACTGCGTAAAAGATGGTCTAGCTAATAAGTTGTATTGGGCTAACTAGATAATCATGTGAAAAAAATAATAAAACTGGAATCTTTCCTCACATCACAGTCCAGGATAAATTCCAAATGGATAAGATATTTAAATGTAAAATTTTAAACCTATAATACTAGAAGTGAATTCCTTTACAACCTAAAAGGAAGGGAAACTTTCCTAACAGTGACTGAAATCCAGAAGCAGTAAGGAATTAGATACATAGATTTGGTAACTTAAAAATTAAAACATTTCCATGACAAAAGATCACAAAAGTAAAAAACAAATAAACCAGGAAAATATTTCTATTTTTATCACAAAGTTTTAAAACCTCTGATACATGACGAGTTTCTAAACATCGAGAAGTAAAACACTAACCACTCAACAGAAAAAAAATGGGCTCTAGATTAATGAAAATGAAGTTCACAGAATGAGAAGTGCACATGCCTCTTAACCATCACAAGAGAAAGACAAACTAAAGCTACACTGAGCCAACTCTTCTCATCTATGTTTTTGTCAAAATCCGAAAGTTTGAGAATATTCATCATGGACGCGTTGTGAGGATACAGGCAATGTTGTTAGAGGGAACAGAGAAAGGAGGAGAATTTAGCAATATATAATGAAATTATACATGCATCCATCATTTCACCCAACAATCCCACTTCTCAGAACCCATCACAAAGCTACGTTTAAACAAACAAACAAAAATGGTATATGCACCAAGCTGTATACTGCAAGACTTTTTGTAGTGACAAAATACTGGAAACAACCCAAACGTCGACTAGAAGTCTGACTGACTGACTAGCCTACAGCACATCCTGACAATGGAGAATGATTCAGTTCTGCAAAGGGATGAGGAATATATCTCTACATACAGCTATAGATGATGTTGAGGATATACTGCGAAGTAGGAACGGCAAGATGAAGAAAGTTGTGATAAACTATCACTCGTCCAAGATAAGCAGATACAGGAATATATTTAAGTATCTGCTTCTATTTTGAAACGAACAGTAAAATAATAAATATATAATAAATATAAAAATAAATGTATATCTGATCTGGTATATATGTATCTGCTTATATTTTAAAACAAACAGTAAAATAATGACTATTTTTTATAAATAATGACTATATAATAAATATGTAACAAATATAAAGATAAATAGATATCTGATCTGATTATATATATATATATATATATATATCTGCTTCTATTTTAAAACAAGCAGCAAAATTATATATAGACAAGTTTAGCCTTGCTTGAATCTACAACATTCTGGATATTTCCTTTTGAAACTATGCAAATGTTTCAGATAATTATAAAACCTAGTTATTTTTAAAATACAATGCCAAATATTAAAGTAAATGGTTTTAGGGGCTTCCCTGGTGATGCAGTGGTTAAGAATCCACCTGCCAATGCAGGGGACACGGGTTCAAGCCCTGGTCCGGGATGATCCCACATGCCGCGGAGCAACTAAGCCCGTGCACCACAACTACTGAGCCTGCGCTCTAGAGCCCATGCTCCACCACAAGAGAAGCCTGCGCACCACAACAAAGAGTAGCCCCCGCTCGCCGCAACTAGAGAAAGCCCAAGCGCAGCAACAAAGACCCAACACAGCCAAAAATAAAATAAATTTAAACAAATAAATAAATAAATGGTTCTAAATATATATCTAGGTGGTAGCATAGTCACACATAGAGAAACCTAACTATCCCATGCGACTTTAAAGCACAATGATTTGTCTGCACGTACCTGAAGCTGGACTCTTCACACTCTAAATATGCTAAGGACAAAGGAAACTACCCAAACAAGATGTACTCTGCTTTCTTAATTACATAGCTGGCAGCAGTGTTGGTAGTGTTATTCTTGGACTGTTGGGAGTACATCAAGGTATAAAAGAGTTGAGTATTTATGGAATACGCTAATTCTAAAATTCCTAGTGCTACTGAGAAATGGGGTTCTAGAGCAGAAGAAAGAAGATAGACATGTGATATCAAAGTAGGGTTAGCACAGACCTTAAGCAGCCCTGAATTGAACCTGGAAGTATCAATAAAAACTCATTATTTTCTTATTTTTAAAAATGTGTCTACATTTTTCCTAGAATTGTCCACTGAGAAAGCAATCTCAGCAGCAATGATGACCCCTACAGACTAGAATATGGTGTCCAAATATTTTTTCCTACTAAAAAGAACCAGGGCTTCTTAGAGAAATGACTGATTACAGATACGAAATAGGAAATGTACAGAAGAGGCTGAAATCCTACTACATGACAAGGACCCTACAAAAGACCACAGGCGTCTTACCAAAGGACCCAGGAACCAACCTGAGTAAGCTCTGCCCACTGCCCCCAGTCGAAGTGGGATACTTTGAACATCAATATGAAAAATAACCATAATGGGTTGAAACATACTAAGGGTATAGGTTTCATGTGTGTATACGTGTATGTTTGTATGTATAATCTACGAATCAAAATGACCACCCCCCCAAATAAATAATCACACTTATCTGATCACAGTTGCTTATTAACTCATTATTTTAAAAACTAGTAAATATGGGGGCGGGGGGGGGAATGAAGCATTTGTCCTTATTTTCCTGTGTAAAATGTACCACATGGGAGAAAAGTTGGAAATGAGAGACATTTCTTTTTAAAGAAGTTTCTAGTTAATACATGAAAAAAAAGTTGCTACAATTAGTCTATAGCAATTTTGGAAACCCTAATTAATGAATCTAGGTCGCTAACAGCAGCATCTACAAACATCACAAAAAGAGAAAACAAGGCTCCTTACAGAAGAACCTAAACCATCCACAGGTCTCTTTGCCCTTCCCAAAATCTACTGTCAGATGTACCTTATCAAGCCTCCCAATAGAACTATCAATTTACAGGAAACTCAAAGGACAGAGCCACATGGGGTGCCAGCTGAAAAATCCAGACCCTGCGCAAGCGACCCAGTTTATTCAATAAATAAATGGCAAGGAAGGAACTCCCTGGTGGTACAGTGGTTAGGATTCCACGCCTTCACTGCTGAGGGCCCGGGTTTGATCCTTGGTGGCGGAACTAAGAGCCCACAGAAAACAAAACAAGAGTAAAGAAAAAATAATAATAAAATAAATTGCAAGAAAAGAAGGAGAGAAAGAAAGAGATAAAAAGGGAGAGGGAGCAAGAGAGACGGCACCTGTAAATTAAAAATTATCTGTAACATGTGGAAATTATTTGGATCCCAATTCAAATAAACAATGTTTTTAAAAATTAAAAGTACAAACACACAGCTGTAACTCTTATGACATAACTGGAAGGCTGAACACTGGACATCTGATGACGCAGGCAGGTCTCATTTTATTCTGCTGCACTTGACTGTGCTCTGCAGATACTGTGTCTTTTTACAAACTGCGGACTTATGGCAACCCTGCACTGAGCGAGTCTGTCGGCGCTACTGTTCCATTTGCTCACTCCCTATCTCTGTGTCACATTTTGGTAATTTTCCCAATATTTCCAAACGTTTTATTATTATTTTATTTGCTTTGGTGACCTGTGATCAGTGATCTTTGATGTTACGATTTTAATTGTTTTGGGGTGCCATGAGCTGCACCCATATAAGACAGTGAACTTAAGGGATAAATGTTGTGCGTGTTCTGACTGCTCCGCCGACTGGCCATACCCCGTCTCTCCCCTCTCCTTGGGCCTCTCTGTTCCTTGAAATACAACAATACTGAAATTTGTCCAGTTAATAACCCTGTAATGGCTTCTAAGTGTTCGTGTAAAAGGAAGAGTTGCACACCTCTCACTTTACATTAAAAGCTAGGGATGATTAAGCTTAGTGAAGAAAGTGCGTCTAAAGCTGAGACAGGCTGAAAGCTGGGCCTCTTGCTCCAACCAGGTAGCCAAGTTGTGATTCAAAGGAAAAGTTCTTGAAGGAAATCAAAAGTGCTGCTCCAGTGAACACACAAACGATAAGAAAGCAAAACGACCTTATTGCTGATGTGGAGAAAGTCGCAGTGGTCTGGATAGAAGATCAAACCAGTCACAACATCCCCTTAAATGAAAAGCCTCATCCAGAGCAAGGCCCTACCTCTTCAATTTTGCAAAGGCTGAGAGAGGTGAGGAAGCTGCAGAAGAAGAGCCTGAAGCCAGCAGAGGCGATTCATGAGGTTTAAGGACAGAAGCCGCCTCCGTAACATCAAGGTACAAGGTGAAGCAGCAGGTGCTGATGCAGGAGCTGCAGCAAGTTATCCGGAAGATCGAGCTGAGATACTTCATGAAGGTGGCTACACTAAACAAAACATTTTCAACGTAGAAGCAGCAGCCTTATTTTGGAAGATGCCATTTAGGGCTTCCATATCTACAGAGAAGTCAATGCCTGGCTTTAAAGCTTCAAAGGACAGGCTGACTCTCTTGTTAGGGGCTAAAGCAGCAGATGACTTGAAGTTGAAGCCAATGATCATTTACCATTCCGAAAATCCTAAGGCCCTTAAGCATTATGCTCAGTCTACTCTGCCCGTGCTCTCTGAGGGGAACAACAAAGCCTGGCTGACGGCACGTCTGCTGACAACATGGTTTACTGAATACCTTAAACCCATTGCTGCGATCTACTGTTCAGAAAAAAGGATTCTCTTCAAATATTACTTCTCACTGACAAGGCACGTGGTCATCCAAGAACTCTGATGGAGATGTGCGATGACGTTAACGTTGTTTTCATACCTGCTAACTTAAGAGCTGTTCTACGGCCCCTGGATCAAGGAGTAATTTCGGCTTTCAAGTCTCATTTTTTAAGAAATACACTTTGTAAAGCTATAGCTGCCATAGGCAGTGATCCCTCTGCTAGATCTGGGCAAAGTAAATTGAAAACCTTCTGGAAAGGATTCACCATTCTAGATTCCATTAAGAACACCCGTAATTCATGGGAAGAGTATAAAAATCAACATTAACAGGATTTTGGAAGAAGTTGATTCCAACCCTCATGGATGACTTTGAGGGGTTCAAGACTTTCATAGAAGAAGTAACTTTTGTAGCGTAAACATAACTTTCATATGAACCGGGAAAGCAAAAAATTATGGCTCCCTTTACTGCGACAGTCAATTTACTATGGTGGCATGGAACCAAACCCATAATAACTCCCAGGTATACCTGTATGAAGAAACTTCTGTAATGATTTTCAAGTGTGATAATGGCATCATGGTTTTATTTTCTTGAGTCCTTATCTTTTACAGATGCATACAGAAATATTATGGATAAAATAATATGATGTCTTGGATTTTGTTCAAACTGACAAGGGAGGGGGAAATCTGTGGGGATGTACATAGAACAAATTTGGCCACAAATTGTTAATTGTTGAAGCTGGGACATGGGTACTGGGCAGATCACTATACTGGTCGGTTTCCTTTTGTATAAGTTTGCAATGTTCCACGATAAAAATTTAGGGGCAGGGGGGAGATTCTGAACATAAAACATTTAGACAGCACCTAACACACAGGAAACATTCGATTGGTTATTAATAGTTATTAATATTATTTTGTTACTTTATAGATTAGAGATCACAATGTTAGTTTTCTGTACATATACACATTACTTAAAAAGAAAATAAACATCCTTGAGAAAACTAATCTTGCTGCATTATTAATAATGGTGTACCATTATTTCCTCACGTTCCATGCCACTGGGTTTTCCAGAGGTATGGGTTATTGAATTCATGTCTAGCCAACTACTTCATACAACTGCCTTTGTGAAAATGTATTTCAGAATTTATTAAAATATCATTTTTAGAAACACTATAATAAAAAGTAAACCAATTTCATTATCTCTTTACATTAAATTAACTCTAAATTTTTAAAAGTGACAAATCATAAGAAATAGAAATGCATTCGTTTGTTGTTTAATTACATAACCACTTTCCTAACTTTCATATGTCCCAATCCAGCTGAAAATAAACAAGGGAGACCCCATGCAAAGCCATAATGTATGACTTCCCTTTTATGTGCTGAAAGTCTCTTTTCCGTGCTTGTTTTCCCACCATCCTGGGTGACAATCCTTCTCTCAAACTCAGTCACCCAACACCCTCCTCCTATGTTCAGTCCTGACACCATCAAAAAGATCTAAGTGTTTTTCACTTTCTTGATTAGATATGCCTTGATTCACATTAAATTATACCAAAAATCTTGCTTTCCTCTAGTATTTACCTTTTAAAGATTTTTTTTTTTTTGAGTTTTGTGGCAGAATAAATTGAAGCACTCCTCTCCTTTTATTAAGTGGAGATTGGGTGATCAGGAAAGACCCATTCAGGCCTGGCACCCTCTGTTCCAGGTGGCCCAAAGTTCATCTCTGAGTCAACATAAGACATGAAAGTAAGTTTAGGATGGCAGCAGAGGAGGCAACGTTCTCGGCAAAGAGAAAAGCAGACGCAAGCAAACACGGGTGCACGAGAGTGCACAACATGTGAGGAAACACGGTAAAAGTTTTGGGGTTTTGGACTTCTATGGTTCAAACCACAGGTAGGTAAACCAGAGCCAGATGGCCAAATTCAGCCCACCACCTGTTCTGGAACCACCAGTGAGCTAAGAATGGGTTTTACAATTTTAACGGTTGAAAAAAATCACAAGGATACTAATATTTAGTGAGATGAGAAAATTATAATATATGAAATTGAAATGTCAGTATCTATAAGTAAAGTTTGATTGGAACACAGCCATGCTTGTTCATCTACCTACTTTCTATGGCTGTTTCTGGGTGCAAGGGCAGAGCTGAGTAATTGAAATAGAGACCATACAGTCCACAAACCCGAAAATATTTATCATCCGTCCCTTTGCAGGAAGAAATTTACTGACGCGTGCTTTAAGTAAGGGGGAAGCGACAACAGATTATACTGCAGAAAAATCATGATCAAATGTACATTTTAGGATGGTTCAGATAAGACGGAGTCCAATCCCTGAGTGAATACCGTATTGTCAAACTGGCCTTTAGAAAGTCACACCAATCTACAAGGCCACAGGGGCTTTAGAAGAATGCCCAGTTCGCTAACTGGACACATGATTTCAACAGGCACCATCACTGAGCATAATCTTGTCTTTACTCGCCCCCTTAAGGGGTTCACAAATAACGCTGCCGCATTATTTTCATTTAAAATTCTTTGTCACGGTGAACATCTTTTTCGTACTTTAATAGCAATTTCTACATTCATTTGCCAAATGTCTGTATTCTTTACCTATTTTTCCATTGAGCTTTTAACCTGACATGTAAGAACTCTTTATATTACATTTAGCCATTACCTACAGGATGGGTACGTTTTAAATAAGGCCTGAGTACGCAGGGTCAATCAAGGTCTCCTGGAAGGGAAAAGCGTGTTCCAGTGATTCTGAAATGCTGCTTGTGGGATACCAGTTCAGTGAGTTCATACTGTGAACCATGCTGATATAAAATGACCATCTATAAAGTCAGAATAAAATAATCAATGCCCACATTCATCTCTTTGACTCATTTTCCTTTAATTTTGTGTGTGAATTTTGCTTTGTTCTTGTTCTACCGTGTGTTCATTTTCCTGTTTTTTTTTCCTTTGGACATAAAATTTGTTTCCGAACATTCCAAAGCAGTAGAGTTAACACCTTCTGATCATACCTTATCTGCCACTACCCATCTGTCCGGGCCAATCTGGATGCCTTGAACAAGCCCGATGCCTTACTCATCAGGAATACGTTTCCCGCTGCAGCATTGATAAGCCATCAGTATCACCATTTATCGTAGACCTCTCGAGGTTACTTCTATGGAGATACCCCCACATTCAGTATTTGAAAAAAGCCACTTGACTCAAAGACAGTGAGACTGGATCATGGCCAAAGAAACACTCTCCTGGAATTAAATGTGTACCTGTAGAACCATCCAGTCACAGTTAGAGACTCGGCTCTGCCGTCACTCCAAGCCTGCTATTTCTATTTTCAGACTCCTTGGTTTTCTCTTCTGCCAAAGGACCAAGAAGATGAAGAAGGAACAGAATGGGGGTGGAGGCTTTTCTCTGAACAATTCACAAATGAAAATGATAAACAACGTTATTAAAGCTCTTATATGTGCTAAAGAAATGGCAATGTGAACTCCCATTCCAGACTGTTTCTCATCTTCAATCCCTTTATCCCAAATATTCAAATTTCATTAGAGAAGACCAATTCCAAAGTCCAAGGTTCTTCAATTAACGTGCACTTTAAATTACTAGATAAAACTTGAATATAATCTCTTTCTCATTAAATCTGCACAGCTTCTGTACTCCCTTTCATGGTGCATCATTTGAATTCATAATTTCTATGGAAAAGCTAATATTCCACTGAGATAAAGACTCATGTAATTTTTGCAGCCAAGGACATTACAGCGAACACTCACATTCTGTAGAAGAGAAATAAAACTTTCACAATAGTCTCTAGAAGAACACAGTGAAAAACCAGCTGCATGAAACAAATTCCACCTGCTCTAGAAAGATTAAGAACCACCGGGGTTTGATAGCAGGGGTGATGAGCAAATAAGGTCCAGTCAAACGTACTACAGCAGAAAATGTTAAGGGAATTCTCGAAATTCACTGGTTGTATAAAAAGAGTATTGCTTCTGTGGTTCTCTGTGTCCAGGTCAGAAACCCGAAGCCCAGGTTCCTAGGAGTCTCTATACGGACACAACACTCTGTCCTGTGCCTGTCCTCACTCCACACCCAGACCTACGTGTCTAGGCTTCCAACCCAGCCAGATTCCTTGGTGGGATGACAGTGTTGTTTCAGCCCCTCAGTCATTCAGGAAAAGTGAGATACTCTAAATCCCTGTTCTCTCATGGCCCCAAACTAAAACCTCACTTTCTTCTCTCTCCCAGAAAACTGTCATGCCTGGGCAATCCTCAAACCGCATTTGGTCTCACTCCCAGCTCCCTGGTGGCCGCCCGCCACTGTCCAAGGATCCCCAAGTCACTCAGTGATGCTTGGGACCCAACATCACTTTCCCGATCGTCTCCAGAGGCACTGCCTGCTGACGCCCTGCTGAGATTTCCACTGGCAGGGCCTTAGCCCGAGTGCTGGTTCAAAGCTCTGGGTCTCATGTCACCCTTCTAACTGCACTGTCCGCTCCCACCTGCTGTTCTCTGAGGTGAGGTACATTTTCAGGAATCTTCCGTCGAGCTCTCACACTTCTTCACGGGGCCTTCCCAGGAGCTGCAATGTGAAATTCCTCCCTAGGAGTGACATCATCAAGATGACATCATAGGTTGTTCTGAATTCAGTCCTTGTCACAAGAAGACGAACTCGTGTGAAAGAATTTCTATCGAAAATAAACCAGAGGATATGAAATGGAGACTCCTGTGCCTGTGCCCTCAGGAAGACAAAAAACTTAAAGACTAAGAGACTCAGATGGTGGGGTGTTGATCAAAAGTAGTCCCATATCATCCTCGGGAAGTTCTGCCAGAGGCATGGATGCGAGATGACCCGGGTCGGATTGGTCTCACCAAGTGGGCTGAATTGAGCTTTGCTTGTGCGACTGGACTGATTTTGTCTGCTCAGGAAGTTTTCCAGGCTGGTCTCCGTTTGTTGTGGATTGTAACTGACTCTAGCTAAACTCTCCCCCCTTTACATTCTCTGCCTGCAAATACAACCTACCGCAAACCCTCAACCGACTCGCCATGGTTCCAAACTGCGACTCCTCTGCTGTTCCCAAATAAGCTCATCTTTCTGAGCTTGCCTCAGTTTACCTCTTCATAGGTCAACACTAGCAACTATCCATAGGCAAGACACCATCGTAAAAATCCTGGGACCTCCCATCTGGACCACAGAGACTGAGAAGGACCCCATTAGAAGGGTAAAAGGAGTGGCTACACTTTCACGGCAGGGCCCCTCCTCCAGGCTGGCAGAACACTGACTGCACAGAGAGGGCCCCCTGGGCCTGTGGTTTCTCCAGTAGGAAGAAGAGAACCCCAAGTGGACAAAGAGCTCTCCCGGCATTGCAAGACGCTTCCCAGGAGGCCCACTCAGGTCTAACCTCATGGGGGTCACTGGAGGAATCTACAGAGCTCAACCAGGGGATCAGATAGAGATGGAGAAGGGGAGGTGGGCATACAGCAACCAGTACTCTGATCCTGGCAAATGGTATTCCTGCTTACGGCAGCACCAAAGCAGTCTTTTAGTTACTACTAAAAGATTGGGTGGTACGTGTTCATACTACCCAAAGCCGTCTATAGATTCAACAAGCCCTATCCAAATTCCAAAGGCACATTTCATATAAGAAAAACAATCCTAAAATTCATATGGAACCACAAAAGATCCCGAATTTAAGAAAGAAGAACAAAGCTTGAGGCAACCCACTTCCTCATTTCAAACTATACTACATAGTTATAGTAATTAAAACAGTGTGGTACTAGCATAAAAACAGACATACAGACCAAGGGAAGAGAACAGAGAGGCCAGAAATAAACCCATGCATTTATGATCAATTAATTTATGACTAAGGATCCAAGAATATACAATGTGGGTAGGACAGTCTCTTAAATAAATGGTGTTGGGAAAACTGGGAAGCCACATGCAAAAAAGAAAGAAACTGGACTCTATCTTATGCTGTACACTAAAATCAACTCAAAATGGATTAAACACTTAAACATAAGACCTGAAACCACAAAACTCCTAGAAGAAAGCGTAGAGGGTAAGCTCCTTGACAATGGTCTTGGCAACAAGTTTTTGGATTTGACAACAAAAGTAAAGGCAATGCAAACAAAAATCAATAAATGAGACTACATCAAACTAAAAAAGAAACAATAAAAGAATGCTTTTATTGTTTCTTTTTATTGCTTTTAAATGCTTTTCTCCATAAAGAAACAATCATCAACATTGAAAGACAATCCATGGAATGGCAGAAGATATTGCAAATCATTAATTTGATTATATATATGTCCATATATATATATATATATATATATATGTGTGTGTGTGTATGCATATATATGTATATCCAAAATACATAAAGAACTCATACAACTCAACAGCAAAACCCCCAAATAATGTAATTTAAAATGGACAAATCACCTGAATCGACATTTTCCAAAGAAGATACACAAGTGGCCAACAGGTATATGAAAAAGTGCTCATCACCACTAATCATCAGGGAAGTTCAAATCAAAACCACGATGAGTTATCACCTCACACTTGTTAGAATGTCTGTTACCAAAAAGACAAGACATAAAAAGTGCTGGTGGGGATGTAGAGAAAAGGGAACTCTTGTATGCTGTTGGTGGGAATGTAAAGTGGTACAGCCAGTATTTGAAAACAGTATGTAGGTTCCTTAAAAATTAAAAATAGAACTACATTATGACCCAGTAATTCCACTTCTGGATATATATCCAAAAAAATGAAATCACTATTTTGAAGAGATATGTGCACCTCCATGTTTATTGCAGCACTACTTACAATATTCATGACATGGAAACAGTCTAAGTGTCCATCAATGGACGAACGAATTTTACTTAATGTTGCATATATACAATGGAATATTACTCAGCCACGAAGAAGAAAGAAATCCTGCCATTTGCAACAACACGGAAAAAGGCCGTCATGCTAAGTGAAATATCAGACACAGAAAGTCAAAGACTGCATGATCTCAAGTCAAATACTGCATGTTGAAATTAAAGTCCATCACTCCCACCTCTCAGGACAGGATGCTATATTTTAGCCCCTTGCTATTCAAAGTGTGGTCAGAGGATCAGGTGCAGTGACATCACCTGAAAGCTGATTAGAAGTGCAGAATCTCACACTCAACCCCAGATCTACCAAATCAGAATCTGCATTTATCAAGATCCCCAGCTGATTTATAAGTACATTAAAGTTTGATAAGCACTGGTGGAGGTGCTTCTGCAAATGAGTTTTTGTTTCTGTATGTCCAACTCACTCACTTCTGAGACAAAGGAGCAGATATCCACAGCTCCTTTTGGGAATAATCCTAGCTTTTATCCAGTAAATTTCCAAGGAAAATGTAATTAAAAAATTAGATAACCAACAAGGACAGGGAACTCTGCTCAATATTATGTAACAACCTAATTGGGAAAAGAATTTGAAAAAGAATAGATACATGTATGTGTATAACTGAATCACTTTGTCGTGCAACTGAAACTAACACAACATTGTCAATCAACTATACTCCAATATAAAATAAAAAGTTAAAAAATCAATCAATCAATCAATTTGAAAGAAAAAAGAAATTCACTTCATAGAAAGTAAGAGAAAATGTTCTCTGGGGACCCAATAGGTTTATTTTCCTTTGTGAAGATTCTGATGCTATGTATGTGGAATCTAGAAAAATGGTACAGATGAACTGGTTTGCAGGGCAGAAATAGAGACACAGATGTAGAGAACAAACGTATGGACACCAAGGGGGGTAAGCGTGTGGGGAGCGGGGTGGTGGTGGGATGAATTGGGAGATTGGGATTGACATATATACACTAAAATGTATAAAATAGATAACTAATAAGAACCTGCTGTTTAAAAATTAAATAAATAAAATTCAAAAAAAAAGAATCTGATGCTAAAATTAACTCTGCTGTAATTTTTCTGTTTCTGCTCTGTCTTCTGAGAATAAAGTATGAAAATGCAAAAAAAAAAAAAAAAAGGATATCTATGAGTTACACCTAAATGAAGCATCCCTTGAGGTTAGTAAGCGGTTTTCTGATCAAACATGGAAAGCAATGGCATTTGATGTCAGCTAATTACTTTGCAAATCATACGTGATATTCATGCAAATAGTGACAAATAGGCCCCCTTGTCACTCCACCAAAACCAACACTTGTAGTCATACATGATTTCTGTCCCAATCTCATGAAACTGTTCATAATGACACTTTCATAAAACCGTTTCCAGTGAGAGGAAGAAAATCTGAAAATTATTTTTTAAATATTCCTTGGGAGTTATCTGTAACATTACAACAGTTGTTCAGTAAAAGCCAGAAATCCCACAAACTCGACTCTTACCTCAATATGCCCCACGACTATTATCTATGATAAGAATAACCTGGCATAATAAAAAAGAATGAAATGTTGCCATTTTCAGCAACATGGATGGACCCAGAGAATATCAAACTAAGAGAAGTTAGAGAAAGACAAATATTATATGATATCACTTATATGTGGAATCTAAAAAAAATACAAATGAATCTAGTTACAAAACAGAAACAGACTCACAGACATACAAAACAAATTTACAGTTACCAAAGGGGAAAGGATGGGAGGGATAAATTAGCAATTTGGGATTAACAGATACAAACTACTTTACATAAAATAGATAAGCAATTAGGATTTACTATATAACACAGGGAACCGTATTCAATATCTTGTAATAACCTATAATGGAAAATAATCAGAAAAAAAATACATATATATGTATAACTGAGTCACTTTGCTGTACACCTGAAACTACCACAATGTTGTAAATCAACTACACTTCAATTAAATAAAAAAGAAGAACCCGGCATATTAATACCCCAGCTTCCTCACACCCAGGCATCTTTGGGGAACAGGCCTGAAAAGCTGAATGCTTCACAAGACCACACGTGATTCCTAACAACAAGAAATTGCGAGAAACTTGGCAAGTTGTTCTGACATGTTAGAGGGTAACAGATTCACCAGGACGCACCTTTCGTTAAAAAGAGCACGTTTCTGGATCCCAGCCTGAGATCCTGATTCAGTGAACTGGTGGAGAAGCACAAGACCTGCGTTTTAAACAAGCTGCCCAGGTGACTGACTTTAATGAAATGTTCAACACCCACCTCTGGAAGGGCACTGTGTGGGGACATGCCCCCACCCCTGCAGATTCTGGCCCCTCCCACAGCTGTTCCCAGGCAACAGTTTACCGGATCAGATTTCTGATGGTTATGGATCAGACCTTTACAGCCCAATTTAACACAAAATGTGTTCTTGCCTCAATGACGTTGCCGACTAGTTCCCTGTAATTTTCCTATCAACAACTGAACTCCCGAGCAGTCCTTCCGTCCGTCAGCAGTTAAGGTTCCCGTCCTCAAAGCCCAAATTACCCTTGAAAGGTAATGGAAACATTCCTCATGCCCCATCCAACGCCAGCTTCTGGACAGACCCTTGCTGTCTACCTGCTGCTTGTCTTGGGGAGCCCTGTCAATGTTGTTGGCCTTTTCTTTGTTTAACTGATCGGTGGTTTTCATAATTATTTTTAGCTATGAGACTCTTTTTCCTTTTTTCAAGAAATATCTTATATGGAACTCCAATAAAATACAAATAAAATAAAACTGCTGCAAATAAGATGGTGGGGGAAAAGGGAATGCAGGCAGCCTTCCCAGTCTCTCTCTCTCTCTCTCTCTCTCTCTCTCTCTCTCTCACACACACACACACACACACACACACACACACACACACACACACACCCTCGACCCCAAGGCGGTACTATATACAATCTTATGGCTCCATGGAAGACAATCTGAAAACCTCTACCCTAGGTCACGCATTCAGCTTTGGGGTATAGCATTGGACTGCCTTCCTAGGTTTAAGTGTCTGACTTTAAATCTACCTTCAAAATGTTACAGATGAACTTATTTGCAAAGCAGAAATAGAGTCACAGATGTAGAAAACAAACTTATGGTTACCGAGGGGGGAGGGACGGGGGGGGGATGAATTGGGAGAGTGGGACTGACATATACACACTACTACGTATAAAACAGACGACTAACGAGAACCTGCCGTAGAGCACAGGGGACTCTGCTCAGTGCTCTGCGGTGACCTGAACGGGAAGGAAATCTAAACAAGAGGGGATACATGGATGTGTATAACTGATTCACTTTGTTACACAGCAGAAACTAACACAGCAATGTAAAGCAACTATACTCCAATAAAAATTAATTAAAAATTAAAAAAAATAAATCTACCTTCAAAAGTACAGTGGACACTTGAAAAACATGGGGATGAGGGGTGCCGACCCTCCGCACTCAGTCAAAAATCCAGGTGTAATATAATTTGCCATCGGCCCTCTGTATGTAATACCTAGTTCGTCCGTATCCAGAATCCCACATCTGCAGACTCAACCACTGATCATGTAGGTACCGCAGTATTCACTATTGAAAGAGCTCCAGGTCTAAGTGGACCCACGGACAGTTCAAACCTGTGTTGTTCAGGGTCGGCTGTGCTGTCCTGCGTCTTGTAAAAATGACTAGTGAGATTGACACCTGTGTTCACAATTCCAGTTCTAACTTAATCCCACAGGTTTGGTTAAAATTCCTTTCCAAACATGTTTTAGTCAGGCCCACTCAACTACTTACCAAGCTTGGATTATTACAGACTTATACACAGTCTCAGAAAAAATAAATTAACAACTTAGAAATCATTATGTGTAACGGCATCGTGACTGATGCTATTTTTAAACTTACACTTTTTCAGCACTAGTATACGGGAATACAATTGATTTTTGCACTTTGGCTTCCTATTCTGCAAACTTGCTAAGCTCATTGATTACTTCCAGTACCTTTTTCGAGGTTCTTTGGAGTTTTCTACACAGGCAATCATGTTATCTTCTAATAGTAACACTTTTATTTCTTGTGCTTACACGATGGCACGCACTGGCTAAGGCCTCCAGTACAATGTGGAATAGGAGTGGCGAGGGTGGACGTTCTTGCCTCGTTCCCCATCTCAGAGGGAAATCGTTCTGTCTGTCATGATTAAGTATGATGTCAGCTGTGGGCCTTTTGAAAATGCTCGTTCTCAGGTTACGGAAGTCCCACTCTATCCCTAATTTGCAAGAGTTTTTATCATGAACAGATGCTGACTATTGTCAAAAAGATAGTTTTCTTCTTCTGTATGTTGATATGGTGAATTTTACTGACTGATTTTTGAATATAGTTTAAATCTTCGTTTGGGTCTCAAAGCCTTTGCTGTGTCTCAAACACGTGCGGCTCAGAGGCGAGCCTTGGACCTCCGTGGTTCAGACACAGAGGCGGGGTCCCTCTTCACCAGCCAGCTTGTCTCAACCGCTCCCACCCTCTCGCACGCTCACGGCCTCTTGTCCTGGGTGCTCTGGCCAGAAACACAGGGCTTCTCTGAGTTTTAGCCGCCTGCACTGAGAGCGTTACGCTTCTCTGGGACTGAGGCCTGCCCTCAGAGCAAGACGAGACAGAAAGAGAAGAAAGAGAACAAGGGTCCCCCACACGGTTCAGATCCCAGGGGCTCCTTTTTCTAGTCCCTCAGGGAAGACAGGTGGCGTTACTCTAGGAGTTTTCACCTCCCATGTCAGGCTGTGCAGTTCAGGGCCATAAAAGACTAAAAACTGGAAAACACAATCCACTTTCAGTCACCTCTCCAGTATCTCACTCCCCAACCCCTCTGTTTATGTTTACTTCTAAGTGTCTTCAGGTAGCTGGGGTGCTTTTTTTTGTATTTTGCCCAAATATTTTCAGTTGTAATGGGGGGGGGGGGCGGATACAAGTTTGCATGTATACTATCTTGGACAGAACCAGAAGCCAGAAGAATCCGTACATGAAACTCCATCTGCATGGCCACACGTAAAGTACCAGCGGATTGCCGGCCTTAATCCACCAATTTCTAGAGCTGAAGAATGAGGACCCTGGAGCACAGTTTCACTGAATAACTGTAACATTATGGGTATATTCAGTGTAGGCGCCAGAGGACGACATGAGAACTTTTACTAGGAGGTGGTCCCAGTCCCTCCCTTACACCTGAAGTCCACAATCTGTGTGTATTTGGGGGGAATCAAACCCATCTATATATCTAATCCCTTAAACTTCTGTCAACCAAATTTTGCTTTTTTTGAGCCATTTTGATATTTCAGACCTTAGAGGAGGTTTGGTTTTTCCCTCCCCGTAAAACAGGAAGTGGCCATCTGCCAATGTGAAACTAGCATGGAAACCTTCAGAGGGCCATGCTGGGTTGGCAACTTCAGATGCAAAAGTTCACGGATGCATTCTAAACTTGGCAACTATTGCTTTTTGTTTTTTATAAATTTATTTATTTTTATTTTTGGCTGTGTTGGGTCTTCATTGCTGCGCTCGGGCGTTCTCTAGTTGCGGCGAGCAGGGGCTACTCCTCATTGCAGTGCGTGGGCTTCTCATTGCGGTGGCTTCCCTTGTTGCGGAGTACGGGCTCTAGGCGTGCGGGCTTCAGTAGTTGTGGCTTGCAGGTTCAGTAGTTGTGGCTCGCAGGTTCAGTAGTTGTGGCTCATGGGCTCTAGAGCGCAGGCTCAGTAGTTGCGGCGCACGGGCTCAGCTGTTCCGCAGCACGTGGGATCTTCCTGGACCAGGGATTGAACCCGCGTTCCCCGCACTGGCAGGAGGATTCTTAACCACTGCACCACCAGGGAAGCCCCTCGGCAACTACTGTTGATTTGCCTTCTCCACTCCTACAAATCACCTGGTGTTACGTGTGTTTACAGAAATTAGAATTATTCAATCTTAAAGGTATTCCTACATACCATTTTTCATAAAAGAAAGGGATGGGGGGTAGGCACTGAGCGAAAAAGCAAAGGAAGTTTTGCTGAATGCAAAAAAACTGGAATAATCTGAGCCAAAGAAATAACGTAAGATTATAACCCAACATGTAAAATAAATAACCATGAGTCCATACTGGTATAAGCAAGTCTTTGAACAAATAAATAATAAATGGATAAATATGAGGTAATAGACAAATCTCCCATGCAAAAGAATTTCAAATATTTTACGTAGCTATTCCCCCTGAAGGAGATGGAGCCTAACGCCCATCCCATAAGCGCAAGGTCCTATAGTGATTTCTGCCACAGAGCACAGGATGGAAAGAGGGGAAAACAGAAAGAGTAACTTTATAATGGAGAAACCTGAAAAACACCATCGCATTCAGGTGATCACAGTTAGCAGAAACTGTAATAAGTCATTTTGATAGCATATACCCTCAATAAGATGCGATTAGAACGACCCTCTACCTCTGTGGTCTTCCTCTCCAAAACATAAAACCCTGGTATAACTTTGAGAAAATATCAGAAACATGCAATATAGTGGATGCTACAATATACCTGACCTGTACTCTTCAAAACTGTCAAGGTCATCAAACACAAGAAAAGCCTAAAAAACTGTCACAGCCAAGATGAACCCAAGAAGAAAAGACAAGTAAATGTAATGTGGTGTCCTGGACGGGGTCCTAAAAAAAAAAAAGGTTAAAATGAGATAAATCTGATTAATATATGGGCCTTATTTGATACTAATATACCAATATTGGTTCATTAGTGGTGTCAAATGCACCATTCTAATGTAAACTGGTAATAACAGGGGAAGCTGGGTGTGGAGCTTATGAGAACCCTCTGGGCTATCTTCGTAACGCTTCTGAAAATCCAATCCTATTCTAAAAAAAAATGTTTATTTCAAAAACAAATTCAGTCTTCTGTTGCTTTTAGGTATTATAAAATTATTTATTTATTTATTTAACATCTTTATTGGAGTATAATCACTTTACAGTGGTGTTAGTTTCTGTATTTTTTCTTCCATTATTTACCAATAATAAAATAACAAGAAGTACTTGAAAAAAAAAAAGGCAAATTCAAGGCTGAGTTTCTTCTGCAACCACCCAGGCCCCATCTGAAGTAAAGAACGTGTCTTCTTCCCATTTTAAATTTGTAAAATGCAAAGTGAAAACAACACTTCCAAAATGCCCCTTTGGATCATCCTCAAAACTGGCATATGGCAAGCTAATTTAGTGTGATAAAAACATGTACTTTGCTGATTCTGTATTTCTCCCTACAAGAAAAATAGTCAAACTTTAAGTGTTCCCTCGTCTGTAAGGGTTTGTGTTGCCGGGTAAAATCTGAAGTTGTCTGAAGATGACTTCACTTTCTGGCTTATGTTTTCAAAATCCTGAATTCTCTAAGTATATTATAGTAGGCAAACCTCACATGGCATGAGAGAAGAGAGGGCTGTATGGGAGAAGATGGGATACAGGAGGAGAGAGAGAGGGGAAAGTGTGGTTCCTAAATCAGGTAGCATGGGGACCTTAGAACTGTCTGAGTAATAAGATCCCTAAACCTGCTTCCTCTCAGCTTCCTGGAAAATGGCCAGACCTCAGTGGACAAAATGGACCAACCTAGGAAGTCTGGACTCAAAACACTGGATGTCCAGGTCTTAGCAAATATGCTGATGTCCAAACTGACAAGAAGCTGCCGAAATGCCAGTACAGGACACTCAACCTCAACCCCCAAGAAACGCCAAATTTGATTGAGATTCAATTTCTTACTAACGCACTGAGTTAGCAACTGAGGGTCAAATGTCATCAGATTTTGTAAAAATAATTTAATCTTTTTCACCGTTTGTTCAGTAAAAATTGCATCTCCTTCAGTTACAAAGCATAATAGAGCATCAACCCCTCCTGCCCTCTGAGCTGAAGATGTTGCTTGTAAATATCATGCCAGGCAGAAGAAAGCGAAAGGGCCCTTAAAAGATGCTCTCAGCAAGCATTTTATAATAAAAATAACATTTACAGAATCACTATTGAGCAAACTGATTATATGCCAGAAATGTGCTAGTACTTTGCAGATGTGATCTCAATGCTTCCTATCGTGTGGGAAGAGACAGGTAGGTTAGTCTCACTCTGAGATGTGGGAGATGAATCTCCGAGAGGAAAGTCACCTGCTCACAGTGATGCTGATAATAATTGTCAGAACGAGAGCCAATCCACGGCCACAGACACGGGACGCACTCTGAGCCTGTCCTTTTTTTTTTTTTTTTGAAAGGATTCTATTTATTCTTTTTTTTTTAACATCTTTATTGGAGTATAATTGCTTTACAATGGTGTGTTAGTTTCTGCTTTATAACAAAGTGAATCAGTTATACATATACATATGTCCCCATATCTCTTCCCTCTTGCATCTCCCCCCCTCCCACCCTCCCTATCCCACCCCTCTAGGTGGTCACAAAGCACCGAGCTGATCTCCCTGTGCTATGCGGCTGCTTCCCACTAGCTGTGTACCTTACGTTTGGTAGTGTATATATGTCCATGCCTCTCTCTCGCTTTGTCCCAGCTCACCCTTCCCCCTCCCCGTATCCTCAAGTCCATTCTCTAGTAGGTCTGCATCTTTATTCCCATCTTGCCCCTAGGTTCTTCATGACCTTTTTTTTTTTTTTTTAGATTCCATATATATGTGTTAGCATACGGTATTTGTTTTCCTCTTTCTGACTTACTTCACTCTGTACGACAGTCTCTAGGTCCATCCACCTCACTACAAATAACTCAGTCTCGTTCCTTTTTATGGCTGAGTAATATTCCATTGTATATATGTGCCACATCTTCTTTATCCATTCATCTGTTGATGGACACTTCGGTTGCTTCCATGTCCTGGCTATTGTAAACAGAGCCGCAATGAACATTTTGGTACATGACTCTTTTTGAATTATGGTTTTCCCAGGATATATGCCCAGTAGTGGGATTGCTGGGTCATATGGTAGTTCTATTTTTAGTTTTTTAAGAAACGTCCCTACTGTTCTCCATAGTGAGCCTGTCCTCTCTTGAATGTCAAGCTTCACAGCTTTCTTTGACCTTCTCTGCATCTGTCATTTCATCCTGGGCTTCTCCTTCCTTGCACGACTTGCCAAGATGGGCAAGCGCATCTCTGTTTTTCATTGGTTGTGTCTTCCTTGGATGAAGGCAAGACTGGGGCCAAAAGAAATTCCCTTTCATTTTGGAATCAGAATCGGTTGATGGAAAAATGAAATTGTTACACAAACTACCCCACACACCGCAAAGTGTGGACTCATAAGGGATCGCTGAGGTACCCCAAACACCCTTGTGTGTCTTCAAGACACACCCCTTTCACTGGACGGGTAACATTTGGTTTGGGCATCAGAAACCATGAAAACCGAGCTGATATTACAGAAGTTGGACGTTTTGGGTCAGACAAAATCACACAGAAACTTTCTCCAAGCCAGAGGAGGGCAACCACCACTGCCTGCACTTACCTCTTAACCAGCTCCCTAAGGGGAGACACAAAACATCACCATGTCCCTCTACCATAACAGATGCCACCGAATACACAAGCACCCTAGAAATTGAAAAGGATTTGAACATGAAACATCTCTTTCAAAAATGATAACATAATAAACGATGGTTCTTAGAGATTATGACCTTACGTAAGGGACATTATTAGAGGCACTGCAGCTGTTTAGTGAAAGTGTGTTTTTTTTCCTACTGCTTCCTGCTAATTTTTTTTACCCTTCTGTGCCAAGAAAATTTACTACATTTTTTTTCATTATTTCCCTTGTGTCAAGTGGAACTTTTTCATCCAAATCTCACTGCTCAGGCCCATATGTCTCTTCTTTCTTCTTTTTGTATTTTTTTTAAGATACCACATAACAAAAATGTTTCTCTTATATTAATTTTGTTACTCAGGCAAAGTAAACCATCACTCCTCGGTATGTCATATAAAAGCCAGAAGAGTAGTGACTCACTCATGCAGAGATTTTATTTAAAACATTTGCTCTGTGGTCGGAGTAGATTAAAGACAGACCAGGTTGCCCTCGGAGCTGTGGCAGTGAGTGAAAGATGCTGCCACTTGGTAGATCAACCACATGCAGCTCCTATGACAGTAACTGTCCTCAGTCCCCTCTCTCTCTCCTTTGACACTGGGACACCTGCATTCAGCAGACTCAGGTGTACTGACCTTGTGAATATGAAGGGTTCCTGGAAGGATCCGACACTTTCATTTGGTGACCAAAAATGAGATGGCGAGTGAAAGAGGATTGGGGTTTCCCTAAGGGACCCAGAGGGCATGCAGCAAGAAAAAGCAGAAAACGGGGAGGGATGAAAAGGGAAAATCAAAAGAAAAATGAAAGGAAAGAAATAAACCAAGACAGAGCACTAAGACAAGTTTCCATTGTTCTTCCTCTGTGCCAGAGAGAGTCTGGAATTTTAAATGATTGCAAATTGAGCAGCTCGTGGGTAATCGATTTGGTCTCCACTGGTAGGGGTCAGAAACCCATGACATGCAAATAATATTTATACAGTTGAAACAAGGAACAGATGAAGTCCATGGAACAGAATGAATCCCTGCTTTTTGATTTTTATAGAAAAGCACAAATTCCAACATCTGAGACAGACCCAGTCAGAAAATTGCACAGGGTAGAAGCTTACGTGTGGATAAATATCCATAACTTTCAGTGCTATGAGTCTATGTGACATTTATCGCAGGTCTACCAAGTAAACAAATTCATAAAAATCCACTCAACCGATTTTGTGTTAGTGCATCCATATTCAAATTTACACTTGTCCTAGAGGCATTTTTCTTCTTTCCTTCCATTATTCCTCCGTTTTTAATTCCTTTAAAAAATATATATACAAAGCAAATCACTGATTTCTTCACATGTAAATTCTGAGCTGCTAAAGACGGAAATTGGAAACTGTCAATGAGATCACAGAACTTGTGGATTAGAAAGAATCCCCGTGCTCATCTAGCTGGACCTCTGACTCAGGGCTGTTAATATAACATATATTAGTATCTGTTAATATATGGTCACCAAAGAGAAGATGCTTGTATATTTTCACTAATAAGGCACCCGCTGTTTCATGGGTCCATTTTTCCATTGTTCACGTATCTATGTATTAAATACATATTTTAAGCACTTCCATAGGTGCTGGGAATAACGTAATGAATAGGAAACTCATAAGGCCGTGATAAGTGGAATTCAAAGCACTGAAATAGAATAACGTGAGAGTGACTACATAGCTCCTAAAGATCAGGCAATCAAGGATGGCTTCTTGTAGGAGATGACATCGGGGTTGAGAAGAGTGTTCTAAGCAGAAGGAATAGCTGAGATGAAGGGTCTTTAGCAAAAGAAGAGGTGAAATAAACAATGTGACAGAAAACAAGCTCTGGATCAGATCAAGGATGCTGAAAGACAAAGCTGGAATGGTGGGCAGAGACCACTCAACGTCGGCCTTTGCAGGGTGGAATAAGGATTGTGGGTTCTCTTCTAAGTGCAATGGGAAGCTGGTATTTAAATTTTTAATTAAATAATTTTAAACAGGGGACATTAGTGCTCATGTGTGGAGAACAGAATCCAAAGCAATAGGAGTAGAAGCAAGGACACCAACTGCAAGGTTATTGTGGTAAATCAGAAAAAAAAAACTATGTTCTCAGCTTGGATTGTGACAGTGATCCTGGTGACAGAAGTGGGTGGATTTGGAATATACTGCGGGATCAGGGTTAACAAGACTCTCTCAGACATTTGCTTTGAATAGCTGAGCAGGTGGTGGTACAATTTTCTGACATGTGGAAAACTGAGGGTTGACCAGGCTTGCAGGCAATGTATGTAGCCCAAGAATTCTGCTTTGACCCTAATGTGTTTGAAACGCCTGCTGTGTAGACAACTGGCTGTACAAGTCTGCAGTTCTAGGCAGAGACCAGATTCTTGAGGCATCTGCATTTTGCAAGACAATTCAAGTATTAGTACGCTACTCCTAATATTGAAAGGAGATTTTCTCCCCTACAACTGCCTATTGGTCCTAAGTTGGTCTTGGGTCAGGGAGGAGCTAGTTACTTGCTTAACAAGCCTCCAAATATTTGAAAGAATGAAAACCACTATTTCCTACACATCTGGTATATGCCAAGTACTTTGCGTATAACTTCTTATTGGGACATTATAGGATATATGAGGGCATGCATTAGTGTTGCAACTTTAAAGAAAAGGAAACCGGGGCACAGAATGTATCTCATCCGAGATCACAGAGCTGCAAAGTAAAGGAGCTGAGTTTCACTTTAGGTCTGCCTGTTTCCCAAGGTCATGACTACACTCTGCCTCCCAGGCACAGATGAATAAACACTAGTGCCCTCAAGTGTTCCTCATGCAGCAGGGCTTCCAGAACATTTTACCATTCTGAAAGAACACTGGTCGCTTCCTACATCAGCAAGATCTCTCATTAAATTTTGGTCCTTCCAATGAACACATCTGATCTGACCAAGGAGGAGTACACCCATCTTCTGGTCAGAGGCCTTCTTAGAATGATGCTGGACATTGCATTAGAGTAACCGCATCACACTGCTGGCTCATATAAAATTTGTGGTCAACTACTGTCTAGCCAGGGCTCCCACATCCTACACTTGTGCTATAATTTTTGTTGCCTAAATTAAAAATGTCGAGATATTTGAAACCTGAGTCGTTTAACTAGCATATTAGTTATTCCTTCCACTTCTGTTGCAAATGCAAGTCTGAGAAATGACCCTTTTGTCCATGTCCCATTCATTGATTGAAATAATATTTGAATTATAGAATCAAAACTTTAATGTCATAAAAATCATAGCTAGGATGTATTGTTTCAGATATTATTCCAAGTCTCCGTTTTCTCATCTGTAAGATGGAAATCGTAACAGTAGCAAGGAGCAAATGACAGATTGCCTGTGAGATGCTTAGCCATGAGGTCATATTTATCTACCACTCAAAATGTTGGAAGAGCACCTTATTTTAAGATGTCGTATTCACTCTCTGGTAGTAAGCCACTCTCTGGTCTAACCATGGAACACTGTATTGAAAAAGTATACAGAAACCAAAGTTAATATGCCAAAAGCAGCTCTTCCATAGAAAACAAGAGCAAAGGACTTTAATGTATCGTGGAGAGTAGCAACTACTGCTTGACTGCCTGCTGGTAGTCACACCGGTAACATGCCTCCCATTCTATCCCAACAAGGAAAGGGGTTATTTTAGGAACCCACAGGAAGAAGATCCTGGGGAAGGACAGTAACCGAAGGAAGGCTCTCAAGTCCCTCTCCCCACCCCACGCGGCCGACTTGTGTCCCGCCCACAGCCTGCGCTTCTGTCTTAGCTAGGGTTCCCCAGAGGCAGATCACGCGACAAGGATTCAAATGCAAGTTGTTTAAAAGATGATCAGAAGCACGAAGAAAATGGGGAAGTGAGACAGGGAAGGAAAAGAAATACAGCATTGTTACTAAGCTAGTTCCCACTGAGAGGAGATAACGCTAATTCCTGCCGGGGAGCTCTGGGGTCCAGTGCAGAATCTGTGCCTTGGAGTTATATCATACCCCAGTTAGTTCATTATACACTAACCCCCATCAGTCACTGGATGGCGTCTCAGGTGGGCACTACTTCCCAAGCACTTCCATAGTGTCCTGAGCACCAGAGGAAGCGGTCAGATAGCTGTCATGCAACTGTACTACAAGATGTAGTGGGACCTGGGAGGCTGCAGAAGAAGCACAGCCAGAGAAGGTTTCCCTAAGCCTCCACACTCTCCAACAACCTAGATGATCAGATGTCCATTTTCCTTGTCAGGATGCATGGCCCAAAGAAGCCTGAACATGAAACATGTAAACTCTGCACAACTCAACCTGAACAACAGCAACAACAAAAACTTCAAATAAGTAAAGGACATTTCTCCAAAGAAGGTACACCAACGGCCAATAAGCACACAAAAAGACGCTCCACATCATTAGTCATTTGGGAAATGTAAATCAAAAGTGAGATACCACTTCATGCCCGCTAGGATGGCTACTATCCAAAGAGGGGAGGAGGGGTGACAACAGGAAGTGCAGGGGAGGAGGTGGGGAAAGTGGAGTCCTTCTGCATTGCTGGTGGCGTGCAAAAGTGCAACCACCATGGTAAACAGGAAGTCTCCCCCAAAATTAACTCAAACAGTTAAGTGGAATTGGCATATGATCCAGCAATGTCACTCCTGGGCATAAACCCAGAAAAAGAAATGAAATGAGAGACTCATAACAGATACTTGTACATCAATGGTGGAAACAACCCAAGTGTCAACAGATGAATGGATTCTTTAAATGTGGTATACGCAAACAATGGAATATTACTCAGCTAGAAAACGGAATGAAATTCTTTTTTTAGATTTTTTTTTTATATGGACCATTTTTTTAAGACTTTATTTAATTAATTTATTGCAATATTGCTTCTGTTTTATGTGTGGATTTCCTGGCCGTGAGGCATGTGGGATCTTAGCTCCCCGACCAGGGATCGAACTCACACCCCCTGCATTGGAAGGCAAAGTCTTAACCAGTGGACTGCCGGGGAAGTCCCAGGAATGAAATTCTAATACATGCTACAACATGGATGAATCCTGAAAACATTACGCTAAGTGAAATAAACCGGATACCAAGGACAAATACTGTATGATTGCACTTATAAGAAGTATCTAGAATAGGCAGATTCACAAAGACAAAAAGTAGAATGGTGGTTACCAGAGGTTGGGGGAGAAGGAATGGGGAGTGATTGTTACATGGGTACAGAGTTTCTATTTGGGACGAGGACAAGTCCTGAAAATGGGTAGTAGTGATGGATACCCAATAATGTGAATGTACCTAATGCCACTAAATCTTACATTTAGAATGATCAAAATAATAAATTTTGCTATGTATATTTTACCACAATAAAAAGATCAAACAAGCTCACATTTTTTAAAAAAATTAAAAATTGAAGAAAAATTCTTAACAAAGAAAGTTTGGAACCAAGCAACGCAGCACATTTAAACCAGGACTGCAGGGACTTCCCTGGCAGTCCAGTGGTTAAGACTCCACGCTTTCACTGCAGGGGAATGCGGGTTCAGATCCCTGGTTGGGGAACTGAGATCCTACATGCCATGCAGCAGAAAAAAAAAAAAAAAAATTAACCAGGACTCCTATCTGAACGCCAGAAGCTTAAATGTATACAAGCATGAGTTTGCAAAGTATCACATTTCAAATGTGGAAACATGTACATTTTAATAAGCCAACAACTTTTACGCCTGGTGCCAGATTTCTCCTTCATTATTGCTATGAACTTGATAATATGACCGTTTTCTTTCAAAGTTTCATTGCTATTACATCACCAGGTCCTATCTGGTCAAAATTAACATGGAATCAAGTCCAGAGTAGCATTCGACCTTCATTTCTTGCTAAACTATCAATATTTTTAATGTGAACCTTTTCCCAAAATTTCATACGCCCGTAATTTACCAACTACTCATCTTTCTATTTTGCCTTCTCCTTTACAAAATTGGTAAACACATCTTGTCAACTTTTGCTTTAGCAGAATAAACGTTACAGCGAGTATGAGGCTTTTTCCATGAAGATGCTCCAACGGCAGTCTGTCTTCTACCCTTTCCTCCCAGCACCCTAGTCCACCGCTTGCCGACCCCTCTGACATGAACCTTGATCCTCCTCTCATGATGAGCAGACATTTCCATTCATAACAAAATAAGCAATCCTATATGTGAAAGCCATCCTATATTTGGAAAATAGCAGTTATAGGATAGATACTTTAGCAAATGCTTTCATGCTTCAAAATCTAAGTTATTTAGTAAACAAAATAGATGTATAAATGCTGATTTGAAAAGATACAGCTAGTGACAAGGATGAGAAAGGGACCTGGTTTGGCCTGCATGCCCTTCTATAAATACAGCACGTTGTTTTTGCTATAAAGACAATACGTATTTATGCTAAAAATTCAAACAGTGTATAGAGGCGTATAGTGAAAGGTAATTTCCCCCTGCAGCTCTCAGACTCCCATTTTCACTCCCCAGAGCTAATCACAAATTGTTATTTCCTAGGTATCCTTTTCAGACATTTTATATGTAAATACAAACATATGCATAAATCATCATCTATCATGCATAAATGCTGATTTGAAAAGATTTTGGGTGGAAAAAAACAACCAATTATATGAGTATACATACTATAGTCTCATTTGTGTAAAGTATGATATACTTATGCATATGTATATTTTTATAATTGTATATAAAATGTCTGAAATGATACACAGGAAAAGAATTTGTGATTATCTCTGGAGAGATAAAAATGCGAGTCTGGAGACAGAGGCGGAAAATTACTTTTCACCGTACACTTCTACATACTGCTAGAATTTTTAGCATAAATATGTATTGTCTTTATCACAAAAATAATGTATTTATAAAAAGACATGCAAATCAAACTGGGGTCCCTTTTTCCTCTCTATCACTAGCTATATCTTTGCAAAGTCACTTACTCTTTCTGAACTCCATTTTTTTCCTCCATAAAATGAAATTACTAATTTACTGATAAACCAGTGGTTCTCTAACTGGAAATCCCTAGGGTGTTCTGTAAATACAGATTCCACCCCAAGTTGTATTAAATTGGACTCCCCAGGAGTGAGGTCCCAGAAGGAAAATCTACCCAAGTTCTCCAAATGATTCTGTTGCCCAATGATGGTTACATTCTAAATTATTTTCTATAACTGTTATTTGTTTCTCTCCTGTATTCAGTCATTCAATACTTTTTTTAAATTAATCAATTTATTTATTTTTGGCTGTGTTGGGTCTTCGTTGCTGTATGCGGGCTTTCTCTAGTTGTGGTGAGCAGGGGCTACTCTTCGTTGTGGTGCGCGGGCTTCTCATCGCGGTGGCTCCTCCTGTTGTGGAGCGCCGGCTCTAGGCATGCAGGCTTCAGTAGTCGCGGCACGTGGGCTCAGCAGTTGTGGCTCGCGGGCTCTAGAGCTCAGGCTCAGTAGTTGTGGCGCACGGGCTTAGTTGCTCCGTGGCATGTGGGATCTTCATGGGCCAGGGCTCAAACCCGTGTCCCCTGCATTGACAGGCGGATCCTTCACCACTGTTCCACCAGGGAAGTCCCTCAATAATATTTTTTGATATTGAAATATCATCATGTTTATGGAGGCGCTATGCTCTGAATGTTTGTCTCCCCCAGAATTCACCTGTTGGAATCCTAACACCCAAAGTGATGCTTTTTAGGAGGTGGAGGCTGTAGGGGACGATTAGGTCCAAACGGTGGAATGCTCGTGAATGGCATCAGCATCCTTATAGAGAGACCCTACGGAGCTCCCTCACGCTGTCCATCATGTGAGAAGTCTCTCCCGACCATGCTGGCACACGATCTCAGACCTCCAGCCTCCAGAACTGTGAGAAACACATTTCTGTTGTTTAGAGGCCACGCAGTCTGTAATATTTTGTTACAGCACCCTGAAAGTGCTAAGACACGGCATTAGGAGTGAAACACAGACCTGAAGGAATTTTCCATCTGGCAGGGAAAACAAATACAGCAGAAATACCGGAATGAACCAACCAGAGCACATATCACGTGCCTCAAGATATACTAACGCCAAATTACATCCCCCCTCACCTTCTTCTCCTCCCTGCCAGCAGGGAAGCTCGGCCCATTTCAGACTTTCTTACTAGCAGGTATCTCCTACCTTGCTTCATGCTTCTGTACAGCCTGGACTCCTTGATGGCACGACGCTAGAAGTTCTTCCTCAGGTGGGAACAGACAGAAGGCTGTGTGATTAAACAGAGAGAAGGGAAAGTCACCCAAGTCGAGCAAAGGTTCACTCTTCTCAGTCAAATGAGTGGCTGGGCTTGGCCACTGCGGGTCAGAAAGCAGGACCTCAGGGGGACAGGGCACAAGTCCTTCAGGAATATCAGACCCCAGGCAGACAGTCTCCCAACCCTGGCAAAGATGGCAGTGCCCCAAAGTGGCACAGAAATAGCAGAGGACAAGCTCTGAAGGTACCATAAAGCCTGGGACAAAAGGTATCTTGGGGATAACCAGTACCAACTGACGATGGTGAGAAACTGTCCCCTTCATGTCCCTTTATCACCTGGAAGCTGTCTGTGACCTTGGAATCTTTATGCAACACCAGTGAAGGTGGGTGGGGGGAAGAGAGGGAGGAAGAGAATAAAGACAAGGAAAGCATCCCAATAATTATCGAAATATACGTCTCCTCAGGCAAGGGGCAAAAAGAGGTTCAGGGTCATAGCTAAGTTCATTTAAGGAAAACATAAGACTGTGAAATATAGAACACACTTGGATTTTCTGATTAGATTCATGCAAAGTGATTAGGCATTCAAGATCCTGGAGAAAGGAGAAGGTACAAGTACGTGAATAACTCGGGAAAGAGAGAATTTTAAAATACGTGAAACACTTCTGTTCATATCTGAAACCCTGGGTTAAATCCACTTCACCTGCCTTCACTAATCAAGGTCGTTTCAAGACGTGCAGGTCCTCCCGTGGCGCGGAGCCTAAACAGTAAGATGTTTGCCCGAGCTGTTTTCCAAGACCTTGGAGCCTACCGCGCTGAGTCCCGTCTGAGCCAGTTAAGCCTGGACAGGACCACCGACCCTTGACTGGGCATGCGCGAGTGTCCGGAGACCTTTTGCAGGCGCACACGAGGCAGCCTAATGACGCCTGCACAGAACACTGACGACCGCAGCTTTCCCCACGTTGCACACGCCTCCGACTGCCCTGTTTCTGTATTCCTTAGCCCGTAAATTCCCCAAGCCCCTTGCTTTTGGCAGGTGCATTTGAGATTTGTCCTTCCTTCCCATCGCTTGGCCACCTTGCAAGTAAACCCCCTCCTTGCTGCAAACGTCGGTGCCTCGGAGTTTTGCCTTGCTGTGCATCGGGCAAAACGAACCTGGTTCAGTAACAATCCTTGCACAGTGATGATGACCCTTCAGAGCGCTAGTGCTACTTTCCTATGTGTGCTACTGGGATAAAGCTGTTGCTTATCATTTATCTGAAATAAAATATTCGCTTGTTGAAATTACCATTTAATTGACAAACCTTAATTTTACCTAAGATAATTTTATAAATAATTTTATCTAGATGATTTGATCGTATTATCTTAACTTTACCATAAATAATTTTATCTAAATGATTTGATCGTATTATCTTAACTTAACCATCTAACTTGAATTAATCTGAGACATTCCCTGTTCGTAAATCTTACTTAGTACCTGTGTTCCCTCCTCAAAGCCCCTTAAATAGGCAACTTTTCAGAACACCAATTGTGCAAACCAAGACATATCTTTCATGGGTGTAGAAACTTAATTCTCAGTAATAAGCACCCTCTTCATTTCATGGGCTGTGTAAAAAGGTAAAAGATCTAGACCTTGTCTGTCAGCAATTTAGAATTACATTAGGAAAACGTGATTATTGGGAATGAGGAAGGAGATGGTTAGAAGGGATGAAAAAGGAAAGGGGAAGGAAGTAGTGAACAGAACCAGTAAAGGTATTCTTAAACTAGAGTTTGGAAGAGGTAAAGAATGACACGCCAAATAGCTATCCTGAATATCTGGGGGCTAAAGAAGGATTTTTGTAAGGCATTTCAAGTTGGTGTCCAGAGATCTATCACACACGAGCGCAAGGTAATCCTAGCTAAACGTACACCCTGCTTCCTTGCAAGTGGCTTCAGCCAGTGCCGTGTGCCTAATTCTGAACTTCCTGATGAAATGTCAGGAATCGTGGATTAAAGCCCTGTGACAGTTCGTGTGGAGTGTCCACCTGGCCAGGCTACGGTGCTCAGTCGCTTGGTCAAACACAAGCCTAGAGGTTGCTGTGAAGGTATTTTTTCAGGTGGAACTGACATTTAAACCCGCCCACTTGGAGTGAAGCAGTTTACCCTCCATCACGTAAAGAAGCCCTTGTCCAATCAGTAAGAGGACTTAAGGGAAAAGACTGAGATTCTGGAAGGGGAAGGAATTCTGCCTCCAAGCTGCCTTCAGACGAGAGACTGCAGTATCCCTGGGTCTCCAGCCCGCTGACCTCCAGATTTCAAACTTGCCAGCCCCACAGTTGTGTGAGCCAATTCCTTAAGATAAATCTCTCTATATATCTATCTATCGATTATTCGATCCTATTATTGGCTCTGTTTCCCTGGAGAACCCTGGCTAATAAAAACTGTTTCACAGTTAAGCAACACTGCAACATTTAAGGGCATTTCCTTTCTTATCAAAGACAGCCACCCTAAGGGAACTTGAATTTCCTTTGTGTTAAACTGCTCGGCTTGCCAACAGTGGCTATGTCTAATCTATGTAATTTTAAGTATGTGAACACTGATCAATTGATGTTAGCACAGAGACAATTTCCCAAAGCTAAAATGTGGAGCTAACATTTACCAGACACTGAGAGCTCACAGTAGAATATGGAAAGGACCTTTCCAAGTAAAGAGTTTCAAGTTAAGGATAAAGGTAGCAGAAGTAGCCTAACATTTTCCAACCCCCCCCCCTTTTTTTTTTTGGCTGAGTGTTGGGAGGTAACTACAGTATAAAATACTGTACTGGGAAAAGGGTTTTTTTCTCTTTCTTGCATTAGTGTTATTCACCTATTTCATTTTTAGAGAGAGTTTCGTGATCAGCCAAATATCTTGTGATCAATTAAACCTCCAAAGATTGTGTGAGCAGGACTGCGCTTTGACTGCTTTCTTTCAATTACCCAGGTCCCCGAATGTCCGTGGCTAATGAAAAGGGGATCTTGTTACCAGTCAAAGTTCCTATCTCAAGGAAACGAAAATGATTACTGGCTTGCATGCCTGTGGGTATTGCCCTAAAGTAAAGCCAAGAATTTCAATTCCAAGTGGTCAAGTTATTCTGTATGCTTCAAAGTTATGGTTTCTACATGGGACAAAAAAAAAGGGGGGCAATCCATCCAAGATTACAATTGCTAATCCCTAAATAAACAGTTCAAATAGATGCTATGGTACAGACTCAGAAGACTGAATGCATGGGAGGGTATCTTACGGTTTATTTGGGGTATGGAAGAAGGGTATGACTTATCTCAATGGATGAATGCAATCAACAAAACACTGAGATATGACCACAATTGGATCATGGATGATCAGGGACAAAGTCTACCAGTTTGACTTGAATAAGGAGACATGGGAGAAAAGAACAGAAAAAAATGAAAAGGTAAGAATGTAGAGAATTTCAAATGCCCAATTTAGTACCGTAGGCTTTATTTTGTACTGAAGGTTGTGATCAGTTCACTGGCATGTGATTGATAAATTGGACTTTTGTTGCCAGTTCTTCCTACTTGTAATGAAACTATGTGTCCACATCCCATTCCACATGGCTTTGCAGTGCCTGCCTCTCTTTCTTTGGGCTTGGCCACAGGACTTGACTTGACCAATAAAATATTAACTAATGGGAACCTACAGAGATGTTAAATACGCCTACATGGGTCGGTTTGCTTATATATCTTTCCATAGCCATGAGAAGAACATACACCAGGTAGCAGCTGATCCCAAGAGAAGGAGCTACATGGGATAGAACTGAATTCAATATAGGTGTGAAGTCAAGCACAGGCAATCCTAGCTGTGCCCACCCAGCAAAACCACCACCACCGACCCACAGGCATGTGAGTGAGAAACACATGTTTGTCAGTGTAAACCACTGAGGTTTGGGGCTGTTTGTTACACAGCATTACTACAGCAACAACTGTCTAACAAAAGTGAAAAGCGCAATTTTGGAAAAAAATCAGTCTATCAGTGAGGATGAGGAATAAACTGGAAACAAGATAATTTAGAGACTTATTACAGACCCTCTAGAGATATTTTTACTCCTCTGACACAATAATCTATAATGTTTAGGAGGCAATGGTCCCACATGCCTGGCTTCCAGAGTCAGGAGACATGGAAGAAATGCCCTATCCCATCTACAGTATGCAGGCGGTCTGAGCAAGGCATAAATCTTTGCTGTGAGAGGCCACTAAGATTTAGGGCTCGCTTATTTCCTCAGCATAACTCAGATAATCCTAATACAAGAAGGATGTTCCAGGATTAATTCAGCAGCTCTCTGATGTCACGGGCTTTTGTGCTTCCCCTCTTCCCAATTTTTTCTTCTTTTGCAAACAGTGATGTCTCCCCTTAAAGTTTCAAGGTGATTATAGCAGGTCCAGTTCAGGATTAAGTGACATGCCCACATCTGGGTTGTGAGAGAGGCTAGGAGAACAAGAATATTTGCCTTTTCAATACCCATACTGAACAACAGGCTCTGCCAGCCATGAAGAAGTTCGGAGGAACGGCTTCTGAGCAGGCAGCCAACAGGCCCTCTGAATGTTGGATGAGATACTACCTACATTTAAGATCTCATCCTATCATTTATTGAGCATTTCATCCATGTTGCTTTCTTTCCATAGCTTATAGACATCATTCCCCCCTGCCAGCCCCCATTTTACAGATAAGACACTGGATGGACTCAGGGAAGCTAACTAAGAATCACAAAGAAAAAGCAACATATCTAAGATGAGTCAGACAGAAGGTGATGGAATAAAGGTTTGAACCTATCAGGCCTGCCTATCCCTGAACCCTTTGATCCAAATGCCCTGCATGCTAAGATTTCTGCCCTCATCATTTTTCAGTACTTCCAGACAGCCACTGATTCTGCTGCGTGATTCCTCTGTACTACAAAAGAGGCGCGGGGCACAGACACAACAACAAAGTCCCTCCCTGGGCTCTGAACTAGCCAAGAGGGAAAAAAAAACACAGATGATGATTTTTTTTTTAATGCCAAAGCCGGCTCCAGTGAAGCAAGAGCCTGCTGTCCCATGACTTATAACAGTGAGCGATGCTCGGATTCTGCTGGGCTCCCGAGTCGGCATGCCAGGTCTGTTTGTAATTTCGCAGCTCATAGCATGCCTGTCAGAGGCTTTCCATTCATTTTCACTGACGATTCTCTGGCCTTTTGAAGGCTTTGCGGCTCTCTGAGCCAAGACCCCAGGCTCCAGATTCTCAGAGGCTGGCAGCCCTCATCATTGCGTTGTCCATATCCCTGGCTCTCCCTTTGCTTTCTCCAAAGAAAGGGCATCTTGCTACAGCTCAAAAAGCAGCAAAAGCTGAAACTGGCCAGGAAGTTGGGCAGTTAAGCCTCTGGTGTTGCTCATCCCCAGAGCATCATTTCCCCCTTAATCACAGTGTCCTGGGCTCTTGATCTCCCGGGACAGCGGTCTGTCTTGATCTCTCTGGGAGAGGCAACAGAACGACTGTGGTAGAATTTGATGCTGTGTGCAGGACACTGCACTCTTTCTTCAGATTCCCAAATGGCTGCACTCCCTCCTGGGTGGCCTTCCATGCAGACCAGAGCAGTCCCTCTTCCCAGAAAGGAGGCCGAGCTTCCCCTCTGTGGCATCTTGGGGGAAGTGACATCTTTTTGCTGCAGGATCATCTTATATTTTTCCACTTTGGAAGGTGGTTCCCAGAGAAGGAGACCAGGCTTTTTTTCTGGAAATGCTGATACTATTACTGCCAAGTCAATGGACGGTTCACCCGTTTGCATACTTCTCTCTCTCAATGAGATTTTTTTAAAGGGAGAATTAGGAGATCGCGGATGGAAGGCAGCAACAAGAGGTGTGTGCCTGTATGGGGACAGAATTCTAAGACTGACTCTCAACGACTCTCACTGGTGTAGGACCCCCTCTCCTTTGACTGTGGCTGGAACTTGTGAATATGATGAGGTATTATGATGATGTTAGGTTATGTGTCCAGAGAGAGATTGCCCAGGTGCGTCTAAACTCATCACACGTGCCGCTGAAAGGCAGCCAGGTTTCTCTTGCTGAGAGAAGAAGTGGAAGAGATGCAAAGCTTGAGGGGGATTCTACATGAGGGATCCCATGACCAGCCTTGAAGAGGTGATGTTGTGAAGGAGTCTGTGAGAAAGCCCGTGGCGAGAAGCTGCAAGAAACCTCTAGGAGCTGGAAAAGGCCCCCAGTTGAGAGCCAGCAAGGAAATGGAGACCCTAGTCCTCCAGCAGCAAGGAAGTGGATTCTGCCAGTAACCTGAGGGAGCCTGAAAATGGATTCTTCCCTAGAGTCTCCAGATAAAAGCCCAGCCTTGGGTTCTGTCTTACGAGACTCAGAGCATAGAACCCAGCCAAGTGCACCCAACCTTCTGACGTACAAGACCGTGGGATGAGAGGTGGATGTTGCTTCACACTGCGAAGTTGCAGGAATTTGTTGGGAGGCCACACAGCACTAATCCAACCTGGGTACCCATTCCCTACAAACTGCACCTCTCCACTGGCGCCAAACTGCAACGCAGTGACTACGGGCTCTAGAACATGTAGGTTTTGCTCATCACATTATCTCCAGGATCTGTTATCCAGAGTAGGGATGAAATAACTATATGTTGGCCAAATGAATGAAGCAAGGCATAAAAGCACAGGCTTTAGAGTCAGAGAGACCTGAGTCCAAACTCCAGCTTCATCACCTAATAGCTTCATCACCTAATAATAATAGCACCACGACCTGGAGTGAGTCATTTAAGCTCTGTGAGCCTTAACGGGTATCCCATCTGCAAAGCGGGGGGGATAAGAATGATACCTGACCCATCCGAGTAGCATCACTATAGGACACAGTTGACAACCTGCTCCTTTTTGAAGCCCTCAAGAGTATTTGACCACACTGGACTCTCTTGATTTCCCACCTACATCTCAAGCCAGCTCTTCTCAGACTCCGGCTGGAGATCTCGTCTCCCCATCTATTCCTTAAATGTTGGAGTTCTTTGGGGTTTGGTCCAAGTATCTCCTCTTATCTACCTCTTTCCCTTCTTATGAAAGTATTGCATCAATTTCCATAGCTTCAAATACCACACACTTATTACCTTTATCAAGATCATCTACATCAGCTCTCTCTTCAGTGGCCTAAGTTCCAAACCCATATGTCTAGCTACCCGAGAGTTCTCTTTGTGTCTTTTTGGTTTCTCAACTTTAAAAAGACCCATTTTGAATTCATGTCCTTTCGTCCCCCGCAAATAACTCCTCCTCAATGTTTTCAATCCCCATAAATGGCTCTACCAGTCCCTCCTACTTGGAAACCTGGGAGGTATCCTTGAAAACATCCTCTTCCTCATTCATTCACATTCAGCCCAACACCAAGGCTTACAACTGTGCCCTTTAAAAATGTCCCTCATCCATTCCCTTCTCTCCACCTCCACTGCTACCATTACCCTGATTCAAGTCACCGTGTTTTGCCTGAATTACAAGAAGAGCATCAAAACTATATCCCACATTGACTCTTGTCTCTCTAAAATGCTCTCCCCGTGCTATGTCATTGTGATCGTTATAAAAGGCAAATTTAAGCATATCGTGCTCAAATTAAGATTGTTTTATCTTATATTACCCTTAGGATAAATTATTGATAAAATTAATAACTATTAATAAAAGTTAATAATGCAAGAGCAATGGTCAGTGATTCTTTTTTAATTTCAACATTAAAAGACTATTTGGGGTACCTGCACAGCCCATACCCTCTTACTTGGAAGTGCCTCTATAGACTTTGCTGAAGAAGTAGCTTCCCTTTTCTATCTGGCCAGAACTAACTAGTTAAGAGATAGAGACAGAGAGACAGAGAGAGACAGAGACAGAGATGACGGACATCTTAATAGTTCCCATGAGGGCAGTAGTACTTCCCACAGTCGGGTTTCATGAAATTCTCTTGGTTCCCTATAATAAATTTCCTTTTGGTTAACATGGGTTTGTTTTCCTTGTAACCAAATAGCCCCTAAACAGAAATAAAATTAGCCTTTTGCCTTTCCTTCTCAACATAATCCCAAACTTGCATCCAAATTGTAATTTGCAAAGTCATCATATTTGAAAGCTCTAGTAGATTTCCCAAGTCAAGGGGCTCATTTGCTGAGTTCTTCACAAGCAAGCAATCCCTTGCCAAGAGAAATAAAAACTTCCCAGTTAAAGGATACATTTTTAACTTTTTATTTGGAAACAACTTCAAGTTTACAGATGAATTGTGGAAAAAAACATAATATGAAAAATACTCATATACCCTTTACTCAGATTCACCTATTTTTAACATTTTACCCCAACTGTTCTATCATTGGTTCTTTTTATCTAAATATATAGCTATCTAGATATATCTAATTTTTTGAACTATTTGATGGGAAATTAAATATACCATGGCCCTGACCCATAAAAAACTCAATGTGTATTTCCTGAGAATAAGAATATTCTGCTACATCACCAAAGTACAGTTGTCAGTCCTGACAAATTTAGTATCAGCAAATGTTTTAATCTAATCTGCAATTTGTATTCCAATTCTGTCACTTGGCCTAACAGAGTCATATGAAGCATTGCCCTACCCCCACTCCAGAACAGGACCAAAGCTTTCTAGGGTCAGGTATCGCATTGAGGTCTCTGACCTCTTCTCCTCTGAAACACTTCCACAGCCTTTCTCTACCTTTCATGATATTGACACTGGGGAAAAATATAGCCCCTCTTTTACTTAATAGAAAGTTTCCCCTTTGGGACTTGTCTGATCTTTCCTCCTGATTATATTGAGTTTATGCATTCTCGGCTGAAACACTGCCTAGGTGATGTGATGGCCTCCTGGGAGCGTCACACCTGGACGCACACAATGTCTACCTGTTCTTCGTGGGTGATGGCAACTTTGATCAAGGTACAAAGTATGATCTGATTCTTCACTGCAGAGGTACTAGATTGTTTGTCTCCCTTACAACAGAGAAGTAATCTGTGGGAAGACACTTTAAACCCACACCAACATCCTGTTCTTCATCAAAATGTCTTTCTGTGTTAAGAATCCATTGAAGATTCTTGCTTGGTTTGCAAAGAGGGTTTCAATGATGGCCCGAACTGCATCTTGCCACAATGGTTGCGAAATGATAGTTTTCCAAGTCCACAGTTCCCCTGCATTTACCAGTAGACCCTCGGCCTTCAACTATTAGCAAGAGCCCTCCTCTCTCTCCATTTATCTATTTAGTTTTGGTATGAACTCGTAAGTTCCCTTTTTTTTTCAATGGTTTATAACTCATTATTGTTGAATTCATTCATTATTGTTTACTTAATAATCATATAACTTAATTATTTTAATGTTCAAATTGTCCTAGATTTGGCTAACAGTAGCCTTGTGACAGGCCAATGTATGTGTGTATATATATCTATACAGATATATAGACATATGTAGTTATACATATAGATATAGATACATATACATAGCTATACATACATATAGCTATATATATGTATGTAGGGGTGTGTGTGCGTGTGTATGTATATGTGTGTGTGTGTGTGTGTGTATATATATATATATATATATATATACCTTCCTTATTTTATGTTTCAGGTTCATCTTGTACTTACCCTGCCCCAGACCTGGAATCAGCCATTTCTCTTAATTATATTATAAAATTGAAATATTGTACATTAGATTTTCTTCGAATGAGGCACATGTATGCCTGTCTCACCCTTTGGTGTCAGAAAATTTTAGGCATACATAAGAGCAAAACAAAGAAATTTCAGTGGAAAATTCTTCTAATGGCTTATTTCCCCCTTGGTTCCTTGGATATGAAGGTAGACTGCAATATGGGTTGAATTCTGCTTATTGAAAATCAATGTATTATTATCCTAATTTGCTGAGAGCCGATGCTTGGCCCACTTCCTCAGATTTTATCGTGAGTTACAATGCTGGTGATCAACTAATCCAATGCATTGCTCAGATCTTCCAGTTCACTAAGACCAAATACGATTGCTCTTTAAAAAACGCAAACTTGTTGGAATCCATTCCTTCATCTACAAGTAAAATGATTTTGACTAATTTCACACAAAAATATTGCCATGTGTGGGTTCCATAAATCTGTCTTATTTTGTTACTTGCTGCTCTCTCCAGATGCTATGAGTTTAGCAGAAAATTGCCAAATCAAAAAATAAGCTGTCATGTGTGGTAATATCCTCTTTGTGGGCATTTTTAATTTTTGTCATTATATATCTTGTGTTTAGAAATATATTGTTTTAAAATACATTAAACACATCTGAGCCTATGCTCCAGAAACAATTATTGCTACTTTTAAAAATGGAATTGAGAATTCAGGGGATGGGATGTTAGAACTTGAACTCTTTCTTAGGAGCTTTTCTGTGACAAGTGTTAGCATCTCACCTAATTACATTTGTTAGATTACCACTCATCTTTAGGAACAAAATGTTAATGAAAACTCAAAACACCGAAATGACAAAGAATGGGTTTTTTTCCTGGCCTTTACATTCATGCTGAATGGAATTTCAATCCTTTGAAAGCCAGGCCGTTAGGTTGTTGTGACAGGTTTTTGTGGGAAAGTTGGTCCCTAGGCACCTCCAACGTAGTCCAGACTATTGTTCATTTTAGTAAATTTCAAAACTCAGAAGAGGTGAAATAGGGGGAGACTCTTTCGAGTAACAGGTTTTTGAAATATAATTCACATACCATGAAGTGCACTCTTTTAATGTGGATAATTCAATGGTTTTTAGTATAGTCACAACGCTGTGCATTGGTCACCACCATCTAATTGCAGAACACTTTCCTCACCCCAAAAAGAAGGTCCATAGCCATTAACAGTCACCCCCCATTCCTCCCTCCCCTCGGCCCTGGCCACCACAGATCTCCTTTTCTCTCTGCAGACTTGCCTATTCTGGACGTTTCATGTAAATGGCATCACACAACATGCAGTGTTTTGTGTCTGGCTCCTTTCACTTAGCGTGATGTTTCTGAGGTTCCTTGGTGCAGCATTCATCAGTGCGTCGTCCCTTTTCCGGGTCAAATAATATTCCAGTGTTTATATACATTATAAAATGTTTTGTTTATCCATTCATCAGTTGACAGATATTTGGACCGTTTTCACATTTTGGCAATTATGAATAATGTGGCCGTGAATATCTGTGTACACATTTTCGCGCAGCTATGTTTTCCATCCTCTTGGGTATATACCCAGGAGCAGAAGTGCCAGATCGTATGTGAACTCTGTGTTTAACTTTTTGAGGAACTGCCAAACTGTTTACCAAAATAGCTATAGCATTTTAGATTCACAGAATCGAAGTATAAGCACCCAATTTCTCCACATATTCACGGATACTTTTTATTGTCTGTCTTTTTCTTTATAGCTATCCTAGTAAGTGTGAAATGGTATTGCATTGTGGTTCTGATTTGCATTTCCCTGATGACTAATGATGTTCAGGATCTTTTCATGTGTTTATTGACCTTTCCTACATCTTCTTTATTATCTACTCAAATCCTGTGCCTGTATTTAAGTTGTGTTGTCTTTTTTTTATTGAGTTGTTTGAAGAGTCCCTTATATCTTTTTATGCAAAGAGTCCTTTATATATCAGATCAGTCCCTTATCTGATATATGAATTGCAAATATTTTCTCCCTGTCTGTGGGCTTTTTCACTGCTGATATCCTTTGCAGAACAGAAGATTTTAATTCTGATGAAGTCAAATTTATTTATTTTTCTTTTGTTCCTTGTGTTTTGGTGTCATGTCTAAGAAAGCATGACCTAATTCAAGGTCACAAAATTTACTCCTATGTTTTCTTCTAAGAATTGTATAGTATTAGCTCTTGTATTTAGGTCTTGGTCCATTTGACTTAATTTTTGCATATGGTATGAGACAGGGATCCAACTTCACTCTTCTGCATGTGGATGTCCAGTGGTCCCAGCACCATCTGTTGAAGAGATTATTCTTTTACCATTTCATTGTCTTTGATGCCCTTGTGAGAAGGTACTCTTGACCCAACTTTTTCTCCCACAAAGATGAAGAAGACCTTTGAAATTTTCTTTAATCCACAGTAACAATGTTCTGGGTTTTAGAGGATAAAAATGGTAATTTTTTTTCCATTAACAAGACTGGATCCTTCTTTATTGAATACGTGCAATAGACCATCAGTGTGTATAGGACCTTATCTCAACCACTGCTCTTCTCTGACCACTGAGCACCATGAAAAAAAAAAAAAAAAAAAGTTGTCCAGCCATAGAATGTGTGTTTCAAAGCTTAACTGAGGCTCCAGAAACACAAGAAATGCCTTCATTATTGAATCATTTGACAGGATTTGGGAAAAGCACAACGGTCACTGAAAAACTGTAAGAGTTCAAATCTATGATCAAATGTTCAGATGAGCATGATATACTGAAAGGTTCTACCTTAACCAACACTTTAATTGAGAGAGGATCAGGAAAGGTGGCAGGTAACTTCTTTCCAGAAATTTGGTTGCAGAAGGTTTGTCAGAAAGATAAAGCTGAGTCTGAATAAATCATTTGATTTCCTTATATTTACATCCAAGTGCTTCACAACCTATTCCTCTTCTATCTCATGCTCAGCTCTGCGCATTCACAGGCAGCTTCAGCTCTACTTCCTTCCTTGGACGAGAGCATCTATCCCAGCAGATCCCTTTGTAGTAGGCTGCTTCTAAAACAGCCACCGTGGTCCCGCCTCCTGGTTCAGTCTCTTGTGTAAATTCCGTCCCCACATTGTGGGTGGGCTGGTCCTAGTGACTTGACTCTACATAAAAAGTGATGGGATATGACTTCTGAAATTAAGTTAGAAAAGACCATGACTTCCATTTTGCTGGCATTCTCTGGCTCTTCCTCATTTGCTCTTTTTTTTTTTTTACATCTTTATTGGAGTATAATTGCTTTACAATGGTGTGTTAGTTTCTGCTTTATAACACAGTGGATCAGTTATACATATACCTATGTTCCCATATCTCTTCCCTCTTGCGTCTCCCTCCCTCCCACCCTCCCTATCCCACCCCTCCAGGTGCTCATTTTGATAACGCCAATTAACACAGGTTAAGCCTTCTGGAAAGGCTAAGTGTTAAGGAACTGAGGCCATTAGCCCTACGACTTCCCAGGAGCCGAATTCTCCCGACAGCATTGTCTTGAGCTTGGAAGCGGATCCACCCTCATTAAGCCTTAAGATGCATGCAGCCCAGGCTGACACCTTGGCTGAAGCCTTGTGAGAATCCATGAGCTTGAGGACCCAGCAGAGCCATGCCCAGATTCCACATAAACTGTGTGATAATATATGTGTGTTCTTGTTTCGAGTAACTACATTTTGGGGTGATTTGTTACACAGCAAAAGATAGTTAACACGTAGCATAACTTGGTTTCCTATGGGTTTGTATTTTGTGCTATACTTTCTTAACAAACTGAAAGTAAAGTCAAAGAAATCCTTCCTAAATCCTGGGTTTTCAAATCCATTCTTGCAGCTGTATCTTTCCATTCTCTCATCCCTATTCAATTCCTGGACCAAACTAGCCCTACTCACTACCTCATGGTCTCATTTTCACTGCATAATCTAGGAGCTCATTGTCTTACCACTAAATTGCAACCGTTTATTCACAAACTCCTTTAACTTCTTAGTGTTAACTCAAACCAGGCTTTTTCAAAAACCACATCAAAGCTCTCTACCGTGGAGGACACTTCTGGTCACCTCCCCCAGTGCACTCCCGCGTCCTGCTCTGTTTCTGCCATTTACTAGTAATGGGAAGTTAGGCAAGTTAGATAACGCCTCAAAGCCTCAGTCTCTTCGTTTCTTAAGTCGGAATAATACCTACTTCATAGGATGGTTGGAGAATTGGTGGGACGATGCGGGCGAAAGTGCCTGACAGTGCCTACCCCTCACCACGGAGTCAACTGATACTGGTTTTCATTTCCCGATACCCAGTCCTCATGCTTCGATGCAATAGTTTCTTACTGAATATTTCTACGGTCCTGTTTGGGAACCACGTCCTGGTGACACAAAGATGAATGAGTCTTCGAGGCACTCACAAATCTGCCAGAGGAGATAGTATTTATCACACACTGATTCTCATTGTTATTTGGCCCGCGATAAATGCACATACTCTGGGAACACAGAAAAGGGGTACTTCATTATCCTGACACTTCATCTTCGATAATTACATCTGCCTCTTTCTTTCCTTTGTGCAAGAGTCTACAGAATCCTAAGACACCCTCTACCCCTCACCCTCCAACTTCCAGTCAGAGTTTTTCTTTCCACTCGTCTCTGTCCATCACTCCCTAATTCAGTAGGCTACCATATTCACGCTACTTTTAGTACCTTTCTCTCACAACACCTAAACACTTTTCGAATTTAATGACAAGCCCACGTTTGTTACCCATTAATATGGCTTATCTTCAGTCCTTTCCCTTAGACCTCATCTTCACTCAGAAGGACCTCTTCTCCTTCACTTGCTATTTCTTCCCTCAGACACTTTTCTTTCCCTGGCGCTTGGCTAACTGCCACTCAAGCTGCTGCCTGCCCTCCACCCTATGACTCTAGCTGATGGCCAAATCCATCATTGTTTTCCTACAGACACGTGATGGCGCCACTCACTGTTCCCAGACACAACACACATCCTCCTGCTTCTGACTGTGTGCTCATTTCTTTGCTCCATGAGGGATACCCTCTCCTCTCAGCCAGCATCAAGCCAATAGACTGTTAATGCCCCTGCAAGGTCCATTACCAAAGGCCAATAACATTTTCCTTGTTCTAAGTGTGTGTGCTCTTCCCTTCCCTTTAATTTCCAAGAAGGTTATACCTCTCTTGTAATACTTAAACTACACTCCTGAGTCTCACGTGGTAATGTTTGTGGTCTAAGGTCTACCTCCTAATGCTTGAAAGTCAAAATGGTGTCTGTGGCAGAATGAGAATGCCTGTCATAGGTCTGCAGCTACAGGGAAGATAACTGAACAAGGGCCCCGTTTGCTGAGCTCGGAAATCCAGTGTCACGTGTCTGCCAAGGCTCTATACCTCCCACGGGCTGCTGCTACTGACCAGTAACTGAATGTGACCTATACTCAGGCAAAGCCCTTCTTTGGAGACGGGGGTCCTCCGATGGCCAGCTCTGGCTTGAGGACACCCCCGCAGTGCCACTGAACTTCCACTGGACTGCAGGGCATCACTCTCCATTCGGGGTCAGACTGGCTTCATGGGCTAAAGGTTCTCTCAGTTCCCCCCATGCCCCTCCCTATTTCCCCTTCTATGGCAGATCCCCGGATGTTCTCAGATGTTTCCCTGCATGTTTAATCCCGTCTTGGCATCTGCTTCCCAGACGACCTGGAATAACAAAAATGGTGCCAGGGCTGATCCACAGAAACAGGCGATGAGGTGAGGATTTGCACCGGCCAACCCGCCACCCAGCAGAAGAAGAGGACAGCCAGCCTCCTGGTTGGTAGGAGGGGCATGGGTAGTCCCCGGCACAAGGCAGCCCATCATTGTTTTAAGAGCTAGCATTTTCCACTACGGTTGTCCCTCTCCCGTAAAACAGCAGGTGTCTGTGGTAGACAAAATAACAACCCTCCAAAGATATCTCTATCCTAATCCTTGGAACCTGTGAATATATTACTTTACATGGCAGGAGGGACGTCTTTAATGTGATTAAACTTGAATCTTGAGATGCAACGATGATCCTGGATTATCTGGGTGGGCTCAGTGTAATCACAAGGGTCCTTAGAAGAGGGGGGCAGGGTTAGTGTCAGTGAAGGAGGTGTGACAATGACAGCAGAAGTCAGGGAAAGAACAAGAGAAAGAGAGAAAATGAGAGACAGAGACAGAGACAGAGAAGCATCTGAAGATGCTGCAGGCCTTGAAGATGGAGGAAGGGGCCACCAGACAAGGATGCAACTGGCCTCTAAGTGCTGTACAGGCAAGGAAACGACTTCTCTTCCACTGACATCTTGATTTTAGGACTTCTGACCTTTGTAACTGTAACATAATAAACTTGTATTGTTTTCTGTCACTAAGTTGGTAGCAATTCGTTACAGCAGAGTCATAGGAAACTAATATATTACCCCCATCACCCACCCCCCACGAACTGCCCAAGAGTTACAACTCAACAGAACCTGCTGGGTCTGGTAAGGATGGAGAGAAGCTGTGTGCCTGAAGAACCACGTCCCTAAGAACTGGCAGGGGCCAGGGGGCCCTCCTGCGATGAAATTCTGAGGGCACTTGATCAAGGGGGCTGGAACGTCAAGCTGTAAGCAAGACTTTGTTGAATTAGGAGGATTTTACTTAATTCCATTCAACATTCTAGCAAACAATCCAGGGAACTGGAAAAACGTGTCACTGGTATGGCTCTTAGAAGCCTGGGAAGAAAGACAACGGGCAGCTCTCGGCAATGTAGAAATACCTGAGTTGCCTGGGCAGGGGGTAGAGGAATAAAGAAAGAAGCTCAGCTTCTCTCAGCCCCTCAGGGCGTGGCCATGCTGGAACAGAGAAATAATGTGGGTCCAGAAGACCCATTCAGAGGAGCAAGTTCCATGGGAGACCCAGAGAACAGGCACCTTTCACCAAGGCCAGGAGGAAGGCACTGGGGACAAGGGACCAGTGTCACTAAGAAGTTCAGAGGTGGCTCCCTCTGCAGGCCATGAGTGACTGGAGGACAGGTGGTTATAGAGTCAGGCTCCATAGCATCTATGGGGACAATGGGGCATGTAGCTAACCATGTCAGCACATGCCATGGCAAGACGGACAGTCTGATCCACAGCTTCAAGAATGGGGCTTCAAGAAAGGTGACTTTGATCTATAAATAAGAAACGTAATGAGAAAAACTCCCAATTTACCAGTTCTTAAGTAATTCATTGCTCTAGTTCACTCCATTAAAGTCTCCTTCAAACATTCTAGAGCCATGATGGGGTTCAGAAATGTTTGTGAAACAAAATTCTAGAACCACAAATAAAACTTTAAATGGTCTCTTTAAATAGAAAGTAACAGGGACTCCCCTGGTGGCGCAGTGGTTAAGAATCCACCTGCCAATGCAAGGGACATGGGTTCGATCCCTGGTCTGGGAAGATCCCACATGCCGCGCAGCAACTAAGCCCGTGCGCCACAACTACTGAGCCTGCGCTCTAGAGCCCACGAGCCACAACTACTGAAGCCTGCATGCCTAGAGCCCATGCTCCACAACAAGAGAAACCACCGCAATGAGAAGCCCGCACACCGCAACGAAGAGTAGCCCCCGCTCGCCACAACTTGAGAAAGTCCGCACACAGCAATGAAGACCCAACACAGCCAAAAATAAATAATTTTTTTAAAAAAGAAGATAATATATCTGTGAAAACAAACTTATGGTTACCAAAGGGAAAAGGTCGGGGTGGGGGAAGGTATAAATGAGGAGTTTGGGATTAACATATACACGCTACTATACATAAAATAAATAACCAACAAGGACCTATGGTATAGCACAGGGAACTCTACTCAATATTCTGTAATCACCTATACGGATATATGTATCAAATGGATATATGTATATGTATAACCAAAACACTTAGCTATACACCTGAAACTAACACAACATTGTAAATTAGCTATACTCCAATATAAAATAAAAAATTAAATTAAAAAGAAGAAAATAATGTATCTGAAAAGATTTCATGTAACCTTGTACTTTCATTAGCCTTTTCTTTGCTAGGCATTATGTGTTTAAGTAACAAACAACAGATCATATTTTAATTAATCTTTGGCAGTCAAATATGATGCTTTGTAGCCAGATGGTAACCAATATGTACAAATCCTTGGCAGTTCCATGCTATGTAATCACCACACTTCGGCTTGACATTTCATATCTCATCAAAGAGGATGCCCACCTACAACAGACACCTCATCACAAGAGGCTGGTAAGACAGACACTGCATCTTGTCCAGGGGCACCAGGGTGGAACAGAAAAAGGATGGGTTTCCCAGTCCCACAACAGGAGATCTTAATGTCAGTTCTGGTGCTTCTTAGTTTTCTCACAGTCAACATATATGTATCGTTTCTCATCTACACATAAGGAAGAAATGCAGGTTTCTTGTGAGCAACTTATGAGATAATGTCAACCAAAAACGGGTCCAACAAATGCTAGCTCTGCTCCAACCTCCGCCCTCTCTCCTTGAGGTTTCTTCCCGTGTCCACCCCCATGCCCATCAGCGTTCCAGGCTCGCTGTGAGGGGCCACGAGGAAGTGGGCCGGCAGAGACACAGAAGAAGCCAAGCCACCCCCACCTCCCCAGTCCTTCAAAGTCATTTCCATCCACTTTGGTCGGAAAAGCCTGCAGAAAACAAAAACAGCAAGCAAACAACGACAACAAAAAACCCGACCTCCCTGCTCTACTGCCGAAAGTTTTACTTTTAAAGTGAGAGAGGGACATACCCTGGTACCCCTGAAAAGAGCCGAAGGTCACCTTGGAAATCACCTACGAAACTCCCATTTCTGAAGTTGACTGTAAACAATTCAGAGGGCAAGTCGATACGGCTTCATTCCTGCTTTGCCAGCTGCACTTCTAATATCCAACCACGAGCGTCTGCTTTGGTGTTTCTCATTTCGATCTCTAATGTTGCTTTCTGACCATCTATACCACGCCCTCTCACAACAGTCAGTAATAAGAAAAAAAAAATCCATTTACAATAATTTCTGTCTAGGTGTCAATGCGCTAACAAGCAACCTCAGGATCAAGTAGAAGCAGCAGAATGGACCTCCAGTCAGAAGGATGCCCCTAAAAATGTCCTCACCCACATGAACCTGGGGCAAGCTCACTCAGATAACCCTCCACCCAGAGAACTCTCCGGAAGTTCTGCAGCGGGTCTCCCTCGGCAACATCTGCCTCGGATTGTTAAAAACAACAATGCATGAGTGGGAAACAGAGTGAATGAGGGAGGTGACGGGTGGCGCAAGGCATTGTCTTGGTCAAGGAATAGTCTGTAAGGGTCTATAATTATTTTCCCCCCTCGTCACGAGCACTTTCCTCACATGAATTTTTTGGTAAAATATAGGAAAACAATCTATTAGCCAGCTTGTGGCTATTGAGTAACGGTATTATGGTTCTAGGCAGAAAAATCACGTCGCTACAAGTCAGTGTTTCTCCACAGGTAGCACCCCCTGCTCAGATGCCTCTACGTATCTGGCAAAGTCTGGAGCCATATTTTTGCAGGGAGGGGGTGGTCTACTGGCATCTAGCGGCAAAGGCCAGCGATGCTACCAAACACCCTACATTGCACAGGAAAACCTCCACAAAGAAGAATGACCCAGCCCCAAAATGTCAATACTACTGACGCTGAAAACCTCTGCTCATTCCATACTTTGGCTATAAATTCATTTACGCTGAAAAGGAAAAAAAAGGCTATCATACGATATCAAAAGAGGAGATCCAAAAGGAAACTCAGAGAGACATGTCCTTTGTCACAGAACAAAACTTATGAGATTGGAATGGGGAGAAAAAAAAGCACTTGAAACACAATAAGAGAACTTGCTTTAATATCAGGTGCATTTTAAATGAGTTGTTAAAGCTATTTCAATTGGTACAGACACTATGGAGCACGGTATGCAGGTTCCTTAAAAAACCAAACTACCACATGATCCAGCAATCCCACTCCTGGGCATATAGCCTGAGAAAACCATAATTCAAAAAGATACACGTACCCCCAATGTTCACTGCAGCTCTATTTACAATAGCCACGACATGGAAGCAACCTAAATGTCCATCGACAGATGAATGGATAAAGAAGATGTGGTACATTTATACAATGGAATACTACTCAGCCATTAAAAAGAATGAAATCATGCCATTTGCAGCAACATGGATGGACATAGAGATGATCATACTAAGTGAAGTAAGTCAGACAGAGAAAGACAAATACCATATGATATCGCTTACATGTGGAAGCTAAAAAAATGATACAAATGAACTTATTTACAAAACAGAAATAGACCCACAGACATAGAAAACAAATTTATGGTTACCAAAGGGGGAAAGGGTGGGGGAGGGACAAATAAGGAGGTTGGGATGAACATATACACACTAATATATATAAAATAGATAACCAACAAGGAGCTACTGTATAACACAGGGAAATGTACTCAATATTTTGTAATAAACTATAAGGGAAAATAATCGGAAAAATTTTATATATATATATATATATATATATATATATATATATATCACTTTGATGTATACCCAAAACTAACACATTGTAAATCAACTATACTTTAATTTTTAAAAATTAAATTAAATTACATAAATAAAAATAAATGCATGAAAGATGCTGGGATTTCAGGGGGGAACAAAGGTAGCGTAACAGTGTCCTGAACTTGCCAAGTGTGCCATTGTGACTATGACCTCATGGGCTTATGACATTACTCTAGGACCCAGAAATAGGTTTATTTAATCCCTAACTTCCTTTGAGCCCTGGCAACAGACGAGACCTATGGGCCAAATCCTGCCCACAGAAAGCCAGTGAGCGCTGCACACAGTTGTCCCAGAACAACTGGGCTTTGTGGTTTCTTGTGTGGCGTTTGGCTAGCTTAACTAGAGTAAAGATGGAAGCACAGCTAGATTCTAAGGCAGATGGCTGACAGGCAGTGTGCTATAGCATCTCCTTCCAAACGTGTAGTTATCAACTTACAGGTACAGAGCATGGAGGAGTATATCATTATTACCCAACCCCATAGCTTCTAATACAGTTCTGCATACAGCTGGTGCTCAATACCATTGGTTTACTATTTGATAAACGGTCTCACATTCAGTCCAAGGTGACAGAGATCCTCATATCTTTGGAACGTGGAAGCAGATACAGAAAAGGTACTTAGCTAAGGCACACTTGCTATATGCCAAGCTCTGCACTGCATGCCAGAAATACAGTGATAAACAAGATGAATGAGTTAGTTGCCCACCATTTTTTAGCTTATTTTCTTTTCTGTGAGTTTACTGTGGCCTTTTCTAACGAGATAAGGCTAAAATCCATTTCCATGGCAGGAGGAAAGTTGAAATGCTCAACTCCTTTCTTCTTCCGTGAAGTCCTCCATCACTACCATACCTACGAGGCTGGCACAAGAATGTGTGCACCGGTGAGGTGAGGGAGTGGGAATGATGTCAGAAGGGTAAAGGGGAATGGTGTACATTTTTAGGAAAAGGAACTCTGTTCAATGCGCTCCTTTTATGGAGGGAGCGCGAGGATGAGAGGAGGCCGTGAGCGGGGGTAGAAATATTAACCTGAGCCAAAGCTACTCATGTTGGAACAGAGATTCCAGCATCTCTGAGGCCAATAAAATAAATAAATAAAGTTTATAACCCCTCTGCCAGCCACTAAGCCTGTCTCCACTTGGGGATTAATTAGGATCAGCATTTTACCAGTGAATCTGTGCCACAAAAAAAGGAAGGAAGGAAGGAAGGGAGGGAGGGGGTCAGGTTAATATTTCTACCCCCGCTCACGGCCTCCTCTCA
>NW_021703786.1:34934068-34964453 GCF_005190385.1 Monodon monoceros
AGGGAGGAAGGAAGGAAGGAAGGAAGGAAGGAAGGAAGGAAGGAAGGAAGGAAGGAAGGAAGGAAGGAAGATCAACAGCGTGCTCTGCTTTTCCTTGTGCAATAAACCCCTCACGATTACAGATGCATGTATACTACGGCCAGTACCTTCCAGTACAGCTGGAAATATTAACACAAAGCATATTCTTGATGAATTTTTCAATTTAATGCAACTACACTACTGTTAATAAATGGAACTTATTCAGTGTGATTTGATACTTATCTATGAAACACTTTCCATAAGCATTCGCAAAGCAGAATACTTTATCAGATTTGGAAGATTAACATCTCCTGTGCCTAAAGCTAAGCGGCTCTGCAGAAGGTGGTGCGGCCAGCTGATGTGACTAGAAAGCGATAAAAATGCTGCTTTTGGTAAATCTGCCTCCTTGGCGCACTGCATTTCTTGTTCTTGTCCGCTCTGCAGAACTTCGAAGACTCGATCGACATTCCTGTGTTCTTAGCTATGACTTTGGTCTTTCCACCAAAGCAGTTTTATTTCCTGACAGGCATTATAGGCATTATAGCTTATGAAGGCCAGTGCTATTGGGAAGATATTCCAAATGCACAGGTTATGCGGCTCGTGGAAAATAGGCATTAACGGAAAAAGGACTGAAACCAAGTTGTCTTCCGATTGCTGTTTCAGAACTTCTGGTTTTCCTGTGGAGCTCCTAGTCAGTGTTGGTGGCAAAACCAAAAAGACCAAACAGAATATATCAGAATTGCAAATGACCAGGAGGAGTCCATTTAGAAAACAGGTAAATGCAATTGTGCTTTCTGTGTCTTCTTTTTTAAGTCAGAAGGAATGGGTCATGTTCAAGAGTGAGTAATGTTGCAGAGTGGGAGAGCAATGCAGTGGAAAGTCTCTATTTCTCTTTTGTTCCAAGTCGGGCTCTGTGCACCTCATAACAGACTGCCTAGAAGGGTTTCCCAGTTGTGCCCCTTGGACACAGGGCATGTTTTCACACGTAGAAGTGTGTCTTGTGCACTCCGTGGCAGCCAGCGCCACCTAGCTTCAGCATTTCCTCAACTCGACAAATTTCCCAATTGTTCTGTGAGTCTTCCAGGAGCGCTGATGTAAGTCTCCCAGATTTTGAATGATGGAAGTCGGGAAGGAAGTTTTGGAACAACCAAATTGCTCTGAACAGTTGTCAGGTGGAAAAACATGTCTCTAAGTCTGTGGAACTTTAAGCAGGATTTACACGGCTTCTCAATGCATTGACTGCTCAGAGCCTGCCTGTCTTTCATTTGGCAAATCTTTGTGTGCCAAGTAGTTGGGGAATACGCACAGAGTCCTGGCTTCTGAATTCTAGCTACTATGTCCTGAATCAGGGAATGTCTCTAAGAAGAAAGTCTCTGCTAGGCTCATACCCAGGGAATGCTTCCTTAGATCTACTGAACAACTGATTAAACGTCAGAAAAGTCAGGAAGTCTAGGGGAAATGGCACAAGGTAATCTGCCCTATCTCGGCATGTACTTAACCTTTCTGATGTCAACTCCGCGTGGAGGTTATGATTCTCACCTTCTTATAAGATAACGAAGATCTCACCCAGCTAACAAAGAACTTCTGCCTTCGTGACAGCAAACTAGCATAACAGGAGAAACAGAGGGACACAGAATTCGGGACCAGGCTGGTCTGCATTGTTGAGACCAGTTGTTTGGGATCGTGTTTCCCATATGCCTTAGAGTCAGTGGGTGTTTTGAATATGTAAATGAAATGAACACAGAGAGAAACAAAGCAAGCAGGCACAGCCTACTTGGATTTTCTGAAAGGCACTTCTTTTCGTTTTGTCGTGGAGGCCAGGATAACATGACTACCAGCCGTTAGTTCGGTGAGGGGATTCTCCAGGTGGCTTTGCTGACGATGAAGATGAAAATTACAAAGATGATTAGTGATGATGATGACGAAGAAAGTGGGAAATGTTCAATACTCCCTGTAAGACTTTAATAAAACAGACTCCCCGCCGCCTCTATGGATGTAGACTTTTTAAAGGAAACACCTAGAATTACTACAGTTCCCAGTGGTAGCAAGTGAAGAAGACTGAAAGAGCTTCTCCAAGTCTTAAAGTTCTCTTGCTTCCAAAGAGGAAGCAGCTTAAACCCACCCAAATTCCTGCATGTAACCTTGGTAGGTAAAACTCTCATTCTACAGACTGGGAGAGTATCCCTCGCTCCATAAGCTTTGATTAAGGATAGAAACTTGAGCTGCAAAGAAAAGAAAACTGGGGTCTAGCAACAAGTCCAAGTTCCAGGCAGTCATTCCTTACTGACAAAACAAGCAAGAATAAAAGTCCAACGTAAACCCCATCGAATTTCCATTCACGTTTCTCTGAATTGAGTTTGTAGTCTTTGGAACCCACAAAATAACCCACACAAAGATCCCAGATGTTGGTGTATTTTTTGGTTTTCCTCTTATGAGGAAGGGCAGTGGGTTTCACACCAGCACTTGCCGACAGTAAAATGTAATGAAAAACATGTAATAATGTAGACCACCTTCTAACTGCCTTTAACATAAGCACGTTGTATTTTCTAAAGATTTCAAATTGGCATAGGTGGTCTACAGGAGCAATTATGCGATGATACAGTCCTGCCTAGGAGATTCTGCCAAGCTTCTTTAACCGATGTCACATTTTGAATTAAACACTGTAGAATTTTAAACTTTTTGAAGTATATAAATGATGACACAAGAAGGCTTTTATTTTTTAATTTATCCTTAACTATAAACAATTAGCAAAGGGAGATTTGGGTTTACTATTTGTAGTGAGCTGAATGATGACCCCTCTCCCAAAATATGTGTTCATCCAGGACCCGTGAAGGTGACCACATTTGGAAAAGGGGTCTTTGCAGATGTAATTAAGCTAAGAATCTTGAGATGAGATCACCCTGGGTTACGGTGGGCCCTAAATCCAGTGACAATGTCTCTGTAAGAAAAGAGAAGTCACAGACACAGAGAATAAGACTATGTGGAGACAGTTATGTGGCCACAAGCCAAGGACACCTGCAGCCACCAGAAGCTGGACAAGGCAGGAGGGATTCTCCCTGAGAGATTTCAGAGAGTGTGTGGCCCTGACCACACCTTCATTTCAGATTTCTAGCCTCCAGAACTGTGAAAGAATAAATTTCTTTTGTTTTAAGCCCCTACGTTTCTGGTCGTTTGTTACAGCAGCCCTAGCAAACTAATACACTATGTAATAGCACAATGAAAGAATCGCATAAGACGAATAAATGTCTAAAAAACAAGTCCTTCTCCACCGATCATGGCAGGAAACGCTTCCCCTGGCTATCGTTCAGCCTCACCAGCATGGAAACCACAGTGAGAAAGTTTGGAGTTTTTCGAGGATTTAAGGTTTAGAAGTATAAGACTCAAGAAGAAACTACACCAAGTACTATTCACTCACATTCCCTGAGCACGTCCTGTTCTGTTACACTTCCACGCCTTAGCAACTGCCTAGAATATCCTTTTCTACCTCAGAAACCCGACTAACCCTCCAGATGCAGGACAAATATTGCCACCTCTTCCATAAAGCCACCTTCTCCACTGCCCTCACCATAGACACACACACACACGCGCACACACACACACAGTTACTCACTCTTCATCTGGGTTCTATAGCATTTTTTACTTGCCTCTATTACAGCATCGATTACAAAGCAAGCACTGTGGGTTTGGGTCTATAGAGCTATCTCCCCCCACAGACTCTGAGGCTTATAAGCACAGTGAGATGACCTATTTATTTCCAACCTCTCTACATATGGTCTCCAATCCTGCAGTGCTCTAGTCTGGACTTCCTTACAGCTTGGTGGCTGGGTTCCAAGTTCTAGGAAGCAGAAGCTGCTAAGGTCTACACTTTGAAGTCCCAGGATACTACTTCTACTTCATTCTTTGCTCCAAGCAAGTCGTAACACCGTTCCCAGTTCACGTAGGGAAGTAGATCCCACGTCTTGATCTAAGGAGTACAGGCACACACGGAGATGGGAGGGCTCGTTGGTGAGCATATCTGGAGACTACCTACTCCAGCTGAGTTCTAATCCTGTTCCGTCTCTTACTATTACGACCTTGGCCCTAAATATATAACCTCTATGACTCAACATCCTCTTCTATAAAACTGGAATAACACTGTCTACTCGATAAGACTGTTTAAAAGACTGAAGGAGTTGTTGCTATTTACTTAGTGCAGCTCTTGCACGTAGCAACCTTGTAACAAATGATAACTACTTTTCCTCTTCCGATAAAGGGGGAAAATAAGAAGTCATTAGGTGGCTAAAGGGAGAAAATGCAGAGGGAAACCTCCCTGGTAGAAAAAAGAAAGGCAAAAGGATGATAGATAAAGACAACCCTTATCAACTTCAATCAAGTTTGCCTCGGGCTAATCTTGCTCCTATTAGGTAACTATAGTTGAAATAACCAAAACTCTGAGAAGAAGTATTTGGGGTGTTGAGCAGTGAAGTACACTCACATCTAGGAAACCTCATAGTTAAGCTTCAGGATATATACTGTAGCTTTGCAGGATTTATGAAAATCTGTAGCTTTTAAAAATAATTTTTATTTCTGACTATTAAAGCAATATATGCCATTGAGAACATTTCAGGTAACTGAGTGAAGCAGCAGGAAGGAAGTAACCATCCGTAACGCTACCACAAAAGGTAACTGCTAGAAATAACTTACTTTCTTGTAGCTATTTTGTTATCACAATATGCACACGGGACTGGTTTTATGAGTGTGTAACTTCTGCAGTCACACAGAGTTCCACACTCCGAGGGACCCCGTTTTCGTTTAATTTTATGTTGTCACCATCTTGAAATTCTTAATAAGTTTTATAGAAGGGGTTTCAATTTTTCATTTTGCTTGGAACCGTGCAATTATAGACAGTCCAGTGTACAGGTTGGTATGTTTGTAGATGTGTGTGTGTGTGTGTGTGTGTGTGTGTAAACGTAAGGATGTAGATACATATACATGCGTTAATGCTTCAAGGATATTTAGAATTACATTTTTATCAGATTTGAATGTAACATATTTTTATGTTTCCATATTATTAAACGTATGAGGTAAACAATCTTAATGTTTACGTATATTTCATCCATGGACCTGTCATATTTTAATTAACTATTCCATGCCTATTAAGCTTTCAGGTAATTTACATTTCTGTTTATGTAAATTATTTTCCAGCATATATCTTTGTGCATAAATTTTTCTCTTCATCTTCTATTTATTCCTGTAAGATAGATCTCTGGAAATGGAGTTATTGGATCAAAGAGTATAAATATTTTTAGGTTTTGAAATATACTTTCAAATTGATTTTTTTCTTAGCAAAAATTTTCATAGTAGTAGTCCAAACAGCAGTCAACAAGAGTGCCTTGGGTATGTTTTATAAAAGACCGTGAACAGAGAGAATTCATTTATAGAGGGAAGATGCACAGTGCTTGAGAGCATGGGGTTTGAATTCAGTGTTCGTATTATTCCTACCATTTACTAGTTATATTGTTTCGCACAACCTCTATATGCCTCAGTTTCCTTATCAAAAAACGTTAAGGACAGTAATATCCACCCCACAGAGGTGCTATGAAGATGAACTTTCATCACTCAACCAGCGTGAATCCAGCACCAACTCTGTGCTAGGAATTCTATTAGGCCCATGGCATGCGGCAGTGAACGGAGCCGACAAGTCTCTGGAGTTTACAGTTGGACAAGGAAGTTAGCCACTAAGCAGGAAATGTAAAAAAAAAATAAATAAATAAGTGTAATGAGTATTAGGAAAGAAGCAGCAGCAAAGCTTTTTGAAAGCATGTAACTGTTTCCAGAGAAGAGGTCTCTCTGAGGACCAGTGTTACTCTGAGACCTGAAAAGTGAGGGGGAAGGTGATCCTAGGGAAAGTTGAGTGAGTGAGAAGCAATGTTCAAGATAAAGGAAATATCCATGGGGGCAAAAGCCCAGAAATATTTGTCAAGTTCAAATAAAATGAAAGTCCCATAGAGCTAGGGTGACCAGAAGTCCCCAGTTACCAAGACAGTCCCTGTTCATAGCAACTGCTTTGAGGTAATCATTAATATGGTCCCTACTTCATCTCAAAAATGTCCAGGCTTAGAAGGTAAGTAATACCATCATGCTGTAGCAAAAAAAAAAAAAAAAAAAAAAAAAAAAGCAAAGAACAAGAGGGAGAGTAGTAAGAAATGAGGTTAAGACTTTGGAGGATCTTACATATCCTGTCTCTCTTATCTTACCCTGTCTATTTATGTCTATCTTAAGGACTTAAGAGTCATTAAAGGATTTTCATCAGGACAGTTACATAATCTGATTTGCCTTTCACCATAGAGACAGCTGCAACAGAAGGAGAGATTTTGCTGAGTGAAGATTAGCACTCACGAAGAATTTAGAGAAGTCGGCAGAGTGTCTAAAACTGACAAGACTTACTACCCAGATCTGCTGAGAAATTTTTAGAAATCAACAATGAAAAAAATAGGGAATTAAATAGGTGAAAGTTTTGCACAGGCACTTACTGGAATTAGAAAATCCAAACAGGTAAGAAGTAGATGGAGAGGTGCTTGCCCTCAAAAGTCAGCCATGAGAAGGATACAAATTAAAACAATGTTACTATTATTATTACGATTATTATGAGTCATCACAGCATACTGAAGAGCTACAAGAAATGTATAAAGCTGTATGTCGAAGGGTCTCAGGGACCCATAGGAAGCAGCGAAATATGATCTTACAAAAGTTGTCCCATCAGAGTGCTGTCTCCAAATGATGGTTTAGGTTCAAATCTATGGTGTTTGCAAGAACACAGGGAGAACAGGGTATCAGACATATCACTGATTAAATATGTTTTTCAGAAACAGAATCACAGACATAGAGAACAGACTAGTTGCCAAGGGGGAGGGGTCAGGAGAGGGATGGAGTGGGACTGTTGGGGTTAGCAGATGCTAAACTATTATATAGAGGATGGATAAACAACAAGGTCCTACTGTATAGCACAGGGAACTATATTCAATATCCTGGGATAAACCATAATGGAAAAGAATATATAAAAAAGAATGTACATATATGTATAACTGAGTCACGTTGCTGTTACAGCAGTAATTAACACAACATGGTAAATCAACGATACTTTAATTTAAAAAAAATTTTTAATATGTTTTTCATCTTTACTGATTTATAAGTCTGACGCTTCTCTACCCTTAACTACCTATTTGTTGCAAGTGCTTTTTGATCAGAAACTTTCAGAAAAGAAAATATGGCAAAAAAAAAAAAGAAGAAGAAGAAGAATGATTAGCAGACCAGCCTCATTTGGAGCGTGGAGAGGAAGGAGAAGAGGATGATAAAGAACAGCTTAGAGAGAAGACGCCCAAACAGTCCACACACAACCATGATATAGATGCACTGAGAAGTCTAGACAGCTTACATCCACTCAAAGACACTAGCTTTCCCTTCTTTCCCATTATAACCATTTCTACTTTATTTCATACAAAGCAAGCTAGTCAGATAAATTTTAAAACAACTAAGAAGGCCTTTATTCAGAGTAACTTCCTGTCATAACACATAACACAACATAACACCATTTGGTAATAAGAACCTACTGTATAGCACAGGGAATTCTATTCAACACTCTGCAATGACCTATATGGGAATAGAATCTAAAAAAGAGTGGATGTACGTCTGCGTATAACTGACTCACTTCGCTGTACAGCAGAAACTAACACAACATTGGTAAACCAATTACACTTCAATAAAAAAAATTATAAAACAAACAAAAAAATGACAACATTTGGGATACGTCTGACCAAATACCGGAAATTTTCTTAAATGCTTAAACTTTTAATAGAAAAAATTAGAACTTCGATTTTTTCCCTTGAACTGGATCTTATTCTACCATTCGAAGGTCCGCGGGGAATGAAGAGCACAAACAGCTGCTTAAGCTTCATTTAAGCATCAGTGTTGCTCGCTCTTTACTGAATCAGCGGTTCCACAGCTGGCCCTGGAGGAGCAGAGAGTTGGAACCAGACACTTCAATTGCATTCTCTGAATCCATCTAAACAGAGGGTTCAATACAAGCTGAAGGAAGTGCATTCCAGGGGAAAAGTCCACCTCCAGCCTAGGAGGTAACTCAGGCCTGGGGGTAGCCCACACAAATGACAGCAGGATTTGATGTGCCCACCAAAACAAGGAAGAGAGGAAGCAGGGTGTGCTTCAGTGACTCACCCCCACCTTGGGAAACCGTGAGTTCTTGTAAGCCCTGCCCAAGGTAATGAAAGTTTGGAAATACATTTACACGTAGTCATTGAAGCTGAGTGTTTTTCATCTTTTTTCCTAGTCTACTGGCTAAACAGGAAGTTTTCTGCAGGATGCTCCAATATCCTCTGTTCAGAGTAATAACTTTAGCACTTTGATTTCCTTTTCTCCCACGATACGCTTAATGTTTCCGCTCTCGGTCCGGGACTCGGTCACAGATTTCCTGCGGGAAGCTGAAGCTCCTTAACGCTCTGCAAGGATCAGTTGTACCCCACCCACATAAAAAGTCACAAGGACCTTTCATAGATAGACTCAACTTACTCATTCCCCAGGGAAGGTCAGAGTTGGTGAGTTAATGAAATCTTGCAAAATCTGACCAGCCGTCTATGTCAATCCCCACAGCATCCCCTGGAAGCCAGTTACTTAAAATAATTCCTGATCATAGTGAGGAGGATAAATGACTCAACTGGGGTTAACTAAGAAAGGAAGCTCTTCCTCCAGGCCTTATCTTGGCACCTGCAAATCATTACAAGGGCTAAATGTTACTGTCATCTAAAGATGACGGTGAAAATAAGAGCCAGCCAACGGGAGCTAGGCACATTGTACTAACATCCAAAGTGATTATATGTCAACAGCTGCCAGTCTTCTTTTAAACCGATCTCCTATCATCTGGTCGTATTTAATTTTAAGTTTTGCCTTTCTGGCTGAGCACAGCGTGGTGACGGAGAGCGTGGCCTTGGCGTCCGCGGGCCCTGGGTTTGATCCCAGTTCCAACATTTGTGTATGTATTATGTCGAGGAAACATGTCCATTTCTTTAGGCTTCTCTTTTTCTTCACCTTTAAAGTGGGAATAATAATTGCATTTGGTTGACTCATAAAATGATCCATTTTTGTAGGTTAAAGCTGATATAAGGCTTTTTTTTTTTTTTTTGCAAGGATGAAGGAGTTAATACATGTATAGTGCCTGGCACGCTACTAATGCCTATTAAAATTCAACAAAGCAATTACATTTTTATTATTGTCATTTTGTGTCATTTGCTGTTTTAAACTACCATTATTAAGTATTTATAACATAGAGACCACTTAATACCACGCTACAGTGTAAGTTTCTGGAGGAGAGTGTTTGTTCACTACTCCATCCAGCCAGGGGACAATGCCTGGTAGGTGGTAGGTAATCACAAACAGATAATTGAGTAACACAACGATACCTATGACAAGATAAGGGTGACCACCAGCTTGAAAAATCTTGAGCTCTTCTCTCCAATTTCTTTTCAGCGCAACTGAGCTATTTGCTGAAACAGCAGCGTTTCTAATGAGCCCAGGCAGGTGGGTGCATTTTCAAGATGGCAGGATAGATCTACATACTTCTGACAGCCTTAATTCCTGAATAGTTCACATCTTCCAGAAATGCCAGGAGCAATCGAAGTGAAGCAACAGCTGAAGCTAGAAAAAGGGCTCTGCTTTGAGAACAGGAACCAGGAGGGACGTCCACTGCGGCAGCGCTTGTAAAATTAATGATAGTTACCCCACTCAGAGGCAAGAATGATGCATTTTACTTTGACATGTACCTTCTCAATCTGTTTTCTTCCTCCTTTCTTTATTTCTTAGGCCTGATCCTTAAAAAAACTGTAAAGGGCATTGGCTCAATGCCATCAGGACTGCTGCACCATTGCAGGAAAGACTTTTGGCATAAACTGTAATTGGTATTTTGAATCTAGCACTGAAGGGTGATTCATAATTTTAATAAACAAAATCAACATGGTGATCACAAATGTTCATTTACCAATTGCAGGGTATTTACGGAAGAGTATGGATATAATACAATGCCTATTGAAAAGTAAGAATCGTACGGATGGGCAAAGATTGTAAGGGATATGTGAGCTAGCTCTGAGCCAAGTTGCCTGGGTTCCCATCCTGGAGCCATCACTCACTAGCTGTGCAACATGGGGAGTGCTACCTCACCTCTCTGTGCAGAAGTCTGCCCAGTGTGTTAAGTGAGATAACACATGGGAAGCACTCTGCACAATGCCTGAACGCGGTGAGCACTGAATCAGGGTCATCATTTGCTGTTCATACGACAGTTAACAAAGATAACACCTGCTTCAGAAGAGATGCTTTTGGAAAGATGAGATCCTCAAAATCCTTTCTTCTTTTTGTCTTGTTCCAATTTACATCATTTCCCTTAAAATCGTGTCAGTCCTGAGGCATTTAAATTTTTATTCAACTAAAAACAGGCTCAACGTTGTAGGCTTGGCCTGGTTGCTCACACTCGTGTGCTTAAAACTAAAAGAGCAATAATAAAACTCTTTTATGATGTTCACCGGAAATTGTGAAACTTCATCTCCCGACATCTTCCTGTTTCAATAAAGATTCTCATGAGAGTCTTGGAAGAATGGAGTCAGACCAACTCCGGTGTGAGCTGTGCACGCGCTGCGGTTGCAAGGATGTTGTTTATGTTTTAGATCCTGTTTTCTTCCTGGATGAAGGGCCGCTGCCTGCAGGTGCTTCTCCCGCTGTTATCGTCCCCTCCGCAGGGTGCACCCTCCTGGAAGCCACTTCCTGCCGCCTGTGTGTGACTCTTGCTGCTAAGGAATAGGGGAGAGGCTGTCAGGGCTTATCTTCCACCTGGCTGCGGTTTCCAAGGCTCGTGGCTATCACTATCTGGCACGGCCATTTATATGGGGAGACAGCATTCTTGCTCAAGGAGAGTTCAGAAAGCAAAACACAAAAACAAAATGCCAAAGATGGTAGGGGGTGGGCTGTTGAGATGCTAAATGGAATTCCAACAGTTAGACGCTGTAGACAGCAGTGCAATGCCTTAACCTCCCGGGAAAAGCAATGAATGTGTGGCGCCCTCTGCAGTGACTTCCAGATTGCTTTGCACATAGCTCATGGTCATCATGTTGCTCCCAAGAACAACTTGGATTTAGCTATCCAAACAGAGTGAATAACTTTTTGCATTCTCCTAACGGGAGAAGTGTTGTTACCTCCTCGGATAATTTATCTCCAAAACTGAGATGCAATGGACCAGTTTTACTTCCAATGGCAATTCGTGAGCTCATCAGAAAGCAAGGATGCTTAACTCTGCACCTAAACTTACTGACTCTGCTCTGCTCTGCCTCAGAGTCAAAGGGAAGATCGATCTGTGTTCAACTCTACCTCCCAGACTCAAGGGGGTAGCAGGTAGACAGGGGCTCACAGAGGTACAAAAACTGACCATCTGGAAGTCCCACTACAGCCCAGTCACACGTTTCAATGCCTGCCAACATATACACTTCATGCTTGTATAAGCCACTTATTTAAGGAAATGAATGACAAGGTTGTATCCTCTGAGTTATCAAGTTATTAACGGTAAAAGCTAAGCCTTGACTTAGGAATAAGGAAAATATCACCCATTATGCTTCCTCGAAGCTCGCCCAGCTATTTCCTCCTCACTACTCATGGCTTCCTTCCAGGCAGAGACAGTCTGAAGCAACAGTCCTATAATTCCAAAATAGCCCCTTTGCCTGCCAACCCATTCACTGACTTCAAAGGCAAATCACAAATGGTAACCCTAACAGCAAGATTCAGAGCGTGACCAGTCACTTTTCCCTTTGTGGGGTAAGTTAGGAAAGAAAATGCACCAGAGGAGGGATAGTGTTGGATGGGGGGGACATGATTTCTTAGAATAATTCTTGTGACTAGTTTTTACAGATTTCAGAAAATAGAGGTTTGAAAATACAGAGAACTGCTTTTACTTTGAATCAGTTTTTCCAGAGTCATGTAAAAACCTTTCCTGAATCCCTGGGGATAATTGCTCTCCAGTACTGAGATAAAAGCAGGTAGTTTCTAGACCATGAGGGAATTCAGAATTCTTCCCACTGAGTTAGAACTACAATGTGTCTAGGAAAAGCCATGTTTCCTATAAGGAGGTTTTAGGGTCTTAAAAGTTAAGTGAGACACAGCCATAAAAAAAGAATGAAATCAGGGCTTCCCTGGTGGCGCAGTGGTTAAGAATCCGCCTGCCAATGCAGGGGACATGGGTTCGAGCCCTGGTCCGGGAAGGTCCCACATGCCATGGAGTAACTAAGCCCATGGGCCACAACTACTGAGCCTGCGCTCTAGAGCCTGAGAGCCACAACTACTGAAGCCACTGCAATGAGAAGCCCGCGCACCGGAACGAAGAGTAGCCCCCACTCGCCACAACTAGAGAAAGCCCACACACAGCAACGAAGACCCAACAAATCCAAAAATAAATAAAAATAAATTAAAAAAAAAAAAAAAAGAATGAAGTCATGCCATTTGCAGCAACATGGATGGACCTGGAGATTATCGTACTGAGTGAAGTAAGTCAGACAGAGAAAGACAAATGTCATATGATATCATTTATCTGTGGAATCTTAAAAAAATGGTACAAATGAACTTATTTACAAAACAGAAAGAGTCACAGAACACAAACCTACAGTTACCGGGTGGTATGGGGTGGGGGAGAGGGATGAATTAGGAGATGGGGACTGACGCATACACACGACTATAGATAAAACAGATAACTAATAGGGACCTGCTGTAGAGCACAGGGGACTCTACTCAATACTGTGTAATGGCCTATATGGGAAAAGAATCTAAAAAAGAGTGGGTATGGGTCTATGTCACTTACTTTGCTGTACACCTGAAACTAACACAACATTGTAAATCAACTATACTCCGATAAAAATTTTAAAAATAAAAATAAAATAAAAAAGAGATGCCCAAATATGTAACTGTAAACCCCCCCTCATGATTATAGAAACAGTGTAACTTTTTTGTGTGTGTGTGGTACGCGGGCCTCTCACTGTTGTGGCCTCTCCCGCTGTGGAGCACAGGCTCCAGACACGCAGGCCCAGCGGCCATGGCTCACGGGCCCAGCCACTCCGCAGCACGTGGGATCTTCCCAGACCGGGGCACGAACCCGCGTCTCCTGCATCGGCAGGCAGACTCTCAACCACTGCGCCACCAGGGAAGCCCCAGAAACAGTGTAACTTTTGAGAGTTTTCTAACTTCAATAAAGAGACACAATGTGGCAAAAAAAAAAAAGTGAGACTGATACAAAGAACAAACTAGTGGTCACCAGTGGGGAGAGAGGAGGGGAGAGGGGTAAGGGGGGAAAAAGGGTTATTATAGGATTATATGAAATCATGTGTGTGAAACTTTTGAAAATTGAGAAGCACCACAGAATTTTAAAAATCTTTCATTCAATAAAAAAAAAATTTAAGTGAGAAAAATTAAATTAAAAATAACTGAGCCTCGGGACTTCCCTGGCAGTCCAGTGGTTAAGACTCCACCCTTCCATTGCAGGGGGCACGGGTTCAATCCCTGGTTGGTGAACTGAGATCCTGCACGCTTGCAGCATGGCCAAGAAAAAAAGTGAGCCTCGCCACTTGTAAAATATGAATCAAAAAAGAAAGAAAATTATCATGGTTTCCACTCAAGCTGGCTAAAATATCTGAAGGGTACTGAAGTACTATTCCAAAGTATGTCTTCCTCAAGCTACCACAGTGTCTAACAATCTACACTTAGGGATTTATTTGAGTTAGGACCAGTGTTCAACAATTGTTCACTGAGTGCCTAATACTTCCAGGCACTAAACTAGACGATGTCTATACAGACACAGTGCTTGCCCACTAGTATTTCAAGTTACTCCCTAATGAATCAGGTTTAAAGCAAAAAAAAAAAAAAGGCCTGGAACATTTTCAGCACCAAAATAAGCAATATTAGTAACAGATTAAAACCACAAAATAAAATTAAAAATCCATGAGTTCATAGTGATAAACAAACAAATGGATAGATAGATAATGAAGGGAAAGTTCTTTCTATCAATACAATTCAAACAAAAAAATACAGAGGAATTTAAAAATTCACTCTTAGCAACCACCACAGTAATCATTGTTATAGAGCTGAATTACCAATGGATGCTAAAACTATTGTGTGAAAATTTGATAAGAAAAAAAAAAAGGATATTTACATACAATATCTTCCCACAAAAAACTGATTAAACACAAAGGAAACGTTAATTTTCCAGTGGAGAAAATCTGAGTGATACCACCTTAGCCAAAATTAACATCACCAGTAACAGGAAAAATAGACACTGAATGTCTCCTGTTAAGTTGCATGGGGTATTCATTCCAGAAATGCACGAGGAATCCAATCAAGGGAATTTTCAGGCAAACCTAAACTGAGGTATGATCTACAAAATAAATGGCCTACACTTATCAAAAATGTCAAGGTCATGATGAATCAAAAAAAAACCTAAAGAACTGCTTTCTAGTGAAGAAGAATAAAGAGACATACCATTAAATGTAACATGTGATCATGGACAGAATACCAAACTAGAAAAAAAAGTTTTTTCTTTTCTTTTGCAATGAAAGACATTGTGGACAAAGGATGAAATATGATAAGATCTCTTAATTAGATCAAGGATCAAAAACTTTTTCTCTAGAAGATCAAATAGGAAATCCCTTCAGCTCTGGAGGCCATCTGTTCTCTGACATAACTAATTCAAGTCTACCTTTGTGGGAAGAGAGCATCCACTGACACACCATAAAAAATGAGTATGGCTGTGTTCCAATAAAGCTTTATTTACAAGTATAGATGGCCATCTATACTTGCCAACTACTGGACCACATAATAGTAATAGCAATGTTAATTCCCCAATTTTGATGATTGCACTGTAGTCACGTAAGAGGATCCTTATTTTTAAGAAACATAAACTGAAGCATTTCAGGGTCAAAGACATCAGGTTTGTTGCAACTTACTCCCAAAAAGTTCAGAGAAAGAGATGCATGATAAATAAATGTGGTAAAATTTTAACATTTGGGGAACCTGGTGAAGGAAACTCTTTTTTTAACATGGGAACTACTTGGCAACTTTTCTCTAAGTTTGAAATAATTTCCAAATAAACAGTTAAAAGAAAAAAGGAAACAAATATCCATGGGACAGAGCAATCACTTGGGACCATAACCCACCACTGGCACTAATGCCAGGCACACAGAAAGTGCTCAGTTAATATTTGATAAGCAAATGAATTAATTAATTCACTAATTAATTTACTAGGTGTTCACTGGAGGAATGATATAGAGGACCGTTTTGTTCTAAGGAGAAGTTAGGAAAATAAATCAATTACAAGGGACAGCCCACGTGGGATAATGTCACATGTACATACACAGGAGGGGTAGGAGTCTGACAGACAGTAAGGATCAAGACATAAAAATAAGAGCTGCGACAGATCATTGGGGCAAAATTCCCTCCAGGGCTGAGTTCCAAAGACCAATTTGAACTAAACTGATTTTCTCTTGCTGGGCATCATTTCAGATGACACCCTCCTCCAGGCACAATGCTCAGAAGTGTTTCTCCTACCCTGTGTTGTGCACAAAATGTGTAACTCTGGAAGGAAATTGCTCCTCAGCCCTCACATTGTTGGGGTTGTCTGGGCATTTCAACATCTACAGGAACACTCTGCATAACACAAAGAGAACTGCCAAACATTGCCACCAACGCTTTTCCAAATATACGCCTGAATCACTGGGGTAAGAATTGTAAGACTGCAGAAATAAAGTCTTCACGTCCAGGACAGTTTCCAAGGCAATATTTGGAACCATGATAAAAATCCGGATAATCATTCTGATATTAAACAAATTGGAGAAATGTCCAATAGGTTGATCGACTCAATGGTAAGGTAACGAGGAAAACCCAACACATGGACAGGTGGACATGGGTGGGTGCGCATTTCTTGCTCAGAGGTGCAGAGCCGGATTTTCTCCAGGAAGCGTCTCTAGACTTCTTCCATTATCCACCTCCCAGAGACTTTACAACACAGGAGGAGAGAACGGGACAGTCATGGAGGAGCTTCTTTGGCCAGGCATGAGGGTACCACGAGAGCACTTCTGCTCACATCCCATTGGCTAAAACTGGTCAATGGCTCCAACTCACAAGCAAACAAGGGTGAAAAATGGAAACAACGGAGCACTGCTTTTGCCATTTGGTAGTTCTGTGACCTGAGATAAACTACATTACTTCATTACTTCCCTGGGCACTAAATACTTCTGCCACCAGTATCTCTTTTGTTTAACTATTCAATAAAAACCTGTAACCCTCTATCAAGACTGCTATTTCATAGACAATGGAATTTAAAAGATAATGAAATGGAACAGATAATAGATAATGAAACATATCAAGTTTACTCCATGAGACAGTGAATTTTTTCCTAAATTTTTAGGGAATTGACTTCCCTGGTCTATGCTGAGAAACATCCTACAGATGTCACAATGCACTTTGGTATTAAATCTCTAGCCTTTGAGAAGGTTCGTGTAAAATTTCTTTGTGACAAATGACAGCAAGGGTTGATTTTGTTGTTCTTGTTGATGTGACGTGTGGTGGAAGTGGGGGGGGGGGAGTTGGTTGCCTTTATATTTTTATGGTAACTGAGTTTGGAAAACTACTCAGTGACAAGTAAACAGAATACCACTGTCACCATAATAATATTCCAAGAGAAGTTAATAAATTTCTGACATTCCAAGGTGTGAAAGGAAGCAATCTGACGTCTGAAAGCCGGAAAAAAACAGTTTCTTGGCCCATGCTGTTCACACATGCCGAGGTCACCTACAAAGTTATCAGGACTTAAAAATAAATGCAATTAAAAGTCTATTTTGTATCCTAAAGCACGTAAAGCCTTGAACATTTTCCCTCCCTAGTTTGAAGGTCCTCAGTAAGACTCTATCACACTGAGGTGGCTGTTTAACTCAGGTAAACACTAGATTTACAGAGTGATTTGCAAACGAACATGCCGCCCCCTATACACACTAAAAACCATGAAAAGGGAGTCCTGAGAGTCTTCACTCAAAGATGCAAAAATGATGCAAAGTCATTACTCAAAAAAATCTAGATGAAATGAAAGGAAAATCCTTACTAGGACCAATGTCACACAGAAGCAAAGGAAGTAAAACAAGCTTTGCCTCGAAATTCAAATGTTTCCGTGGTGTAAAAATTACATCTCTAGGGATGACGGTGGTTTTAACTTGTTAAACCTCCGTAAATAAATAAAAGTCCCTCTTATGATTCAGAGAGTCCCAGGAAGGTTTTGCTAGATAAGCAGAGGACACATTGCTGAAACTTCCCCATGCAGCATTTTTTAAAAATTAAGCTTCACCTTCATAGGCAGGTAATCTCTCCCTCTTTCTCTCCCTCTCTCCCTCCTTCCCTCCCTCCCTCTCACTCTCACTCACACACACACTTATTGGAATAACATCTTACGTCATTGGTGAATTATTACTTGGAATGTTTTTAATGTATATGTACTGTGGCAAACGGGAAAGATTCTAATATGAGGCAGTCAAAAGGAAGAGGTACTAGGAAAGTAGAAAAAAGAAGAAAACACTGAGGGTGTGAAATGATGGAAAGTGTTCCAGCACATCTTTTATCTGTCTCCTGCTCTCACCATTTGTTAGTTCTGTGACCGAGATCAATTACATTACTTCATCCGGCCCCTGGTTGACCCTTTCTAACATGGGAATGCTAGTACAGATCTTATAAGATACATGGGAGGACTAAATAACATAGTATGTGTAAAATGACACAGAGTTGACCAAAGATTTTTCTCATTTTTCTTTTCTCAAGGACAGACCATCAATATCATTGTGAAAATCTTCTGACCACCCACATATGTGTCAAACAATAGATTAAAACTGAGTACTAACTGAAGTACACAGAATTAAGTGAGGAGTCATTGGCTGGTAAAAAAGTAAAGAAAGAGTGAGAAAAACAAGATCATTGTAAGGCTGGGTCATTTAGTAGGACACACTGACCTATAACTGGCCAAGAGGATCTTTCCCCCAGACCCAACTTCAAGTCATGAAAGAGGAACCAGTTGGAAAATCTATGCTTGTCATGTGGCTTCAAATTATCCTCAGGAAATCCACAAACGTGGTGATCTAACAGGCCCGTGACTTGGGTAAGTTATTTACCTCTTCTCAGTCTTGCTTTCCTCGTATACAAAGTGATCATGATTGTGAAAATGAGGAGAATCTATAGAGATCCTCGTACAGAAGAATGTCCCCTGATTCAATCCTTCCCTCACTTCATGCACAACCAGTTCATGAGCAACCAGGACCCTTAACACATACCAAAGCCACCCAATTCTTCCCATCTTTACTTCTGCCATTTCTGTCTTGCCTTATAATGTTATTCACATAATGCATTAGTCAGGGTCCTCCAGAGAAATGGAAACCACAGGGTGTGTGTGTGAGAGAGGACAAAGAGACAGAGAGACAGTGAGAGAGAGTGTGTGTTATTTTAAGGAATTATCTTGCATGATGGGAAGCACGGCAAGTCTAAGATCTTCAGGGTAGAGCAGCATAAGTCAAAAGTCAGTCTGAAGGTAGAATTTCCTCTTCCTGGAAAGACATCCATCTTTTTTCTCTTTAGGCCTTCAACTGATCAGATGAGGCTCACCCACATAATGGAAGGTAATCTGCTTTACTCAGTCTATTGGTTTCAATGTAATCTCATCTAAAAAATACCTTCACAGCAGCATCTAGACTAGCATTTGACCAAATATCTCGGTACCATAGCCTAGTCAATCTGACACATAAAATTAACCATCATGGAGAATCACCAAGCTTATTCCTGCCTCAGGGCCTTTGCACTAGCTGTCGCCTCTGCTTAGAAATCCTCTCCCCATCTCTTCTCATGCTTCATCACCCAGATCCCAGCACAAATATCACCTCTTCAGAAACCCTCACTGCCCGACCCGTGTATCACAGCTCCCTGGCCACACTGCTTACGCCAGTCACAATCTCTTAACTCTCCCCATCCTATTTTATTTACACACTTGTCACTATCTAAAACCATCCTGGCTATGCAACCGTCTGTTATCTTGTTTCCTCTCCCAGCTCTGGGCTCCACGTGTGCAGGGATCTTGTCTCCTTAGCATTCTAATCTCAGTATCTAGAACCGTGTCTAATACACAGTAGGCACTCAATAAATAACTGCTGAATGAATCAGTCAACCAGTCAATACTAGGTGCTCATATAATATCCGATTATTTTTATTAATAATCTATTAATACTTTATTACGGTGATGGTTTGTGCTCTAGTCTTCTAAAATGACTTCTATACCGTCTCTGGATCACCTTTTAATGACAGATGTTGTATTTATCCTTAATCCTACTGTAGTTATGGTTTGTGAAATTTAAATTCTATTATATGAGGAACAGAAGACAGATATTAAGGAATTGGAAACAAACATTATCTTGCAAAGCTTAATATTTTATACATTAGCTTGTCTAATTGTGGATTTAAAAATAGAGCCCTTAAATAGACTATGCTTACACACTTAAAATTAGTTACAAATGACTCAATAACCCTGTATAATTCAGGCTGAAATAACTATGTCGATTTTAGATATTCTGATAAGTAAGGCAAAGGCGGGCCCCTAGTTCTTGGATTACCTTGTTCATTGGCTTCATTCCCTCCATCATTTTGTGCATGCACACATAATTGAAGAGTACTTTAAAATTTACACGTGGCAAGAGAAAATGAACCTCCCTGGAAATTTACCATCTTTGCAAAGAGATGAAAGTTATAACTTCATTATTTATTGGGGAGAATGAAAATATGAAGGTAGGTATTGGATGGTGAAATGAAATAAACCTCTTAGTGAAATATCTTTTCATATTTTCTTTTATCTATATAATATACAACTAAAGCTTTGAACATGATAATGAATATGGCTGTTCTTGCAGAGACCATCTTTTTTTTTTTTAGGAATGACTGAGCCTATTTTCATTAGCATAAAGGTAACCCTACAAGTGATAAATTGGTAGAAAATTCTTAAAGGGTTTCCTTCCACAGGGAGTTCCAATGAAACCCTTTTTCCCAAGAATCTCCTTAGCATCTCAGCTTCCTCCTTTCTTTCTGTTTTGCCTGCAATTTTCACATGAGCACAGATACATTCAATGATTTTAGTTTTTAATCTACAAGGAGAGTTTCGTTTTACCCTAAGAGTAATTATTCTTTAAAAAATGTATATTTTGATGAAGATACAGGAACATAATTACCTATTTCTTTCTCAGAGAAAGATGCTAAAACAGAGAACAGATGGGCAGTTCCTTGGTATCTATCCTTAGAGCCACTTCTGCAGGGCATTTACTAATTGGAAGCAAGATTAGTGAAAAAGATCTTCTGGCCTGGTCATTCTCTCCTTTAGCAGAACTAAACTGACTGTTTCCAGTTCATTTTGGAGATGAAAGCAAAAAAGGAAACTAACCTAGGGTTAGGACTGAACTTAGGGTTCAGTCCAGTGCTGAACCCTAAGACCTAAGCCCACTGTATTTCATTGAACACTGTGAAGTAGATATTATTAGTCTCATATACAAACTTGGGCAAGTGATTTAACCTTTCTGAGTCTCCGTCAATACGAGACAGAGGAGAGGATTCAACTTGTTCTGCCTGGCTCCAAAACCTGTCTGGAAACAAGCTTTACATCCAGCGACAAGGTAAGCCATCGAATGGAAAACACAAAAAGCAGAAATCATAAAAGACTAATAGGGGTGGCTACTTAAAAAAAAAAAACAAAGAAATAAAAGTGTACGGCAACAAAAAAGCCATTATAAGGTTGAAAGACAAATGGCAAACTGGAAAGTAACTTGCATACAGAAGACAAAAAACTAATATCCAATAGAAAAATGATTCTTATGAGTCAATTAGTGAAAGATAACCTCACAGGGGAAAAATGGAAAAAGATAAAAATAATCATTTCCTTAAGGACAAAATATAAATAGCTCATTAATACACGTAAGAACGTTCAAGCTACCCAATAACAAAGATGGTCAGAAAGATAAAGATTAAGAAGATGAACCCTCCATTGGCAAGAGTTTGAGGAAACGAAAATTTTCACATACATTTGAAGAAATTGTAAGTGGCTACAGTCTTCTGGGAGATGGACTGTCAACGTATATCAAAACTTTAAATGTGTATGCCTTTGCATCAGTAATTTCACATATATAACTTAATTTGAAGAATAATGATAGAAAAATTCACTGAAGTACAAGGAAATTATTTGCAGTAATATTGATGAGCAAAAAAAAAAAAAAAAAAAAGAAAAGGTTCATCAAAAAGCAATTGTTTGAATTTTAATAGCCCTGTAATGGATTCCTGGATTGAAAAGGATATAGGGTACTCATACATTTTCCACTTTTGTTTTTATATCTTTCTATTCTATTTTGAGTTATCTATACACATACATTCAGTTCAAAATCAGGGATAACAAACTATAATTTTCAAGCCCTTTAATACACCTTGCCCTTTACAATTTACAAAGCACCTTCCCCTATTTTATTCCATAGTAAAAACTAGGTCTCCAGTCCAAGGAAGCCATTGTTTCACATAGTTTTATGCCAAAAGCAATCATTTGTCTCTTTGCCTGTGAATTTTTTAATTACTTCAAAAAAAGGAAGTAGGCTACTCAAATTCACGCAGATGTTTGCATCCAGCAAGCCCGATCAAAAGGAGAGAAAAATGTGGTTTTCTTTTATTTCACTGCCCTTGCAAGTCTTCATGACCCTTTGAAAGGACAGCTGCCTGTTCCAGACAACTGCCCTAATCAGTACACAAGGAAGAGATGCAACCTGCTCCTAAGTGCGGCTGTTTTCGGGACCAGGGAATAGACATTTTCAGCATCTTCCCCAGGCTCCACTGGGCAGGCCTTTCATGTGAGCAGGAAGGAAAAGGCTGACAACTTTCTCGTCTTTATGGAACGTGGACTTTATTTCCAGCTCTTGGGTCGAAAGGTGGCGGAAAGAAAACAAAACCACCGAGAGATAAAGGCTAAAAATAATGTCCTGTGGGGTGAATCAACACGGTTTGGGACACTGAAGGCAGCAGCAAGGCGAGGATGTGCGTAGGGCTAAATCTGCGTCATCCTTAACAGGTGGTCGTGACCAGAATCAAGACGCCTGGGCCAGAGAGGAAAGGGATCTGCAAACAGGTGTGCTGGAGGGAAGGCGTGGGGGGAGGAGAGGAAGAAGCCATTTAAACAGCCTGGGCTTAGAGCCCAGACACTTTCCCAGCAGTTCACCTCTGGGAGAGCCCGAGGGCTGGGCATGGGCGGGGAAGGAGCTAAATTTGATCCCGGGGTTTTGTGGTTTGGGTGATGCACTTGGAGTTTAAAATAGAAATAGATGTGTTTATGCAGTTGGGCTTTCTTTCTCTTTACATTTAATTGTCACTTTAGAAGAAATAAATCTATGATTCACAGACTAATGCCCCCCCCTCAAAAAAAGGAGCTCTCATTGGGTGATTTCCTATTTTATAGGAAGCAATGGGAGGATGGGTTCAAACATCACCCTGAAGACATCCATTCTAGACTTCTGAGAATGAAGCTGATTTATTTTATTTCTATAGCACTTTAATTGTGCTTTTAGAATTTTCTAATTCCTTTAGAAGGTACTTGTAGAACATTTTAGTTTGGACTTATAATAACCATCCTGGGAGATAGATACGCTGGCTATAACCATATTTTACAAGTTAGGAAACTGAGGTCAGATAAATTAAAGGATTGTATGTGTCCTAATTAAAACAGCCAGATTTTGTTTGGTCAGCAAAAGGTTTGGCTTGATCAATAGCTATTAATGAGTTTTATTATTTTGTCTTATTACAAAGTTATACAGGTTTTCTAAAATTTTAAAACTATATTCATCAACAGGAAGGAAACGAAAAGTTATCTGTAACCTTACTTTGAGGATAGTCACTATCACGTTTTTTAATTTCCTTCCACGCTTTTGAAAACGTATATACATATGCACATTCATTATTTACTTTTATAAAAAGGGGATCGTATTATACATTGTTTTTTTTTTTGTTTTTTTTTGTGTGTGTGGCGGTATGCGGGCCTCTCACTGTTGTGGCCTCTCCCATTGCGGAGCACAAGCTCCGGACGCGCAGGCTCAGCGGCCATGGCTCACGGGCCCAGCCGCTCCGCAGCATGTGGGATCTTCCTGGACTGGGGCACGAACCCGTGTCCCCTGCATCGGCAGGCGGACTCTCAAGCACTGCGCCACCAGGGAAGCCCCTATACATTCTATTTTTAATCATATATCTATATATTATGACTGCTATCTCCTATCATAGCACCTTACTATATGATGCATAATTATGCATAACTATATATAATAAATTAATTATAACTTTTTAAAAAAGGATTGTACGTATCCTTATAGACTAAGCTATAATAATCACATACATACAGAGGCCAGTCAGATCATTATTTCTCTAACTGTACCCTTGGGCAAACCTCCAAATGGGAAAGTTGGCATTAGATGCTAAGGAGCATGGTGCGAAAAGTAATACTGAATACAAGAAGCAATAAAAAGAATCTAGCCTACATAGACTTAGTGACAAGGTAGACCCCTCAAGTGACAAGCTAGATCCCTTAGGGAAACTGGACCAGTTTCCCTAAAGAGGTAATAATTTTTGAACAAGACATTCATGTCCTCTTGCCCACCCTCCCCTTGGGACCAGTGGGATGGAGCCATAAAAGATATAATCTATGGCTCAGCATCAGGCTGTGAGCTGAAAAAACGGCAGACTCTAGAGCCCAAAGCAAAACTTGGGGTCACCAAAGTGAGGCCAAGACAGGGGCAGATTCTGGAGTCGACAGGAGTTGAATCCAAAAGACAGCGGAGCTGGGAATCTGACTTGGAACTGACAGGAGGCGACACGTGGACAGGCAGGAACCCTGGAGAGGCCAGAAGGAGACTTAGGAACACCAGCAACAAAGCTGTCCAGCAAGGGTCTAGGACGCAGACAAGAAGGATGGGCAAGGAGCCAAGTTCCAGCAGTCCCAAGGCCAGAGCCCCATGGCGAGCCAGCCTCTGTATTCCCTCCTGATGTGTTAGATGTTTCTGAGAAGGCAGGATGTGGTCCTGAATGTTATCTGACTTGGGACTTTCAGTAGAGATAAGTGGAAGGCCCTGCCTGAAGAGCATGGGGTGGGAAGGGAGGTAGTTCAGCAGCTCCCGATCATTCACTGTCACATTCCCAACAGCACGTGGCAGGACTGAGGGTGCACAGTAAATACTCCATAAACGCTTGCTGATTACCTGATCAATGGCGCGGAGCTGTCTGTCTCCTGTAAACAAAAATGAATCAAGCCTGTTCAAGTGCCCCTTGCTCAAACTAGCACGGCAAATCAAAAAGGACTCCAAAGGGGCCAATTCCTTTGCACAGGGCTGAGCTGAGCCCCATGGGTGCAAGAGCATTCTTGTTCCTACACCTGGGTAACTGGAAATGCCATACCTCTTTGCCAGGGAATAGGCAATGATCCCCTGCCAGATTTAGGAGCAACACAAGAATTTACCATGACGGTACGACTTCAAGCAGCGCTCAGGAAGTTAGCATGAGTACAATCAAAGTTGGATATTTCCAGAAAGAATCACCCCACTCCATAACAGCAGTCCCCAACACACCTTCTTTCCCAGATAAGAAAGTCATCAAACGTCATCATCAAATTCCCCCAAAACTCCAAGTTACATCTGAGTGTCAAAATTCAAAGCCAATTAATCACTCCAATCAGAAATTTCTGACCTTTCAGAAATCTGAAATCCCCAAACGTGTGAGACCAGACCAGATGCACTCTGCCCTTAGAGATTTCAGGAGGGAGGGATTTATCTTCAATTTTATCGTCGATTTTCGCCTGTACCCTTTGCTCTCAGATCGTCTGAACTAAACTCGCTCTTCTTTTTCAAATGGTGGCCACCAAGCGAAGTCACCGGGGCAACGCCTATTTTTCATTATTTTTGAAACATCTAGTATTTATTTTATGACATAGAAAGTGTAGAGACTTAAATGAAATATCCCCCTCTGCATAGGTCATTGTGTAATAACACTACCTGTAATGCTTTCAACTTGGTAGTAGGCAAATGTTCCCTTTCTGCCAGATGAGAACATAAATTAAAACCCATGAACAAAATAAATATTTTAAAACCAGGTCATTTTAATCAGTGGGTCCTCTATTCTTTCACGGATGTTGTGATCAAATCATTATTCTCCATAATCGGATTTGTTCTTTTAATGACGTTAGGAGGAAAATCAACACCTTTTATGGCTGCTCAAATGATCCACACGTGTTGTAACCAGATATCAGTCAAGTGTCAGCCACAGAACAAGACGGCAACACAGTCATTAAAAATCAGAAATCAACACGAACACCTCTGGCTGTAAAGAACGTGTTCTAAGCTTTGCCATAAACTAATGCCAAAACATTAAGTTTGCATAGGTGTTTCTATTAATCTACATATCTGTGAAGCACAATAAATAGAATTTTAGCAAAAGGAGGTATACCTGTATTGAAAACTAGAAATAATAAAAGGGTGGGTAGAAAAGCAAGTTCTCACTGAAGTCTAAAATATACATTAAAAATCACTTTTTCTCTCACCCTTACAGAAAGGAGAAAACAGGAAAATGTTAATATAATAATCTAACTGTCCTATACAAGTGGCCTCTGATCGGTCACATACAAATCAGTCAGTACTCTAGTGGGGTCATTTGCCTCTCGGGCTAAGCAAAAGGTCTACTCACGCAAATAAACATCCAAAAAATGTGTCTGACAGTCCCAGCCCACCAATCTTAGACATTCCTGGAATATCATTTCTTCTCTCCCTGCCTGGGCAGAAAATAACTGAGAGCACACACCTGGAATCCACAACATTGTTCTTACTGGACAGGCGTCATCAGAAAAGCCTATGTATCCATTTATAGCAGAATGACTGCATATGTAGAGTATTCCGTGGAATGCAGCACAGCAGTTTCAAACAAAACACGGTTCTGTATCAACTGACATGGAAAGAGCTTCATGAGACATTGGCCATGCTTCAAGCAAGTTTTAGTTCATGTGTGTGGTATGGTACCATTTACAGAAAGCCAAAATCACAAAAGAGCACAGAAACCAGCCAGAAGGATAAGCAGATCTGGAGAGAATGCTGGGATTGAGGGTAGCAATCAACAAGGCTGTGGCTTTGTTTGTAAGTTTTTTCAAAGGAGAAAGTACTGATCCATTTCTTAAGCAAATACCCTCTGCTCCCGTCCCCTCCCCGACCTGGGATTTCTGCCCAGTCACAGGAGCCAATGAACAGAGCAGCCGCTCATGACACCCACCAAGCACCCATGATGGCCATGCAGCCCAGGTAGGACACACCACATGTGCCCCTCTTCTTGGGAGCTTTCTCTTAGCACTTAGCTCCAGCTTTTTTTTTTTTTTTGGCTGCGTTGGGTCTTTGTTGCTGCACGTGGGCTTTCTCTAGTTGCAGCGAGCGGGGGCTGCTCTTCGCTGCGGTGCGCAGGCTTCTCATTGCGGTGGCTTCTCTTGTGGCGGAGCACAGGCTCTAGGCGGGCGGGCTTCAGCAGTTGTGGCGCACGGGTCCAGTAGTTGTGGCTCGCGGGCTCTAGAGCTCAGGCTCTGTAGTTGTGGTGCACGGGCTTAGTTTTAGTTCCAGCTTTTTAAAAGCTATTCCTAACCTGCAGAGTCAAGTGGCTCTTGGTTTTATCTTTTTAATCCACTGCCTCCTAACTTTTGCGAGAATCCTCTATTTCAATCATTTTGTGGCTCCTGCTACAATTTTGCTGCTCGAAGACCCTCTGGGACTCCTCTGCTTGCCCTTTGCACCAGCATCTCCTTTTGGGAATGAACAAATCTTGTTGTAGCTTTCCCAAGCACTTAGAGCACTGCAGCTCATAAACTAGGATTAAAAACAACAACAAAAGTCTATGCCTTTTTATTTCCTCCAGTTTACTAGGCTTCCCCATCGTAGAACGACCACATCAATAATTCATGATTGTCCAAGTAAACTAATAATGCAAACCACACTAATGAAACACTGTAAGTCTAGAACTGCACTAATGACCACGGAGTGGTCACAAAATTAATCATCTCTGTGAACTCTTCATCCAAAAACATCCCACAGCACTTTATGGTTTTAAGATATCAAGAAGCTTCTGCCCTCTTCACAACCAGTTTGCTGGCTGCTCTCAGACAGCACAAATGGCCAGGATAGGAAGTGTGTGCTTCAAACTGGAAAATTACAAGTATGTGAACCAGCTTTTGAAATTCCCCTTTGCCCTGGACTAGAGCCAGGACACCAAGTCTTACACTTCCAGCCATGCATGAAAGATGTTTGGGGATTTTTCTAATCCAGGGCCCACAGGACTTTTTCTTGTTGCCTTCCAGGGGACAAGGCACTGAATGAAAGCATATCTTGCCCCAGTCTGACTTTTACGCATTTTTTATTTATTTAAATGTGTCATAACAGCTCCCCACATCTGCTAGTTTATTGCAGCCCGTTAAGAAATAGGATAAAAGATTCGAGCCCATCATTGCTTTTTCCATAAGGATTTAAATCACAAACCTGAAACACAAGGAATCTCCAGAAGGTCCAAAACGGAGCATTTTTCAAAGACAGGTAACAGCAGAAAAGCCCCACCAAACCTGACAACGCACCATACGTGAGCTTACTGATGTGAAAACACTTTGTCAACGCTAAAGAGCGCTGCAAATGTTTAAGACATCATTTTCAAGGCTACAATAAAAGGTCTAGCAAGGACTTTGACCTAAGCATATTGTATAGCATGCAATGTAGTGCTGGCAGGCACACAAGATTTTTTTTAATTACTACTCACTGTTGCTGATAGGAATAATAAATGGAATAATTGTCTGCGGGCCAAACACTAACATTTGATATGGATTTTCCAGGAAGAACTTCCAGTTTTCTCAGCCTGTTTCCTATCCCCTCCTCCCCTTGGGCCCCGAAGTGGCACAGGGTGACTAAAGTAGATCCCGTGTCTGTCGCACTGTGTGTGTGCAAACCAGCATGTGTAGACACCACACTCCTCTTTAAGGAATTTACACCAAAACGATGGTAAGGAAGGAGCAAAGCTGAATGTCGGAGCTGACTTCCAATCAGGATATCCTACCTGGAAGCAAGCCAGCTTCCGCTCCTTTGAATTAAGCCAGAAAGATGTGACCTTTCTTACAAATGAATGTACAACCCTTTGGCAAGACCACTGTGGACTTCTGCCTTGAATACAATTCTATGTCATTTCATAACAAGTGAATTCCTGAAAGAGACCTTTGGTTCTGCAATGAAGTCGGACTATTCAAAATGGCAGCATTAAACTGCCTGGTTATTCTTCTTAAACAATTCACTTTTAGATATTTTAACTTTAATGATTATACTCAGGAATAGTATATGAAACTGGGCAATCTGATACACTGCTCCTGATAGAATGTTAAAGATTTAAATGCTATTTAAAATATTCTTAACCTTTAACATAGAAATCCTACTTCTAGGAATTTATCCTAAGTAAACATTGGTCATGTCACAAAGATGCGGCTACAAGACACTTTTATAAAATAATTCATAAGAAGGGAAAATTGAAAAACACCTTACCCAATAATAATGGCCAGTTCCAAGAGTGTATTTATTCAATCATATACTCTGCAGTTATTAAAGGATGGGTGTGCTTGTTAAGAGAAAGAAAAGCAAAAATGTTTCATTTTCGTAAATATATATTTTGTAACCTTCATATATTATATAAATTTATATATTGTGTGTATTGGATGCGTAAAGCAGAGAAAGACACACACACACACACACAAACATACTGAAAGTCCATTCCCCAAAAGTAAACACTATATGTTTTTTCTGAATGCTAGAATTAGAGGTGATTTTCATTTTCTTCTTCTTGCTTATCTACATTTCCTTCATGAAAATCTCTTATTTTTATAATAATTTTTTATTATGTTAAAAAATTAGCAACCCAGAGAAGCACAGGACAGTTTTTGGTTTGTTTTGATTATTACTATTTTTTTTCTCTGTTTCTGGTTCTTCTTTATTTTTTGCTTGTTTGCTCACTGTTTTAAAGGTCAGGCTATTCAAGATATGTGTAACTTCATAGACAAACGGGACCTCTCCTGAATAGAATTCCAGATTCTCCCATTTTGTTCATGTTTTCCTGCTGACCTGATGGAGCTGTTCTTACCTGCCTTTGGGGGAAGAAAACCACCTCGGGTTGGAAAGTCAAAATAACACAGAAGAGGTCTACCGCCTGGGCAAGGATTAAGGGTGTTGAATGGACTGCTGTGAATACAACCAAAGTTCCAGACTGGCTGGCGGTCACCACACATCCCTCTGGTTCCATAATTGTATGTCCTTAGGCCACTGGGACGAGATCCTTACTCTGCCAGCCCCATGGCACTACGGGGTAATTCTGCTAAAACACGCACGCACACACATACACACACACACAATTAAATTATCTTTTCATTTTCCAAACCAGGACCAAACATCACCCTGACAATGAACAGAGAGCCTGCAGCTACCGTCCTGTTATGCTACTAGAGACCATTCTTTCTGCTCAGAAAATTCATTCTACACAGAGAAGGTGAACTATTCTAATCTGTCGTTTTCTTCCTTTACATCATTTTTTCCTTTTAGGTCATTTCCAAAATAGGAAGGTAAGTACATGTTTTAAATCATCTGTGGCAGTGCCTTAAATTATGTCATTTCTTAAAGAAGAAGGAGGAGAAAGAGGAGAGGGAGGAGGAGGAGGAAAGAAAGAAAAGGGAGGGAACGGGGGTGGGGAGGAAAAGGGGGGGAAGGGAACAGTGGGGGGAGGAAAAGAGAGGGGGAAGGGAACAGTGGGGGAGGAAAAGAAAAGAGAGGAGGGGGAAGGGAGCAGTGGGGGGAGGAAAAGAGAGGGGAGAAGGGAACAGTGGGGGAGGAAAAGAGAGGAGGGGGGAAGGGAACAGTGGGGGAGGAAAAGAAAAGAAAGGAGTAAAAGAAAGGAGGGGGGTAAGGGAACAGTAGGGGAGGAAAAGAAAAGAAAGGAGTAAAAGAAAGGAGGAGGGAAGGGAACAGTAGGGGAGGAAAAGAAAAGAAAGGAGTAAAAGAAAGGAGGGGGGGAAATGGAACAGTAGGGGAGGAAAAGAAAAGAAAGGAGTAAAAGAAAGGGGGGGGAAGGGAGGGGAGGGGACAAGAGGAAAAACCATCAGTGATTATCTCCCTGGTTCCTTTTCTACTGAAGTTCACCTACAAAGGCTACTTTTTTTTTTTTTTTTTTTTTT
>NW_021703786.1:34964553-35020679 GCF_005190385.1 Monodon monoceros
TTTTCTTGCGTTACGCGGGCCTCTCACTGCTGTGGCCTCTCCCATTGCGGAGCAGAGGCTCCGGACTCGCAGGCCCAGCAGCCACGGCTCACGGGCCCAGCCGCTCCGCGGCATGTGGGATCCTCCCGGACCGGGGCACGAACCCATGTCCCCTGCATCGGCAGGCGGACTCTCAACCACTGCGCCACCAGGGAAGCCCCAAAGGCTACTTCTTAGTGTTAGTTATGCTAGTAAGCACTCCAGGAAGCTTCAGGGTAGAGCTGTACAGACACATTTCTGATTAAATACACAAATGTCCGTTTTGATTTATTCTTTGCGCAGGAACATGTTCCCCTTTCAAAGGCTGACCTAAAAATCTCCTCTACAAAAATTTACAAGTGTATCATTGCATGTTTGAAATTAAAGCCCAAGGTGAGATGGGAAGCAGGATTCTACAGTGTAACAGGAATGAGTACAAGACCCTCTCTACAAAGTGGAATTTATATATTTCCCATATCTGCTATGCCATGTACCTATGTCGTAAACAGACTTCCTTCCCATAGACTTAAGCAGACACAAGTCACGTAAAAATCTACCGAACGTGATATGATGACGCTTCACAGTAGTTTCATTTGCAAATATCTGATACCAAAAGAAACATTAGGGAACTATTTCTCAGAGTAAGATTCAGTACTCTTCAGAGTATAGGTCTAGCCCTAGAATAAGCTAACGAGTGGAAGGAAACCTGAGGCTTTTGAACCTGAAGCTCTCTGCTTCCCTAACGCCCCCAGCACCTGCTGACATGATCGCTGAGACCGCCTCCCCTGGAGAAAGACAAAGGTGCAGAAAGCGCTGTGCTTCCCCAGGCTCATCCTCAATAAGAACAGAATCCACCGAGAATTTTCCCCAAACCAGGGCACGTCAATGCCAACCGCACTGAAGAGTAAAATAAGATCATTTACGTTTAGAATTAAAATGAACACTTCTTGTAAATACCTTTTTTAAAGTCAACAGATAAAAATCCAGAAGCTATTTTAAGGGCATTCTCCATTTGGCCCTCACCTTTGGAAACTGGTGTCCGGGTGGCCAAGTCCCACGGGGTCACACTCCACAGTAGAATATTTACCAGGCAGGATGCGTGTTCCTCTGACCCGGTTTGCATGGGTGATGCTATAGGTTCGGAAACCTCGGGAACTTTCCCGGGAGACGTCTGAAATGGGACCCCGAGCACAGAGGGCAAGGAGAGCCCGAAGAAATAGCCCCTCCAGGAAGGGCGGTGGCAGGGTTAGGAAGCAGGGGACTTACATGCTTGTCCTGGGCACAGAGAGAAGAGCAGGTCTTCACATCCACGGCCATAATCTTAAAAGTTCGTCTAGAAGCCTTAACGGGGTTCAGGCACGTATTCAGTCCACAGCTGACAACAAATCGCTCGCTCCAGCCTGCATCCTTGAAAATGGCTCCCACTGCGGGACCCGTGGGCGGGATGTACGGTCCAAGCACGGGGGAGGGGTGAGGAGCCTCCCACTGCCCGGATCCAGCTCCGGGGGTCAGCAGGCGGTCACACCCTCTCCGCGACCCCCTCCAAGCTCCGCACCAGCTCCCACAGTCTCACACGCCCCCCACGAGGTGCCCTGAGCCATCAGCGAGGGGTCTCATCAGCATGGAGGTGGCCCCTTCGGCAGCTATGCGGCTGCACGAGAGGCGGATGCCACAGCAAAAATACCGGCACAGGCGAGAAGAAACACAGAGGAAGGTAACTGATTCCCGAAATAAGTTACAGTTTCTCCCACCAAGAGCCCCACGGCCGGAACCACTGATTTCTTAAGTGCCCTAGGCTGGGGGGTCTGATCACGCAGGGTGTTCACGACCGTCCTCGTGGGACTGAATAAAGATGACACCGGAGCGGACTCATCAGGGATTGTTACCAGCCCTCCCAAGTCAGGGCCCAGCAAGGGTCCTCCTGCCCAGCATCCTTTTCGCCAGTAGAAGGAGACCAAGTTCGGCTCAGAAGCCAAGGTAAGCGTTACCCTTGGAACAGAGATGGGAGAGGTGTGAGCTCCACCTTCGAGCACAAGCCCTCCGTCGCGCGGCTGCGGACGGGCTGCTTCGCAGGGTTCTGTCAGCGGGCGGAAGGGGCGGGGTTCTCCCGAGGACCAGGCGGAGTTCTCGCAGGGCGGGGGCAGCTGCGCGGCTCTGGCTCCAGGCGGCGATGGGCGAGGCCTCTCTGCACACGGCCCGCCAGCGCCATCTTGGATTGAGGTGTCGTGAACAGCTTCTGAGCACGGCCCGCCGAGCGGAGGTGTGGGCGCCGCCATTTTGTACTAGGAACTCCCGCCCGGGTGCAAAGTTTCTGCACGCTCTGAGCACGTGAAACTAGACTAAGCCCGAAGGAAGAGAAAAAACAAGGTTAGGCTTTATGACCCAGATTCTATTTGTATTTCCCGGGAGTTGTTAATGACCTCTGCCTGCGGCATTGTTTGGACGAGGGCACAGGTACCTCCTGGCAAGGCAGTAATCACGTCCGAGGTCATCCTATTTGGGAGGATGGCCTTTCTCATTAGAGACACTGTCGTGTGTGGTAAAGACGAGCCTGGTGGGCTATCACGGATGCCTGGCTGGGTGGATTCAGTAGGGGCTTTGTGTGCGCCATAACGCCCTCTAGGCCGAGAGAGGAACCAGGACGGCGCCAGTGGTCGTCCCCGTGGGAAAAGATGCTCAGCTGTCCTTGACCGGCGGGAGGTGGCAGTTTTAGGGACATGACCTGGCGGTGCAGACCGTGCACGTCGGCCTGGGGAGGCAGCTCTGCCTGGCGAGAGGAGGTGGACTGGGGGAGGGATGTGCCCAACCGGGACCCCCATCTTCTCCCCTCTTTCCAAGGTGCGTGTTCCATGCCAGGTGCAGTGTGTTTCCAACAGCCCCGCTTGCAGCCGGACGGTGGGGTCCCGGTGGAGATTGGTTCCTCCTCACCCAGGGGTGTGAAGTAACTCACCCATCCCAGTGGGACGTCCCATTGCAAATCCCAGCAAACGTCTCATTGCGTTTCCCAGGCGTGATGGGGCCTGGTGTTCTTGGCAGCACAGCACGTTGATCCATGGTGAGAGTCAGGGCAGTGGCGCTTCCGTGACTTCCATGCCCTTACAGCCTTGGGTGTCTTGGCAGGGGTTCCCAGTCTGGCCTATGGGACAACGGGCCCTACTGGCTGATCCTTCAAATGTATTAAAGCCTGGGAAAGTACTTTAGTCTACCCAGCCAAGGTGGTTTTACCTGTTAGTAATTTAATCTGCTTCTTTAATAGCCCATTCTCCGTTTCTGTCAGTGTTGTTGCCTGTGGGTTATGTGGGAGATGGACCCTCCCATGCTATGTTCTTTTCCCAGTCTTGCATAGCATGACCTTTGAAATGTGATCCCCAATCACGGTCTATTGGGTGAAGGTATCTGTAGGTGATACTCAGCTTCTTTAATTCCCTTGAGAGCCTGGTTTGCACAGTGACGGGAAAGCTTGGTTTAGGCCAAATGCAGTGTCCACATAAGCCAAGGCATATTTAGAGAGAAGGCGTCAATGTAATCAATTTGCCAATCCCTCACTGGTTGGAAGTTCCCAGTGGAGGGCCCTAGACTCTTGGCAGTTGCCTTGGGCACTTTTTAGAACACATAAGACCAGCATTAACCAAGTCACTGTATTTCAAGGGCATCGGACAGAATTTCTTCCATTCCTACTCTGCAGCCACAGGGACCACCACAGGAATAGGGCATTTGGAGGATCTACAGGGCTTCGTAGCACTTGCGTTTCTAGAGGCAGTGGGCTGGCAGGCAGGGTGCTCCTCTGCTGTAAACAGGCCACTTAGTCAGAATGGGAGTTTGAGCCATGACGGGGGATCACTGGAACCTATTTTCAGTTCAGCCCTTGATAGGAAGGAAAGTTCTTACCGTGATATGCTGTTTGTGAGAGTTTCTAGCAATTGTGTAGGTTGCTAGGAGTCGTTCTATGGTGGTGTATCAGGTGTTTGCCACCTTTCAGAGGGCAGTCCTGGGGGTTTTCTCTCCTTCTGCCATCATGCCCCCCTGTACTTTCCAAAGTCACAGACATCTAACGCAGACGGTAGCCCTGCCTGGGGGATGCCCAGAGCTTTCATCTGCTTCACTGGTATTCTTGCCGTCTAAAAGGCAGCTTGCTGCTCGGGTCCCCAGCCCCACGCGTGCTCTTTCTTTATGTTCTGGTAAAGGGATGGAGGCCCTGTTAAAGGTGGGGAATAAAAGTCCTCCCAAACCCCAAATCCCTGCAAAGGCTTGCAACTCCTTCATGTTCATAGGGGTTGAATAGGCGCACATCTTACCGATCACAACTTCTGGGACAGCACACATCTCACCCAACCAGAGGACTCCCCCAAAACTTTACGAGGGTGGCTGGGCCTTGGGTGTTCTGTGGGGCCCCCACCCATCCTCTCCCTCACCGATGTTCCAGCAAAGTCTGCAGAGGGTCCTGCAGCGGAAGCCAGTCTCCACGTGTTAACATTGTATCAGTGAAATGGGCCCGTTTTACTGATGTGGAAAGAAGAACAGGGGCAGATCTCAGGCTGCCGTGCGGTGAAGCATGGTGGGGCTGTGCAGGTAGCCTTGGAGAAGCCCTTGAAAGGTGCATTGTTGCCCCTGCCACATGAAGGCAAGTTGATCTGAGTTATCAGAAGCTTACACTCGTCAGAGTCTTTTTTATGAATCTCCCTGAAAATGAAGCAGTTTTGTAGGAACACTTTTTTTTTTGCAAAAGCATCGGAATAAAACAATAACTGTCTGTAAATGACAAAAGACTTAAAAATGGCCGTAGTAAAAGATGTGATAAGAGTTCGTTATAATGCAACTGACAAGGGAATTTGGTTATTTCTCTTACATCCTTTTAAAAATAATTAGAATTATGATAAATACATATCAGATTTTTAGGAATTTCATGTAAATGTAACTTGAAGTTTGGCATCGTTTCTTATTTGACAGTGCTTTCCATGTAATTTAATATATCAAATGAGCCCAATTTGTTTAATATTTCTTTTTTATAAGGAGAGAGAACAAATATTTTGAGATGTTCCATCAGCCTTCTGGAAAATTCCAAAGTTAGTTCTAGGTCAAAAAGACTTGCTTTAGAATTTGATTTTGGAGAAGTTTATCAAAAGATTTTAAAATTCGATTAAATAGGCTCATAGGTCACTGTGAAGCATACTTAGTTATCCATCTAACCAAAAGTGACAATGACTGAAGGCAAATACAGAAAGCTACATACTTGCAAAAAAACTTAGCTTTTTTAATAGAGAAGACTCCGTTTTCTTAAGTAATCAAAGACCTGATAAAGACACAGGAACTTGTTTTAATAAAACACAGAATCTTTGTTTTCTAGGCAAATTACTTAAAAGTAAAGAGTACCTTTTCACAATCTTATCAAAAACAGATGGATATTCCAAGAAAAGCTTGTCCTTCTGGCAGGTGAAAGAAAATTTAGTTTTACATAAGTATACTACTGATATTAAAGTTTATTTTTCTTTAAGCCAAGTAAATAGACCTCTTTTAAAAATTAATTTTTAAAATCTCATCTAGAGGTAGAAAAATATCACAGATACATAACATGCCATTTATAGATATACATAAACAGACATGCACACACACAGAAACGCTATAGCTTTCATTCCAAAATTTTAGCCATGAATCATGTAAACAATACAAAACCCATTACTTTATAAATAATAGTTGAATCCAACTCACTCAAATGGCTAGAATTTCCTACTGTTTGTGGAGAAGGCTTTTTAGATTTGTATTTGTCTTTGACAGATAATCTTGTGGAGGCTGTGGACTAGATTTCTATACCAGTCTGTATTTTTAAAAGCCTCTATTCTTTTTTTTCTTTCTCTGTGGGCAGTGTTTTATTATCTCCTGGGGTGTTTATATTTCAAAGACCTGATAAGATTTACATCTTCAAGAAATGGAGAAAGAATACAAATTTTCTCTTAGGAGTTTGGGGGTTTATTTCTCTATTACCAGAAGTCTGGAGTAATTAGAGTGTACACGCTTCCTTCGTATTAGGGATCCGACTGCATGGGGCACTTGGTCTGTTTCACAGCCAATCACCACAGCATCCTCCCCCTCCCTCTCCTCACTTTCTCAGAGGTTCAGCCTCTCAGCATCTCAGTCGGCTTTGTCACAAGTGCTGGATCTTAGTCTGCGTCAACTTGTGTCCTCCTGGCTTTGCAAAAAGGCATGCTAAGCTCTCCAGCTTATTATCCTGTCTCCCACCTTGTCTGCCAGCCCCCAAAGCTAGCAGAGTCGTGGACACCCACGTATCCTTCTCTAAATTATTTCCTCCCAGCTTTCTAACGCCAGCTCTCGTTGGGCATTGGTGTCCACCTGAACTGACCACAGCAGACATCAGTGCACTGCACAGCCATTCCTTTCCCATTTTTGCCACAGTGCGCTATGTACAGCTCCCCAAACAAGTGCATCAGGCCAGCGGGCATTTTTGGGGCATCCTGCTACTCACCTGGCAGTCCACAAGCATCTAACATCTGGCCACTCCTACCCACTCTCAGGTCAATGGCCACTTTGGGATTTCCTCCACAGAGGCCTCTTTCCCAAGGCCTTTTTTTTTTTTTGGTCTCCTGGCTGCCTGGCCAATTGTTGGTTTGTAAACCGAACCCCACACTGGAAAAGCAAGGAGAAACCAAAGAAAGAGGCAGCCACTCCAGAATGGTAGGTGGAAAGCTTAAGAAAGAGGGAACTTCAGTATGAGAGTTACCTTGGGCACCGGAGGAGGAGGAGATCTCCGCGCCCACCCACCAGAATCTTAAAAGTTTGTACAGAGGCCTTAATGGGGTTCAGTCATGTACACCATACAGATGGTCCCCACAACACGTTGTTCTCTCAAGGCTGCATCCTTGAAAACGGCTCCCACTGTGATAACGGTGGGAAGAACGTATATTCCAAGGACAGGTGCAGGGGTGAGGGGCCTCCAGCTGCCCTGGCCTAGCTCATGGGTCACCCTACGGGCACATCCTCTTGAAGGACACACGACCTTCTCCAGCAGATGCTCATGTTACAACATGAAGGAGTTAGGATCTGAAAACAGCTTTTATTCTTTTGGGGGCACACCAGGATTTTCGTCAAATAATTTTTGAAGATAAATAGGTACTAAAGGAAATCTCATGTCATTTCCATAATTCTGTTCTCAGGGGATAAGAGTGTATATAGGTTAGTGGCCTTTCTGCTTGTAGTTTTGTGCTGTTCCCTTCTCTCATGGGAAAAATTTCTGACCTAAAATAACAGTTTGTGGAGTATCAAGCTATTTTAACCAGAGGAGATTTGGCTTTTTAGTTCTGTTTTGTTTTTTAATTTATTTATTTAATTTATTTATTTTTGGCTGCATTGAGACTTCATTGCTGCACGCGGGCTTTCTCTAGTTGTGATGAGCAGGGGCTACCCTTCATTGCGGTACACGGGCTTCTCATTGCGGTGGCTTCTCTTGTTGCAGAGCACGGGCTCTAGGCATGCGGGCTTCAGTAGTTGTGGCATGTGGGCTCAGTAGTTGTAGCTTGCAGGCTCAGTAGTTGTGGCACACGGGCCTCGTTGCTCCGTGGCATGTGGGATCTTCCCTGACCAGGGCTCAAACCCACGTTCCCTGCATTGGCAGATGGACTCCCAACCACTGAGGCACCAGGGAAGCCCCTTGTTTTGTTTTGATTTTTGTTTGTTCGTATGTTTGTATTTTTAATTTAGAATGTACAGTCAGTGTGTTTCTCCAGTGCTCACAGGGAGGGGTGTGTGTCTGTAAGCCTGTGAGGGTGGCATCTCCAGTTAAAAGTGGAAAGGGGAGTCTTGCCTCCTTTCATGAAAAGAGAGGGGTTATATACACCATATTGAGAGAGACCAGCCGCAGCAAATTCTGTGAATTTACATTTCTTACAAAGACCTCAAGACCATATTCTGATCCCAGACATGCGTGTATTTTTTACCATAGATGGGTCCACTTATTTCAACAATCACTTGTTCCTGTAGACAGGAATTGTTCTGGATAAAGTGAGAGATGCACAGATGCGTGTGATCACGAGTCTGAGGTACGTTGCCTTAGACTAATTTCCTAGTTGAGGCTGGTTTGGACGTTTGAGACATTTAAGTCACAATTTCTTCCTCCATGATTTCAAGAAATCCCCATGACCTCTATTGGTCTGATTAGCCCATGGGAAAAGTCATAAGATTCTGTGTCCTGTGCTGGCCTAGCCAAACTGCTGAGTCATTTCCAAGAACTGTCAGGTGACTGTAGGAGTTACCAAAAGCAGGGGGAAAAAATGACAGTAGTCTGTCTGTCCCAAGTGTGGTTAAAAAGTACATGGGCTTAGAATCAGAAAATCATAGGTTCGAATTTCAGCTATTCTATTTAATTTATGATGTTAGCCAGGTGACTAGTGTCTTTGAACCTCAATTTTCTCATCTATAAAAATGGAAGAAAGTAACACCTAGCTCTCACACTAGTGGTGAGAATTAAATGAGATAAGGTATAATCAGGTAGTCAAGAAATAGTTACCAAGCACTGCTGTGTGCCACTCATTTATTGTAATAAGTTTATAGCTGCTAACTTCCTTGAATTCTTACCACATGCCAGGCTCCGAGCTAAGTGGGTGACATACATTCTTTTACTGAATCTTTGAAACAGCCTCTTGCATTACCCTCATGTTACGGGTGAAGAAACTACGACAGCTATAGAGGTTAAGAAATCTGCCCAAGGTTACCAGTTCCACACCCAGGAATTCTGACCACAGAATTCAGGGTTTTCCAGTACCTTGAACTCTACTGCATTTTGTAAGGTTCCCTGCTGAAGAGAGCCTAATAATTAGTAAGTGATTCACAAGTATTTACTACTTCTTTTGAAGAGAGTCTGTTTCCCTATTTTCAAAAATTAAATCTTATTGAAATTTTACCCTATTGTTATTCTTCCCTTAAATACTGGAAAATACTAATAGGGGAAGGGGAATTCATAACCTGCTCCCTCCGATGGGAAGTACAGTGAACCACTGCCAAGTTTTAGCCCTCTCTGTGTGCACATCACCAGTAGCCCTTTATAGGATATGCTGAGAAAGCTGGTGTCTCACATATTGTCATCCTAGGAAGTATGGTCCCCTGTACTTGTCTCACTGTGCTTTTACTAGAAATGCTCATGTGCCAGGTACTTCAATTAGTTTTTTCATTTGCCTTCATTGTATCCCTGGAGCCGGATAGCAGATTGTTGCTGCAGCACGTAAAGGAAATCCAGTGTATTTTGCTGTCCCCTTGTGGCCATCTTAAATTTCTTTATTTCAAGTGATAAAAAAATTTCCAATTAAATGTCCAATTAAAACTCCTCTCTTCAGAGGACCAAGTATGAATTCTTTGTACCATCGTCATCAATGTAAAAAAGTATATATATACACTAGCACACTGAATTTTAATTGAGCTATGACTGATACAGTGATGACTGAATTCTCAACTGCATTCAAAAGGGATCTCTGGATTGAAACTTCTACATGTAAAGTTATTTCTTTTTTTCCAGAGTTTAGTATTGGAGCTTGATCATTCACCATGTTATTAACATAAATAGAACATTATATTGAAAGGGACAGGAGGAGAATTATAAACTTATCACTGCGTAACCTGCTTTTTATGAAAATGTTAAATAATATTAATATTTTAAATAGAGAAGGCATAAGAAAGAAACTTTGAGTTATTTTAATATAGTTTGTTCATCAGTGCTGTAGAACTGCTAGTGAGCAGTTCTACACCATCACTGAGAGGTTAACAGGCTTTCTATTAACCTCCACCATCACTGAGAGGTTAATAGAAAAATGGAATGACAAAACACTACTGAAGTGGGAACGGACCAAAATATACCTGAAATTTTTAAAAGGAAAATTTTACTGACTAGTTTCAAACCATTAGTTAAACATTTATCAGTCTCTTCTTTACAACTTTTTAATGTTTATTCCTATTCTCACCATCCCCAAAACATACCCTAACATTAGGAAGGCTTTCCCCCCAGATTCACCAAGCACATTAAAAACAAATTTTTTAAGAGCTACAATTGTGTACTGTGAAATACCAGTAATCAAACATTGAAAATGATTTTTTTGCTCTTTTGTAGATCTCTCTTTTGTGAAAATTTACTCTCTTTCACTCCAACTTACATTAAAAGTGGGAAACGTTTTGAGACTTCCCTGGCGGTTCAGTGGTTAAGACTGCACACACCCACTTCAGGGGGCATGGGTTCGATCCCTGGCCGGGGAACTAAGATCCCACATGCTGCAAGGTGCAGCCAAAAAAATAAATAAATAATACTAAAAAATGGGAGACACTTTAAGTTTTGGGATAAACTGCCTCTGGGTCAGCAAAAATATTATAAGCTATATTTAACATAAGCCCTATACATAGTGCATAAAGAGACCTTGTTTGCCTTGGTGGAAAAGTTGACATAGATATTTGGGTGTTAATGGGTTAAAATCATTTAGTGATCTGATCTGGATATGAGACCGGTCACGTTACTAACATTTAAAATAAATATTGTAAGTTCTGTGAAAATAGCATTTCTTTTGATAGGAGTAAAGCAACAGATTTAATCCTTTTTTTTTTTTTTTTTTGCTTACAAAGTTGCACTGCTATAGATCCTCTCAGAAAAATGTACATACATGCTACACATACAATTTTACATTTTATTTTGTCACATTCACAGCCCGTTTGAAACCACCCATGGGTCCCAAAGCACCCGTGACAGCCTGATCTGACCGTATCCAGAGCTGTCCATTCAGCACCAATGAGGCCCCTCACGCTGACCTGACCAGGAGAACGCAAGCCCCCCAGGCCGAGCAGGAGAGTGGATTTCAGTTACTGGTAAGTGGCCATAAGAAGTGCAAAGCTGAGCTCCTGACCGTGATTCGTGGATGGTATGTGTGAATTTCATTCGTCATTTTCTGGTGTTAAGGTGGTCTTATTTCTCTATTCATAGGTCCATGAACGTGCTGCATATAGATTTTATTTTTAGGTATTATTATGGTGATGCTGCTGATACACCAATACAAACTCTTTTTTTTTCTTAAGAATGTGCTACACCCTCAGTGAATCATTGACATCAGGATATCTTACCAAAGATAATTTTACAATCTGAAACGGATACAGTTCGTTCTCTGATGAAAAATTGAAATGGTTATTCTATTTCCTATGAGCTTGATAATTTCTTGCCTCAGAAGATCTAATTCTTTAAGGGGAAGGAAAAAAGAAGTTTGTCGAATTCGCTGAATTGTTGCCCAAGGTTAGGAGTATCAACTACCTGATATAAAGCTGACCATTGACCTTTGAAATATAATGGGAAGAACTGAAGCACTTTGTGTTGTTATACTGTTTGCAAATCAGACAATATTTCTAAACTGCCTAGAAGCCTTCAGCATAAAATATTATTTCCCCTTTGAATTTTTGCTAACCTCCAAAGGACAATGCAGAACTTCCCTGTGTTCACTCTTATAAGGAAAATGGAAATTCAGTAACAGGCCCATGTGTATTATACATCTTAAAGTATTTCCATCTGCTTCTGAAGTTTCCATACGAGAAGGCCAAAAAAGTCTCGTACAGATTAACACGAGGGTAAGTGGGGAGTTGCAGTGGATCTTATCCCAGCTACATCTTCCTACCTCTCCCTGCCTGTCCACCCCCCACACACCTAGTAAACAGTTTGGTGTCACTTTGCTCTGAATGAGCTCCCTATTCACATGCAAAAGATGTTAACTTTACATTCCCATAACTTACTCTGATCACCAGAGAGACCTTCGTTCACTGCATGTCACACTACATGTGACACAGGAGGTTGTTTCCATGTCCATCAGGGAGGGCTGTGTGTTTGGGGAGGCTGAGCCCCACCTCCACCCTCTCCTGTCCCAGATCTGTCAATCTGATGTTAGAAAAAGACAGTCACCGTCACAGGTTAAAGGAGCCAAAGGGGTATTTACCCAGCCTCGAAGCATGATTGCATTTCTGAACGGCGGTAGAATTTGTCTTTGCCATGGCCCTTAAAGAATGCATTTCTTTCTTTCTGTCCTTTGAATCAGGGAATAAAAGTAGTTTATATGCTCTACAGCCACTGGTTTCAACAGGTGGGCCTGCTTTTTCATGTTCCATCTGAATGGCACAGAGTTGCCTAGTAACAAACCCCGAGTTCCAAAGGGTAAGCCCACCTTGCAAGGCAACGGCCCCCGCCTTAGACATTTCTTAAGGAGTTCCTGAAAGTGAAGGGCAAATGATCTGAGATCTCTTCCTCCCAAACACCTTGACCTACACTTTACACATGGTGGGTGTGGGATCATTCAGCCCCTCCAGCTGGGGAAATAGAAATTTTGCCAGAGCTTCTGGCTCTTACGACGGTGGGTTCTGGTTCCCGGTCCCCATTCTCCTATGTTTTCCTAGTTGGATCCACCAGTCCTTTCTACCTGAAGGTTCAGTCCCAGCCTCCCAGTCGTAAGAGCAGAATAACTGGGTGGCTGGCCTCTTTTGCGTTTGGCTTCTCTGCACTCCTTCACGCTGGGGAGTTGAGTTACAGCCCCACTCCCAGACACGGTGACGCTGTCATAGTAACCACAGAGTTACTGGGTTGCCCACAGTCTCCTGCACTGCATCCTTACATGCGATCAAGCACACAGGGACAAGTTCAGTTCTCCCGGCTTGCCTGCCATTCTCCTCTGTCTCTCTTCGATTGGTCCCCCGACCTAGGTTTCTATTGACACTCCCTTTCCTCAGTCCTGACCAGGATCCAAATCTCTAGTCTACCTGATTCCACTCTAACAAAACAAGGCACCACCTTAAAGCCAGTCCAACTGCTAAAGTCCCGGTGATCGCCCCCCCCCCCGCCCACTGGCATAACATCTGCCCACCTGACTCCCCACATCCCACCCCTGCAGTTTGACTGGCCAGGCCAGTCCTGGATCTTCTGGAGTTTGGTCTGCAACTCTTTCCTCTGCCCTCTCGGGATCACACAGGGTTCCAAGGTCCTGGTTAACCCAGCTCCCCAGATTGGACCATTTAAAACTCTGGTTTCCTTGGCAACAATGGAAAGACCGAAAAATTACTCTCAGGGTCAAAAAAGTTAGAACCCATTTTCTTTGTTTTAATGCAAACCTAAATGGTACACGATAGAGACCAGCCCCTTCTGGAGGGAGTCTGATGTCTAGCGCCTCCACATGGCTGTGTAAACGAGGTCCTGAACTTGTCCTCAGCAGGTCACTGAACTTGCTGGTCTCTGTTGGTCTGAAACCTCAGGAGCTTTGGGGTGGAATCTGAAGCTGGGCCTCGAACACAGACGGCAAAGAGAGACGGAAGAAAGAGGGCAGCCCCTCCAGATTGGGAGGTGGCAGGTTTAGGAAGAAGGGAACTTACATACGAGGCTTGTCTTGGGCACAGAGAGACCAGGAGACCTCTGCACCCGCCTGCCTGCCAGAATCTTAAAAGTTTATGCAGAAGCCTTAATGGGGTTCAGTCACATATTGAGTCCTGATGGTGTCAACATCATGTTCTCTCTCAGGGCTGCATCCTTGAAAATGGTTCCCATGGTGGGAACCCTGTGAGGGTGTACATTCCAGGGATGGGGGAAGGGTGAGGAGCCTTTGTTCTCCTGGGTCCAGCTCAAGGGTCACCCCGTGGTCACACCCTCTCAATGACCTCATCCAACACCATTGCTCCACTTGTAAGGTGGGAGCGCCCACGGTGCACACCTGCCTGACCTCTTGTAAGGATTTAATGAAATAATGCTATGTCATAATGTTATTGTCGTTTCAGATATGTTTCTTTTTAAAGCAAAATGTTAAGCTTTCTTATGGACATTTTCAATGTATCAGAATTACATAGAGCTGTGTCACGTATTGAAATTTCACTCCAGACACTTCTCACTCTGCATGGTGCTGTGTTAACTCACATGCATGCATGTGGGAACCAAGTCCTCACTTTGCATGGTTGTTTGACCACTGATGTCACCACAGCAAAACAAGGACTCTCTGTATACACCAGGCGCAGTGTTAGATCCTTTATTTCATGTCCTTACAGCTCTCACTCCCCCTCCATAATGTTCTTACTGGCTTCCCTCTTCTTTGGTAGAGAACTAACTCTCAGGATGCTTAGGAAATTTTCCTAGACCCCAAAGCTAGCAGTTAGTAGAGCTGAGATTCAAACCCATGTCTAGATGGCATCAAAGACCACATGCTTCCCACTGATATATGCTTGGTGCTTTCTCTGAGAATAAAGCAGAATAACAATGTCTGCAAGATGGCCAACAGGCACATGAAAGGATGCTCAGCATTGCTAATTACCGGAGACATGCAAATCAAAACTACAGTGAGGTATCACCTTACACTGGTCAGAATGGCTATCATTAAAAAGTCTACAAATAATAAATACTGAAGAGGGTGTGGAGAAAAGGGAACCCTCCTGCACTGTTGCTGGCGATGTAAATCGGTGCAGCCACTATGGAGAACAGTATGAAGGCTCATTAAAAAACTAAAGAGAGAGTTGCCATATGATCTAGCAATCCTACTCCTGGGCATATATCCGAAAAAGATGAAAACTCTAATTCGAAAAGACCCATGCACCCCAGTGTTCATAGCAGCACTATTCACGATAGCCAAGACACGGAAGCAACCTAAGTGTCCATTGACAGATGAATGGACAGAGAAAATATGCTATATACCATATACCAATGGTATATACCAATGGAATATTACTCAGCCATAAAAAAGAATAAAATAATGCAGCAACATGGATGAACCTAGAGATTATCACACAAAGTGAAGTGAGACAGAGAAAGACAAATATCATATGACATCACTTATATGTGGAATCTAAAAAACGATACAAGTGAACTTATTTGCAAAACAGAAATAGACTCACAGAAAATAAACTTATGGTTACCAAAGGGGAAAGAGGGGAAAAGAGATAAATTAGGAGTTTGGGATTAGCAGATATACATTACCGTGTATAAAATAGATAAACAGGGCTTCCCTGGTGGCACAGTGGTTGAGAGTCCGCCTGCCGATGCAGGGGACACGGGTTCGTGCCCCGGTCCGGGAAGATCCCACATACCGCGGAGCGGCTAGGCCCGTGAGCCATGGCCACTGAGCCTGCGCGTCCGGAGCCTGTGCTCCGCAACGGGAGAGGCCACAACAGTGAGAGGCCCGCGTACCACAAAAAAAAAAAAAAAAAGATAAACAACGAGGACCTACTGTATAGCACAGGGAATTATATTCAATATCTTATAGTAATGTATAATAGAAAAGAATCCGAAAAAGAATATATATATATATATATATAACTGAATCACTTTGCTTTACACCTGAAACTCACACAACATTGTAAGTCAACTATACTTCAATTTAAAAAAACAAAATACATATGATTTTTAAGGTCTTGACCCACATGGAATGCTTTCTCAAGTATTGGATAAACTGCAAAGAAATTTTTATTTAAAATTATTGCTATGTTTTCAGTATTTAAAGCATATTCCAGCAATCTATACTATTTTATTATCTGTAGCCTTTTTTCCTGATATATCTTATTTCAATCTTAATACCTTGAAAATTTCTTTCAATATGTGTTGGATTTGCCATTTCAAACGTGGTTATGTCACTGTTTTAATCTCACAAAGCAAGGTTTGCAGAAGTAAAAATGCTGGTTTTCTCGCTGATGTGAGGAGGTGAGCAAAGTTTTTAATCTGAGATACAAACTGAAAAATGTGAACATTTGTTTGTGACAAAATGAGATTTGGCTTCAGTGTCTGAACTCCTGCACGTTCAGCCAACACAAGCCAAGAATTATCGCGATGCATTGGGTTAGATGGTCTAAAATACCCGCATTTCTGTTCAATTATATTTGTTGAAAAAGGATGTGATCAGAGGATGACATTAAGAAAAACTTATTGAGTGACGATGTGGCAGTCACTGGACTAAGTGCTTTACAGGCTACATTTCACTTAATTCTCACAAGCACTCTCTAAAGTAGGCCCTATTATTATTTCCGTTTTAAGAAGGAGTAAACTGAAGGACAGAGAGCTGAGGACATGTGTCCTAGGTCACACAGCGAGTAAGAGATGGAGACAACGTGGCTCTAGCCTGGGGACGTTCTCCTTGTTTCCACCAACTCAAAGCTTATCTCTGGCTCAGTTGCTTCACACTTTCTTTCACTATTTTAAAGTAATTCTTCACCCATTTTATGAGCATGATCAAGTCGTACTTCAACTCAGATTATCCTGCAGAAGTATGTCGTGAATCATAGATATTTTTGCACACAAACATAATTTTCAGATAAGCGAAATTAAAACTCACGGGCTCCTTGATTTTCGAGAAATTGCTTACATGCATGAACAGAATTCATGTTCTTTGCTATTGGCAAACAGACGTTGCCACTTGCCCTACATTTGTGGCTTGAAACAGACCTCATCTACTCTTTTTTTGTTTGTTTTTTTTTTGTGGTACGCGGGCCTCTCACTGTTGTGGCCTCTCCCGTTGCGGAGCACAGGCTCCGGACGCGCAGGCTCAGCGGCCATGGCTCACGGGCCCAGCCGCTCTGCGGCATGTGGGATCTTCCCGGACCGGGGCACGAACCCGTGTCCCCTGCATCGGCAGGCGGACTCTCAGCCACTGCGCCACCAGGGAAGCTCCTATTCTTGTTTATAGTTTAGGGAATCTGGCAAATCGGTATTTTGTTGATTCCAGTGAATGAGTCAAGGAGAGGAGAGCCTATCCAAAGATCACTATCTGACTGGCGAGACCGATCTAGCCCTTTTACAGTGAAAGTTGTGAATCGTTCAGAGGTTATCAGAATCACGCAATGTCACTGGCTTGACTTTCCTGGCTGCCAAATTGGAGGAGTCGAGAGAGATGGCATGTTCTCAGTAAGCAGTTCTGCAGCTGTTGAAAAGGTCAAGTGGTTTAGCAAATTCTTGTCTACGGACAGCTCTTTGCCTCCCAGGCCACAGGCTCACCCTAGAATGTAGTAAAATGAACTGCCCTGAGCTCAGCTGACTAAGGCGAGTAGCATGAAGCGCTGACTCCACCTCCCTTGGGACACAGAGAGCCACCACTTACCAAAGAAGTTTCTGGATACACTGTCAGTGCAGAGAAACCCACGGTGAGGTGCATGAAGGCCCAGATAATACCAGGAAGTCACTGAATTTGGAAGCAAATTCTTTTAGGTCATTCTCTAAACTTCATGGTCACCACCTCCTTCACTGTGAAGCCTCCACAATGCTCTGCACCCCTAAAGCAGCATTCCATTTGGAATCGATAAAACCCTGTTCGTCTATAACTGGTATAAAGGCGTTCAAGCTTAAGGGTTATTTTTTCCCTTCACGATACTTCCTTTCAATAATCCTGCAATGAAAAAAAAAAAGGGAGGGGGATGGAGCTGTATTTAACCAAACATCAGATTGCTGATATATTTAAATACAATTTCACACATATATTCCTCCATCCAATATAGATATTCTACTTTATAAATCTGGTGATCACTTCCTGAGGCATCTTTTGTCTGTAACATGGGGTAAATGTTGAAAGCATTGCAACGACATTTGAGGTCTGACAACTGAAACTTCAAAATTGGATGAGCTGGATAGACCAAGACTCCTTCTCAAGCTACAACGTGAATATGAATCACCTGGGGATAGTATTGCCCTCCAGGTTCTTCCGTGGGTTGTCAACAAGCTCCCAGACGATGGCATTGAAGAGCAAGGTCCCAGGAGGCAAATTCTAGGGTAGGGCAGAGCTTCTCCAAACTCGCATGGCCACCTCACGTCTGAAAAGGGATTCCAGAGCTAATGCCCATTGGGTGCGTGAGGATTGGTTTTGCTTGTAGAGTTCTAGCTCTGACTTCATGAAGAGTGCCCACCAGACCAACTGGGAAGTTTGCTCTTGCCTTTTCCTGGCATTGTATAATCATTATACCAAAACTGCAAAAAGGTTGTGTTTTGGGTTTTTTTTTTTAAGCAACCTTTTGCTTCTTAGAGGCAGATTCTGGTTCCGTGTCCTTACACTCTGTCCTTTTTCTTTAAGTTCTTCACGCTGCTACCTTCCTCTGGATATTCATAAAAGAGATTTCTTACACTCCAGCTTATTTCTTGAATGACCACCAGGACACCATTGTGTGAGCAGAGGCCCCAGCACTAGACGTTTCTGATTTAAGGCTGGACCTTAAACTAAGAGATGAGAGAGGTGAGCACCAGAATAATGGAAGGAGAGAGCTGTGTTGAGGCAAAGTGAAACCTTTGTTGATATTCAGCACTAGGGAAAGTGTTTGAGGCCCTTCAGCTCTTTACAACTCTCCCAAAACAATCAGAAAGAAAGAAAGAAGGCCTTATCCCCATCAAAAGAAACACATTTTAACTATCTCATGATATGTTAAGGTATGGAATGGCTGTAAATTCCTGTGGAAATGGAGAAATGGGTAAAATAACTTTCATATGTGATGCCTGAGAATCTTGTGTGTGTTCATGCTGTTCCCCTTCACACACCTCCACCCCTTAGAGGAACTTAAAATTCCTAAAGCCAAGGAAGGCCCATCACCTAAGAAAGATGATGGACTGCAGCAATCTTAATACACTCCAGGGGGAGAAGGACTTCAAAATCAGCATAAGAGAGTGTGTTGTCATTGGAAAGTCATTTGAATGATGTCGGCAGAAGTAAGGTGAGCCCTCCACTTGGTATTCCAACAGCCTGTAGAAGGGATGTAAATCTGAGGTGAAATACTAGGGACTTCTAAAAGAGTCAACTCCTGATTCAGCAACGCCAACTTGTTTAAGCAACAAGCAAGAGAGAGGTGAGTGTGTGCCTCCAGATGGCAATTGGTGATCCGCTCAAACTGTTAACATTAAGATCTAGCAATTCTTCTCTAAACTGGAGTAATGTGGATACAAGTCAATTAGGTCTAGCCACTCGGTTTACAGGAGAAATCAGAGAACTCTGCAGACCCATCCCTGTTCACCTGTAATGTAATAACATGTTCTTTCCCAGAACATCTACATTACAGGCAGCGGCACTACCCAAAGGTGTAAGACAAATTTCCTAATATTACATGCATTACGTATAGGACCAGGAAAAACTCAAATAACTAGATGGGCTACTGTTCACCATTGTTCAGTGTCAGGAACACATGGAAGCCAGAAAGTCTTGGTCTTCATCTCTTCATTTCAGCCATCTGGACTCATCCCCACCACAAGCCATCTGATTTTAATAATGAAATAATGGCCTTCACTTCTAACCTAGGAATATCGAGTCTGAAGTTCCCTGAAGATGAAATGCCTTTCTAATGAGTCTTCAAGACTGTGATGCTGTTGTTTTGTTATGTTTTGTTCCATATGTTTTGGAAGTGGGGTAGTATGGATGAGAGAACAAGAGAATATAGAGTTCCAGCAAAGCTTTTACCTGCAGGGCATTTACACATAAAAGCAGCATTTCAGGAACAAAGGATTTCCACAAACAACCCAATTAATATAGATTCACTGCCCTTTTTGAAATGTCTTTTATTGGTTGTACATTTTCCTGTGAGATCAACACACCCTTTCTTTTGAGGCCACCCGGCTCCTGCAGACTTAGTTCTTTGTCCTAGCCATGAACACAGGGCAAGCACTTTGACGGAAAGAGGTGGCGGGCTGTCATTTGACATTGTCACTATCTCCTCCATCTTCATCACGTTATTGAGTCAGTTCATAGATGGACCCGACATGGAAAACAACACCCCTGGAGTGAAGCCTTACACACACGAGCACAAACATCCGGAGACCAGATACAGTGTCTGCAGCCCGTTCTCAGCAGCCGTAGGAAACCGAAGAGTATCCTGAGATAGGAAATCAGTGTCAGCTCTTCATCCACAGAGGAGTCCAAGTGTGACCTAATCTCCCGATTTCATTTTCCTTTGAAAATTCTCAGTTTCCTTGAGGTGGTGGGAGGGAGGCCAGAGCGGTTGCCGTACAAGCCACATAATAATCACGTGGTTCGACACCTCAGCCATTTCCTTGGTCAAAAACACAGATTCAAAGAACTGTTCCGCGGCACATCAGAACCTTGTTCTTCGTTTCCTGTGCTCTCAGATCAGAAAGGGTGGGGGGGGGCGGATTTTAAAGTTATGCCTTGTGCACGATAGTCTGATTGGAAATTTCACCACTGAATGACCTATGTCAGAGAAAATTACTCCCACCTTTGGCAATTATTATAACTCCTTATTTACTGACTGCTAGGGGCCAAGCATCCAGGCTATGAAGTATGCCCACCAATGGTATTTACATGAAAAGATGAATTTCTCAAGAATAAGGACCTAGGACAGGTGGCTTCTCCCAATATGAAAAACAACCGTGACCTCTTTAAAGCCACTTTATCCCTCAATCCAGGATATTTCTGGTAACTCTATTAAAACTTAACCTACGTCAACGCTAATACTTGCATCTACCTCAAGTCCTGTGCATTAGCTTCCAGGAACGAACTTTTTGGCCAGCCCAGTATTTCCTTGGTTTCGAGATTTTGAGATAACATCACCAATTACAATAAGCGGTAGTTTAAATGAAAACAACAACAGCAGTGCACACAACCTGGGTAACAGGAAAGCTAAGCTAAAATGAAGATGCCTGCCCCGCCCCCACCAAAGCTAACACGGGAAAGACAACAAAAGGTACACGTCCCCTCAAAACAGGTATTTTTAAATACAATACTGAAGCTTTGGCTGGAAGTTATCAATTGATATTCATAATTCCCCTTTCCCTATACAATGGTTAGGAAGGTTTTCCCCTTAAGGAAGCTGCCGCACACATTTCCATGTAGAAAAACACACACAGAGTTAAGGATAGACCCCCAAGTTCTTCTTTCCTTCTTCATCTCACAAGCAAAAAGTCCCCAAGGCCAAAACGTAGATGTAACATGCACCTCAAAGGCATGGAAACATTCTACCCACAGTCTTCAGAGGTCTTTACTGGATAAACTTACAATGAACTGCATACTTTACAGCCCAGCCCACCTCAGCCATAAAGAAAAGATATGGCAATCCACAAAGAAGAGATGAGTTTCACCAGGAAAGGTAGCAGTATGCTCTACATGGCAGGAAAGATGAGGGAATCCACAAAATGGGAGTCAGTCTTCTATTTCACACTCTCCAGAGACACAGAGCCAGAGGCGGGTTTCGAAACCTCTCCGATCTCCTTTCAGAATCTATCAGGTTCCAGGAAGAGATAGCAGGGCCTCCTAATAACCAGCACCTAGAATTACTTCCTTCTAGCATCAAGGGATTGTAAAGACCAGGCATGTTTCCACTTGCCCAACAGCTGTCTTTACAATAAACATGGCTTAAAACCAAAGTTGGGGTGCAACACAGGAAAACAATCAATCATATATACAAATAAAAAAGGCCTCTCATAAAATTCACACAAGGTAAGAAAAAGGTGTTTTGTTTTTTTTTTCCATACGAAGACCAGATTAATAAATGAAAGCAGCATTTTCAGCAGTAAAACTGAGGCACAAAGGAAGCTGGGGAACCCCACTTATCAAACTAAAGTTCTTGTAAAGTTCAATTCCATATAGTAGGTATATATCTAGCATCTCATCAATATTTTCACAAAATATATAGAAAAATGTTCATGTATTTAAATAAACAATTTGAACTATTGATATACCCCAACCCCTCTTTCAGCTTTAAATGACCCCACGTGATGATTCCGTAGTGTAGGAAATATGTCCCAATTGTGGAAGTTAATTACAGAAGGAAAACATTTTTCCTCTAAAAATACCTATTTTATTAAAACATCACTTCATCATTCCAGTTCGTAGAGAAAAGTCACTCCACTCAGAAAATAAATTTGAGACTAGAGAATAAAACAAACACATGGATAAGGTGACGGATAAATTGTCTGAATTTTCTTAATCGAGCCTCCTCGGGTGGCTCTGCGAACGCGACAAATTGTTGCCACATGTAACTTTTTGACACAGATAGTTGTTCTGAAATGGCTGCTGCGGAGCCCCAGCTGTTAAATTTGGTTTGATGGCAAAGGTACCGCTGTCAGGATTCACCGCAGATTTTTGATGAGTGTGCGGACGGCACCTGATACGATCCGTTCGATGTCTGACTGTTCCCTTACGCTCCATTCACGACAGATACACTGTCTCAGTTTCCAGCTCCCACGGGCCACCCTGGGACCCACTCCTGTTCTCCACCTGCAGCCTTTGTAAAACCCAGCAGTGGTGACCTTCAGCTTGAGCCTCAGAACGCACGCACCCTTCTCCGTGCTAACACTGTCCAAAGAGCTTTATTTTTTTCCTGTGTGTCAATGAACAAAAATGACAGTTCCCGCCTCTGCAAATGTAGAAATTTAGAAATTCCACTGCCCATCAAGATCCCAGTGACAACACTTCCTTGTCACTGAGATCAGGTTACCCTCAGCCACTTTACAGTAGTAACCAACTTAAGGATCTGTAGGCACGGCCGTCACAGGTCAATGTCTACGCTTTCTTTCAAATGATTCATGCTTGAAAATGAACATACATGACCCTCTCTTGCCCTTCTGCTTCCAAGTCCTGTTGGCATACTCCAGACAGCAAACATCAGGGACGCACAGATATTGTTGAAGACACAGCTCCCAGATTCTTGGGCTATTTGTGGTCCTCGATGGGTCATTTCATCCTAGGTTCCCAAGGCTTTAATAGCCACAGAGACTTCCAGTTAAAGGGAACGATATTGACAGCCAAATATTCTGATTGGAGTTTGACAGGGGTTTCAGATAGGCAGGGTTGACCTTTATCACACTCTCTTCCCTCCCGCTTCGACGAGACCCCTCCCCCCCCCCCCCAGAAGCACCAATGAATATAGTCTGGAAACAACTTCTGTGCCCTTAACTCTTACCTCCCCGAGAATTGAACATACAGTAGGCCACTTGAGATCAGAAGAAAAGAAAATAGAACAACCACTTCTTCCACACTGCTTCTGAAAATTCAAACTAGCTTTTTTTCTTTTAACTATAAATTCTAGCTCTTCTGGTGAAGACCTGTAGTGTATTTCTATGAACATTCACAGTTCTCTGCATTGTGAAAAAAGTATGCTCATCAGATAACCTTTGGTGTCCACCTTTCTTAAAAATGTTTGCCCCCGGAACTAAACGTTAGGGGGCTCGGTTTTGTGTTCATTTTTCTTTACCCAGAAGGCAGCTGATAGATGGGTTGCATACTCTCAAAATGCTTTATCACCCCTCTAATCATGTACCTTTTTTTCTGGGTGCCATCAGTTTAAATGGTCTCTGTAGAATCAGTAACACTAGGGAAACAAGAGAAAATTCTCTGATATCCAAATCTATGCCACTTTCTGAATCCTCTTATAGTTCAGTATTTTGAAGAAAAAAATAATAATAAAGGCTTGGCTTTTTGATAGGTTTTCCCATAGGAGATCATCTTTATAGTATTACTGAAAATAAATTAAGGGATATATCTGTCTGCTTCTCTTATCAGCTTGCTCTTCCATGGGGTGCCAGCCCTTTGCATTTATCTTTTCTTCGAGCCCCCAAGCACAATTTCACAACACTGTTCAGCCTGAAACTACAAAGTCCGATGACAATCCCCTAGGGCAGTGGCTTGACTTGCTGTATTGAAATAGCTTGCAGGCTCCAATACAAACACTGGTAGTGACCAAATGATGCTAATTGTTCATTTCTGGCCAGAGTAGAATGTGACTTTGGAGGAAGACGTAGCCAACCCAGCTGCTCTTCTTTAAAGGCCAAATGGAAGTTTTATTATAAGGTCTTATATTGTGAATGAGAGCTTTGCTACAAGTTCTCTTAGCTGTCCCTCACCATTTCACGATCTGAGAACAATAGAGTCCACGTAGGCAAGACCAGTGCAAAACTGCTGATTCTGACTTTTGATATATGAAAATGGTTGGATCACTTCCTTTCCACAGAAGTGTTAAGTCAGCCCAGTTCATCTGTAACCGGCAGAGGAATAACAAGCAAATGCACTCAAGAAAAACAGAAAAGACCCTGATGGCCTGGCCGAAGCCACAGACCCTGGGGATTACTTAGGAAGTTCTGTTTTGTTTTGTTTTTTCCTATATTAAGACACAAGTAAGTGCCTAAACTGCCCCGTGCTTTCCCTGAACTCATCTCCAAGTCATAAGAGCGTTAGCCTCACTCCTCGAAAGAGACCTTGAAACCCGAAATGCAAAAGTGTGTCAGGATTAAGTGTCCACAGAGACATATGTCCATACTGACAACTGTAAGAAGGAAATACAATGCAAATCTCCCAAAATCCAACTGTAAACTCCCAAGAATAAAGGGCTTGATATCCTAGTTCAAATGACAAATACAAGTGATGTCAAGATACTGACAGTCCAAGGGAACAAGGCTGGATATTTTTAAATTCTGTTAAGACATGTTTGTGTTATGAGGTGCTATCGGCTTCTTTTTAGAGAAAAGAATCCCTATCACAAAGTCCTTGACCTTGCTTTATGTTTTTTTCTGAGGCCCAGTTCTCTTCCCTCAGTTCTCTTCCCTCAGATACAGAAAAGGCTTTTAGAGAAATGTTGCTTGCAAAAGGAGTTTGGGTCAGGAACTGAAAAGAATAAACCCCAGCTGAAGTCTTGATTCCAAATGGCTCCATTAGAAAACCTGCAATGGTAGAATGATATTTGTAGAGCTGTAAACACAGACTCTCTAAACCTCAGAAAACTGACACATCTTCTTTGCAGAAACCAGGAACAGGTGGTGAGTGATGTATTTGGTGGCAACATGCTTCCCCCAGAAGGATAGTTTCATTTTGAAGGCTCAGGAATTCAGGTTTTATTTCCCTAGGTGAAGAGAAAACATTCTTTTAGGTAAATTACCAGATCAAATACTTAAATATGCTCCCATGAGGAGTTTCCGGGTGTCATTTTAAGTGTACTTTATGTTTGCCCGATGGTGTAGCAGGGAAAAAAAAAAAAAAGTTTCTGAATAGTAAAGAGACTATAGCTTTAAGGAAGATGTGTTGTCCTGGAAGAAAAAAATAAGAGACAGCTTAGGTAACTGGCAGACTGTTATTTGTATAGCATTCTGTACAGCAAAGAGGATAATTACTGACAGAAGCAAAGCAAATTATACAGTTGTTACAGTCCCATGGAGAAAACAGAGCTTTCACCGAGGGCTGTGGAGCCCAGAGATTCAAGCAAGGCTGGCAACCCAAGACAGTCACATCAGAAAGGAGGCGTCCAGCATAGACCCCTTGAAAAAGGAGGAAGGTAAAGCGGTCTCCTCTCTCCAAGCCCAGGGACAGCACTCAAGGGGTAGGTCTGCGTCTCCTATAGCGCTAAGTCTACCTGAGAACAAATATTTTGACCCCAAACTATTCTTTATCACTCTCTTCAAAGACAGCCGAACAGATGAGGTGGATGACTTGGAAGATTTTAAGAATTCTATCTACCTTCTACTTCTGAGGTTAAAGTGGCCTCCCAGCTTCTCAAATCCTGATGCAGTTCAGGAAGAAGGAAAACCGGATGATTTGTGTCTGAGTTCATGATTCTCCTTGCACATGAATCACACCACAAAGAGGAACAAAATGCAAAGCTAAGAGACAAGAATGCAGTGAATGTCTGGGAGAAGTGTGCCTTTATTTCCATGTTACGAAGTAAGTTATTGCATAGAAATGCAAAAGGTGGATACTCAGTTTAATCTGAAGAAAATTGTCCCATTGGCTTCCAGAGCAGAATACTTACCTGAGGAAATTAAGAGGCAATTTTCATGGGATTGAACAGTCCCCATCTTTTCAGAATTCATTTTCCTATGTCCACCTTCCTAATCTGCCTCAACAGCAGTTGAGCTAAACACTAAATGGAAGAACTCTATACATAGAATTAATCAATTGCAGTTTTGTATTTGATGGTCTAGAACAGGTTATGGAAAACCATGGCCTGGCCCATTGCCTGATTTTGTAAATAAAGTTTTATTGGAACACAGCACTGTGCTCATCCATTTACATATTGTTTATGGATGCTTTCACTCTCTGACAGCAGACTTGAATCGTTGCAACAGAGACTGCATGGCACACAAATCCAGAAATATTTACTATCTGGCCCTTTATACAGAAAAAGTGTGCCAACCCCTGGTCTGGGGTGTCACAGTCCACATTCTACAGAGCCAGAAGTTATTGATCATATGGGATTGTACTCTACTCCCCTCTCCCACAACGAAAAATGTTTGCAAAACTATGTACAGTGTACATTTTCCTAGGGAAAAGGTCCTAGCTTTCAACAGAGTCTCAAAGCAATCCAGAGTACCCCACTTAAAGCCAAAGAAAACCAAAGAGTATCCTTAGCACATTAAACAGTGCTACACACACACACACACACACACACACACACACACACACACACACACAAGAGGAACATGGACCTTCTACAGTAAAATACCTTTTGTCCGTTCTATCAGGTTTGGTAACTTCCTCTTCCTAGATTTTACTCTGGCATTTTTCCATCTGAATATGTAAATCATCAGGGGTTGGATTGAAAACTGCATCTTCTACTTGCTAATAAAAATGGAAGATTCCTTTAAGCTAGGAAATCTCCCTTTAAGTCATAGACATTAAGAAGGCAAAATCCCCAGCACAGTAGAGGTTTAATTCATTTTACTAGATCTGACCACCAGCTCCAATGAATTTTATGAAAATAAGAATCCTTCAAGGTCAGAGGGCGTTACATAGCTAAAAAAGCATTGGGGTTGGGAAGTCAAGAAGTAGGTATCCACTGCACTTTCAGGCCAAAGATAAAGTGTTTTGTTCGACACCTTTGGGAGAAACAGAGTAGTTTCCCTGAGCAGAGCTGGTGAAGCCTCTTGGTCAACAAAAGCATTTTTAGAGTTAAACTGCAAAAACATTCGCCCCTCTCTGCCTCCTTTGTGATTCTGTTTCAAAGACACTAAATCAACTGCATTAGCAGAAAACAGTGCCTCTTTAGCCTCAAGGCTGACCTCCTCCAGTGCTGGGGCAAAGGAATGTTTCACTTTCTAGACCATGACATCAGGGTCGCAGGGCTGACGAACAGCAAAGAAGGGTAGGGCCTCAATTAAAAACCTAATCAATGAGAGGCAAGCAGCAACAATAATGAGACACAAAAGTGAAGTCGTACAGAGGACTGAGTAACCAAGAGTTGCGTTTTCAGGGTCACGAACTGCAGACAGAACAAAAAAAACCATACACCTGTGGTTCCCAAACTGTGTGCTGAGACACCCTGAGACTCCACAGAAAACTCCTAGGGACACAAGATATCATAACTTTTCAAGGGAACCACAGCGGCATCTGTAGGACATCCTGCAAACTACTACAATTAAGTTGTGTAGACCTCGTATGGGAGGATGTGCACAGGTTATATGCCAATATTATACCATTTTATAAAACGGAATTGAGCATCCATGGATTTTGGTACCCATGGGGTGTCCTGGAACCAGTCCCCCAAGGGTACCAGGGACAACTGTGTAAGTCCTCCAACTTTGCTCTTTTACTTCAGAACTGTTTGAGCTATTACGGATCTTTTGTGCTTCTATATAAATTTTAGAATCAACTTGTCAATTTATATATTTTTCAAACCTGCTGGAATTTTTATTGAGAGTGCGTTGATTCTATAAATCAATTTGGAAAGAACTGATATGAAAACAATGTCTTCCAACGCAGGAACACAATATTTCGTCCCATTTATTCAGGTCTCCTTCATTTCTCTCTGAAGCATTGTATAGTTTTCACTGTTCAGGTGTTGTGTCTATTTTGCTAAATCTGTCCCTAAGCATTTTGAGGTTTTTGATGCTCCTGTAAATGGTACTGTTTATTGTCATTTCAATTACCGACTTCTCCTTGCTAGTTTAATAAACTGTTTTAACATGAAGAAAAAAAAAGTTTTGTGGACCTAACGACTTAATAAATGGAACTATTAAGTATTTCTTTTGGCCTAGGGCACCGTGGAAGAAGTTACTAAGACAATCAATGGCACCCTGAACAGAGGGTGTTTGGGAATCTCTGGCATATACATTTTTGGGTTAGGCTTGGAGGGTATACAAGCACGGTAAAAGACAGACAGTTCTGAGCTGTACACACACATACTCATTTTCCATCTCAGACTGTGTAAGCAAGAGAGAAGCGGTGTATGTAACCAATTTGTTCTGATTACATCAGTGTGACCAAACACAGACACTGGAAGAACGGCCGGTTCTTCCACATCGGGGCTGATAGAAGTAGCCAGCTGGGAAACTGGGGTCTCTCTGATATTTCATCATGACGTACACACATCTGTGTGATTTCCTTCCCCTTTAGTCACCACTGGGGAGGCTCTACACTTACTCCGGGGAGGTTGACTTTGCTTAAAAACGAGCACGTGCTTTTTTGAGAAATCTACATTTGAAATTATCTTCAGAGCCAATGCATGGTCTTCTAAAAAGACATTTAAAAGTTGTCAATGGTGAAACTCCAGCTCTGAGGGCAAATTTGACTTCTAGAAGTTGCCAAGCACAGCTTGGTGCTAAGTCTGATACACAAGGTGGGTAAAACAGAGAGGAAAATACCTGGTAAGGATTTTTGTAAAAACAAACAAACAACTAAGGAATAATTATAAAATGATGATTCTACATGTAACACGTATGGGGGAGGAAGTGGATTCTGAAGCCTTTTCTGAAAGAGAAGTGGCCAAGATATTTAGTAGCATTATTCACATAAATAATCCTGAAAGTGTTTCCTCTGAAGGGCAATCCTTACTGATACACGCACGTAAACGGCAATTGTCCTAAAAGTCATTCACATTGCTTTTCTGGCATACCTCTGAAGCCAACAACATATAGAGAAATGGGTATTTTTATCAACATAAAGACAATATATAATGTGGGTAATTATATCACACCAAATCAAATACATTTGTGGAAAAAAGAGCATGATCTCTTTTATAGAGATATATTGACTTTCTGATACGTTGATAATTATAGGCAAGGCTAATATTCAGATGGTCCATGCTGGTAGCACATGAAATATTTTGAGTATCATCCCTGGACAGGGATTTCTTCTCTCTCTCTCTCTACACACACACACACACACACACACACACACACACACACACACACGTATGTACGTATGTACAGGAGACTCCCAACTTACATCAACTTAAATATAGTTTATGCATCTCTATATTTATTTTAAAATTAGTTGTTTAGAACTTATAACACAGTTCTAAAAAAAATCCTAAACTTTAGACTTGTAAGGCTATCAGGCCATTCTACTTTAGTATGTAAGATACCTAATCACCATGTAGAACATCGTTTCTATGGGGAAAAGGTATCCCAAATTTCAAATCAGTATTCCATCTGTCTCCTTAGGGGGTAGTAGACCATGCTGTCAACCTTGCTGCACATCAGAATCACAGTAGTGGCCTGTGAAAACTGCCTGCTCCCAGGTCCTACCCTGACCAGTTAAGTGAGACTCTCTCTGGGGCCTTGGCATTAACAGCATTCACAAGCTCCCAGTGATGCCAGTGTACACCAGGGTTGAGAACCATTGACTAACCCCTCTCCCCGGGTGTACTTGTTTTGGGATTCCAGGCCCCGGGCTCACAGACTGGAGATGGGTACACATGAGACACACAGTTAGTTAAGAAAATTTCAAAGTAGAAATCACACTGAACGAGAGGTAAGAGTAATCTGACCCAGACCAGATAGATGTCTTGCTTTACATATTTCACCAAAAACTGTCATGAAATGGCCTCAGATATTTTTCTGCTACTTTCTTTTCTCAGAAGATGAATGAATACAGTTTTGATTTTTTTCTCTGGGTCTCAAAGAGAGTAACTTCCAGATTTAGAAAGAAGGGTAGGAAAGTGAATGGCAATAATAACTGGGATAATACCCTTTTTTCTGGCTGGAGAAAGATGAAGACCGGGGTAGCATCAAAGCAGATGAATTTGATGTTTATCAAACAGGTATGTCTTGGAACTGAAGATGAAGAAGTGTATGGACGAGCCATACCCTCTCTGGGCATGAGCTGGATGCCAAGAACAAGGGAAACATGCAAAGAGAGAAAAAGATAGGATTGCACTTCACAATCTAAAAGGGGAAAAAGCGGAGTATTCAAGGGAGCAGTCTTTTCTCCATATTTGTGAATTTGAGGCAAAGAAAGGAACAGAGTGTGTTCTTTTTTCTTTTAATAAAAATTCTCTGCCCTTGTGCTGCAAGAGTGCCTTTGTACTAACACAGTGTTTTCCTGGTGGTTCTCAGTCGTATTTTCCCTGTGAACCACTTCACTCTTTGACCTTTGAGGAACCTCAAGCCCCAGATCAGAGAACCCGTGGGTGTATCTGGCCATGAGAAAGAGCTTTTGTTGCCTCGTCCGCCTGTTAGGAGTCCACCATGGAGCTGGCCTCCCACCGTGGAACGATCCACTGCTGAAGAAGGACGTGCCTTGAACTCGGCCTGTGGAAATGTGGCCTCTATTTCCAGGAATTCATTCAACCCTTCCCATTATCTTCTCACCTTATCAGAGAACGACTCACTGCCTTTAATTTTCTTCTACTGCAGCCCTTGCATTTATAGTAAGGCTTCTTCATTGAACAGAAAACGAAACCAAAAAAAAAGCAAGAGTACAGTAACAACAAAGGCAATCCTTGGGGCTTATACATCGTAGGAGGGGGAAAAGCAGAGGAAGGCACTGATTCTCTGTGTGGTATGACGTATTTCCCCTTAGGACTGACAAACGTCCTCCTTAGATGGTATTTATAGATATTAGACGTTATTTATAAGAGCCATTTGGCAGAATTTGTGACATCAAATACAAACATACACATGCGTGCGCACGTGTAGAAGGATAGACAGATGATAGAAAATCACATCACAAATCACATTCCATTAATAGTGTAACACAAATATCAAGAGAACCAAATCTGTGACTCTTTGAGCTGTGATAAAAGTGATTTTATGTTTTCCAAAATTGGGAAAAGAGTATGACCAGGATACCTTGCCACTTCACCAGAAAATGTGGTTATTCCCCAGGATGGAGCAGAAATTTAGGAACACGGCAGCAGCCACAACAGCTGGGACAGATACTTCACAAGAGCTCCTGGTGGATACTTTTATAATACTCTTAAAGATGCACATTAAATAACTTCTTCTGGACCACAGACACGACTGAACTTAAAAAATGAAAAAGCCTATAAATACTGCCAACCCAATCTTGTCTTTTGTCTCTCCCTCCTTGCATAAAATGGAATCTTTTCAACCAAGCGCTTAAACATAAATATTAAAATAATAAGTGGGACAAACCACAGATCTACTTACAATTTCATCACCACTGTAGCACCTTTTTACCAGGGCCAATGCATTCATTTTGTAAAGAACAAGAGAAGTCTGAAAAGCCTAAGGACTCATATGATACATCATTAAATATTTAATCACCTTTTTTAAGTCCTAAGCCTTTATCATATTTCTTCCATCTAGACAGTTCATTCTATACTATAGATTCCAAGGCCCCCTTTGGAGGGGAAAAAAAAAAAAAAGAAATGGGGAGAAAAAAACCTTCTGAGAGGCAGGGTTAAATTATCTCAAAGATGAGTTTCTATTGGCGCTTTAGTGAACTTGCTTCACCCCGTTAAACCCACCAATCCACAGGAGGGTCAACTGATGGAGTCCATTGTTTTTAGTCTCCAAGAATCGATTTTACAAAAGATGCCACGTCTGTCGCTTTGGATTCGTGTAGGGTGAAAAATGGATGTTGCTGGTAGAGAAAAGAAAAATACCTGATATTAATACCTGTCACTGACAATGCATGAGATTACCAAGTTAACAGATCTGGTTAGTCAACAAATTAAGTACCCCTATCAGGGCTAAACTGGACTCTTCCTACCCCCTCCCAAACCAAGTACACATTTAGTGATGCTAACTTTCTTTTTTTAATTGGAGAATAATTGCTTTACAATGTTGTGTTAGGTTCTGCTGTACAGTGAAGTGAATCAGCTCTATGTATACATATATCCCCTCCCTCTTGGACCTCCCCCCTCCCAATCCCACCCTTCTAGGTCATCACAGAGCACGGAGCTGAGCTCGCTGTGCTCTACAGCAGCTTCCCACTAGCTGTGTATTTTACACATGGTAGTGTGTTTATGTCAAACCGAATCTCCCAGTTCATCCCGCCCTCCCCTGTGCAGACTTTTTAAAGATATTGCTTAGCTGCTGCTCCTCCCATTTTGGTATATATTTCCATGACAGTGTATCCACTGCTTTAAAATACACACACGTAACTAGCTATACACATCCATCCCTGGTAAAATACAAGGAATAGCAAAGATGGTCCAAGGCTCCGATTTACAAATAACCCTGTCCCTTACAAAGTAATTTTTAGACAGATACAGTAGTAAAATAATTAGAAATTTCAGAGGCTTATGTACATTTCAGTTCTCAAGAAATGGGTGGCAGAGTGAGAAACCAATTTTTAAAATACCAGGAGAGGTGGTTTGGACTGAGACAGTTAACAATGCTACTTTTTAAGCCACATCTACAAGTGATACATATGTCTCTCCATGATGATTTGATCCATTTGGAAAATAATGTAGCCTGCCCAACTCGAGGTATGGGCAGAGAAAATTCAACTTGGAATTTAAAAACTGAAAAGCAAAAAAATGGTCTCTATTCATGCAGCTCCGATTAAGTAAACTTTACACCAAGTCTTGTTCTTTGCTGGGGGAATAAGCACGGTCCAATACAGGAAGCCACACGTTTCAAAACAATTCTGAAGGAAAAGAAGCCATTTGCTCTGCAGCAGGGCAGTCCTCCCCAAATTGCTCAATTTTGTTACAGGAAGTGCCTGGCCGTCACACTGGAACCTTACACCTCTAGTTAGTAGACACGTCAGCTCATGATCCACAGTCTCCCAGTGGAAACAGAACCAACCGAACAAACCAAAAAGGACAGTTCCTTCAGGTAGAACCTAGTGCCACATGCCCCCGAGCTAGGAGGGCCCTCTCCCTGCTTGTCTGGGGGCATTGTTCTCAAGGACTAGTTGAATAGCTAAATATGAGCGTTTTTGCACGCAGACATGCGGATGACTCACTCGGTTTCCCCTGACTTTGAGGATTTTAGTTTACAACTTTCATGTTGCCTAGCTGTAGGTTTTCTAATTATATTTGTTTTAAACCTGACAGCAGAGGGCTGGATGAGTCAGCCCTGTGGGAAACTGAATGCCCACCCGTGGAAGTTTTAGAAAACAATGCAAATGGGAAAGGAACAAAGAAATAAAGCCCCAAAGAAGGTAGGTGATCACCATTAAGTATCATGACTGAAAAAAAAAGAGGTTTTCTGCCTTTGCCCATCTGAAGATACAGGTTGGGTGCTGCTCCAGAGTTTCATATCCATGGGACTAACTGAAGCTCTAGGTGCTGGGCCCTTCCTCTTGAGCTCCTTGGATAAATAAATAGAAGCATTACTTTTGATTACTAACCACTTACACAGCACACTTACCAAGTGTTTTACCATCATGCTTATTAGCTTTCCCACATCATCTTGACACTTAGAGATCATTTTATGTCCTTTAAAGCTTTTTGCTATCAAAACAGGACACGTCAAGCCTTGGATTGTCTCAGCGACTGCTTTCAGTGCCTGCCAGTCCTGTCCTACCTCTGGTTCTGCTGGTGGTTCTTAGCTCAGTGTACGTAGCCCGGGTCTGTGATTGAATTCAATAACCTGACCTGGAGCCTTAAAAAACAAAAAATCCTCAGGCATCTTTCAGCTTATTCTCAGGCTGGGAAAATGCTGTGAGAGCCAGAGGGCAGGGGCAGGGGAAAGCAGGCGGGCATGCGAAAATGGAAAGTGTGGCTCGTCTTCTTGTGCGGGTTTTGAGGCTGTAAAAGGTTGGGAGGGAACCAGTCCCTTCTATAAGCAATCAGCTAAGAATAGCAAGGACAGCAACCAGGAGACAGCGAAGGGGCACCATGGAATCATCCCCAGGCGATAGGCCCAGGCTGAGGTTCTCCAAAGAGGGGCCAGGTACAGGAAGGGAGGACTTGAACGTACTGCCGGGAGCATCGCTGCCATCACCAAGAGTCTCCAGATCCCCTGCAGACACCTCATCCCTCAAGACGGTGGTTTTCTCTGTGTTCGGTCATCCCCGTTTAACACTGTGATTCAATCTAGGACTTCCCGGGACATTCAGGGAACATAATCACCTCACTGGGCAGTCACCTGGTTTTCATTTCTCGTGGTTATCATCTAGGACAGGGGTCAGCAATTGATGGACCAGCGGCCATGTCTGGCTCACTGCCTATTTCTGAAATAAAGTTTTATTGGAACGCAGCCACACCCTTTTGTTTACCTATTGAATATGGCGGCTCTCACACCGAAACAGCAGAGTCAAGTTGTTGTGACAGCCCACAAAGCCTAAAATATTTACTGTCTAATCCTTGACAAAAACCCTGGCTAGTCCCCTACCCCAGAAGAACAATTCCTACCGAGTCATGTCCCCCCATGGACATTTGAGAGAATAAGCAAATGAAATGATCTTAAAGCATGTCCACTTCTCAAGCCAAACAGGGCAAAATATATGGAATTCCTATAAGAGGCACATGTCTGGGTTGGGGCCTTAATTATACTGTTCTTCACCTGGAAAAGAGGAGTTTTTTTTCCTTTCTACCTCTTCACCAACTCCCACAACCTAAACAATAGCCTCTCAGCATGTGTTTTCCCAAAGCTACAGTCAAAGAGTTTGGACTCAGATTTTCCATTGAAAAACCTCAATTCCACAGAAAAGCAAGGAGCAGTTATGGCCTTAAAAGTCAAGTCCGTTTCCAGGACCACAAAGATGAATGCCATAAAAGGCGGGGGGGGGGGGGGGGGGGGGAGACCCACACTATCTTACAACATTAATATGTAGACCATAATAGACCATAGTGTTAGAATAAATTGGAAAAGTAGAATTCAGCGTCAGCTACCAATGGATATTAAGCTAGGACTCAGCATTTTTTCTCAAGGGTGTTCCATTGAAACCTCTGATAAGAAGTCACTTGGAAGGGGGAAAAAAATGTCATGCATTTTAAATCACCAGACATATACAGAAAATATTCCTGTATCTAAAAAGACTGACAAGCAAGGCAACTTTACAATAGGAGTACAGGCTCCATAGGACTCCACAGGAATCGCTCTATGCCTATTGCCCTTTATGTGACATTAATTTTAAAATACTCTGGGGGTTGCAGAAGAATACCAGAAAAGAGCAGCCAGGGTTGAAAAGGCCCCTGACTGGCTATTATAAACATAATCAGAGAGGAAATATTTAATCCAAACAGGCAGTATGCTAAGACTTTTTCAAGCATTACTCATCTCCTTTTCTGCCTCAATTGTGGGTATTAGTTGAATAAAGCTTCGTTGAATGCTGAGTCCCAGGGGCTGCCTTTTTAAAGAGGACAAAGAAGCCCAAGAAGGGTGCCCTGTCTCTTGTCAGACTCTTCCCAGAACTCTTTCACAGTCACACAGTCGATGCATGGTTCAGACTTAAATCCACGCTTAACCAACAGAACTAAAAATCCACGTGATAAGCTGTGACTAACCAGATATGCTTTCTACTTTCCTGGCAACTTTCGAATATATGTAATAAATACATTGTTGTCAACTCTAGTCCCCATGCTATATATTCTACCCCCAGAACTTATTCATCTTGTAAATAGAAATCTGTATTCTTTAACCACCTTTATCCAGTCCCCCAACCCACCCACCCCTGGCAACCACCAATCTACTCTCTGTTTCTTTAAGTTCAATTTTTTTAAGATTCCACATTTAAGTTAGATCATACAGTATTTGTTTTTTTCTGTCTGACTTATTTCACTTAGAATAATGTCCTCAGGCTTCACCCGTGTTGTCGTAAGTGGCAGGATTTCCTTTTTTAATGCTTGAATAATATTCCATTGTGTGTGTGTGTATATATATATATATTTTTTTTTTTCTTTATCTGTTCATACATCATTGGGCACTTAGATTGTTTCCACGTCTTGGCTGTTATAAATACTGCTGCAATGAACATGGGGGTGCAGATATCTCTTCAAGATAGTGATTTCATTTCCTTCATTGATCAAAAATTGATCAATCATGTAGCACTTAAGTTTCTCTCATTATTGAAATCCTTTAAATTATGGTTTCCTTCTATTTGTGTTCCTTGGTGACTCCTAATGTCTTTAAAATTTGAAAATATAAATTTCACAGACATAATTTGGTCTATACGATGACAGGTTTTATTATCATGTAAAAAATTGCTAAGGCTGGTGACACAGCCCGGTTATACTAAGGATGAGTATAGGGCACACGAAAGCCTCAGCTCTTTTTTCCTTAGTTTAACCTCACTTACCAATGTCTCAGTGAATCAGCACTCCCAATACAGCTGTTTGATTATAATTTAGGTGTCAGTCATTTTCCCTGTACTCGCTGTTAGTCTGGACACATTTACACCACTAACAACACTCACCATAAGCTCTGGATATGTTGGCCTCTCTTTGGAATTCTTCTTCAAGCTTAAAGAAAAAAAGAAGATCACATTAAAATCTAGAAACCATCTGTATTTTCACTAGACTAGGATTTCAGAACCTGTGGAAGACTAAACAGAACCACCTTTAAAAATGTACTGAAAACATAAATCTCCCTTCTTGACTTTCCTCTTTAGTTAGTCTTACCAGTTACGTTTTAAATCACTCTGGGTGTACCTTAATGGGAAGAATAAGAGTGTGTGTGTGTGTGTGTGTGTGTGTGTTTACTTACGACACTTTACCAATGACATAAAAACCAACTTTTATTATATATCAAAATACATGTCTCCTTTCCTTCAAAACAGCATTTAATCCACCCCCACTTGCAAAGAAATTGGCAGGTATTTCTTATATAACATGCATTATCTCCTCACTATCTTCAGTACCTCGTTCTCTTTGCCTCTGGCCCCTTGCATGCATAATTTGCTTTTATCTACTCCCTGCTGAACCTGCTTGAGAGAGAAGCAATACACACAAATGTCTAAGGTCACGCTGCTGGTTTACGACCTCTTGGCTGAGGAAAGAGCACACGCAGCCAAGGACTTAGCAGTTATTCTTCTTAGAAATATCAGTACTTGGTGGTCATACACTACTGTCAAGCGGCTCCCATTCATTCAGCTGTCTGTACACACAGACATCTTAATCACATTTGATACTGGAGGCAATAGTAATAAAACTGCAGTATGAAGAGACCAACCCCTCACCCTTGTTCTTGACCCACCCCTTTATCCACCCGCAGCCTTAAAATGGAAAAAAAAAAAAAGAAGCAGTTTATTTGGAGTTGGAATCCCAGGTTACAGAATGGAGAAAAGAATGATTTTGAAAAGTATGATTCGCAAGGCAACCTACAGACTCCTGTACCCTGGGCCAGAAGATCATACGTGGATGGAAAGGAGGTTTGCCTGGCGTTGAAGGAACCAAAAAGATGACTGGTTATTGGGTGGCTGGGGTTCGTGCTAATGGATCATTTAGAGAAAATGAGACCTAGTATGTGTGACATGAGCTCTGTTCCACCCACAGAGGCTAACAATTGAGGGGAGGGCCAGATACAGAACCAGAGAGTGAAACAGCTGAGATGCTTGGAAAAACTATGGTTTAAAACAACACAAAATGAAAAAAAAAAAAAGGGAAGCCTTTGAACCAGAACAACTTAAAGCAGCCTACCCGTTGACTCCAGGCAATGCTGTGGGTAGAAGCCAGGGAACCTGAGACAGGGCACAGGTAGATGTGAGGACAGAAGTTTCAACCTGGAACTGAGGGCAGATCTAGGACCCTAGTGACCTCACAGCCCAGACAACCTAAGAGAGAAAGTTTCATCTCAACTGAGGATAAAAATAAGATCGAATTAGAAAGAGGACTTATCGACTGTCACAGCTGGGTTGACATGGGAAGATGTGCCTGAGTGAAATGAAGGAGACATTGTAGCTCCCACTGATGACGCCATGTGCACCTATATCCTGAGATTCTAAAAGGCTCTGTTGGTGGTTCTCAACTGCAGGTGGTTTTGCCCTCCAGGGGACTTTCGGCCATGTCTGGAGGCACTTCTGGTTGATGTAGCTGGTGGGGGGGGGGGGCGGTTATTGGTACTAATAGGAAGAGGCCAAGGATGCTGCTAAGGACACCCAACGATAAAGAATGATCCAGTCCAAAATGTCACTAGTGCCGAGGTCGGGAAACCCTGGGCTATGTGTCCTAGGGCATTCCTCCTCACTGCCCCCTCTAGCTCCTTCTCTGAAATGAAGTTGGCTTACAGTCATCTCCAGCTGGTTCATCTCTCTTTTGGGCATATCCTCATGTCTACCTCCCCTCCCTGCCTTCCACCCCAGGAAACAGAAGTCTTTCTAAGTTCAAGAGCTAGTTCATCTAGAAAGAAACACGGAAGAAATGTGATCCCAGGTGCGTGGCTGACTTGCACAGAGACCCTAGGAAAAAAAGCAAACAGACTAATGTACAAAAGCCTTGAATTTCGGCTATTGTTCAAATCGAATCAAGAAGCACAAAGTCTTCTCTATAATCTGAACAATTTATCCTCCTAAAATCAGTAAGGAAAAGCACACATGCAACGTTAAATCCACACTCAGTAGTCAAGTGGTCGCTTTCAAGTGTCCTATTTAGATGGACCATTAATCAAGCGTCAAACCCTAAATCTACACAGACTCTGAAAAAGTCTCCTTGAAGACCACATCCCAGCTTTCCATTCCCACCTCTCACTGGTCAGCCCTGAACCAAGGAAATGATGGAAAGAAAAGCTTGCCTCTCAGATGATTCAAACGAACAACGCCCTCTTTCACCAACCTGAGTTCTTTGCGGTATAGCTGAGTTTTGACCTATTTAGTACATAATGAAATGATACTCTCTCTTCTCATCACGTAGAAGAAATCAAATACTTATTTTTTTAAGGAGAGGTCATTTTAAGTCAGGACGTCCTATCTTTTCACTTGTGGAAGTTTATGAAAATTTCTCCAGATTTTTTTGTATAAAGGAAATGTAGGGAAAATACCCCAAGTTGACCGTCATAAAGCGCTAAGAATTCCTGAAACCTCAGAGATCGCTGTCAATAGACTATTTCTTGACCTACGGCCTCTGATTAGAAATCTCAGAATGTACCACAAGCACTACTGCAGAGTACTGTTGGAAAATATTTACACAGCAAACCAAGGCTGTTTACTGAATTAATATAACTGATATAACCCATTCTCTCCATCTTTTAAATCAAGAACACTTCAAAACATGGGCTAAGAATAGCAAAATACTCAGGATAAGGTTATAGGAAAAAAAGCAAGTTTTCCATGTTTAATAGGAAGTGCTTGAAATTCAGTACAAAATAACAACTGTGGAGTTCAAAGCTACACCAATTTCTTTTTGGATTTGAGTCAGACTTTTGATTTTCAAGTGGCTTGTCATTTTCAAGCGTGCAATTAGCTAACTGCCCTAATTGCTCTTCCAAATGCCACAACACACACTCCTGACCGTAGCTGACACTAAAAAACAGCTTTATGCCGCCTTGAGCATTGCTAGCTTCGAGTTTGTGCTGACCAGAGGATTTCTGCCTATTTGAATTCCCCCTGACTGTTTCCAAGAAGGGCTCTTTGGTGCGTCCACAGAATAAACACACAATGCGCCTCCCGAGCCGTACATTGGTCATAAGCTAAATAAATATCCAGGGCCTCTTTTTACTGTCCTTCCTGAACAAGTCAGGAGCTATATTTGTTTGTGTCTCTTTTGTACTAGTTCACACAGTATCGACATCTGGGTGGGCCTCTAACCGTCTCCGATGGACATCGGGCTGGTGGACTGGGCGCTGAGCTCTTAAATAGGCCTAAAGGCACAGCAAGAAGGAAGTCAAGCTGTTTGGGCCCTTCGCAGAGCTGGTCCCCAATGACCTTCCCTCAGTCCCCACACCTATAACCTATCGAAAGAAGTTATGGTGAAAAGCTCTAAGCCTGCCAAGATTCCATTTGCTGGAGAAAGTCAGTTGTGAAACCTTCTGTAGGACTAGAATGTAAGGCTTTTCTATTTGATTTCTCTACCGTGAATCCCCAAACAAGGCCTAGATGGTGAGCCTCCCTGGCTCCAGGAACTCTTCAAAAGCCCTAAGATAAGAAAGCCAAGTGTAGGGAAAAAAGAGGAAGAACATGTCATTCGCTGGTCCTGTTTCAAAATCAGTACAGAAAGGAGGGGTTTGTAAGGTATCGTTGCTGTTGTTGTTTTCTTCAAGTTCATAAGGAGTAAACGCCTTAACTTTCTTTTCTTTTCTTTTCTCTCCTCCCCGCAACCCTTACCCCAACTCAGAGGATAACGTTTCTCTGATGCTGCTACAAAAGAAAGATACCAGCCGGATCTCTGGGCTCTATCATATCATAACTTTGGATATGACAGTGATAGCCAGTAAGTGCCTCTACTCCACCCCTCAAACTGCACTTTACTGTCAACTGACCAGCAGTGACCAGAGGAGAGTGACTACCAAGCTGATGCCCTGGATGAAGGTGCGCGGCTGCGATGCCATCAGATGCTTATGGTGGACGCTTCCCACGGAAGGTCACAGATACCCTGACAGGCCACCTAAGCCGTGAGTAATGCACCCTTTTTCTTCTTGTTCTACATTTAACCCAAAGACAGACGTAGGAAATAAAGACACAGATGCATCTTTCCCAAAATTTGAGATTAAGTTTTTCGCTGTCCAAATCTGTAGTCCTTCTTCCCCACTTTCCACAAAGAGTTGGGCTTTTTGAGAAGTCCTGAAGGATCATAGCCTGACTATATCATAAAAATACACAGAGGTCACTCAAAAAGGGGTCCTTTCATGAAGGTGTGCCTCAAAAATACACAGGAAAATGGAGGAACCAGGTATAAAAGGGAGATAACACTCATAGGCTACATCTTTCTTTCATCAAGAAATAAAAGAGGTGTTTTATAGGTAATGATCATTTTTCCATTCTTTCCACCCAGCCCCAAATCAAACTTAAAACTGTCAGTAATAAAACAAGTGAATACCTAGACTGCTATTGTGGGCAGGTGTGTATCTGTATGCTAATACATGTGAAAAGTAAAATTGCCTCCATAAATATCTAAGCCATTCATAAAATCCCCCAAAAAATCAATACTCTTTTTTGAAGTATTAGACAACTTTCCCAACTCAGCTGACTTCAAAACAATGTTCACACTAAGGGGGTATCAAAGAAAATATATTGGTGGTTTACGGTAGGCAAAGAACGAGGCACCTGGCATCTGAAACAGGAGAGCCTGGGACTCTTAAAAACTCCGACTGAGGATAAGTAGGAATGCTCATAAAATTCAGAATTAATGCTCCCCTTCAACTTCTCAATTCTCATACCAACAAAAATGACTATTTTACACAATTGATCTTAGGTATCAGATTCTACGGGAGCTACCACACTCAAAAGTCTGAGGAAGAATTTATTCTTTGACAACTTCAAAGTTAAAGCGATTTGAGTTTTGTTTCAATTATTATTATTATTATTTTTTAAATAAGCCCATAAACAAGCTAGACTGGATGACTTGAGTGCAAATGAAATGACAAGGAATCAACAGTTATTAACGGAATTAACAATTCCGAGAAAGCTGGAAAATGTCTATGGCTCAAAAATTTTAAATTAATGAACCACAGTAGCTGGGACTAAAAATGAGAGAAAACGAGAGGGAAACAGAGACCTCAGAGGGGTGGCCATGAGGACACTCTTATGCTGTGTGGCGGGGAGGGCCGGCCAGGGCGGCTGCTACATGAACAGCAGTAGCACAGGTGTCTGCACCTTCCACAAACGTGTGCGTGCGCTAAAGTTAGAAAACATGTATTTTTTCCAAAGCTTTCATTTTTAAGATATCTGTAAAAAGCTTTAACACTCTGACTCTTTAGGGGAAGTTCTAAGTAGGAGAAGAAAACTGGTAAAAGAAAAAGTCATCCAACGATTTTTCAGTAAATTGCAGATGAAAAGGAGCTTTCTGAATAGGAAGAAATTAATAACGGGTCTCTAGAGCATAGATGTGAATCATGGGTTCTCACCGCAGCCCTAGAGTAGAAGGATTTGAGAACATTTGAACAGGACTGTTATTCAGGACGCTCCCCAGGCCAATTAGATCAAAGTCTCTGAGGCCGAGGCCTAGGTGACGGCACATCTTAGAAACGAGCAGCCGGAGTTGAGAACTGTCGGATTAAACCGCTGGTTCACAACAGGCAGCGTGGCTTTCTCAGACCTTTCACACCAGCCTTGCTCTTAGCAAGGCTTCCTGAAGTTCCCAGAGTCTTGGGAAAGGGGGCCAGGTGGGAGAAAGCTTACATAGTGCAGAGCTTGAAAAGGCTTCCTTACAGAAGCTCCTTCTCCACTGTCACCCTTCTGGAGAACTGTCGGTGTGAACTGTCAAAGATGCCTCAGTCCATTTCCTAGGTGACCTTTAAACATTTGAGGGTAAGGAAAACAAAAATCAAAACCAAAAACCAAGTTCTCAAAACCAGAAGGCAAAAGCCGGAAGCCATCTCAGCCTGGCAGGTGTACCACCACTCCTTGCATACTCAGGCAAGGAGAGCAGAGAGGAGGATGCATCCCCAGAGCCCAGAGGATGCACGTATTAGGAGGACCCAGCAGCACACTGTCCTACAGCCCTCTCTGGCCATTCAGCCAAAACTACCCCAGAAACAAACTGTGGCAGCTCAGCCTCATATATCCTTCGGGAAAGGTACCCGGGGCGACATGGGCTTAGAGCCGATGAAAAGTCCAAGGGCCTTAGTTTCATAAGCAATAGGCAGCTGCTTGGGCTTAATCCTGTTTCCTGATAAAAGCCATACTCAGAAGGCTTCTTCCAAAGGGCGTGGAGGCCGAGGAACGATAACCTTGAGGAAGCCAGACTCTCAGCAGCCTTCAGAACACCAGCCCCTCCCTTAGCAGCCAGCAGCCCGACTGCCCTTCTCCAAGGACCGCAGCTGGGCTTCTCGCCACCTCTGAGTCCCTTCCCCCAAGTCTCATCTGCTCCGGAGGCGCCCGGATAAACCACCTCATCTCCAACGCAGCCTCCTCTTTCCAGCATCACTTGCGATGGTCATTAGTATCAAAGCATGCCAAGCATCATGTTCCCTACGCAGACAGAAATCACTAGATTTTCTGGAGAAAACAATCCCCTCTCCAAGTTTCCTCAATTCCACTTTCAATTTCCATGAAAACAAAGTTTACAGCATTAGCACGGTTCCTTCCAACTTTTTTTATTTTCCCTTCTCAGCCCCCCCCCCCCCCCCGCCGCCCAGTACTGTCCACTGTACACTTATGGGCAAGCACGTCCGTAAGTTAGCAAGTGTTCTGTAAGAATCAGCCTACAGACACTAGAACTGCTTTGTAAGACTTCTAGGTACCTAAGGGAGGCTCTGAAAATAGCCTCTGTCGTCTTATCCAGGGTGGTTCTTTGTGTCATACCTACTTTTCATCCCTAACCCTCCGGTGGGTCGCCCACCTCTTTATGCTCCGGTCAACATCACATGGCTTGAAATTCCCATAAAAGAGTTTCTCCCTTTTGCGGTATGATGCACGGTGTCCCTTCTGCCTGGAATACCTCTTCCTCCCCTATTTCCCTTTCGCTTGGACGTACCTCACAGGGTCCCAGCCCAGCATTTATTTCCTCCAGAAGCTCAACCCAGCGCTGTTCCTCTGCGTCCCCCAAATACCCTGTGCATGTCTCCATGTCTGGACTTGCAGTGTGGACTAGAATGACTGACTGTGGACACGCCCTCCTTGGCTCTGAGCTCAGCGGGGGAGGGGCAGAGCCATCTTTGTTGCTCAGCAGCAAGGACAGGCCCGTCAGTGCTTTGGGGATGGACGCATGCATCGTGGATTAAAACGACGGGGGAAAGTCATGAGAACTCCTCTTGTTTCTTCATGCTGGCCTCTGAGAGACAGGCTGTCTTACCACTGTGAGGTAAAGTCAGCAAACTCTTCGGAGAACTTGTCTGCGGGGAGTTGTGGCGACGGCTCCTCCACCACCTGTTTGAGCTGCTGAAAAGGAGTTCCCCACGAATCATAGGGAAACCGGAGGATGGCCAGCTCGATCTAGAGGGGAGAGGGACACAAGGAGACAGGAGCTTACACGGGGTGCTTAGGTAAAGAGGGGGTCCGCTAGGGAATCCACTTGGCTCCAGGAGAGCCAGAGGGAGGCACGATGGTGACCATCAGGTAAACTGGCGGGAGGGGGAAAACTAATGCCCTGTTCTCTAGCAGTTTTCCTCCAAGTCCTAGTGCTAGGGGTTTGCAGATTACGTCGTACCGGAGACAGCCACTTAAGCCTACTTAAAACTGGGTCCTGCCTAAAACCCGGTGTGGCGCTTCATAAAATTGTAAGCCAGCAGTATGAAACTTTGGGATGTAAAGCGACCAGGTTTTCAAATGTTGAGTCTAAACAGTGATTCTCACCCTAAGACTCTTGCAGAGCTGTACATCTGCCGCCATCTGCTGGGAGCGCGCTAGAACTAAAGACAAGCAAACAACCAGGACCAGACGGCTGATCTTTGTTTGGACTTGAGTGAAGGCCACTTTGCTGGGACAAGAGCACGCGCTTTCTGGGCAGGGATGTGAAGTAACGCACAGGATTTAGTCAGCTGCCGTGTCTGGGAAGGAAACAGGACCACCAGGGGTCATTGCAGACCTCGGCGACACACCGAAAGTGCGTAATCGGCTAAGTTACGCATCACGCACTCCCTGTGCACCTTTGGGCCTGTGCCTGAGAAAATTACCCTGTGCGCTACTGTGAGTTTGGGCTCTACCTGTACTCAACAGCCAAGACTTCTGTCATAACCATGTTCTGGGAAGCTGAGCCCATGTCCTGGATAACAAAGCTCTATCAGGGTCTGGGCGGGGGATAGATTTGGAGTTTGGGATTGACATGTACACACTGCTATATTTAAAACATAACCAACAAGGACCTGCTGTACAGCACAGGGAACTCTGCTCAATATTCTCTAATAACCTAAATGGGAAAAGAATTTGAATAAGAATAGATACATGTGTAACTGAACCACTTTGCTGTACACGTGAAACTAACACAACATTGTTAATCAACTATGCTCCGACATAAAGTAAAAATTGAAAAAGAAATAAAAAGCTCCATCAGGGTCCACACACATTAGCGCTCTTTGAGTAGCTTAAGCTTCTGCATGCCTTGATTAGAATAATTTAATTTTAAACCATAAAGAAAACTATCCGGAACGGTAGTCAGACCCTCTCATTTACAGATGAGGACAGTGAGACAGCCTGTGTGATTCCATCAGTGAATCAGGGGCACACAGCTACTTGGAGGTAGAATCAAGAGAAGTGTGTTTTGTCCAATCCCAGTTCCGTATTTCTGCTACACCACACTGCAAACAATGGTCGCTCCAAATCTCCTGCTCTCTCAGACCGGCGTCTCAGGCACCTGCCTCTTGTTCTCCAGGCTCACCCCATTCCAACTTCATGCCCCGAACACCCTGGTCCACGATGATTATCATACACTACCATGGTGATGCCCAGACTCCAAATGTCGGACTTCACGCTGTATCCCTTCTGGTTGAGCTCTGGGTTTATTCTCTCGGGCTGGAAAGGAGACAGAAAAAGACAGCTGAGATGACATTCCTGGCTCCATAAAGGCTCAGGGCTGAGAGGGTCACCAGCTGCCCAGTGAGCTGCTGTGAGCTGTTAACATACCTCCCAGGCCAAGAGGCTCACTAACTACAATAAATAACAACGTCTCCATGGGATTTTCCTCATTCTCCACACGTCTTTTCTTGGAGACAGTAATGGATCAAAGTCCCCTCTCAGTTCAAAAGCAATTTCAATTCTGCCTTATGAAGAACATGATATACATGACAAAATTACTTTGTCAGCCTAGAAGTTGCCTTGTTTAAAAGACCAGCGGTCCAGAACTCAGTAAAAAGAGTCAACAGAGTCGCTGGGCTACTGTCTGGTGTTAATAGACCTCAACAACTTTTAGCTAAACATGGACAGAAAGCTTTTCAATTCTAAGAGCAGGTTCATTTCCAAGTAGAATATTTACAGTAGAAGTCCCTTAAGTTAAAGGGAGTCTCTGCTAAAGACAATGAACCTCCATAGCTATGAGGTTCCTTCAGGACTCACTTAACTGACTTGTTTGGGGAATTTAAATTCTTTCTTCTGTTCTGTTCTCAACAAACAAGGCAGCATTCCCTTGTAACACAGTGTGGAAAATTGTGTGGGCTCTGTGTATTACCCACCTGCTTTTTCAAAGAATATACCTCTTTGCCTGATATTTTTAAAGAGTGATTTGTAGAAACATAGGCAACGTAATCCATTGCATAGTTTTAAATTTTATTTTATTTTTCCAGTTTTATTGAGATATAGTTGACATATAATATTGTGTAAGGTCTTTTGTTTTGTTGTGTTTTTTTGGCCACACCGAACAGCATGTGGGATCTTAGTTCCCCAACCAGGGATCAAACCCACACCCCATGCATTGGAAGTGTGGAGTCTTAACCACTGGACTGCCGGGGAAGTCCCCTTTACCTGATTTTTTTTTTTTTTAAAAGGATACATATGAAGGAAGGGATTCAGTATTTCAGACAGGAAATATTAAGAAAAAAGAAGATGCAGAATATTTCTTGCATCTTAGGCACATCTCTGTTTTCCCTCCCTGGCCGTCCCTTTCCTATTTCCTGGCATGGTTTGAAGGCAGTTACATTCTCGATGCCACCCCCGGCTGCTGTACTTACGGCCATGTACGGTTTGCATCCTGCATCGATAGTTTTAGCGACGGAGTCAACAAGGTAGCCGCTGATTCCAAAATCGCACATCTTCACCTGGCCCAGGGTGTTGATGAGCACATTGGAAGGCTTGACATCTGAAAGCAAGAACAGTCAGGAGCCCAGGGTGGTAGTAGCATCCCTCTGCCACCAGGGGCCCTGGAACCTCCCTTCCTCCTTCCCCTTCACTTTCTTCTCAAGACCCAATGCAGAAGTAACCGCCACCCCTGTGATACAACATTGTAAATCAACTCTACTCCAACATAAAATAAAAATTTTTTAAAGAAAGAAAAACATCAAAGCTGAGAAAAGGGGGAAAAGTCAACTTGATTTTCTTTTTCTTAATCATTTTCAAATGTTTTATTTCAATTTACAAAAGTAGAATTTACTAAGTTGATTTGGATTACGGAAAGCTTGGAAGAAAGAGAAAGGACATTCTTATATACGTGGCAGATAGACCATAAAATGATTTCAGCAGTATTTAGAATGAGTAGTCACAGAAATGTTTTTCATTAGTTCATTCAGTCTAATGTCATTAGTTCTTGTTCTGCTGGATCTTGGGTTAGTAATCTGCTTTCTATTTCAGCGGTCCCCAACCCTTTTGACACCAGGGACCGGTTTCGTGGAAGACAGTTTTTCCACGGGGGGGCTGGCGGTGGGCGGGGATGGTTCAGGCCGTAATGCGAGCGATGGGGAGCGGTGGGGAGCCGTGGGGAGCAACGGGGAGCGACTGGGAGCGGCAGATTAAGCTTCACTCGCTCGCCCGCCGCTCACCTCCTGCTGTGCGGCCCAGTTCCTAACGCGCCGCGGACCGGTACCAGTCCAAAGCCCAGGGGTTGGGGACCCCTGTTCTATTTCACCTTGTGTCCTTCTTGTCGGATTGGGAATCCATCAATGGAAAAAACTGTTTCCTCTATCTAATTTCTCATCTTCGTTGCCCTCATACATGCAGTAAGAACTTAAAAATTGATGATTGAATTAAACGCCTAGCCCCATGGGCCAATCATCTCTGTTATGTTAGATGAATAAGTTCTAGAGATCAGCCGTTACAACATTGCCCCTGTAATGAACAATTCTATATTGTGCCCCTTAGAATTCGTTATGAGGGTAGAGCTCATGCTAAGTGTTCTTGTGACAGTAAAATAGTGTTTTACAAGCCCGGTTCATGATGACCTGTTGCGCATTTAGTGGAATGAAAAGGCAGACTGTGACATAACGATACACCAAATACGATCAAAGCCGCCAGTTTTCATGGATGCTTCTGCCGGAAGTGTGTCAGAGGTCACAAGGTGTTAACCCATCATAAACCCAGATATTCCAGACCAGGAGGCAGGTCACAGGGTATACATGTGGATAAAGAAGTTTCATTCTACAGTTCTTAAATGAATCCTTCAGTCTCGAGAGAGATAACGCACTCCCCAAAGAGATGAACCATTGTTATGTCTTGATAATGGAATTAGAAATTACAGTTAACTTTTTCCCTAGTGACACTTTTCCCGAAGGGCATGTACTCAAAAGAAGAAAGTTATTCTAAAAACTTTAAAGACTATCCTTTATAATTTTTCCCTTAAACAACAGATATACAAATTTCATTTTATTATTTTTTATACTTTATAAACATTCTCTACTATGAGTGAAACATTTTATAATTTTGGAATAAGCCTTTAAAATTCAGTTTCACATTTGTGGATAATCCACATTCTTCTTCCTATCTGAATTCCTTCCCACTTTCTTCTTTTTCTCTTCCTCCCTATTTTCCCCATTTTTAATCATAACAATGAATAATAATAATAACAGTCATAATAGGAATACTCTTTGAAGCATCTTACATTACTTTCAGGCTCAGAGAGTGTAAGAATTATCAAATCACAATACCCTATTAGCGATCAATACTTGCCATAAATTTTTTCAGAGACCTGATTAAACATATCTCTTCCAAGAAGCTTTCCTTGACTATGGTCACCCAGTACTAATCATTTTCTTGTTTTGTATTCTACCTCTACTAGTTCCATATGTGGTACATTCATATTTTTAATGTGGTTTTTTCGCCAGGTGTTTGTTATGTATTTGTCTTATTTCCCTATCAAGAATCCCTATGTAGAATTTGAATAAGAATATATTTTTTTCTCAGATACCTGTCAGGGCATCTATTATAGTGCTGTATAAACATAGTGCTGTGTAAACATAGTGCTGTGTAAACATAGTGCTGTGTACATGTTGGACAGTGATTGCAAAAGGTATATGGATGGTTGGAGGCATGGAAGAAAGATGGAAGAAAGGATGGATGGATGGATGGATGGATGGATGAAAAGATAACAGGAAGGGAGAAAAGGAAGGAGGGAGAAGAGGAAGAGCCATATCTTCCAATTTTTTCATCTTATCCTGACTCCTGCTGTCTGAAAGGGCTGTGCTTTATACCACTTTCATGTGCACAAGAATCACCTGGGAATCTTGTTAAAATGCAGATTCTGATTCAGTTGGTCTTGGGACCCATGATTCTGCTTTTCTAACAAGCTCTCGGGTGACGGCCAATACTAGGTGAATTTTTATCCTATTCTCTAAAGTTCTCAATGGGTAATACCACAGCTCTGCTTGGTAACAGGCATTTTATATTCAAGTTTTAATATAAAGCCCACGTCTTCTGACGCCCTCAGACAAGTTAAAGAACAGCTACTTGTATATGATTTTGCTATCCAGTCCCAAAGGAAAACCCCTCCATTCTCTTGCCTGACTCAATTCCATCCACTGGGGAATAAAAAAAAAAAGATAAAACTCAGGTAAAAGAAATAAAATTGATAAAAGGAACAGCCAAGGCAGCTCCATGGATACTTACCTCGATGAATGACAGAGAGCTTACTGTGTAAATGTTCTAATGCTTTTACAATCTGCAAGAGAAACACAAGGTGGGTTTGTTTCCCCCCATCACTGGAAAGAAACTGAGTGTTAAGCATATCCAGGTTTATCCTCCCTGGCTTAAGGTCACAAGGAGAAGTATCTTCTCAGATAGTGGTGTTCCTATCCAGGAAAATACACAGGAAGTCATACAAATTGGATTCCGCACACCAGAGAGGACTATACCCCATAGCAGAGAGGATGCCTCACTCATACATTTTGATTTTCATTTTGGCCTCCAGCATTTTTTCTCTCCACCCTCCTGGGCCTCAGGAACCATGAAGGGAGCAGCCCTTCATTTCATTTTCTCCTGCTTCCTCCTCTGCCTATTGATCCTAAGAAAACATATAAAACTCTACAAATGAAAATCAAAATCACCTAGTATCAGGACAGAGACACCAGGAACGTGGTCATAACAGACGAATGTACTGCTTAGAGGCACTTTAACTGAGAGTTTACCCAACCAAGTCAGGAGCAGACTCTTTTACATAATGCCCGGAAAGAAAAGCATTAGTTGATCCATCCACAGATGCACTCATGCATTCAACAGACACGTACGGGATGGGAGCTATGGTCCAGGTAGTGTTTCCCCATACTGGGGGTACAGGGACACATAAGGCCCAGACTTCTCACATGCTCCTTGAAGTAGGCTTCCTGATGTACTCACAGAAACTGCTATTTTCCCTAAGATGTCCTCTGGAATTGTTTGGCCTTTATCAATCACTTGTTTGTAGAATTTATCTAAGGACGTGTCCATGAGCTCCATGCAGATCCAGACATCCCCCTAGAGGCCGGTCGGTTCAGAGGTGGTTAGAGAGGATGGAAAAGGGAAAAAAGGAGGAAACAGTTAACACCTGTCAGGAAGAACGGACGGTTTCTTGCTTGAGTTTTGGAGGAAATGTACTAATCCCTTCAAGCTCTCAAAGGGATTTATAAACAGGCAAGATTACCTCCAAAGAACAAACTAGCAGACAGCCAAGCCGACTTGCAGGTGATCACCCACTCCTTAATGAAAACTAGGATCTACACACTAATAGCCACAAGCAATAGAACTCAGAAGTCTAAGCCTTTACTGTCACTGCCCTCCAGGAGTTAAGTCCAGATACCTACTCCATGTCTGACCTCCCAGGCTGACCGCTGGTGGTAGTTTATCAAAAGGCTGGTTTTAAGAGGGAGATGAAGCATCGTAACCCACATCATCGTGAAGTGAAAAAGAGAGGCAGAGCAAAGAGGTAAGTGTAAGCCCACGTGGTACACAAGGCTACCTGAAGTATAGCAAGAGGCCAAAAGACCAGAGGATTTCAGGTTTTAAGGAATCTATCCAAATCAGTCTACAGACTCTTGATAGAGACAGTTCTGGCAAAATAGACAAACCAAAACAGAAAGGAGAAAGGGGGCCTCAGCCATTTAAAAGGGCTAAACGCATTTGAAAATACCGTGGTTTCAAGCCAACTTTGCACCAACATTTCACAAGCATGAAACTCTACAGAAGACACGTCAAACAAGAAAGAGCACTGTGACTATGTATGGCATTTATGTGATCAAGGAAACTTCTTGTTAAGCTATCGCTCTCCTTGGAGTTTGAAGGGAAGGATCACCTACCTCACGGAAGAGTGCGCCATAAAAGGTGACCGTAAAAGGACAGTCCACGGTCCTCATGGAAATATCCAAATCCATCAGTAACCTTTTCTGCTCCTGGCTATTTACTGTGGCCCGGATCCGCTGAATGGGAATGCATGAAAAATGTATGGTTACTGCTCCGAGGATGAGTCTGGTAATAAGGCAGAGGGACCTTGAAGCGTCCCATCCTGAGAATGGTACCAAAATCCACAGCACAACTTCCAGAAACAGCCCTTCAGATATCTACCCTGAAGGATTAGCTGTTTGTAACGAATGAAAAGGAAGGAAGACCGTTATTCATTTGATTTCCCGAATAATCCCCAGTAAGGAGCAAACTGATAATATATTTTGGAGAGTGTGCAAATGTTTGGGAATGCATTTCCAAGTTATAAAAACAGTCTGATTTATTATGTGGGTTTAGTGCAAAGAGGTCAGAGTATTAATTGATTTCAGGCTGATTTGGGGTCCTATAAAAAAAAAAAGCCAAAAGCCCCTCTTTGTGAACAAGTAAGAATATTTGGACTGAACAGCAACTGTAAGAGAATTGATTCAGGAAAGGAAAGAGGAGGAATCAAACTGAAATGGAGAAACTGTTCATTCCTACCCCAGGGCTTCTGAGAGAAGAGAAACTTGTCACACCAGCAAATGTAGCCTTATAGAAACACGATTATGTCATTAAATGACAAGACGATATAATATCACGAGGCTTTCACATTTTTTGCCTATGTAGCAAAGAGCCTGCAGAAGAAGAAACTGAAAAATCTACAAGGTAAGGGAAAGATATCTCCATTCTCCAAAAAGAGGCATCCCAGTCATCTGACCACCCACATTCCTAACAGTTCATCTAGAATTAATACGTTGGTCATTCTCCAAGGTCCTTCCAACATCTACTCAAGAAATTTGCAATGATTCTAAATTTCTTTTTATAGCTCAAAAGCTATGCAAATTTGCTCAAGATGATTTTACCCTCCTTTTTCCCACAAACGGAGACAATTTCCGCCCTCAGTTCGGGTTTCCTGATTTTCAGGGACAATTCTTTAAAAGCAACAGAATAAGGGTTAAAAAGACACTTGCGAGACACAAAACCCAAATGCCATATGTGAGCTCTTGTTTGGATTCTGATTTGAAAAACCAGCAGGAGAAAAAACAGCAACAACTATTAGATGACGTTGAAGAGCTATTATTGATTCTTTGACGTGTGGTGACGATGGCGGTGGTTGCACAAAAAATTAAAAGGAGGGGTCGGATTTATCAGTTAAAAAAACCTAGTTGATGTAACTCATGCCAAGGAAGCATATTTCACATATTTGGAGGGGAATATTGTTCCCTATGAATAAGCTTTTCTGTTTCACCCCACGGAGGATTGTTTTGCTTATATGAAGAGAGCTGGTTTGTGCTTGAGATGGACAAACACATAAATCAGGGATGGAAAACGTTTGGGGAAGGGGAACTCTACCTTCACCGCCATGATCTGCCCGCTGGGCACATGCCGCATCTTCTCCACCACCCCGTACGCCCCCCGGCCCAGCTCCACTATAGGCTCCAGGTCATCCGCCTTCACCTCAAAGTTCTGCAGGAGAGAAAAGCAAGAATACAATAGGAAAAAGGGAAGTAAACTGGACACAGGCTACCTTGTCCTCTCTCTAGTTTCTCCCAGCGTTCTAGGGGCTCTTTCTAGTCCAGAACTTTCTGGTCTAGAAGCTTTTCCAAGCAGCTACTGAAAGCAAGAAGTGCATGGGAGATGGGTAGACCCTACTGCACCTGCTCGTCACGGGCAATACAGACATCCAGCTCCGACTGAGCCTCCACATGGCTGGGTGAAGGCTAACTCTGCACCGTGGTTCTTTAGCCCTGCCCCTCGTTTGTTGGCTGATGGCAGCTAGATCTAGGCCTGGACTTCGACGAATCTACCCCAAAGAGCACCATCTACTCGCTTCAGATACCTTCCCTCAGGACCACAACAGCCCGATTTCAGTTCGACATTCAAAACAGCAAGAGCTCCACAGACCATTTCCGTTTACATTCAGACTTTATTGACCCACCGCCCCTGACAGCATGTTACAGAAAATACAGTTTTTTCGTTGGCCAGTTGGAAAGCATCCGTGTAAAATGGTCACGATGTTAACTGGCAGACATGATTTTTCTCACCTGATTTCCAATAGAAATGCAAGCTTTGGAGTCTAAATCTCGAGGTGGCCTAAGAAAGAGAAGGGGAAGAAAAAAAACATGAGACATCTGGTCAAATACGACCTTCCCAAATCAGATGTGACTGGAGAGATCTGTCCTTAGGATTAAGGTGAAAGCTCATGGGTAAAATAAAGCAGCATAAAGGGGTTGATAGTGTGGGATTTGGAATAAAATACATTTGCATTTAAATCACTTAATCTCTGAACTCCCATTTCTTTTTAAAATTTATTTTAATTTATTTATTTTTGGCTGCGTTGGGTCTTTGTTGCTCTGTGCGGGCTTCCTCTAGTTGCGGTGAGCGGGGACGACTCTCCCTCGCGGTGCACGGGCTTCTCATTGCGGTGGCTCCTCTTGCTGCAGAGCGTGCGCTCTAGGCACGTGGGCTCAGTAGTTGTGGCTCGCAGGCTCTAGAGCGCATGGGCTTCAGTAGTTGTGGCTTGCGGGCTCAGCAGTTGTGGCTCGCGGGCTCCAGAGCGCAGGCTCAGTAGTTGCGCTCGGGCTTAGTTGCTCCGCGGCATGTGGGATCTTCCTGGACCAGGGCTCGAACCCATGTCCCCTGCACTGGCAGGCGGATTCTTAACCACTGCGCCACCAGGGAAGCCCCCGTTTCTTCTTTAATACAAAGATATTAGTACACTACCTCGTGGAATAGGAGTGGGTATTAAATGAGATATTCTAAGTAACATGCTTAGCAGAATCCCTGGCATACAGTAAATATTCAATAACTATGAGTCATATATATATAGTTATGTGGATAATTACACTACTCTAGTAAGCCCCTGTATAAGTAATTATATTCTTATAAGGAAGTAAAAGTACCAGACTCTTCTTTCATCCGAGAGCATCCATGTGCCCAATTATCCCACCACTTTTTCCACAACTGTTTTAATAAAAAGAAACAATAATATGGTTCTGTTAACTCACAGAATTCATAGATCACAGGAATTCCAAATCTTATCTAATCCTGCCTTTAAGATGGAACAAAGGTCCAGACAGGTAAAGTGACTTGCCCAAGGTCACGACTAACCCAGGCCTCCTGATTTTCAGGTCAGAATCCTTTCTGTTCTACCAGGCTGGCATACCCAGTTGTGATATTTCTTCTATACATAGTGTACTCACTACCCAGGGGTCATCTCAGCAGCTGAGGTTCGCTGCTTTTACGTCTCCATTAGAGAAAACAGAGTCTTCTCGTGTGTATTTATTTCCCCTACTTCACTGCTACCTTGGCTGATAACAGTCCATGTACGAGAAAGATATTTGGCTTGGCTGTGCACCTAACTGTGAGCCTAGAGAAGCCCTTTCTTCAAATAAATACACCAAAAGCATCCTGACAAAAGTAGTAAATGCCAAGAAACACAGAAAACATAACATACAACAAACAAAACACACATAACAAACACAACATAACAAACTTGTTAATATGATCAAACGAATAAAGCGATAGGAGGCTAAAGACAAAAAGAATCCCGGTGTTGCCTGAACAAAGGGCGACCAAAAAGGGTGGAAATGCAGGTGTCCCCAAGGGGACGTTCCAGGTCAGAATTATACAGAAAAATACAAGGGACGAAGAAAGGAAGAGAGAAAAAAATCCTTGGCCAATGACAATTTTCCCCGCCCCTAATATATTGTAATTCTACCCCTCCTGCTGAAAGTGACTAAATAAAACAATAAGTAAAATGTAGGAACATAAGCACAGGTACACACGTGAATCTAAGGTTTTAATGGCAAGCCTTCCCTCACCTTAAAAATCTCTTTGAAACGTATAGAAAACCTAAAATAAAGGTTTTCTATAGTAACTTAAAACCAGGACCGAGAGGGAGGGATAAAGAGGAAAACACACACACACACACACACACACACACACACACACACACACACGGCAGTGATGTTTTCATATATCTTGTGTTTCTGAGCAGGGGATTTTTCTTCAGAAACGCTTTCTGAGGAATTAAATTTCTGAAAACCTGATTTCTCACTCTTAAAACCTCCAAAGCTCTTTTTCTTTAGTTGTCACAATTTGTTTGTAGTAATTGCAATGGAACTTTGATATAAAGACAAATATTATTTGAAACACGTGACTAATCTAAACAGTAAAAAATCCTTTGCAATTGTTCAGACGCTTCCTTTTAAAAAGAATGAAGTAACAGAAAAGGTCACTAGTTATTTGGGGCTACGTCCACGTGCTTGCCGTCCAGCGCGAGTGCTGGGTGAGACCTCCTCCAGGTCTGACATTCCAGTATTCATACCAGGGCTCTGCAAATTACAGTCCATGACCCAGCTGTGGGTGAATTCTACACATTTAAAGGGTTGGAAAAAACAAACGACAAAGCATCTTCGGCAGAGGCCAGGGTGGCCTGGGTAGCCCCAAATATCTACTACCTGGTCTTTTGCACAAGAAGTTTGCTGACTCCAGCTTTATTCTAACCTTGCATGACAACTTTACCTCACAGGAGGGTTTCACGCCATTTTCCAGAAAGAGAAAAATGAAACCCAGAAAAATTCCTCAACAGAGCTGAAAATAAAACTCATGTCCCCCAAGTCTCGGCCTTGACCTAAGGAGAAGGGGGTAGAGGCTGAACACTGGGCTAAGTGCTTTACCCGCTTCTCCTATCATTAAAACACACACACACACACACACACACACACACACACACACACACACACA
>NW_021703786.1:35020689-35111507 GCF_005190385.1 Monodon monoceros
CACACACACACACACACACACACACACACACACACACACACACACACCCCTACCTAAAAGTGTCATTGTTCCCATATTCCAGATCAAAACCTGTTTGGTGTCACCTTGAGCTAACTTGCTCCCAAGTGGTGAAGGTATGATTCAATCCAAGTCTGACTGAATCAGAGAAAACTTCCCCCACACCCAGGCCCCCTCTAATGAAAATGACCACCCACTCGCCATGAGGCCTACAGGCTCAGCGAGTCTGCCAAAAGCATCAAATGATGGACTGAAATGGACAGCTTGTATTGGGTTAGTTGACACTCTATCCTGTCCAGGGCTGGGCATATCCATTTGCCTGGGGCACCAAGTCTGTGCAGGAGGTTTAAACTGTGTGTGGACATTCTCTGTTGCTTATTCACTATTTCAGTGTTCTGGGGAAAGAACCAAACTTATTATGAAACTCCTAACCCTGGAAGGCCAAAGGTATTCCAAAGGCCACCTGCTATTACTTTTTTATATAAACAACCAGCTCCGGTTTATTAAAATAATTATTTATTTATAATTCTACATGAGTAACGAGGTTACTGGTTACTATTATAATTATTATTCACCTATAATAATGTTTATTAATAACAATGGGTACTTATTACCTAATGATAATATTTGTTAAGCATCTGTGTGGGCCGGAGACCATGTGAGACCCTTTCCATCAAACATCTTCTTTAATTTTCACAACTCTTAGAGGTGTTAGCTCTATTTTAATGTGAAGAATTGACATTGAAACAGGCTAAATAATTTAAGAGATATCATCAAAGAGATGGTGACACTGGAACACAGAGCGACGCCACGAAGTCTTCTCAGCTGCAGAAGTAAAAGATCCTGCCTCTGATGGAGAGCCATGGGCTATTTGGCTGTAGTCACGAGCAGTCTAACGTGTGGCTAAGAGCACATGCCTGAGGGTCAGAGAACCCTCAGTTTGTATGCCACCTCTTCCACTTATTAAGTGAAATAATAATGATAATAACAACAACACTTAGATCGACATTCATTGAGAAATTGCATTGGAAAATGCACTAAACTTGACACTGAATATGGACTGTGACATCTAATCCCCATAGCAACCCCATCAGTGTTTGTTCCCGTTTTTCACAAGCGGGAACTAAGGCTTAGAAGGGTTAGGTAACTTGCCTAAGATATCCAACTGGGGAAGTTCAGATCCCAGATGGGAACCCAGGCATTCCAGCACCAGAACCTGGGCTCTTGGAGCTCAGCTGCTTTTGAGCAGGGCCCCTGACCCTTGTATAGGTCTGTCTTCTCACTTACGAAGTGAGAGGAATAACAACTACCTCTGAGTTTCTTGTGAGGATTAAGTGAAAGAATACTGACTAGCATGGAATCGATTTAGAATTAGTTGCTGCCAATCAAGTGAGGGAACAGCCCAGAAACCTGAGTCAAAGACACATTGGCATCAGTGACTCAAAGAAAAAACTCAAGTGAAGAGACCACACACGTGGCCCTAAAAAGAATGGGGCTCTGTCCCGGTCTATTTATTTGTGTGTAGTTCAGCAGAAGGCGGCAGGGTGTATATAAATGGCAAGAGTCACCAAGCCAAGCTCACAAAATTGCCAAGAAAAACTCAAAATGAGGAAGCTTCTTCTTTAGGAGTACATATTTCAGCCTCAGTATTAAAATACTAATAATAACAACAACAGCAATAATCCTGTCCATGAGCTAACGTGGGACAGTCTACAGTCATGAAGGGACCTTGGCTTTACAGGATGAAACAGAAAAGTACGTTCAAGGCTTATTCTACCACATGAGGGAAAGACAACAAAGAAACTACTTTTACCTTTGCATAGGTTTTTATTCACTTCTTTATACCGAGCAAGGATTTATGGTGGTTTTCAAAAATTCATTAAAAAAACCCAGAAAATTAATATAAATTAGAAGGTGAAGACTAGCAAATTTTAAAGGGAAGGAATAAAAGACAGCTGGAAAGTGGATATGAGAATATATCCTGAAGGAAATGATAAAGAGCAGAAAAATATCAATACACCATTCAAATGGCTACAACAAAAAATAGTGGCGTCACCAAATCTTGGACAGGATGTAGAGAAACTGAATCACTTATACATTGCCGGTGAAAATGCAAAATAATATAGCCACTCTGGAAAACAGTTGGGCAATCTCTTAAAAACTAAACACACACTGCCACCAGCAATTCCACTAATGGGTATTCTCCTCCCAGAGAACTAAATGTTTATGTTCACACAAAAACCTGTACATGATTGATCATAGCCTTACTTACAACAGCCAAAAACTAGAATCAGCCCAGGTGTCTTCAGTAGGTGAGTGGTTAAACTCTGCTGTCTGCATGCACACTTACAGATGTACATGCATAACTCAGCAAGATATACTACTCAGCGATTAAAAGGAGCAAAGTATGTATACAACATGGATCAATCTTCAGGAAATTATGCTGGAGTGGTGAAAGCCAATCCCAAGAGGTTGCACACTATAATCCCACTTATATAATAATATTTTTTTAACGAGAAAAATTAATAGACAACAGATTAGTGGTTGCCAGGGGTGAAAAACAGTATTGGGAGAGGTGAGGAGGGAAGGCAGTCGTGATTATAAAAGGGCAACATGAGGGATCCTATTGGTTTCAGAACCATTCAGTTTCTTGACTGTAGTGGTGAATGCATGAACCTACACAGGTGACAAAAATGGTACAGAAATTTAACATCACACATACTAGTGAATATAAGTAAAACTGGAAAACCTGAATAAGATGGGTACATTGTATCACTGTCAATATCAATTGAGCTTATAATACTATAGTTTCACAGAATGTTACCATTGGGCAGAGAATATAAAGTTTCTCTATATTGTTTCTTACAACTGAATGTGACTGTACAATTATCTCAATAACATTGTCAATTTGAAAAGTCAAAGAAAAAAAAGATCAGAAATCAATAAAATTGAAAGCAGGAAAATAAAGAAAACAAAGTTGGCTCTTTTAAAAATTCAATAAAAATTGATAAACCCCTAGGAAGACCAACACAGATAAAGAGAAAGGAGATACAAATTATCAATATCAGCAAAAAAAGAGGGGGATATCTCAATATATCCTGCAGTCATTAAAAGAGTAATCAGGAAATACTATGAGCAACTTTACTTTCATAAATTCAACAACTTAGAAGATACTCCTTGAAAACTGCAAACTGCCAAAACTTAGCCACAATGAAATAGATTATCTGAGTTGCCCTATAACTATTTAAAAAAATGAATTGGTAATTTAAAAGCTCCAGAAAAAGGAATATATAAGCCCACTTTGTTTCCCTGGGGGAATTTTTTTTCTTTTTCCTTTTCTTTTCTTTTTTTTTTTGGCGGTACGCGGGCCTCTCACTGCTGCAGCCTCTCCCATTGCAGAGCACAGGCTCCGACCAGGGCACGAACCCGCGTCCCCTGCATCAGCAGGCGGACTCTCAACCACTGCGCCACCAGGGAAGCCACCCGAATCATTATTTTGTACACCTGAAACTAATATTATATGTCAGTTATAGCTCAAAAACATTTTTTTAAGAATTACCGCCTATCTTATACAATGTCTACAGAAAACAGAAGGTACTCTTAACAACTCATTTTATAAGGTCAGGATTACCTTAAATACCAAAACCAGAACATAATAGCTCAGACACACACACATACACACACACACACACACACACACACACACTACAGGTCAACATCTCTCATGAATTTAAGACACAAAAATATTCACATTTTAGGAGATTAAATCCAACAATGTATAAAAAAAGTAGTATACCCCAACCACGTGGGAGAAATCTACCACATTCATGGACTGGAAGACTGAGTGCAGTAAAGATGTCAGTGCTCGCTCAACCGATCTATAGGTTAAACACAATTCCTACCAAAAATCTCAGCAAGTTTATTTGTAGACATAGACAAGCTTATTCTAAAACTAACATGAAAAGAGGAAAGCCCTAGAGTAACCAAAATAGTTTTGAAAAAGAAAAACAAAGTGCAAGGAAATCACTTTTCCCAATGTGAAGGCTTACTATATAGCCGCAGGCATCAAGACAGTATGACAGACTGGCAGAGCAACAGACTCAGAGACCAGTGGAGCAGAATAGAGAACCCAGAAATAGATCCACACAAATACGCCCAATTAATATCTGACAAAGGCGCAAAAGCAATTCAGTGGAGGAGGGATAGCCTTTTCAGCAGATGGTGCTGGAGCAACCAGAAATCCATTGGCAAAAAAAATAAAGCCCAACCTAAACCTCACATCTTGTACAAAAATTAAACTCGAAATGTAACATAGCCTTAAATCTAAAATGTAAAACTAAAACGCTTCTAGAAAAAACATAGGAGAAAATCTGTAAGACCCAGGACTAGGCAAAGGGTTCTTAAACTTGTCACCAAAAACATAACACATAAGAGGAAAAACTGATAGATTGGACTTCATCAAAATAGAAAGACGAGGGCTTCCCTGGTGGCGCAGTGGTTAAGAATCGGCCTGCCAATGCAGGGGACACAGGTTCGAGCCCTGGTCCGGGAAGATCCCACGTGCCGTGGAGCAACTAGGCCCGTGCACCACAACTACTGAGCCTGCGCTCTAGAGCCCGTGAGTCACAACTACTGAGCCCGCGTGACACAGCTACTGAGCCCGCGCGCCTAGAGCCCGTGCTCCACAACAAGAGAAGCCACCGCAATGAGAAGCCTGCGCACCGCAACGAAGAGTAGCCCCCGCTTGACGCAATTAGAGAAAGCCCGCGCGCAGCAACGAAGACCCAGAGCAGCCAAAAATAAATAAATAAATAATTAAAAAAAAAAAAAATAGACGAAAAGACCCATTACAGACTGGGAGACAATGTTCTTGAATCACATACCTGACAAACTCTGTGCATCTAGGATATATGAAGAACTCTCAAAACTCAACATAAAAAAAAAAATCTGATTACATAATAGGCAGAGAAGTGCACAGACATTTCACCAAAGAAGATATAGGGATGGGAAATAAATGCCAAAAGTATTCAACAGCCACTAGAGAAATGAAAATTAAAACTGCAGTGATATCTCACATCTACCAGAATGGCTAAAATGAAAAGCAGTGATGACGCTGACAGGGATGCAGAGAAAGTGGGTCATTCATACATTTTTGGTAAGAATGTACATGGGTAAAATCACCCTGGAAAATACTTGGCAGTTCTTTCAAAACTAAAAATGGACTTACCATATGACCCAGTAATTGCACTACTGGACATATATCCCAGAGAAACAGAGACTTGTTTCTATGCAAGAACTTATACATGAATGTTCACAGCAGATGTATTCATAACAGCTCAGCTGGAAACTACGTGTATCTCCTTCAAAGGCTAAAGGGTTTAACAAACTGTGGTATATCCACACCATGGAATGGTAGTCAGCAACAACAAAGAATAAACTATGGATACATGCGATAACTTGAATGAACCTCAAGGAAATGATGCTGGATGAAAAAGGCCAATCTCAGAAAGGAGATGCATGATTCCATGTGCACCACAATCAAGAAGTAATGAAATGGAAAAGGAGAACAGATCAGTGGTTGCCAGGGATTAGGGACGGCAGGGGTGGGGGTCAGAGGTGGGGAGTAAAAGGAGAGGGTCTTGTAGTGCCATACACTTAGGTATCTTGATTGCGGTAGTCGTTATGCAAGGCTGCACGTGTGATACAACTGCACAGAGCGACACACACACACACACACACACGAGGGCTTATATTGCTGGTGAAATGTGAACACGTTCTACGGTTTGCATCAACACCACTTTCTTGGTTTTGATATGATACTAGGGTTGTGTAAGATGTTAACATTGTGGGGGACACAGATGGGGGAAGGGTACAGGGGACTTTGTACATTTCTCTGCCACCTCCTGTGAATCTAAAATTACTTCAAAATAAAGTTTTAAAAGTATACCCCCTGAAGTCCCGTATAGGGAAGCCACATGTTTGATCCTAAGCTCACGAGAAGAAACCAATCAGAGAGGAAAAGTTATTAATTACATTGTTCGTAGGTCCAAGGGAAGAAAAATAACCAGAGGGACCGAAAAAAAAAAAAAAAGAAACCCCAGCCTTCGTAGTAGATATGGAAAGAATTCCTCCTGCAGATCCTCATGAAAGGAGCACTCTCACTTGAATTTGGCTCTACAGTCCAGGGCGCTGAAGAACAGCCCTCCCCTCTGCTCCGTCCCTAGAGGTTCTTCAGTGGAAAGTGTGTTTACATGGTTGCATAAGATGCAATGACCAAAGTCTTACAGAACATGATCATTTTTATTAGCACATTCCAACACCAGGGGTGCACTGTCTGATAGGGAATGATCACGGTTAAGGTCAGAAACCTCTACAAAGGGAGGTGCTTTTTTATAGATGAGCAGAAGCCTGAAACATTTAAGTTTCCATTGGTATGGGCTCTCACTGTACTTGCTGTGCTTTTATGGTACCTCTGCTGTAATTGTTTTTCTTGGAATTTCCGTTCCTCCCATGCAGATGCTCTGAGAGGTGGTCATACCCCCAGCTAGGCAGGAAATACCCTCCCCACCCAACAGAGAGACAAAGAAACAAGATGGAGGCTCCAGGAGAGGGTGCCCTGCTTCACCAGGACCCAAGCTCCCTTAGGGATTTGGGCCAAAGGCTCAGCTAACAAAGGAGTGGTCCTTCATCTCATGTTTGCCTTCTGTTTATATGGGCAGGATTTAGGTGGCAGGATGCTGAGTTCTCACCAAATACCATCTTTCTACCTCAAACAAAATTTTATAGTAGTGCCTCTCTCAGGGGTTTGCTTGTTTGCTTAGATCTATATAGAAAAGGCAAAAAGTCCATGTCCAGTGACCTTTTTGGATTTACATAGGACCCCATCTGCTGAACGCATTTGTAGAATTTTTAACCAACTAGCAATGAGTTCAAAGCTACCCCTTCCATATCGACTAACCGACTATGATTTTTTTTTTCGGGTCTCAGAACAGTAAGTACTTGGCTTCCTCCTTTAAAGGGCTCTCCTTTCTAACAACTATCTCCATAGTTAAGGTATTGCTCACCAGTCCAAAAATGAACTCCCATTCCCTGGAAATCTGTAAAGTGCAAGCATTTGGATTAAGACGATGATCTTGCCAGACTTACGTGGAACTGGTCTGAGGTTGTTCAAATGCTTCTTTTGGGATTTTAAGGCCAGGGTTTCTCTTCTTGCCTGTTGGGAAAGATGGAAGAATAAGTTAAGGCCTGAATCACAGCATGAGAGCTGGGACAGAGACTGCAGCAGAAAAAAAGGACAGAACTGGGAACGCAGGTCTCATTTCCACATTCAGAACTCCACTTCCTACCAGGATGGCTGTGAATGACAAGCACCAGTCACCAGGCTGAGCAGAGCCTCCCAAGTGCAGACTGAGGTCACGGATGAGGTTTTTCACCAGTGCAGGGTGCAATGTCAGTATAAGGCTGCCAATCCTCCTTACCCAGGAAGACCTGCCCTTTTCTCCCTGCTGGGAGTTCGGCATTCCAACTTCTTCTTTATTTTCTTGTACACAACAATGGTAATGGTAGACGGTGTTAGTTACAGGGTTTTTTCCTTTATAATGTCAGTCAGATGTACTCACACTTCTCTTAGTATACCGTAGTTTTCTAAATTGATCTTTGCCTAGCTGACAGAGTTAACCATGGAGGTAGAATAAAACATACTTCCCCACTGTTCTCCCCTTCCTCTTCTCAACCACCTGCCGTAAGTTAAAACACCTAAGCGAAGGGTAGGGTAATACTTATTTACTTTTTCCCCGTTCCAAAAAGGATTATGATAACAGATGGGCCCATGCAAGGAGGCTGTCGCTTCTTTGGGGGCAAGATGGGAACATAATCAATGTGTTTGTTCATCATCCCCGGGCTGAAACCACAAGAGAGCTTGGCTCAAATACTTTTGTTGATGGTTTAAAAGAACAGACTGAAAAATGACAGCTCAAGAAGCGATAGAGAATCCAGTCTTGTAAAGGCTCGGGATTTTCCTCATCTAAGGACATCCTGTATCTCTTCATGCTTGGCAGGAAACGCCAGAGCAGAGCTGGATACAACACGCGTGGGCTTACATTCTTTCTCACCTCTTCTCCACGTCGCAGGGAGCACTACAGAGCTGACACAAACCCTGCTTAAGGCTCTGAGTAGAGATCTGCAGCTGCATAGAAGCTGCAGAGGTCATATTCTGTAGCCTCTTGCAGGAAAATGACATCCAAAGACTTCAGTGACTGCTCACCACCAGAGAGCCAGCAATGACACAGTCAGAATCAGAATCCAGGTCTCCAAACACTCAGGTGGGAACTCTTGCCTCTGTGCCACAATGGATGAAGTTTAGAGGTGACCAGAGAGAATGAGGTAGGGGAGTACGGGGTTAGGAGTTTTTAAAAATGAGATTACAGGGGCTTCCGTGGTGGCGCAGTGGTTGAGAGTCCGCCTGCCGATGCGGGGGACACGGGTTCATGCCCCGGTCCGGGAAGATCCCACATGCCGCGGAGCGGCTGGGCCCGTGAGCCATGGCCGCTGGGCCTGCGCGTCCGGAGCCTGTGCTCCGCAACGGGAGAGTCCACAACAGTGAGAGGCCCGCGTACCGCAAAAAACAAAACAAAACGAAAAAACCAGATTACATCCAGTTCCTTCACTCACCAAGAGACCCCCAGGGTCACTTTTCATCTGACTCTTGATATCCTCAACTATAAAACGGTGTAGTAACATCAATACCTACCATATCGGACTGATGTGAGAACCATGGGATAACACATATGAAAGAGCAATGAAATTATAATCATTTTCAAAAAACAAGCTGCACAGTCTCATAAAAGAAAATGAGTCATTTAAGAAACTCAGGAACAGGGACTTCCCTGGTGGTCCAGTGGGTAAAGCTCCACGCTCCCAATGCAGGGGGCCCGGGTTCAATCCCTGGTCAAGGAACTAGATCCCGCAACCAAGAGTCCTCGTGCCACAACGAAGATCCCGTATGCCGCAACTAAGACCCAGCACAGCCAAAATAAATATATAAACATTTAGAAACTCAGGAACAGAATTGGTATATTATCATAGTCCAATGTAATGTATAATTGTGACCTTTCTTTCTATGCTTTCAAAATCCAGAAATCTAGATCAATTCTGCCAAGTTGCATAAAGCCAGGAAGCAACATGCTTGGCAGTAATCAACACAGAGAAAGCCTTTCAGACCCACCTTCACTGAGTGAAGTTAAGTCAGAAAGAGAAAAACAAATATGGTATATTAATGCATATATGTGGAATCTAGAAAAATGGCACAGATGAACCAGTTTGCAGGGCAGAAATAGAGACACATGTAGAGAACAAACGTATGGACACCAAGGGGGGAAAGTGGTGGATGGGTGGGATGAATTGGGAGATAGGGATTGACATGGGTACACTGATGTGTATAAAATAGATAACTAATAAGAACCTGCTGTATAAAAAAATAAAATTCAAAAAGAAAAAGAACCACCTTCATCGTAACAGGTCTTCTCAGCTCTCTCCTCATTTGGACTTACCTATGCGTTTTACAAAAATTCAAAACTCACCATTTACCTTCCTATTCCTGGAGCTCAGATGGCCATTGAGCACATGTCACTGAGCTAGCCATTGACAATACACAGAGCTGTACTATGCTGGGTCTGATTGTGAGAATCCAAGTAGGTCAATGGCCTAATTCCAACAGTTCCCACCCACGGGCCTCAGGCAATACATAGGGAAGGCTATTTTAAATGAGACACTCTAAGGAAGAATGAACAAGTTTGACTTGTCTAAACATCATGCAGATTCTAACACAGGTGACAGAGAATTCAGGTAATCCCGACAAATACAACCCTGTTGTTCTCACAGATAAAACGAAACAAAATGAAACTAAAATATATTTTTCCTGCAAAAAAGCCTCCCCAGATGCCATTTACGCAAGCCGAAAGCAAACGTTACTCTTAAGTTCCTACATCTCTCTTCTTCATTTCTAACTCAGCTCTTACAAAGATGGATGTCAAGAGAAATACCTATTTATGGAGGAAAACACCTTTGAAAAACTTTAACATAGCAGTGAATTATTACACCATAGGAATTAATTATTCGTAGTTCATTAATAGCAATCGGCTATTAAGCTATAACTAACAAATCATCAAAACGTCTATACGAAGAAATAGCAAAAGAAAGAGAGAAAACTTTTGGCACAGAGACTAAAGAAATAAATGACCCAAACAACAATAAAGTCTTCTAGGTGTGGGAAAAGAAGACCCCTGGTTCTCCTCTGACAAAAAAAAAAAAAACAAGAAAAAGGGTTCCAGCAGACACAAAACCTAGTTGAATCACCATTAGAAAACACCCTGCCTTCATTTTTTAACAGTAAATAAAACACAAATCACAAAGGCACGCACCAACATTCCATAATTCACTTACTTGACCATCACTGGAAGAACAGCCCCGTAAAAGACCAGCAGAGGTACCTCTAATAAGGGTTTCAGGGCTGCTGGGAGAGCGAGCAGAAGAAAACCCCAGAGAAGGCTTCTTTCCTCGGAAGACGGCACTTCAGCCGAGCAAAACGGAGCTGCACAGACTCCACCCCTCCTGCAGTGCCGATCACCCCAAACCTCTGCAAGTTTATTGTTCCCAGGGAAACTCCCACTTCAGGAAGGGAGAGTCCAAGTGGGTCTGTTTGAACACCAAGGTGTGACATTAAGCATTAACCAGACTTGGAGGAATAAATCTATAAAGTAATTCTGGATAGCACAGCGTTCTCCAGCTTTTCTATAAATGCCTCTTTCATTTCTTAAAGAAAGGAAAACAATATGTGATCAGTTTCCAGCTGTGTTTATTTCAAAGCAATCTGTTCCCCTTGGAAAGGCTGCCAACACCTGACTGTTAACATTTAACACTGTGTTAAAAAAAAAATTAAGGAGAGGCAGCAAAATGAATAATAAAACTAAGTGGCCAACTATGATAAGTGGCCTTTTTGCTTGACATTCAAAAGCAAAAATGAAAAATACGTCAGAAAATAGGCTCTATGTTATGTCACATGCTAGTAACAAGCCTTCTCAGAAGGAGAGAATTCTGTATACGTCTGCAGATCTCAACCAGCTGTGCCCTCTTATTGGCACAATCTGCAAAGTATAAAAACCTCCTTGGCCTGATGGAGCATATGTGGTACCATATTACATCAGCCTGTGTCACACCCATGCCTGTTTTCTCCAAAAATATTGTAGTCCCACTGCACACATGTATTGGCAAAATTCATCTTAAACCAAAGCCTTTCCCCAATGGCACTGGGGAAAAAAAGAAAAAAAACCTTGCCAGTAGTTAGAAAACATTTACCAAGCCACAGAAATGTTCACCAGCTCTGACCGTACCGAAAATGATGGGGTACACAAGACATCTTGCTGGGCACCGCTCAGAGAAGCTAACACAAAGGGCTTCTCTCATGTGCCTTATTACATAAAACAGAAGATCGCGCTCCAGCGCCAACCCAAACAGCAAGAGAAACCAGAGGGGTGGAATCCGGAGGCTCTCCTGACACCTAAATGTTTGTCAGCCTGGCCAAGGGTCCGGGGACATGATTATGAGGGTTTACGATTATTGACACAGCTTTGCAAAAGGATGGCTTTGCTCCCGGCTCCAAATTTATTTTAAAAATCTGTTTCCCAACGTGGATGGGATTTCCAGCCAAGTAACTGGCAACCTGAAGGCCCTGGCTGCCCTTGCCTTCATACTTGTATCTAGGCTTCAGTTCCACGGGTAGCTGGCACTAAAAGTGGCGGAGAAGTGTCATTAAATGTTATTAAGTCACAATGGTCAGATGTAAGGCAGCTCACAGAGCAGGGCAGAGTGAAGGGAGAACAGAGAGAGAGCTGGCTTAACAACAGTGACACGGAAGTGGACACAGAAAATTCCCCCAAACCACTGGATCTCACCCACCACTGAGACTCCCACCAGGATGCCAGATTTCTTTGGAATTACATAAAATTTAGGGAAGGAAAGCTGCAAAGTTCATTTAAAAACGTGCAGTCATTTTTATTTCAAGGAGGCAGATGAATCTCCTGAAACAACAGCTTTACCTCCGTGTCCCTGGGCTCAGGGGCTCCAGCCCTCCTGTGGACAGGAGCGCAACCTTCTAAATTCAGCCCGTTTATCACACGCCCCACAGAACCTTCCCAGACCTTCCCAGACACTACTTAAGGAGCACAGTCCACACCCACCAGCTTCTACAGGCCGGCATCTCGAACACAATACGAATTCAATGCAACTTCACTCAACTCCCAGTATTTTAATTTAAAATGTCCACTCTACCTAAGATAGATCTCCACGACCGTCTTCCACTCATATTCCTCATACCTTGTCTCACAATCTCGAATCACTTCTGCATTTATGTGTTCGTTTTTGAATCTACTTATTACTTATTTATTATCTGTCTCACCCAGAAACGTTCAGCTACAGCAGCAATTTTGCCCAGGGCTTGTACACCGTCAGTATTTGTTGACTGAACATTTGTTGTTCTTTTCTCAGCTGTTTTGAATTTTGGTATTGAGGTCTTCAAAAATAATTTTAAATAGTGTAGTCTGTAAAAATATTGAATCACTGTGTTGTACATCTGAAGCTAATATAATATTGTATATCAACCATAATTTTTTTTAAAAAAGCACAGAATGGAGTAGAAATAGTTCAACCTTGAGCATACGTAAGAGCTCGTTTTAAGTCCCCGCTGTGCCGCTTAACACTGGGACCCTGAGGATGATTCTGAAACTCAGTTTCCACAGCGACAAGCTGGAGACGAGACTCTGGCTGCTGAGAGATTTAGTTGGCATAACCTACGGGAAGGAGTCCAGCACACAGCAGGTACCCACCGGATAGCAGTTTCTTTTCTCCCTTCCACGTTTGTGCTTACATTTTTAAAATAGGAACGAAACAGAATGTCCCCTCTGTGGGCAGGTTATTTCTTCAAATGCCATCTCTGTTCTCCCCCTCCTGTGTTATTTATGTGAAAATGACATTTTCAAACATCTCATCGATCTTGAACCGTATTCTCTTGGTTCCCACTGACTATGGGAATTGTTTAAGCTCTATAGGATCAGGATCTCTGAGAGCCAATCCTCAGAATCCATATTTTTTATAAAGGACTTCAATTTTTGAGAGCAGTTTTAGGTTCACAGCAAAACTGAAGGGAAGGTACAGAGATTTCGCATATACCTTCCTGTTCCCATACATGCAGAGCCTCTCCCATTAGCGGCATCCCGCCAGAGTGGTGCATTTGTTACAAATGACGAACCCATATTGACACATCATCACCCACTCACTCTTGGTGTTGTACATCCTAGGGGTTTGGATAAATGTATACTATGCATCTATCATTACAGTGTCATACAAAGTAGTTTCACTGTCCTAAACATCCTGTTCTCCCCCTATTCATCCCTCCTTCACCCCAACCCCTGGCAACCACTGATCTGTTTACTGTATCTATAGTTTTGCCTTTTCCAGAATGTTATATAGTTAGAATCATACTCTGTGTGTGTGTGTGTGTGTGTGTGTGTGTGTGTGTATAGCCTTTTCTGATTGGCTTATTTCACTTAGTAATATGCATTTAAGATTCTTCCATATCTTTTCATGACTTAATAGTTCATTTCTTTATAGCACTGAATAATATTCCATTGTCTGGATATACCACAGCTCATTAATCCATTCACCTACTGAAGTGCATCTTGGTTGCTTCCAAGTTTTGGCAATTATGAATAACGCTGCTTATAAACATCTGTGCGCAGGTTTTTGTACGAACGTAAGGAGTGTCACTGCTGTATTGAAAGAGCTAGAGAATAAGACAAACCAATTCCTGTAACATCAGAGAGCGTGTGTGATGTGCAGTAAAAGTATCGCACCATGAATACACAGGATGTTCAAAGAGGGAGAGAGAAAATCAGGCAAGGGAAATGAGAAAAAAAAGTCTCACAGAGGAAGTAGTATTTTACGTGGTCCTTTGATAAATGGTAGGATTTGAGGGTACATGATGGCTCATTATACTACTATGTCTTCTTTTTATATATATCCAATGTTTCCATAATAAGACATGAAAAAACAACAGTAGGATTCCGAGGAGGAGGAGGAGGAGGAGCTCACGGTGTGGCGAGAAGGACATTGCGGCGTCCCAAAGGCTGTGACACGGAAAGACCGAACGATTGTAGCTAACAATTTTTAATTTTCAGATTTAGGAAGAGAAGTCATCTATTTTTTAGTAGAGGAGTATCGTGCCATGTTGTGTTTTAAAAACAAATAATGTAACAAGATTAATCTATGTGCAGGGTGTTTTGTAACTGTGGCACACGTGCACACACATAACACCTGCATACACGCTCACAGGCCCACACACACACCCCTTGGTGCTTTACGCTGTTGGGTCTTTGCTCATATTTTCCCTGAAGTGTTATCGTCTTCCTCCCCTGGTCAGTTGCAACACACTCAGCTCAAGTGTGTTCTCCTCCAGGAAACCGTCCATAAAAAACATGCAATAAATGTCCCTTTTCTGTGTGGCCACAGGCCTCTACACATTATCTTCCGTCTTCCTTCTTACACTGATTGATTGAACCCACCTGCTCACCCGTCTCTTCCACTAGAAGGCGAGCTCTTCAGAGCCGGACCCCATGCCTTACCCAGGTGCAGAGTAAGCACTAGACCCAAAAAATGAGAGGTAGAGACCACAGCAACTTGGCTAATAAATTGACGTTGCTTAAACTTCACAGAGGCAAAATCTATAGGCTCTGGTAATTTCCTGGATAAGAAGAAGTATAGAAGACCAGAAGCTAAGCTATAGTAGTAACAGTGGTAGCCATCTGGCTTTTCCCCACCTAGATAAAATTAAGTAAAAAAGGAAAGTCAGGCCAGTTGGGGTGGGAGGTGGGAGAAGGCAGAGAATGAGCTCCAGCCCTTAGATGTGCTAGGGATAAGCTGAAGGAACACCTGGCAGATTTCTAGCAGGCACATGGAGCTTCAGAGAGGGATGGCGGGGGCGGGGGGGGGGGCGGATATGAAAATCTGTGAGTGACAAACAGAGAAGTAGAAAGTTGAATGAGACAGGCAGAGAAACGAGAAAGAGAACGGAAAGCAGCCTATGTAAGAACATTTTGAGAGAATGAGATGTAAATGAAGCATCAGCGAAGGACACCAAGAATCTCTGGAGGTGTCCAAGGAGAAAAACCAGCGAGTGCAGAGCAGCACCATCCACTATTCAGAAAAGGTCCTATTTTCAAAGGATGAGAGCACTCAGAGTTTTCTTACAGCTTCCCGGAACTGAAGTTCTTTTTCCAGACCCGGTCGAGCTGAAGTATATGCTTAGTCACGTTAACCATTTGGTGCTGACTTTGTGCTTTTGAAAGAACCTAAAAGCAAAGCACAGCCAAGGCCCTCCCGTTGTGGTCTGGGGCCCAGTGAAAGCAGGGGGTGTGCGTGAGGGTGAGGCGGGGAGGGCCCACCGTCTGTACTCATCTCCTTCCTCGTTTACATGCCGCTTCATTCATGAGTCTTATCAAAAGGAAACGCAGTCACAGGGTGTTAAAAATACCGCTTTACAATAAAAATATGGCAGCAGTGGCAAAGAAATTGAGGGATGTGGCTCATCTTTTCAAAATGCATGCTCCATTCTGGTTAGGTTTAAAAATTGCACTTACATTTTAGAGAAAAATATTGAAATGTCTCCAAGTGGAATAATATGATTCTAGGATACGCTTCAGAATAATATGGGAGTGGGGTGGGGTGGAGATAGAGGTGAAATAAGCTAGTAATTGTCAAAGCTGAGTGATGGACACACGGTGCTCACTGTATGTCTGTCTTTGAGTATGTTTGAAAATTTCCAAAATGTAATGATTTTCTTGAATAGCTACTGAATCACAGAAAATTCTCTTTTAATAGTTAAAAAAGAGGGATAGTAAGAAGACTGCATTTTTCTCTTGGGAGAAGTGGATTCTTTTTTCCCTTTGGTCTAAGATCACAATATTTTTAAAATTTTTATTGGAGTAGAGTTGATTTACAATGTGTTAGTTTCAGGTGTACAGCAAAATGAATCAGTTATACATAGACATATATCCACTCTTTTTTTTTAGATTCTTTTCCCATATGGGCCATTACAGAGTATCGAATAGAGTTTAAGATCACAATTTTAATAGCACTGAGATCACCTCCCTTTAGCCGAGGAAAACTACAGGGTCATAATTTTCATTCAACCAGCTGCTTGAAGACTAAGAAGTGCAGAGAAATACAGAGGAGAGTTCTTGATCTATATGTCTTCTAAGAGTGCTACCAGTACAGTCCATCCTGCTTCTCCCCCAGATTTACCTAATTTCTTTTAGTGAGCTGCATTCTACCATGATGTCATTGACCCATGTTGAGGTCACCTTAAAAAGGGGACTCTGGGGCTTCCCTGGTGGCGCAGTGGTTGGGAGTCTGCCTGCCAATGCAGGGGACACGGGTTCGAGCCCTGGTCTGGGAAGATCCCACATGCCACGGAGCAACTAGGCCCGTGAGCCACAACTACTGAGCCTGCGCGTCTGGAGCCTGTGCTTCGCAACAAGAGAGGCCACAATAGTGAGAAGCCCGCGCACCGCGATGAAGAGTGGCCTCCGCTTACCGCAACTAGAGAAAGCCCTCGCACAGAATCGAAGACCCAACACAGCCAAAAATAAATTAATTAATTAATTTTTTTAAAAAGGGGACTCTGAAATTCATCTCTGTAAGGTTGTTTTTGATTACCTTATATAATGTCTTCTTTTTCAAAAAATTTTATTTTTTATTGGTCTACAGTTGATTTACAATGTTGTGTTAGTTTCAGGGGTACAGCAGTTACCCCTGATTCAGTTACACATATACATATAGCTATTCCTTTTCAAATTATCTTCCCATTTAGGTTATTAAAGAATATTGAATAGAGTTCCCTGTGCTCTACAGTAGGTCCTTGTTGGTTATATATTTTATATGCAGCAGTGTGTACATGTCAATCCCAATCTCCCAATTTATCCCTCCCCCACCCAACCTTTCCCCCTTTGAATAACCATAATGTCTTCTTTATAAAGACTCTTGGGTAAAAATATGTGTTACCAATAACAAGAAGAGTTGGTTTCTCCTGTATAATCTCTGCCTATGGATGATGTGAATGTTCCTCTAATGTGTTTCCTTCCTTGGGTTGATGGCTAAAAGGCTTAAGGCCAAACCTGGACTCATATTCATACTCATTTCTGACTCAGTGTTTTTTGTGGCTCTGTTTCTGTCTTACCCACCCTTTTAATAATATTTTATTGTGGAACGTTTTATATACATGGGAAAGTAAACAAAACAGTTATAATCAACCTCTGTGTACCTATTCCCCAGCTTCAAAAAATACCGACTTAAGACCAATTTTGGTTCATCTACACCCCACCCACATTCCCAGACATCAAATCATTCCATCCATAACTATTTTATCAGATCTCTCTAAAGGAAATTGACTATTAAAAATAACCATCATACCATTATCACACGGAAACAAATAAGTAATTTCTTAATATCTACTCAGTGTTCAAAATTCTAATTGTCTTGTGAAGAGGAGTTGGGAGAGGGGTAAGATAGGAGAAGGGGATGAAAAGGTACAAACCATAGGTATAAAATAAATAAGATACAAGAATGTAATTAATGTATAGGACAGGAAATCTAACCAATATTTTGTAATAACTTCAAATGGAGTATAATCTATAAAAATATCAAATCACTATGTATACACTTGAAACTAATAGAACATTGTAAATCCACTATACTCCAGTAAATAAATAATTCTAATTGCCTCCTAATAAATAAGTAAGATAAATAATTATCTTGTTTATAAATATTCTAAATACTCTTAAATTATGCTGTGTTTGAATCAGGATCAAAATTAGGTCCTTGCTATATAAAAAGCAAAGGGGACTTTCCTGGCAGTCCCGTGGTTAAGACTTCACCTTCCAGTGCAGGGGGTGCTGGTTTGATCCCTGGTTGGGGAGCTAAGATCCCACATGCCTCGCAGCCCAAAACCAAAAAACCAAAACATAAAACAGAAGCAGTATTGTAACAAATTCAATAAACACTTAAAACAAAATGGTCCACATCAATTTAAAAAAAAAAAGCAAAAAAACAAATTAAATGAACAAACCAAACCAAACCAAACATGTAGATACAGAGAACAGAGCAGTGGTTACCAGAAAGGAAGGGGAGAGTAAAATGGGTAAAGGGGGATCCACCCTATGCTGATGGATGGAAACTAAATTTTGGTGGTGAGCAGACTGCGGTGCACACGGAAGTCAAAATACAATGTTTTAAGATTAGGTGATAGAATTTCTTAGGTCCCTGTCAATCTATAAGCTCTCCCTCCATTTCTTGTTGTCCACCCCTCCCCACCCAATGCGATTACTTTGCTGAAGAAATCTGGTCATTTGCCCTATACAGTTCCCCACTCATTCTGAGGGCGCGCCTTGTGGGCTTGTGTGCCCCTTTGTTAGCTAGAGTGCGATCAGACGGAAACTCCACTGCTCCGTTTGGCACAGCGGCATCACAGGTGGCCTCACCTGCTTTTAACTAAATTGCTGAATTCTTTGCATCCTAGTAAACGCTCCTAAACTCTTAATGGAAAAAGGAAGAAATAAATAAATAAATAAATAACCCCTCAGCAACACTGGGTAGTCAACAAACTTTTTAATCTTTGTCAATTTGATGAGTAAACAAAGGTACCTCATTGTTTTTAATCACCCTTTAAAAATGTGTAATGAAGTTGAATATTTTTAACATGTCTACTGACATCTGTAGTTATGTTTCTATGAACTGCCTGTTGAAGCCATTTGCTCATTTTTATGTTAGGGTTTTATTGTTGTTTTATTTGTAAGAGAAGACATTGCCCCTTCTGTAGCTTGAATCACAAAACACACACATATGTGAGTGTGTCTGCCCACTTGGGGTTGGGTTTTTCCCCCCTTTTTGATTATACAGAATTTAAAATTTTTACATCACTTCATGGCCTTTGCACTTTTACAAGGCAGGAACATTCTTTCCTTTTCCCCAAATAGCTAGATAGTTGTCCCAATACCACCTATTAATCTGTCCATTTTTTTCTCCATTAATTTTACACATCTTTTTAATATTTATACCTCTTATATAAGTTCATTGGCTGCTATGTCTAAAAGTTATTAAATATTCATGGCATTGAAAGGCAGCTTCACTCAATCCTGACTTTAAGAGAACTCTTTCTAGCTTTTCACCTTAAAAAAACTATGCTGGTTTTACAAAACTGTGTCATTTGCAGAAACGTGGATGGACCTGGAGACTGTCATACAGAGTAAAGTAAGTCAGAAAGAGAAAAACAAATATAATATAATAACGCATGTATGTGGAATCTAGAAAAAATGGTATGGATGGTCTTATTTGCAAAGCAGAAATAGAGACACAGATGTAGAGAACAAACATGGATACCAAGGGGGAAAGGGGGGTGGGTGGGGTAGGATGAATTGGGAGATTGGGATTGACATATCCACTACTACGTATAAAATAGATTAACTAATGAGAATGTACCCTATAGCACAGGGAACTCTACTCGGTGCTCTGTGGTGACCTAAATGGGAAGGAAATCCAACAAAGGGGATATGTGTATCCATATGGCTGATTCACTTTGCTGTATGGCAGAAACTGACACAGGAGTGTAAAGCTATGCTCCAATAAGAAAAAAAAAAAATTATGCTGGTTTTAGATTCAGTTTGACAGAAGAAGGATAGAGCCATCCATGTTTACTGAGTGAAATATCTTATCAAGGCTCTCAAAGACTTGCCCATACCGTAATCCTTAGAACCTGTGAGTGTTAGCATGCTCAGGTTTCAGCAGATGTGATTAAAGGAAGGGTTCTGGGATGAGGAGATTATCGTGGATTATCCAGTTGGGTCCTAAATGCCATCACAAAGCTTCCTGATAGCAGAGAGGCTGAGAGACACGAGACACACGGAGGAGCAGACGGAGGCAGAGGCCAGGGGATTCAGCCACAACCTGAAGAACGCCACAAGTGCCAGCAGCTCCTGGAGGCTGGATTCTTTATCCCAGAGCCTCTGGAGGGAGCCTGACCTGCTGACACCTTGATTCTGGATTTCTGGCCTCCAGAAATGTGAAAGAATAAATTTATGCTGTTTTAAGCCACCAAGTTTGTGGTTACTTGTTAACAGCAGTTACAAGAAACTAGTACACTACGGGCGGACCTCGGAGATACTGTGGGTTCCGGTCCAGCCCAGGGCAATAAAGCAAATATCGCAAAAAAGCAAGTCACACGAATTCTTTGGTTTCCCAGTGCATGGTAAAGTTATGTTGACAATATAGTCTATTAAGCACGAAACAGCATTATGTCTAAAAAACAACGTTCATGCCTTAATTTAAAATACTTTATTGCTAGAAAATGCCAACCATCAGTGAGCAAATGCTGTTGGAAAAATGGCGCCGATAGACTTGCTCGAGGCAGGGTTGCAACAAACCTTCAATTTGTAAAACATGCAATATCTGCGAAGCACAATAAAGCGAAACCCAGTAAAGACAAGGTGTGCCTGTATTAGAAGTGGATGCTCAATTTTACCAAATTCCCTTTCAACATTTATTGAAGTAATCCAGTGTCCTTCCTATTATACCCAAGCTGCCACGCTCTCTACCAAACGGATTTCTTACTTTTTCCTTTTCTGTTTTCTTTCTTTCACCAACTCATTTTCACTCTCTTTATTTCCTCCTCAGCAGCTTCTGCCACTAAGCCTTCCTGAGGATCCTGTGTTCCTGCATTGCCTGTGGTGGTAGAAACTTAGAGCCTGCTAATCCCTGGATTCAAGAAACATCTAGAAAGTCTTAACTTGACAAAACAAGGGGGCAAAACAGAGTTAAGAAATTAAATGCAAACAAGAAGGAATAGGTATTAGTAAATGTTCCTTGGTAGATGCCTTTCTCTGGAACAAAGGAGATGGTGCTGGCTTCCTTTCATTTCTCCCTAGCTTGGGGCCAAGGAAGAAATGTACCCTTTCCCCAGGCCTATGTCACATTGTGAAATTCTTCATGTCCCCTGTCAACAAGAAAAAAGAAGGTAAAGAAACCAGGGCCAAAGCAATCTCAGAAAATATGGCAAGATTCCTCACCTTGACACTCCAACCCTGCAGCCTGAAAAAACTCAGGATCATCCTCTTCCCCATGGCTGTTTCTGCAGTATCTCTCACTTTTTTCTCTCCAGGGAGGCTGGATGTTTTTGAGAGTCATGTTTTACAAACCACAGCCTGGCAGAAAACCAGTGGCCTCTGCCTTTTGTTCTGCCACATACTTTGCTGGCTTCATGCATCCCCCACTGGTGACACTTCTGATTAGAGGTTCAGGATGGTTGATAAAAAAACAAAGACTAAGAAATAGCTTCAAGAAAACCGCAAAACTTAAATGTGAGGTTTTCTGAAAAGAGAAAGCAAACAACTTTTTTTATGCATGTCTACTCGTATTTCATTACTATTTCAGATCCTCATGGAACCCTTAAGGGAAAATTCCACAGTCCTATAGAAGGACTTAGGTCCTTATCTCACCGTAATTAACAAATATTGCTTCAGGCAGTGCCATAACTCTGCGTGTCAAAGAAGTGGAGTTCTCTAGTCTTGGTCATATGTCTAGAAATTGTTCCAGGCACTCACCTTGAAACTTGTAAATCAGTTCATCTCTAAGACTAATTGCAAAAAGAAAGTACAGTTGACCCTTGAATAACACAGGTTTGAACTGCACCGATTCACTTATATGTGGATTTTTTTCAATAAATATGGTATCTGTATTTTCATTTTATAGTTCTTTAAATGAACTAAGTGTGGGGGAAAGTTTATGCTCAATCGGAGCTCACAATATGTGGAACCAAAAGAACTAGGGTTTGAGTCCTGATTCTACCCAAACTGTTTGAGCTTCCTGCCCCGGGGTGAGTCACTGATCAATTCATTTGTTTTTCAGGCAGAGATAGCAGTCTGCAGATTTTTGACTGTGTGTGGGGTGGGGGCAGGGAGTGTCAGTGCCCAATCGCTGCTTCGTTGTTCAAGTGTCAACTGTACATAAATTCCCTGTTGCATCCATAGAATGATCCACCTACCTATGTGATCAGAAATGGGAGGGAAAGATATAAATTTAAATATGCATCATGATGCCTTACACACAGCTACCTATACAGTTTCCCCAAACTGGTTTTAATGGCTGACCAAAAATTCAAGGAGATAATTTATAATGATCCCTGGATATACTAATTTTATAAGATTTTCTTTAGAAGAACTACAATCCTGCAGCCTGTGGAAAAAAAACCACCTTCACAGAAAGATAGACAAGATGAAAAGGCAGAGGGCTATGTACCAGATGAAGGAACAAGATAAAACCCCAGAGAAACAACTAAATGAAATGGAGACAGGCAATCTTCCAGAAAAAAAATTCAGAATAATGATAGTGATGATGATCCAGGACCTTGGAGAAAGAATGGAGGCAAAGATCGAGAAGATGCAAGAAATGTTTTAAAAAGATCTAGAAGAATTAAAGAACAAACAGAGATGAACAGTACAATAACTGAAATGAAAATTACACTAGAAGGAATCAATAGCAGAATAACTGAGGCAGAAGAACGGGTAAGTGACCTGGAAGACAGAATGGTGGAATTCACTGCTGTGGAACAGACTAAAGAAAGAAGAATGAAAAGAAATGAAGACAGTCTAAGAGGCCTTTGGAACAACATTGAATGCAACAACATTCGCATTATAGGGGTCCCAGAAAGAAAAGAGAGAGAGAGAAATGACCCGAGAAAATATTTGAAGAGATTATAGTTGAAAACTTCCCTAACATGGGAAAGGAAATAGTCAATCAAGTCCAGGAAGCGCAGAGAGTCCCATACAGGATAAACCCAAGGAGAAACATGCCGAGACACATAGTAATCAAATTGGCAAAAATTAAAGACAAAGAAAGATTATTGAAAGCAGCAAGGGAAAAATGACAAATAACATACAAGGGAACTCCCATAAGGTTAACAGCTGATTTCTCAGCAGAAACCCTACACCAGAAGAGAGTGGCATGATGTACTTAAAGTGATGAAAGGGAAGAACCTACAACCAAGATTACTCTACCCGGCAAGGATCTCATTCAGATCCAGTGGAGAAATCAAAAGCTTTACAGACGAGCGAAAGCTAAGAGAATTCAGCACCACCAAACCAGCTCTACAACAAATGCTGAAGGAACTACTCTAAGTGGGAAACACAAGAGAAGAAAAGTACCTACAAAAACAAACCCAAAACAATTAAGAAAATGGTAATAGGAACATACGTATCAATAATTACCTTAAGCGTGAATGGATTAGATGCTCCAACCAAAAGACACAGGCTCGCTGAATGGATACAAAAACAAGACCCATATATATGCTGTCTACAAGAGACCCACTTCAGACCTAGGGACACATACAGACTGAAAGTGAGTGGATGGAAAAAGATATTCCATGCAAATGGAAATCAAAAGAAAGCTGGAGTAGCAATACTCAAATCACAAGAAACGGACTTTAAAATAAAGAATGTTACAAGAGACAAGGAAGGACACTATGTAATGATCAAGGGATCAATCCAAGAAGAAGATACAACAATTATAAATATATATGTACCCAACATAGGAGCACCTCAATACATAAGGCAACTGCTAGCAGCTATAAAACAGGAAATCGACAGTAACACAGTAATAGTGGGGGACTTTAACACCTCACTGACACCAATGGACAGATCATCCAAATAGAAAATTAATAAGGAAACACAAGCTTTAAATAACACAATAGACCAGGTAGGTTTGATTGCTATTTATAGGACATTCCATCCAAAAACAGCAGATTACACTTCTCAAGTGGGCACAGAACATTCTCCAGGATAGATTACATCTTGGGTCACAAATCAAGCCTCAGTAAATTTAAGAAAATTGAAATCATATCAAGCATCTTTTCTGACCACAACGCTGTGAGATTAGAAATCAATTACAGGGGGAAAAACGTAAAAAACACAAATACATGGAGGCTAAACAATACGTTACTCAATAACCAAGAGACCACTGAAGAAATCAGAGGAAATCAAAAAATACCTAGAGACAAATGACAATGAAAACACGACGATCCAAAACCTATGGGATGCAGCAGAAGCAGTTCTAAGAGGGAAGTTTATAGCTATACAAGCCTACCTCAAGAAACAAGAAAAATCTCAAATAAACAATCTAACCTTACACCTAAAGGAACTAGAGAAAGAAGAACAAACAAAACCCAAAGTTAGCAGAAGGAAAGAAATCATAAGATCAGAGCAGAAATAAATGAAATAGAAACAAAACAATAGCAAAGATCAGTAAAACAAAAAGCTTGTTCTTTGAAAAGATAAAATTGATAAACCTTTAGCCAGACTCATCAAGGAAAAGAGGGAGAGGACTCAAATCAAAATTAGAAATGAAAAAGGAGAAGTTACAAAAGACACGGCAGAAATACAAAGCATCCTAAGAGACTACTACAAGCAACTCTATGCCAATAAAATGGACAACCTGGAAGAAATGGACAAATCCTTAGAAAGGTATAACCTTCCAAGACTGAACCAGGAAGAAATAGGAAATATGAACAGAGCAATCACAAGTAATGAAATTGAAACCGTGATTAAAAATCTTCCAGCAAACAAAAGTCCAGGACCAAATGGCTTCACGGGTGAATTCTATCAAACATTCAGAGAAGAGCTAACACCCATCCTTCTCAAACTCTTCCAAAAAATTGCAGAGGAAGGAAAACTCCCAAACTCATTCTGTGAGGCCACCATCACCCTGATACCAAAACCAGACAAAGATATGACAGAAAAAGAAAATTACAGACCAATATCACTGATGAATATAGATGCAAAAGTCCTCAACAAAATACTAGCAAACAGAATCCAACAACACATTAAAAGGATCATACAACATGATCAAGTGGGATTTATCCCAGGGATGCAAGGATTCTTCAATATATGCAAATCAATCAATGTGATACACCATATTAACAAATTGAAGAATAAAAACCATATGATCATCTCAATAGTGCAGAAAAAGCTTTTGACAAAATTCAACACCAATTTATGATAAAAACTCTCCAGAAAGTGGGCATAGAGGGAACCTACTTCAACATAATAAAGGCCATATATGACAAACATCATTCTCAATGGTGAAAAACTGAAAGCATTTCCTCTAAGATCAGGAACAAGACAAGCATGTCCACTCTCACCACTATTATTCAACATAGTTTTGGAAGTCCTAGCCATGGCAATCAGAGAAGAAAAAGAAATAAAGGAATACAAACTGGAAAAGAAGTAGAACTGTCACTGTTTGCAGATTACATGACACTATACATAGAGAATCCTAAAGATGCCACTAGAAAACTACTAGAGCTAATCAATGAATTTGGTAAAGTTGCGGGATACAAAATTAATGCACAGAAATCTCTTGCATTCCTATACACTAATGGTGAAAAATCTGAAAGAGAAATTAAGGAAACACTCCCATTTACCACTGCAACAAAAAGAATAAAATACCTAGGAATAAACCTACCTAGGGAGACAAAAGACCTGTATGCAGAAAACTATAAGACACTGATGGAAAAAATTAAAGGTGATACCAACAGATGGAGAGATATACCATGTTCTTGGATTGGAAGAATCAATATTATGAAGATGACTATACTACCCAAAGCAATCCACAGATTCAATGCAATCCCATTCAAGTTACCAATGGCATTTTTTTACAGAACTAGAACAAAAAATCTTAAAATTTGTATGGACACACAGAAGACCCCAAATAGCCAAAGCAGTCTTGAGAGAAAAAAGTGGAGCTGAGGAATCAGACTCCCTGACTTCAGACTACACTACCAAGCCACAGTAATCAAGACAATATGGTACTGGCACAAAAACAGAAATACAGATCAATGGAACAGGATAGAAAGTCCAGAGATACACCCACGCACCTATGGTCAACTAATCTATGACAAAGGAGGCAAGGATATACAGTGGAGAAAAGACAGTCTCTTCAATAAGTGGTGCTCGGAAACCTGGACAGCTACATGTAAAAGAATGAAATTAGAGCACTCCCTAACACCATACACAAAAATAAACTCAAAATGGATTAGAGAACTAAATGTAAGATCAGACACCAGAAAACTCTCAGAGGAAAACATAGGCAGGACACTCTTTGACATAAATCACAGCAAGATCTTTTTTGCCCCACCTCCTAGAGTAATGGAAATAAAAACAAAAATAAACAAATGGCACTAAAATGGAAATAAAAACAAAAATAAACAAATGGCACCTAATGAAACCTAAAACCTTTTGCACAGCAAAGGAAACCATAAACAAGATGGAAAGACAACCCTCCAAATGGGAGAAAACATTTGCAAATGAATCATCGGACAAAGGATTAATCTCCAAAATATATAAACAGCTCATGCAGCTCAATATCAAAAAAACAAACAACCCAATCCAAAAATGGGCAGAAGACCTAAATAGACATTTCAAAAAAGACATACAGATGGCCAAGAAGCACATGAAAAGCTGCTCAACATCACTAATTGTTAGAGAAATGCAAATCAAAACTGCGATGAGGTATCACCTCACACCAGTTAGAATGGGTATCATCAGGAAATCTACAAACAACAACAAAAAAACCCAACCAAACAAAAAACAAATAAGATTTTCTTTAGTTCACAGGTCTGTATTGGATTGATTTCAATTGTAGAGTATGGATGGCACTTCTTACAAGTCTTTATTACTGGGGAGCAGGGTGAAGGCCTGAGGGAAGTGCCCATTCATATCTATATATAATTAGATGGTTAAATTGGAAAACAACTCAACATGGCACTGTGAAAAAAGAGGACTTACGGGAAGGGGCCAGGCCATAGCACTCATTAGCTGTAAGACCTTAAGAAGTTATGAATCTAAGCCTCATCCTTAAAATGAGAATACCAATATCTACCTTGGTGGGACTAAAGGAGCAAAAGCGCAATATAGGCAGGACCACAGGATAAGCATGTGTTGGATAAATAAATACTGAAAGTTGCCAGGTCAGCTACACTGCTATTTGGGGCAAGTGCTTTCTTTGTTGTTATTGTTTTAATTTATTTTATTGAAGTATAGTTGATATACAGTGTTGTACTGTATTAGTTTCTGCTGTACAGCAAAGTGATTCAGTTAGACATATACATATACATTCTTTTTCATATTGTTTTTCATTCTGGTTTATCACAGGATACTGAATATAGTTCCCTGTGCTCTACAGTAGGACCTTGTTGTTTATCCATTCTCTATATGATAGTTTGCAGCTGCTAATCCCAAACTCCCAATCCACCCCTCCCCAACCTCCTCCCACCCTGGGCAGCCACAAGTCTGTTATCTATGTCTGTGTGTCTGTTTCTGTCCCGTAGATAAGTTCATTTGTGTCATATTTTAGATTCCACATATAAGTGATATCACATGGTATTTGTCTTTCACTTTCTAACTTTCTTCACTTAGTATGATCATCTCTAGGTCCATCCATGTTGCAGGCAGGTGCTTTCTTACAAGTAGCAGCTCGTGAAAATAATAAAAGCAACTAATACTGAGAACGTATAACATGCAAGGCACAGTGCTCAGCATTTCTCATAAATTCTTAATGGTCACTACAACTCCATGGGGTAAGTATTACCTCCACTTCAAGGGCCTTGTCCCGATACACAGAGCTTACACAGAGCTGACCAGTCAGCTTTCCCATGTAACTACATTTCGTCCTTGAACCACAATTACTTTTTAGCAAAAGTCTTATTTCCGTGGGCTTGTAGAAGGATTCTTGCTGAACTGTGTCAGGACGACACATAAAATCTGGGAGACAGAGGGCCCTTCAAAATGGCGGAGGAGTGAGACGTGGAGATCATCTTCCTCCCCACAGATACATCAGAAATACATCTACATGTGGAACAGCTCCTACAGAACACCTACTGAACGCTAGCAGAAGACCTCAGACTTCCCAAAAGGCAAGGAACTCCCCCATGTACCTGGGTAGGGCAAAAGAAAGAAAAACAGAGACAAAAGAATAGGGAAGGGACCTGCACCTCGGGGAAGGAGCTGAAAAGGAGGATAAGTATCCACACACTAGGAAGCCCCTTCAATTGCGGAGACGGGGGGTCAGCAGGGGGGAAGCTTTGGAGCCACGGAGGAGAGCGCACCAACAGGGGTGCGGAGGTCAAAGCGGAGAGATTCCCGCACAGAGGATTGGTACCGACCAGCACTCACCAGCCCGAGCGGCTTGTCTGCTCACCCGCCGGGGCAGGCGGGGCTGGGAGCTGAGGCTCAGGCTTCGGAGATCAGATCTCAGGGAGAGGATTGGGGATGGCTGCGTGAACACAGCCTGAAGGGGGCTAGTGCACCACAGCTAGCTGGGAGGGAATCCGGGAAAAAGTCTGGACATGCCGGAAAGGCAAGAGACCTTTGTTTCTGGGTGCGCAAGGACAGGGGATTCAGACCACCGCCTAAACGAGCTCCAGAGATGGGCGCGAGCCGCGGCTACCAGCACAGACCCCAGAGATGGGCATGAAACGCTAAGGCTGCTGCTGCAGCCACCAAGAAACCTGTGTGCGAGCACAGGTCACTATCCACACCTCCCCTCCCGGGAGCCTGTGCAGCCCGCCACTGCCAGGGTCCAGTGATCCAGGGACAACTTCCCAAGGAGAACACACGGCGCACCTCAGGCTCTTGCAACATCACACTGGCCTCTGCTGCCGCAGGCTCACCCCGCATCCGTACCCCTCCCTCCCCCCCCTCCCCCGCCTGAGTGAGCCAGAGTCCCCGAATCAGCTGCTCCTTTAATCCCCTCCTGTCTGAGCGAAGAACAGACGCCCTCAGGCGACCTACAGGCAGAGGCGAGGCCAAATCCAAAGCTGAACCACAGGAGCTGTGAGAACAAAGAAGAGAAAGGGAAATCTCTCCCAGCAGCCTCAGGAGCAGCGGATTAAATCCCCACAATCAACTTGATGTGCCTGCACCTGGGGAATACCTGAATAGACAATGAATCATCCCAAAATTGAGGAGGTGGACTTTGGAAGCAACGGTAGACTTGGGGTTTGCCTTCTGCATCTAATTTGTTTCTGGCTTTATGTTTATCTTAGTTTAGTATATAGAGTTTATTATCATTGGTAGATTTGTTTATTGATTTGGTTGCTCTCTTCCTTTTTTTTTTAATATATATATTTTTTCCTTTTTCTCTTTTAGTGAGTGTGTATGTGTATGCTTCTTTGTGTGCTCTTGTCTGTATACATTTGCTTTTACCATTTGTCCTAGCGTCTGTCTGTCCAGTTATTACTTTTTTTTTTACTACAGTTCTTGGTGCTTCTTATCATGGGTGGATTTGTTTTTCGTTTGGTTGCTCTCTACTTTCTTTCTTATTTTTTAAATACTTTTTAATTTTTTAATCCTTAATAATTAAAAAATTTTTATTTTAATAACTTTATTTGTTTATTTTTCTTTCTTTATTTCTTTCTTTTTCTCCCTTTTCCTCTGAGCCAAATGGCTGACAGGGTCTTGGTGCTCCGGCCGGCCATCAGGCCTCAACCTCTGAGGTGGGAGAGCCAACCTCAGGACATTGGTCCACCAGAGCCCTCCCAGCCCCAAATAATATCAAACAGTGAAAGCTCTCCCAGAGATCTCCATCTCAACACTAAGACTCAGCTCCACTCAGTGACCAGCAAGCTCCAGGGCTGGACACCCCATGCCAAACAACTAGCAAGACAGGAACACAGCCCCACCCATTAGCAGAGAGGCTGCCTAAAATCATAGTAAGTTCACAGATACCACAAAACACACCACCAGACGCAGTCCTGCCCACCAAAAAGACAAGATCCAGCCTCATCCACCAGAACACAGGCACTAGTCCCCTCCACCAGGAAGCCTACACAACCCACTGAACCAACCTTAGCCACTGGGGGCAGACACCAAAAGCAACGGCAACGCACGAACCTCCTGCAAAAAGGAGACCCCAAGCAAAATGAGAAGACAGAGAAAATGAGAAGACAGAGAAACACACAGCAGATGAAGGAGCAAGGTAAAAACCCACCAGACCAGACAAATGAAGAGGAAATAGGCAGTCTACATGAAAAAATAATTCAGAGTATTGATAGTAAAGATGATCCAAAATGATCCAAAATCTTGGAAATAGAATGGAGAAAATACAAGAAACGTTTAACAAGGACCTAGAAGAACTAAAGAGCAAACAAACAATGATGAACAACACAATAAATGAAATTAAAAATTCTCTAGAAGGAATCAATAGCAAAATAATTGAGGCAGAAGAACAGATAAGTGACCTGGAAGATAAAATAGTGGAAATAACTACCGCAGAGCAGAATAAAGAAAAAAAGAATGAAAAGAATTGAGGACAGTCTCAGAGACCTCTGGGACAACATTAAATGCACCAACATTTGAATTATAGGGGTCCCAGAAGAAGAAGAGAGGAAAAAAGGGACTGACAAAATATTTGAAGAGATTATAGTTACAAACTTCCCTAATATGGGAAAGGAAATAGTCAATCAAGTCCAGGAAGCGCAGAGAGTCCCATACAGGATAAATCCGAGGAGAAACACGCCAAGACACATATTAATCAAACTGTCAAAAATTAAATACAAAGAAAAAATATTAAAAGCAGCAAGGGAAAAGCAACAAATAACATAGAAGGGAATCCCCATAAGGTTAACAGCTGACCTTTCAGCAGAAACTCTGCAAGCCAGAAGGGAGTGGCAGGACTTATTTAAAGTGATGAAAGGGGAAAGCCTACAACCAAGATTACTCTACCCGGCAAGGATCTCATTCAGATTCGACAGAGAAATTAAAACCTTTACAGACAACTGAAAGCTAAGAGAATTCACCACCAAACCAGCTTTACAACAAATGCTAAAGTAACTTCTCTAGGCAGGAAACACAAGTGAAGGAAAAGACCTACAAAAACAAACCCAAAACAATTAAGAAAATGGTAATAGGAACATACATATCGATAACTACCTTAAATGAAAATGGATTAAATGCTCCAACCAAAAGACATAGACTGGCTGAATGGATACAAAACCAAGACCCGTATATATGCTGTCTACAAGAGACCCACTTCAGACCTAGGGACACATACAGACTGAAAGTAAGGGGATGGAAAAAGATTCCATGCAAACAGAAATCAAAAGAAAGCTGGAGTAGCAATTCTCATATGACAGAAAATAGACTTAAAATAAAGACTATTACAAGAGACAGAGAAGGACACTACATAATGATCAAGGGATCAATCCAAGAATATATAACAATTGTAAATATTTATGCATCTCAATACATAAGGCAAATGCTAACAGCCTTAAAAGGGGAAATCGACAGTAACACAATAATAGTAAGGGACTTTAACACCCCACCTTCACCAATGGACAGATCCTCCAAAATGAAAATAAATAAGGAAACACAAGCTTTATATGACACATTAAACAAGATGGACTTGATTGATATTTATAGGACATTCCATCCAAAAACAACAGAATACACTTTCAAGTGCTCATGGAACATTCTCTTGGATAGATTATATCTTGGGTCACAAATCAAGCCTTGGTAAATTTAAGAAAATTGAAATCGTATCAAGTATCTTTTCTGACCACAACATTTTGAGACTGGATATCAATTACACGAAAAACATCTGTAAAAAGTACAAACACATGGAGGCTAAACAATACACTACTAAATAGCCAAGAGATCACTGAAGAAATCAAACAGGAAATCAAAAAATACCTAGAAACAAATGACAGTGAAAACACAATGACCCAAAATCTATGGGCTGCAACAAAAGCAGTTCTAAGAGGGAAGTTTATAGCAATACAATCCTACCTCAAGAAACAAGAAACGTCTCAAATAAACAACCTAACCTTACACCTAAAGCAGTTAGAGAAAGAAGAACAAACAAACAAACGAAAAACCCAAAGTTAGCAGAGGAAAGAAATCATAAAGATCAGATCAGAAATAAATGAAAAAGAAATGAAGGAAACAGTAGCAAAGAGCAATAGAACTAAATGCTGGTTCTTTGAGAAGATAAACAAAATTGATAAACCATTAGCCAGACTCATCAAGAAAAAAATGGAGAAGACTCAAATCAATAGAATTATAAATGAAAAAAGAGAAGTAACAACCGACACTGCAGAAATACAAAGGATCATGAGAGAGTACTGCAAGCAACTATATGCCAATAAAATGGACATCCTGGAAGAAATGGACAAATTCTTAGAAAAGCACAACCTTCCGAGACTGAACCAGGAAGAAATAGAAAATATAAATAGACCAATCACAAGCCCTGAAATTGAAACTGTAATTAAAAATCTTCCAACACACAGAAGCCCAGGACCAGATGGCTTCACAGGCGAATTCTATCAAACATTTAGAGAAGAGCTAACACCTATCCTTCTCAAACTCTTCCAAAATATAGCAGAGGGAGGAACACTCCCAAACTCATTCTACGAGCCCACCATCACCCTGATACCAAAACCAGACAAAGATGTCACAAAAAAGAAAGCTACAGGCAAATATCACTGGTGAACATAGATGCAAAATCCTCAACCAAATACTAGCAAACAGAATCCAACAACACATTAAAAGGATCATACACCATGATCAAGTGGGGTTTATCCCAGGAATGCAATGATCCTTCGATATACGCAAATCAATCAATGTGAAACACCATATTGACAAGTGGAAGGAGAAAAACCATATGATCATCTCAGTAGATGCAGAAAAAGCTTTCGACAAAATTCAACACCCATTTATGATAAAAAAAAAAAAAAACCTCCAGAAAGTGGGCACAGAGGGAACTTACCTCAACATAATAAAGGCCATATATGACAAAGCCACAGCCAGCATTTTTCTCAATGGTGAAAAACTGAAACCATTTCCACTAAGATCAGGAACAAGACAAGGTTGCCCACTCTCACCACTATTATTCACCATAGTTTTGGAAGTTTTAGCCACAACCATCAGAGAAGAAAAAGAAATAAAAGGAATCCAAATCGGAAAAGAAGTAAAGCTGTCACTGTTTGCAGATGACATGATACTATACATAGACAATCCTAAAGATGCTACCGGAAAACTACTAGAGCTAATCAATGAATCTGGTAAAGTAGCAGGATACAAAACTAATGCACAGAAATCTCTTGCATTCCTATACACTAATGATGAGAAATCTGAAAGAGAAATTAAGGAAACACTCCCATTTACCACTGCAACAAAAAGAATAAAATACCTAGGAATAAACCTACCTAGGGAGACAAAAGACCTGTATGCACAAAACTATAAGGCACTGATGAAAGAAATTAAAGATGATACAAACAGATGGAGAGATACACCATGTGTCTTGGACTGGGAGAATCAACATTGTGAAAATGACTATACTACCCAAAGCAATCTACAGATTCAATGCAATCCCTATCAAACTACCAATGGCATTTTTCACAGAGCCAGAACAAAAAATTTCACAATTTGTATGGAAACACAAAAGACCCTGAATAGCCAAAGCAATCTTGAGAAAGAAAAATGGAGCTGGAGGAATCAGGCTCCCTGACTTCAGACTATACTACAAAGCTACAGTAATCAAGACAGTATGGTATTGGCACAAAAACAGAAATATAGATCAATGGAACAGGATAGAAAGCCCAGAGATAAGTCCATGTACCTATGGTCAACTAATCTATGACAAAGGAGGCAAGAATATACAATGGAGAAAAGACAGCCTCTTCAATAAGTGGTGCTGGGAAAACTGGACAGCTACATGTAAAAGAATGAAATTAGAACGCTCCCTAACACCATACACAAAAGTAAACTCAAAATGGATTAAAGACCTAAATGTAAGACCAGACACTATAAAACTCTTAGAGGAAAACATAGGCAGAACGCTCTATGACATCAATGAAGGATCTTGACAGCAAGATCCTTTTTGACCCACCTCCTAGAGAAATGGAAATAAAAACAAAAATAAACAAATGGGACCTAATGAAACTTCAAAGCTTTTGCATAGCAAAGGAAACCATAAACAAGACGAAAAGACAACCCACAAAATGGGAGAAAATATTTGCAAACGAAGCAACTGACAAAGGGTTAATCTCCAAAATATACAAGCAGCTCACGCAGCTCAATATCAAAAAAACAAACAACCCAATCCAAAAATGGGCAGAAGACCTAAATAGACATTTCTCCAAAGAAGATATACAGATTGCCCACAAACACATGAAAGGATGCTCAACATCACTATTCATTAGAGAAATGCAAATCAAAACTACAATGAGGTATCACCTCACAGAATGGCCATCATCAAAAAATCCACAAACTATAAATGCTGGAGAGGGTGTGGAGAAAAGGGAACCCTCTTGCACTGTTGGTGGGAATGTAAATTGATACAGCCACTATGGAGAACAGTATGGAGGTTCCTTAAAAAACTAAAAATAGAACTACCATAGGACCCAGCAATCCCACTACTGGGCGTATACCCTGAGAAAACCATAATTCAACAAGAGTCATGTACCCCAGTGTTCATTGCAGCTCTATTTACAATAGCCAGGACATGGAAGCAACCTAAGTGTCCATCGACAGATGAATGGATAAAGAAGATGTGGCACATGTATACAATGGAATATTACTCAGCCATAAAAAGAAATGAAATTGAGTAATTTGTGGTGAGGTGGATGGACCTAGAGACTGCCACAGAGTGAAGTAAGTCAGAAAGAGAAAAGCAAATACCGTATGCTAACACATATATATGGAATAATAATAATTCAAAAGATGGTTGTGAAGAACCTAGGGGCAGGACAGGAATATAGACGTAGAGAATGAATGGAGTTGAGGACATGGGGAGGGGGAAGGGTAAGCTGGGACAAAGAGAGTAGCATTGACATATATACACTACCAAATGTAATACAGATAGCTAGTAGGAAGCAGCCGCTTAGCACAGGGAGATCAGCTAGGTGCTTTGTGACCACCTAGAGGGGTGGGATGGGGAGGGTGGGAGGGAGACGCGAGAGGGAGGAGATATGGGGACATATGTATATGTATAGCTGATTCACTTTGTTATAAAGCAGAAACTAACACACCATTGTAAAGCAATTATACTCCAATAAAGATGTTAAAAAAAATTTTTTTAAGGGTAAAAAAAAATCTGAGAGGCAGAGGAAAAAGTCCTGGATTAAATCTCCTATACAGATTTTCTACTTCTGTGTGGAGACTTCTCTAGACAAGAAATGCAAGCTATAAATCTGTTTACCAGGAACTATCGTGACATGAACTAGGTCTATCGGGAGATCCAGACTCAACTGAAAAGCCATATTGCCATGAACTTTGCCCAAGACATTTTAACCTTTCTGGACTTTAGTTCCCCTGATGCTAAAATGGAAAACATTCCATCTGTATACTAGGTAATTTTCTCGTTAAATGGTACTCTGGTATTTGAAAGGAGCACTATTCCAGCTTTATTGATAACATCATAAAGTTTCCTACTATGAGAGAGCTTGGTGGTGTGTTTATAAACTAACACCCCTTCCCTAAGGGGGTTTCTGTTGAAATTGATAAGTGTATCAGTCAAGTGACTCTTTCAGAGTTGTGACTGTGGCTACTGTTTGCAGAATGCTGTGTCTCAGTGATACTCGTGCTGTGTGGTGATATCCCTCTCAATAACAAGGAAGGGGCTCTTAGTTCACTAGTGAATTCCTTGATCACCTCATCCTGACAGTAATCTCACCTCATGCTTCTTACTTCCTCCTGGCGGATTCACCAGTCTCAGGCTAAACTAAACACTCAAGGCCACTGAGCCTCGTAAATCTAGCTACATGCCAGAAACCTTAACATTCAAAATAAAATAAATGCACAAAACCAAATACATCTCCACAACCATCTTGGGGCACTTTCTGCGTAGGAAGAACTCCTGTCTCTTACTAAGGATAGTATTTTCTCTCCAGGATGCCACTCTGTTCTCCAATGCCTAAAAAATAAATAAACTAGGGCTTATACCAAATAACACTCTCCCTGCATCTGTCCATGTAACCAGAACACGAGTCCACATGTGGTCATTGGGCTTCTAGCACAATGCCTGGGAAAACCATTTAGAGAATTCTCTCTCCTCCTTGCTGCAGTCTCATTCTACGTTCCCACCCAGAATTGTTCTAGGTATGATATGTTCTAGACTTAATTTTAGCACAGGGCTGGTAACTGAAACCTCAGGCTCTTCATCAAAAGTACACATCAATGAAAATAGGAAAAGACACAGACTTTCCCCAAAATAAGGTTACTATGGGGGGAAAAAAGAGAACATAGGATATTAAGGAAGAAATCAGGATCTAAGGGAAGTTTTGGTGTTGGGGTTTTTTGCACTTTTGTTACTGCTTTCTAAAAAATGATGGGAAATTTGACCAAGAATCCAGCCAAGGAAAGAATCCAGTGGGAGACAGAGACCAGAGAAACAGCACCGATGGGGCAAAATCCTAGGGGACGTGGTGGGATCCATAGCCCAGAGGAGAGAGTTTAGACTCAGAGAAAGGAGTGGAGGGTCCCTCTTTAAGACAAGAAAAAAGAAGGACATTAAGAGTGACAACAAAGACAAAATTCTATGTGAAGGGAAGTACTGACACATAATGGGGTTCTGCCATGATTTCCCATGGGGTCCAGGAAGCACGAGGCCAAGAAACATTAGAAACAGCCAGAATAGGTCAGCAGAGGGGGTTCCTATAGTTTCAAATGAAATCTTACCAAGGACTCTTGCAGTATATGAGCTCCTGAGGAAGTAGCTAATATTCTATGAGAAACAAGAGAAAATTCCAACAAGCAACTCAGTTATGTAAGGCTGGAAAGTCGGTAGATGTGCTCTAAACCCTCCTTATTTCTTCTCAGAACCTCCCCATTCCAAAGCTGCTCATCATAAAACCTGGAAACAAAAGAGTCAGAAGTGGTTCCCAGCTCAAGAACCATCCATGAATCTCAAAGGCCATATGTGAGTACACGATGCATTTTACTCTTCAATAAATTTTAGAAAGTTTGCTACTAAAGAGTTGGAATTCTTAATCTCCAGAGTTGCAAAACCCAAGGTCTACAATAGGACCAGACATTACCTTTTTTGAAAGTGCCAAAGCAGTTAAACCATTTTACATTTTCATCAGCGATGTATGAAAGTTCCAGTTTCCCTACACCCTTACCAACACTTATTTTCTGTTTTTTGGACAACAGTCATCGTAGTGGATATGAAGTGATATCTCATGTGGTTTTTATTTGCATTTCTCTGATAATGACATTGAGCATAATTCATGTTTATTGACCATTTATATATCTTCTCAGCGAAATGTCTGTTCAAATTCTTTACTTGTTTTTTAATTGGATTACTTGTCTTATATTATTAAGTTGTAAAAGTTCTTTACATATTCTAGAACAAGTCCCTTATCAGATACATAGTTTATAAATATTTTCTCTTGTTTTGTGGGTTGTCTATTTACTTTCTTGATGGTGTCTTTTGCCACACAGAAGTTTTTAATTTTACTGAAGTCCAATTTCTCTCTCTTTTCATTGGTTGCCTGTGAGTTTGTTGTCATACGTAAGAAACCATTGCCTAATCCAAGGTCATGAAGACTTACACCTATGTTTTCTTCTAAGGATTTTAGAGTTTTAGTTCTTACATTTAGGTCTTTGATTCACTTTGAAGTAATTTTGTATGTGGTGTGAGGAGGGGGCTTAAATTCACTCTTCTGCATGTGGATATCCAGTTGTCTGAGCACTATTTGCTGAAAAGGCTACTCTTTCCCTATTGAATTATATTGGGACGCTTGTTGAAAATCAACTGATTGTAATCAGGGTTTATTTCTGGGCTCTCAATTTGATTCCATTGATGTATGTTTATTCTCATGCCAGTATGAACTGTCTTGATTACTGTAGCTTTGCAGTAAGTTTTGAAATCAGGAAGTGTGATTTCTCAAAGTTTGTTCTTTTTCAAGGTTGTGTGGCTATTCTGTGTCCCTTGAATTGCCATATGAATTTTAGGATCAGTTTGTCAATTTCTGCATAGAAGCCAGCAGGAATTCTGATGGGATTGCATTGAATCTGTAGATTAATTTGGGAGTATTGCCATCTTGACAATACTCCATGTTCTGATCCCTGAACATGGTATATCTTTCTAATTACTGAGGCTTTCTTCAATTTGTCTTGACAATGTAACTTTCAGAGTATAAGACTTGCACTTATTTTGTTAAATTTATTCCCAATTATTTTATCATTTTAACACTATTATAAATGGAATTGTTTTTCTTAATTTCATTTTCAAATTGCTTTTCAAATACACAATTGATTTTTGTGTATTGAATTTGTATCCTGCAACCTTGCTAAACTGGCTTATCAGTTCTAATAGTTTTTTAGTGGATTCCTTGGGGTTTTCTATATATAACAGTGATATCTTTACTTCTTACTTTCCAATGTGCCTGGCTTCTATTTCATGTTCTTGCCTAATTGCCCTGGCAATATACTGTTGAATAGAAGCAGCAAAATCGAACGTCCTTGACTTGTTCCTGACCTGAGGAGAATGTCCTCTGATTTTGCCTTGACTCCTGCCAACGCCTCATGTAGACAACCATCACTAGATAAATAAAGTAGGGTCTGGAATAGTATAGTAATTTCTCCTTGTTATTTAAAATTCCCTAAGATGATGGTAAAAGTGTAAATTGGTATAAGCCCTATTGTGGGTGGTTTGACAAAAATCTATATTACAAATGCACATTCCCTTTGTCCTAGCAATTCCACCACTAGACCTATATCCTACAGATACACCTCCCTCTTATTGAAATGATGTATGTACAAATTTATTCAATGCAGCACTGCCCGTAACATCAAATGTACAACAATAGGGGATGGACTCAGTGAAGAAGTAGGTGCAACACATTAGAAAATAGCAATATTGGTTGCAAATGGGAGAGCAGCCAGGATATTGGAGGACGAAAGTGGGAAAAAGACAATAGACTTTAAATCTTTGTATACTTTATCAATTTGACCCATGTAAATATATTACCTATTCAGAAAACTAAGTTTAAAACATGAAGAATAAAATCAAATGCCATAAAAGCCAGTAAGTAGTTAATAACAAGTAACAGAACAGTCTTTAAACGACTGGAAAGAAGTGGTGCGTGGTGGTATCCAGAGTCTTGACGTTGTCAGAACCTAGGTTCTTTTTCTGAGTCTGCTGCTAACTAGAAACTTGAGTCATAAGTTGCTTAACTTTTCTGGACTCGATTTCTTTGCCGGAAAATTCTGTGGTCAGACTAGTTTATGGCCTATACAACTAACACAGTTAACATTTTCTGAGCCCAGCCCTATGCCACGCCCTTTATATGCATTTGAGTCTCATAGTCACTCTACAAAAATAAGCTATTTCATCGAAAAATTAGGAAGAGAATTACTGTATGATCTAGCAATTCTTCTGAGTTTATACCCAAGACAACTGAAAGCAGAGGGTACAACGGGCTGAATGACCCCTTCCACAGAATTAATATGTTGGAGTCCTAATCCCAACATCTCAGACCGTAATTGGAGACAGGGTCTTTAAAGAGGTAATTAAGTTAAATATGGTCATGTGGGTGGGTCATTAGGAAATTTGGATACTCAAACACAGAGGAATGTATTCCCATCCAGGTCTGAACCCAAAGCCCAAGCTAGAGATCCAGCTTTTCCACCCTAACACCTAATTGCCTTTTATTTTAAATCAGGAAGAAACGCTACTTTTTAAATTCTTTTTTTCCTATTACTTTCAAATGATTTTGTTTTCCCAACAAGCATTTTGTTTGTTTACCTGCTCTGGAGGTTTAAGTTTTCTCCAGGGAGACTTGAGTTGTTCTCTTTCTTTGTCTCTCCTACCAATCTCTATATTCCTGACTTGTACTACAGACTCTTATTTCAGGATCCAAAAAAGTAAGAATGAAATGGAACTTTTCCAAACTTCCCAGGGGCTATAGTGAAAGATGCCACGAGAGCTTCCTCCTTCTATGCCATGGACTACCATCTGTGAAGTGAAATGCATCGCTACTTCTCCCCGTTGCCTCAGTATCCAAAAGCTGGGCCCTGTTGGGCCAGGGCTTTGGTCTCTGAAAAGCTGAAACTAGTACCGTCCCAGGGGTTAGACTCTGCAAAGAGTCCTGTTCTCCCCGTGTGCCAAGGTGCAAACAGGCTGGGGCTGGTGGGAGGAACAGAATGTCTTATGACAAAGAGGAGGGGCGCAGAGATAGCCACAAGCAGCAAGAGGAGCAACCACGGTGTTCCACGTGCTGTGGAAGGAAAGTGAAAGAACATGAAGGGGCCAAAGGGAGATGCGAAACTCTAGGAAACGATACTCAGTTCTTTAGAACGCTTAGCTCTCAAGAATATAAGCCTCGTAAACAGCTGAATGGTTCTTTTAAATGACTTTTTCTTAAATTTTACAAAATCAAGTATGAAATCTTTCAACTTGGGAATATCAGGTTAACTCTCCAAACCCTTCTGTGCCGGGGAAGAGGAAACACCAAGTAACTGTGCAGCCAAAGACATATTATAGAAAGTAAAAGCACATTTCCTGGGCTTAGCTCCCCAAATAGTCTCACCATCAGTCAGAATCTGTTACATATGGCTCCGAGAAACTGTCCACATTCTAAGGTGGCACTGAGATTCTGTCATATTTAACACTGCTTTGAATACACAGGCCATTAACTAGGGCTAAGATTTATTATTGAAATAGAGTAAGTCGCTCTGGCTATTGGAGTCTCTTTCCTGCAGAAAGCAGCCTGTTCTGGACATTCCGGCAGCGGCTGGGATCACTGGCCACACCACAGCCCCTTCTGCAACCGGCCACATCATTTTTCAGTGAACTGAATGTGTGTGCAAGCACAAGCTGAAACACAGCCTGATCTGACCCGGGAAGAAAAATGGAGACACATACATTTAACGTGAAGCTCAGCTCAAAACCCCTCCCAGTCTTTATCCTCGGGACTCAAGAGGATATCCTAGCTCTGTGGTAGCCAGGCTGCAGGCTGCCTGACGCCACACGACTGAACTTGGCCGGGGAATAATCCAAGGTATCACGGCTAGATAAGGGTGGAGGAAGGTGTGCTTTGCCCACACCCTGAATTTTCCTTCCTTGACCATCTGGAGCGGAGTGTGTGCATGAGACAAGTCTGGCGCCCCCCCATCTCCCCACCCTCCACCCCGCCCCCTCCCATCTCTCCATCCTCCCCCCCACCCCCCATCTCCCCACCCTCCCCCCACCCACTTCCTTTCTTCATGCGGCTTTCCAGTTCAGCACAGGTTTTGACCAGCTTCCACACGGATGGAGCCAAAGTACCTCCTCTCCCGTCTCTGGGCTCCTGCTCGAAGAGTTCTCAGACACCAAGGAAGCTGCTGGGCCGCTGACACGCAGAAGCTGGGGGCTCGAGCATGTTGGGGCCACCTGTGATCAGCAAACCACGCTGGACAGGAGTGATGAAACCCCTGTAGTGCCCAGGGCACACGACTCTGAGGTACATTTCCGAGGCCCTTAGAGATGGTGTTAAACATTAGCTGTCCCTAGCGGTCTGCTGCTCTCCCTCCATCCCTGCTTCATCCACTAGTCCCTCCTCTTTACTGAGGTCGCACTGACAAGTCTGTTGTACACAAGCCTCTATTTCAAGCTCTGAGTTCGGAGTCAGTATGTGTAGGTTGTGATGCAGTCGGACTTGCCCTGGAGCCGTGGGAATCAGCAGAGCCCCGGTGCTTGAGGGGTGCTTGAAAGAATGCACGACTCTCCTATGGACATCAGCCAGCCTCCTGCGCTCAGTGCCTCCGCTGCTGGCACAAGGGACCCGTGAATGGGATGGCTCAGGTGGCAGGGAGGGAGGCTACGCCTGGGTCCAGAATACGGGCCCCCTCTTACCAACGACCTAGCCATTGCCACTGGGGATGTCTGACCAACCAGCAGTGGAGACGGATGTCAATCCCTACTGCACCTTCAAGGAGATCAGCCGGCCCCTTGGTGGAAGGTTAATTACCGACAGACCACTTGCACCCTGAAGGGAAGGAGGAGACAGCAAAATGCTTACTGGAATCCATAGCAACCTACTCCAAATGCGGGTCTGCCTTCTCTGCACGGAACGCCTCTGCGTGCGCACAACCCAAGGACGTAAGAATGCCTGACCTACCAGCATGGGAGCCCACACCACACTGCGGCAAACCAGGGGGCTGATTTTATGTCCAAGGGGGCGCAACAATGAGTGTATGACCAGGGGATCCGCCGGCTTGATCACAAACCTCTTTGTTCAAAAGCAGCCACTTAGCTGAATGGTGGGATGGCCTCTTTCAAAGGCTCGGTTACAGCCCCAGCCTGAGAAAAGCGACCTGCTCCTCTAGTTACACCTCAATTCATGCCCCATCCCTGGAATTGTATTTTTTGGTTTTTTTTTTTTTTGCAGTACGCGGGCCTCTCACAGTTGTGGCCTCTCCCGTTGCGGAGCACAGGCTCCGGACGCGCAGGCTCAGCGGCCATGGCTCACGGGCCCAGCCGCTCCGCGGCATGTGGGATCTTCCCGGACCGGGGCACGAACCCGCGTCCCCTGCATCGGCAGGCGGGCTCTCAACCACTGCGCCACCAGGGAAGTCCCCCTGGAATTGTTTTAACATCTTTATTGGAGTCTAATTGCTTTACAATGTTGTGTTCGTTTCTGCTGTATAACAGAGTGAAGCAGCTCTATGCATACGGATATCCCCACATCTCCTCCCTCTTGCGTCTCCCTCTAGGTGGTCACCAAGCACCGAGCTGATCTTGCAGCTTCCCACTAGCTATCTATTTTACATTTGGTAGCGTGTATATGTCAGTGCTACTGTCTCACTTCGTCCCAGCGTACCCTTCCCCCTCCCCGTAAAGACCCATCCCTGGAATTTCTGCAAGGAGACTTGCTTCCTGTCAGTGGGCAATGGTGTTGAGATCTGTGTACTAGGTGTGTTCACTGTTACTTTGTATCGCTTCTTCTTGGCCCTTTCATCAATCAATCGATCAGAGGCAGGAAATATATCAATGTGTGTGCACATATACAGATACAAACATACAAATATACATACACCCCGACATAAAAAAATCACATAGGTATTCACCTCTGCATATGAACACACATACACACATCCATGTGCATGTTTTAGAAATCATGAATCGACACCAATATGGCCCATTCCAATCCATTTCCACAGAGTTCTTCTTGCTTTCTCTCATTTGCTCAATCCTATAATACCTCAGAAAGAGTGTCAAGATGGCTTTCTGCATACCACTGTATGTTTCTCATTTTAAGAGTGATGCGATTTTGCCCCAAAGCTCCCCAGCACAAAGACACCAACAAAGTGTCACAAACGTTTGCCAGAACCATCTCTGGAAAAAGGCGTGGGACCATCGTGATTGGCTTAGAAAAACCATCCTCCCTATCCCCTCCATCTGGGCGCTGGGGTCAGGGCCTCTCCTCAAAACACATGGAGGAGGTGACATACCAGAAGAAAATAGGGCTACTGATACAAAGAAGGAAGGGCGGTGACATAGCATGGACATCCGAGCGGCAACCAACTGGATCTGCTGCGTTAACCTACAATCCGTAGAGTGGATTGGGCAACACAAATCCTCCGAAATTATAGGGAGAATTTTCTTTGTGTGTCACATGCCTAATTTTCCGGGGAGAGGATCCTCAGCAATCATCTTTTCTCAGAGGGCGCATGGACCCAAGAAAATTTTAGAACCATTTTTGTTTTAAACCAGCACAATCCTTAATCTTAAATTTACAGAGCACAAGAGGTTTCCAGGAACTTAAACCCTAATTCAGAATATGCAGAAGTTCTTCCAATCTCATTTATTACACCTCTGCTCCTAGGGCAGGAACAGAAAAGTGCACAGCCTTTGTCAGAATACAAATGCTTGTCTCAGTGTTAATCCTCCTTGAGCTTGTTTCCAGAGACTGATTTTCCTGGCTTCTAGGGCAATTAAGGGAGGCTAAATCCTCAGCGAATTAGCCATGCTGCTGTTCAGCACTCATTCTTCTAAAGGAAAAGGGGACCGAGAGGGAGTCTACAAAGGAATGGGGGAAACAGAAGAGCAAATTGTTATGAAGAAGAAGAAAATCTATGGTTTAAAAGCCAAAAAACAGAAGTCAAGGCAGCTTGTCAGTTTCAATGTGTTTTCAGGGTTTTATCCCATTGGCTCCAAATGCAGCGCTCAGAGTCCTAGAAGTATGACCACCATCTGGCACAGCTGTGGTTACAGAAAGAGATCAACTTGTCCAGAGCTTTAATCTTCCAGGGTTCCTTCAACAGTTCTATTTATCTATCTGAAAAGGCTTAATACAAAGGCATCTACTGCAGTCAGGGCAGGGTAGGGAGGAGGGTGTGGCATTAAAAAGCGTGTGCCCTTGGGCATGGCCCTGAAATTTCTGCCAGGCAGACAACTGCTGTTCAGACAGAGATGAAAACATGGCTCTAGATTTTACTTAGCCACCTCGGCCACAGGGTGACCCAATAAAATGACCGTCCCAAACGGGACACTTTTGAGAGTGAAAGAGGATGCTGTTCACGATGAAACCAAGACAAGAGGTGTGAAGACGGGCAGTCCCAGCCAGTCAGATGCATGGCACCCTGCTCAGCCCGTACTTGATAACACTACTGTCCTCTGCTTTGGTGTCTGTCCTTTATCCAGCACTTTGCATGTTGCTTATATTGTGTTAAACGTCACAGAGAATACAAAAGAGGAATGAAAGTAACATACCCTACCATAATACACTGTAACATGGAGTCCCCACCCACAAAGAAGGGGCCAGCTATCTTTTTTTTTTAATGTCTTTTCTTAATTTAATTTTTTATTTATTTATTTTTAATTGAAGAATAGTTGATAGCCATCTATCTTCACTCCAACAAGACTCTGTCTTGAGCAGTAGCCACTTTGGTAGCCTTGCCATCAAAACTGACATTCACTCTGAGCTAAGGCATGAGGGCCATTTGCATGCTTTGGTTTTTAAATCTTTGGTTCAGAATATATCCAAGTGACTCACTGGACTATTTTGGTCTTGGGGATCGAGCTGTATTCAGACAGTCTTGCTGCAATCACACATACCAGGGTAGACAGAGGCCCTCCTAAGAAACCACTGGAACATCTGCTGAGGCTGGGGAATCCAACAGATCTGATGGGGCACCACTTGAAAATCTCTTGAGCCCTGATCATATTCTTATATTTTAAGTCATCTGCAAATCCTCTCCTGGGTCAAAAATCATTTATGTACATTAACCTTCATTCTCTAAGTCCTCTTGGCTAAAAACACATTTCAAATCTAGGACTCCTGGTTTCTTGCTCTCTCCATCACTGGCCAAAATAAAAAATAAAAATAAATTTTAAAAGATACCTTACCATGGAGGCTTAAAGAATAATGGGTTACTTTCAACAACAAATACCATAGGTTTCCTGAGTTCAAAAGTAGAAACTATTTATTATAAAGATTCAGAGAATAAAGAAAAGCACAAAGAAGGAAATTAAAATTACCCAAATAAATTCCAACCACCCAGGCAAAGCCAGCGTTAATATTTTGGTGCATGACTTTGCAGACATTTTGGTATACATATCTATAACTATATATACTAACACAGATATAGAGCTTCCTCATAAAATTAAGACCCCACTGTGTACGCAGTTCTAATATTGCTTTTATCCTTTAACATTTTATTGTGAATATTTTCTGCAGACACTAACCACAGTTTCGTAAACTTTTTTTTTTTAGTTGCAAAATATTTCATTCAAAGCACTGCAAACACCGGTTGTGAAGATGTCTATTTATACGTAATTATTAAGTGACCAATTGCATAGCTAGCGTGCCTTAGTAGCAAGGGTGAAATATGTTTGACACTTAAAAAAAAAAAAACAAGCTGAAAAACAATGTGCTAAGTCACTCAGCTTCACAGAATTTATAGTCAGCCCACTTAGAATAAACCAAGACCTCTGAAACGAACAGAGATCAAAATGAGGGTTGTATCAGACACATTTTCTCTAAAGGCTGATCAGAGAACATGCCCTGGAAAGGAAGATTTGCTAGATACTACAGCTTCTAGAGAAACAGAAAATCATTTTAAAATAATACGAAATCATTAAGCATTTTCAGCTTCCGACAGGCTTTGCCCTGTGCCAAGTAACGGCAACACAAAGATGACTACGCCGTAATCTTTAGCTGGGTGCTTGAGCTCGCTGAGATCCAGCTGTGAGGAGTGGGCAGAAGGAAGTGATAACAAGTCAGTGAAGAGCAGCATTACAGTTCCTGGGCAGTGAATGGATTTATTTTTCTATCCTACTTTGATATTTTTTGATATATGTTCAATCAGTTTACCTGCTAGGAGACTATCAAGTGCAACCAACACTTTCACGATGTGCGGGCACTGTGCTAGGCGCTATGGAAACAAGGATGAAAGAGACATGCCCCTGCCCTCAGGGAACTCACGTTTTAGTAGAGACGACGGACACACAGCAAGTAATTATACTCGGAGTGACAGGAGCGTGACGAGGGAGCTCTGAGAGAACCTGAGCAACTCACCCACCTAAGTGAAGGTGTGTCTCAGGCTGGCTCCTGCAGAGGTGTGCACGGAGGTCGAGGGAGGGGGCGGGGAGAGGAAGAGGCAAGGCATCCCAGTAAAGGGAGCGAGCAAACACTGGTCAGCAGCAGAGAGGAGAGGAGAGGCACGGCTGTACGGAGCACACGAGGCGACGGAGCCAGGAGACGAAATCAGAGGTGAGCCGGCGGAACCACGGAAAGGTTAGAAGCGGCGAACTGGTGCGGCCACAGTTCTGTCTTCAACCGTGGCCCTGTGTCCTACGTCGTTGAAGAAATGGAAGGTGCACGATGAGACCTCACCTCTCTCCCATCACGGGGTCACGAAGCGTCCATCTTCTCCTCCTTCCCTTCTCTACAGAGTAGGCAAGTCCTCTCCATCCGAGGCCCCCACCTCCACTTGCCTCTGGATCCATCCACTCCCGTCCTAGGAAGGATTCCAGCGCCTCGGGTGTTGCTTCTCTGACAGCGCTCCCCAGCATCGCCGTCATGCTACTCTTGCCTGGTTTATGCCTGTGAACACACAGCTAGGCTCCTGCACCTGCCGTAACAGACGCTTCACTTCGTCCCACATCCCCCTCCGCTCATAACTCCTGTCCGTCAAGAGCTGTCTGCACAGTACTGCATTGTTTCTACTTCCTAACTTCTCCTTTCTTTGCTCAAGCCACCACGATCTACTGTCCTTTGCCATCGCACCCCTGATAAGGCTCTTGTCAAGGTCACCAAACGCCACTGTGGACACTTTTCTCATTTTACTCTAGTCAAATGCTGGGGTAGCCGGAATACTCCCGCCTCCAAAGACTTCCGGTTCCTATCCGCAGAATTCGTGAACACGTGACCTTACGCGGCAAAAAGACCTTGAGACGGGGGGATCCCTTCGATTGTTTGCATTCACCCAGTCTAAACACATGAGTCCTCAAAAGCGGATGAGGAAGACAGAAGGGTCCAAATCTTCTTCATCTCAAGAGGTGACCTCCTCCACCCAGTTGTTCAAACCAGCTGTCCTTAACCTCCTCCTGTTCTTTTGTCCTCATGTGTAGTCAAATAGGAGATCCCATTGACTTTACCTCCCAAAGTGATTCCAAACCTGCTCCTTTCTCCACCTCTCTGGCTAACGCCTCAGTCTACACCATTGTCACCTCTTACCTGGACCGGAACCACCTTCTCCCTGGCCTCCACACTTTGTCTTTCATCCTCCCCTAACCCATGCTCCATGAAGCAAGAGCAATCCTGAGATGTAAGTTCGAGAAAACTGCTCCTGTGCCTAGGATTCCTAAACGGCTTTGCACGGAGCTTGGGTAAAATGCACTCCTTCCTATAGGCTACAAGGCCTTGTGTGATACAATTCCTGCCCATTTCTCTGATCCCACCTTAAACCACTCTCATTCTCTTCCAGTTTCCAGTTCTTTGAGGCCCCCCAAGCTTTCACGCATCTCAGGGTCTTTGCACAAACCGCTTTTCTGCCCAGAACGTTGATTTCCCCACGTCTTTCCATTCTAGTTCCTTTTCATGCTTTAGAGCTCAGCTTCAATGTCATCGTCAAGGACAGCCTTGCTTATCTACACAGCAAAGCATTGTCCACCCTTTTATCCTCCACCTCGAATCCTTGTTTGTTTCCTCTGTGATGCAGTGCAGTTTATAAACATGTTAGTTATTTGTCTGTGTACGTGACATGGCTTTGTTTGTCTTCAGCACTAGAAAACCAGCTCCGTGAGAGCAGAAACAGCGGTTGGTTCACTGTTTTATTCCTAGCCCTGAAAAGAGGGCGATTGGTCTGTAAGTGGTTGCTGAATGACTTCTTTAATCATTCTGGTAGCACATGGAGAGCAGATGGAGATGGAGGACAAGACTGGAGACAGAAAAGGTGGCTGAGAGATAACCGCGGAGGTCCAGGTGAGAGAAGAGAGGAGCCTGGACTTGATCAGTAAACCGTAAAGATGGAGAGCCGGAAAAATGAGCTGCGCTGAAAAGGTCTTCCTAAGAGGAAAGGCAGGTCCCAGTTGAGAACAAGCACACAGGAGAGGCAAATTCGAAAAGACGGGAAGAGATGAGCTTGGGTTGGAGTAGAGTGAGGCTGAGGGAGCACCCGGCAAACAGCTGTCTGTTTAAATCTAAAACTTCAGGAAAGGATTGGACAGGCAACCAAGATTTGAGAGTTACTGCTATTCACGGATATGAGCATATTCACATTTCTGTAGTAGAGTGTTTCCAGGATGGTCCCAGTTGTCTCACCAAAAAGTCCAAGTCTAAAACCGTTGCTTCATCGTCAGCCTAGCAGCAGTGAACATGGAAAGGGACTCAGTCCAGAGCCTTCCTCTAGAAGAACCGATCAATACACAATGAAAGGAAACTCACCACAATGGCATTTCAGAGCTGCAAACAACCCCTTTTCCTCCTCTTCCCCCTCGATCATCCCAGACCTTCCTGGCTACAGATTTCCCGCTTCCTAACAAACATCAGCCCATGAGCGCCAAACGGCCGTGATGCCTGCAGAGCAGACCAAGGAGATACATTTCAGTATTAGCTATAACACCACACCAGCTCAGGATTTCTCCCTCAGAGGTATTGAAACACAGATTCCAACATTTTCTAGTCTTTTCCTATGTATGTTTGTTATAAATGGTCACTCTTCCTTTTCTTAATCCCATAGTCTTTGCCTGATCGAGCAACCTTTACACCTGCCAGATGATGCAGGTATGAGGAGATAACTGGCTGAGTGATATCCAGCTTCAAGTAGAGCAGTGACCAGAAGGACAGAGTGGTGTCCAGTCAGATGATCCGTTCATGAGTCATTACTGATCCTTACTGAAATCCATGTAAATACGAGGATGCACTTTTCTGCTTTGATAATAGTACCTTTAACAGATTTCATGGCAGAATCTACCTTAACGAAACAGATGGTGTATCAGGAGTTCACTTGTTAACCTGATTGTTTACAACTCTGAATCTATTTTTATAGATACACTGTATTCCAACGGGGAGTTTCCTACAAAATGCCCATTTAACTGATAACAAGTGAGTCACAGATCTTTGAAGCTGAAACAGGCCTTGAGGGAGTGGAAGTCATCTTATCCATCACAGATGAGCAAACTGAGGCCGTTGTAGGACATATAATTAGTCCTGTGAACAATGCATTTAACCCATACACCAAGTCTGTGGGATTCCAACTCGGGTTGCAGAGAGCACAGGATTTTTGCTTTTGCTCTGACAGTGGGTGCAAGGTCTTTCCTAGATTCAAACCACTGGAAGGGATGTGGCACCGACGGCTTGAGAAGTGAATTCCAGAAAGGAATCGGCCGAGGAATCGAGGTACAGGATGCGGAGAAAGATCCAGAAACTTGCTGGGAAAGCGGAGATCCTAATAAAAGTAACCATGCTAACTATCCTCTTACAATTTTTTAGCACCACTGTTTATGAAGTGCCTTTAACATAAGAGGCAAAGAGGTGCTGGCAGGGAGGGGGTAAAAGAGGAGGGCAGCCTATTTCCAAGGAGAAGGGAAAATGGCCGAGAGGAACGGGAACAGAGCAGCATCGCTAGGATGGGCGAACCCTCCGCCTGAGCCCCTGCTCCTCCGCTGTATAGTCAACAGAGTCAGCACGAGGGAGCATCAGAAGGCGGCCTTCCTTCTTTCAGCCTGCTGCTAATTAGATCGTAGGGTGCTTAACAAACATCTGAATGAAGGCACGTACACTGGGGATCTTAAAGCAAGATGAAGAAATGTTTGCCTCTGCTGAGCTTTAAAGGTCAAATGAGGCTGCTTTTGATAGAAAATGCAAGAGGATGGTAAAAACGTAAATAAGGGAACTAAGCGGGCAGGCTGTAACTTGTCAATTTATAGAATGTAGTAACAACATTTTATTTAAGACTTGGTGTTTGTGGTAGTCAGTTCAGTTAGCCCAGCTGGGGTCCCCAAGGAGGATGGAATGAATCTGGAATTCCTGCGTGGACTTTGCTCAATCTCACACGCACAGACTGCGGCTCAGAAATGGTCCCAGTCATTTAAAAGAGCTGTCTGACATTCATTATTCAATCAACAAACATTTTCAAGGGGGAGCTACTATGTGCCGGGCTCTGTGAGGGGGGTCTCTAAAAGTAAACAAAACGTCTCCTCTCTTAAGTGAGCATATAGTCTAGCAGAGGAGATAAAAAGATACCAAACTGAAAATAATAATTAGCAGTGATTGTTTATAAATGGGAAAGCACTATACTAAATATTGTACATGTAACAACTCCTTTAATCTTCATGAAAATTCTATAGTCAACTGTTACCATCTCCATTTTACAAACGAGAAAACCAGTCTCTAATAGGGGAAATAGTTCACATGCCCCAGAGCTGGGGTTTGGGATCAAAAATTTAATTTCAGAGTCCATTTCCTTGACTATGGAGTATGGTCATCATGTACTTTATCACCTAAATAGGGACACTTTTGTGATTGAAAGATAGTATGAAAAACAATAAAAATTATACAATATGTTAATATTTGTTTATTGGTCAGCAGATTGGTTTCACCATGGTGAACCTATACAATTCAAACCTGTTTTCTTCAAAATATATATTAAAACGCATATGTATGTATATACATACGTACATTAAAGCAAAATGTAGAAAAATACTTCATACCGATTAGCTGAACACTATAAAATGACACAAGCAGAATTATTTTTCTCAGCACGTGTTCACTTAAAAGTCAGTTTCTGAGCCATCAAGCCTCTAACGCTAGGTCTCACAGACCACAGCTTGGACCACAGTGATGACAAATACTGGCCTCCCCCCCCAGGACGGGAAGGAACTAGCCAACCCTGGCCGCTTGGGTTTACCAGGAAGCAAGCACCCTGCAGGCTCTCTCTCCATGAAAGGCAAGGACAAGAGACCTAAGACGTTGCTGTGTCTGTGCATTAACATAAAATCCCGCTTGCTGCGTCAAACCCCACGCACGAATTGAGATCATGGCAGAAGCCAAGAACTACAAGTGGTCGTCTGTAAAACTCATCCTGGCTTGTTTTAATGCATCTACTAAATAATGACAGTTTACTTTAAAAAATAAAAATAAAAAATCTGGGGTAAATGCTAAACCAGATGGAATGCAGGACAGAGGAGTTGCCCAAGACTGTCCTGAACAAGTGAGGATGCGTGGTCTTCTGACTACTGAGCTAGCTAATCCGCTGCCCTAACAGGAAGCAGATGTCAAAAGGAACCACCACAAGCAAGCGTCACACGTGTGCGGGAGTAGATCACCCCTGGTTTGGGTAATTAAAACAACTTTTCTTTTGCCTTTTATTATAAGAAAATTTAAACATACACAAAAGAGAACCATCTAATGAAGCCCTAAGTACCCATCACCCTGATGAAACAATTATGGATTCTGGGCCAGTCTTGCTTCACCTACAGCCCTGCCCCCGCTAGACTTCTTGAAAGTGGATCCCAGACATCATATAATTTCATCTGTACGTTCAGCATGTCTTCCTGAATAGTAAGGAGCCTTTGGGGAAAACTTTATCCATGAGCTATCATTTGAGCTAAGTCTTAAAAACATGATTTCTTAAAGGCAAATATGGGGGCTCGCCTGGTGGCGCAGTGGTTGAGAGTCCGCCTGCCGATGCGGGGGACGCGGGTTCGTGTCCCGGTCCGGGAAGATCCCACATGCCGCGGAGCGGCTGGGCCCGTGAGCCATGGCCTCTGAGCCTGCGCGTCCGGAGCCTGTTGCTCCGCAACGGGAGGGGCCACAACAGTGAGAGGCCCGCGTACCGAAAAAAAAAAAAAAAAAAAAAAAAGGCAAATATGGAGAACAGAACATTCTAAGGGGAAAGGGAAGGAAAGCAGTAAGGACAAGAGTGTAGATGTGGGGAGTGAGGGATTGGAGGAGAGTCTAAGTGGAAGGGAGCCCAGACTCCATGGAGGACAAGAGATGCCCAGAAACGAGGCCGGGACCCGATCACACAGGGTGACACATACAGGGAAAAAATATCCCTGGCACAGAGACGTAAAGAAGACGAAACTGAAGTTCGGAGTGGTTAAGAACTTTACCCAAGGCCATCAAACTAACACAGGGTAGAACTGGGAGTTGAACCTGAAGTCCTTTAGGCTGCGGGTCTAGAATTCACTGGAGGAAACCATCCTTATCATGGCCCTGGGGGAAAAGTAGATGGCTCAACACAAACCCAGTAGCACTCGATAGCACACTGTGTTCTGCTGTCATTTTATGGTAGGACTGCGTGTTCTGGAATCCATAGAGAGCAGCCAAGCATCTCCTCATTGCTGGAGTGTTCTTGCGACACAGGTCAGCAGACCAGGGTCCATGCCCCCATAAAGAAGATGCTAACCTGCTCCCTGCTAATAACTGAGGCAGAGGGCCTCACGTTCTCCCTGGCTGTAGCCAAAGCCAGCCTGTAAAGGGTTCTGCAACGTGCCCAGGGTTCTGCGAGGAAGCGGGAGGGCCCGAGAAGGAAAATTCAGCACGATGTTTGCACGTTGCAATCCCAAACGTGTGTGATTCATTCCAAATGCGAGCTGAAAACCTCACTAATTGCACCTTCCTTTCCAAACTGCCTGATTTCTAATTTCTACACGTAAATTCTGACTAAAATTGACATCGTGCTTTCTGCAAAAGAAAGCAGTTTGACTGCCAACCACGGAGGGAAAGTTCTGAAAGGTGGTACACAGCTGGGTTTTTTTTTTTTTTTGGTAATGTGTGATTGACAATTAAAACGGAATCTTGCTGGCCTGGGCTCCTTCCTGGCTACTACGAAGCCGGTTAAGTTGGTGACAGTTCCCGTGACTATCACAGTTAGGCTGGGGACAGACTGCAGCGGCCTCGGATGACCTCTGCCGGGCGAGGGCCGCCTCGGGGCGGTGAAAGGCAGCTCCCTGGAGCCCCGGAGACGGCCCTCTCAGCAGCCCGCTTTCTCAAACCAACTCTTCCCAGAACAAAAACGACCCTGTCGGGCCCCAGAAACAGTTGGACAAACATGCCTCTGGACAAAGCAAGGCCATTCAGCGGCCCCGGAGCTGTGTCTCCCACCCCTCGGGAGCATGGACCCAACAATGCACGCAGCGTCGGCTGTAAAACGTGGAAGAAAGAAACGTCTGTGGAAGGCGGAAGGGATGAGGTCAAGGGGAAGTCGCTTCTCTCACTCCTTCCGTCCCACTGCGACCACGTGCTGCTGGCTGTGCCCGCGTGCAGGTTGGAGGCTCAGAAACCATGTCACACGCGGGCGCGTGGGGGCCACGGGGAGCCGGTAACACAGGGGCAAACGGTGGTGGGAAGTCACAAAGCTTTCGTCTCGTCATTTCAACAGCTGTCACGACGAAACGGGGTGCTCCCCTTTCTGAGTGCCTCCGGGAGGTGAAGGAATGGGGGGACAGGAGCTGTGTCGCTAGAAACAGGACTTTCTTACGAGTAACTGGACAAGGTAGTGGGCGTTTTAAGTCTGTACCACACAGGTTTTCCTCTTCGTTCTCTAAGCGACTCTGCCTCGACTCTCCCCATCGAAGTCTGCCCTGACCCAAGGGTCCATCCCCAGCACGTCCTCTCCCTGTGCCCCTCACCCGTGCTCACGTTTTCTGGGACACCGGGCCACTTCCCAACACCGAATCCCAGGCTAGATGTGAGTCTGAGCTGCAGTCTGCTCGGATCTTCTCAATGATCTCCCACCTTTCAGGACTGCACTTCTCCCATCCACGGTCCTCGCAGCTGTGACAGCCATGTGGTCACTAAAATCCAGACTTGTGGTCCCCCTTACTCCCCCAGACTTACCCAGCCTCGTCTGTCAGTACTCCCTCAAGACACCTCGGGGTCCTGCTGGTGAGGGTGCAGTGCCCGAACTACGTCTGCCTCTGCGCTCCTGATCCTGCAGCCCAGGACACCTGCTGCCCCTTCGAGATTCAGCTCCAGCAAGGTCCCTCCTATTGTGAGTCTCCGCCTGCTCTCCACTCACCCCATCTGCATCGCTCCCTCCCCGGCCATCAGACCCTCACCTTTCCTGTATGCTTAGCAAGTTGTGTTATTTATTTGGTGACAAGACTGCCCCGTGCTAAACCCTTAGTATCTTAAATGCAAGGACCATGTTTGTTTCATTGTACTGTACCGAATGGACCACCTGGAATATGTCTGCTGAATATGTGAAAAAGAGAAGAAAAGAAGGAAGGGAGAGAAAGAAGGAAGAAGGAAGGTAATATGTATATATTTTTTGAAAGGTGCCCCCAAATAAAAATAGAAAGATGCCCTGCATTTGGTACCTTCTTATTCTATTTCCTTTCAACCTCAGCACCTACTCTTCCACTGAATTTTAAAGATTTAGTTTACAGTTCTCAAAGAGAAGATAATGACTTGTTTAGCTACCCCAAATATGAGTGCATTCTATAAAACAAGGGGAGATTCTAGTCAGAATCAGTTCCACAAGAATAATGTAGGCAATAATTTACCTGAAGAAATTTGGTAATTAAATGAATTAGGAATTAAAATAACTAGCTTAATGCTAAAAAGAAATTTTTGCAGTAAACCTGAATTTGTAAAACGTGATTTTTTTAATGCATACCATACTGTAATAATCAAGACAATTCAGCTCTTTTTCTCGAGTATGTCTCAAACAGAGTTAACATATAACCCGTATGTAACAATATTGCTATGTTTTTAGTCATTTTATATTTAAGGGTCCAAAATATATTCACAAAATATTACTGTTTGTGAATGTCAACCAGTTTTTAATTTATATTCCTTCAGAAACATGCTACCCTGGTTGTACACACTAATCTATATCACTGAAAATAACCAAAGATGATAATTCACAGAGTCTCAGCCCCACATAGAAGTTCTAATTGCCCTGGAAACCTGTAGGGTTTTTAAAAACCCTCGGTGACTGAGTACTTTCCTACCCTGAGGGTTGGCAAGTAAAGCGAGAGTGAGGTCCATTTTCTCCCTGGCTTAGGGGCTGATATTCACACTCAGCTTCGCACTGCAGCAAAGCAAGTCAGAACCATGATACGTGATTTTTTTTATGGGGCTGCAAACCTCTAAGAGGTCTGCTTTAAAGCAGTCAGGTCAGTGAGGGCTTCCCTGGTGGCGCAGTGGTTGAGAGTCCGCCTGCCGATGCAGGGGACATGGGTTCGTGCCCCAGTCGGGGAAGATCCCACGTGCCACGGAGCGGCTGGGCCCGTGAGCCATGGCCGCTGAGCCTGTGCGTCCGAAGCCTGTGCTCCGCGACGGGAGAGGCCACGGCAGTGAGAGGCCCGCGTACCGCAAAAAAAAAAAAAAGGTCAGTGAATAAGAAAATAAAGACGTCTCTGGTGACTTTTGTAAGAAGAGTTTTTAGTGGTGAAGTGGAAAGAGATGCCAGACTAGAGGCACTAAAAGTTGCATGGGCGCAGAGAAAATGGAGAAACTGAAGAAAACAGAGACAGTGGCAACATACGATGGACCTAAAAGGAGTGACACACGCAGAGACGTGGACAATGACCAGAAAAGGCAACAGATGGAAACAAAAACGTCTCGTCTCTGTTTTCCTGAAACCGGGAGACACTGCATTGTTTAATGCAAGATACAGGAATATTCCAGTAACGGGATGAAAGCCAGGTGGAAACCTGAGGCAACAGGAGAAGGACAGCACAGCTGAGAGCAACAGGGACGCAGACCTCAGCAGAGTTAACACTAAGTATGAGGAGAGGCCTCATAAGTCCACATTTTGGTGGAAATCAGAGACAACTAAACAGCTAAGAAGTGCCCTGGGATGTGGTTCTCAGACTTCAGGCTGATAGAAATCTCCTGGGGTATTTGTTTCAAAGGTTGTGGCCCTGTTCCCTGGGATTCTGATTTAGTAGGTCCAGGGCAGGTCCTATGAATGTGCATTTTAGGAAGGAAGGGAGGGAGGGAGGGAGGGAATAAGGAAGGAAAGAAGGAAGGAAGGAAGGAAAGGAAGGAAGGAAGGAAGGAAGGAAGGGAGAACTGTAAGTTTTTCTGAAGGACCCGCATTCAAGGGTGATTGTATTAGAGGTGGTAATGGCACCATAACTTGAAACGAGCCTAAAGCGGTATCTCTCAAACTTTAACCTGTTTATGAATCTTCTGGGGATGTTGGTAGAATGCAGATTGTCATGTAGCAGGTCTCGGGGGAGACTGGAGACCCTGAATTTTGAACAAGCTCTCTGCTGTCACCAGGCTGCTAGTCTGCAGGTCCAGGGACCACACTAGGGATAACAAGGCCCCAGCAAAGGATGTAGTTTGAAAAGGAGAGGAAGCCCCATGAAAATGCCACACTGGGCTCCTCCATTTACTCAAGCATCATGCGGAACGGTGGGCCAAGCACTGAGGATTCCCAGTTGAATGCTGCTCAACATGGGGGACAAACATGCCAACAGGCATTGGGTAAGAGAGGGGAAACACCATTACAGGGCTTAGCAATGGGAGTCCTTCCTGAAGTGTTCACTGTTGGTGCACAAAGGTAATTCCAGGCAGAGTAGGGAGTCACACACTCATTCTGTAAATCCCCAAGCTGTATCCTTCAACAAAAGAAGCCACCACTACAGAAAGGTACTAAGGTCTCTCTGAGGCAGGAACTCTTGCTGGGGAGTCTCCCAGGGAAGAGAGCACTTGAACTGGGTCCAAAAGGATGGGTCCATAATGTCCAGGTGGAAAAGGAAAAGGGTGTTGTCAAAGGGAGCGGCAGGTGCAAAGGTGTGGATTGTGAAAGGGCTTCGAGCCGGTGGCCCATCAGGCAGTAGGTCAGGCAGAGCTTCCAAGCTAAGAAGCTGGCTTTCCTCGTGGCGCCAGAAGGAAGCAGCAACGGCAGTTTTAGAGCAGGAGGATGACGAGAGGTGTTTCGCAGGAAGATACTTAGCAGCCGTGTAAGGGAGCAGGCGGTGTCAGAGCGCCCACAGAGACGTGTGGCCTCCAAAACAAAGCAGTCAGCTCAGATGAAGACAGGAGGCCAGGCAGGGGCGGCGCGAAGGCAGAATAACAGGGCTTGGTGGGCAGGAACGAGGGGGAAGGTCATTTAGTTCAGACATCACCCCAGATGTCTGTATCTCACACGGAGAGCTCTCGGTCCCACCAAGCATATCTCTATGAACACTGACAGCAACTTCTCCCCCTCAGATTCCTAGCCCTACATTAGGAAGGTCACAGGTGTGTAGTGCTCAGCAGACCAAACTACAGTGCGTTTAGAGATCTGATGGTTACAGTAGAGAAGGGGAACTCAGGACAGTTTCTAGTATCGATTAAAGTTCCAAAGACATAAGGTTGCCCTACCTTAAAATAAGACTCAACAGAAATCCCAGGCCACTCCCAACCAAGTTATTTCCCTTTAAAAGAACAGAAGAGTCATCATAAAGCCTAGATACTATTCTCCCCCAGAGAGCAAACGTATAGGCACTCCCCCAGGCCGACCATAGTCAGGTTCCAAAATGCTCCACTAAATACGGTGACCAACTCATTCCGCGTTGCCCTGGACATTCCTGGCTTTAACACTGAAAATCCACACCCTGGGAACCCACTCAGTCCCAGGCAAATCTATACAGTGGGTCCTCCCACAACTAACAAAGATCCAGTTGATAGATTTTCTAGCCTACGTTAACAAGTATAAGATAAAGAAGAACAAAGGAACCATCAGATCAGGGATTTTTAGGAACTTTGTGCTCGTGTCCATTTAACTTTCACAGTATTTCAATGGGGTCCATTTTAAAGATAAGTAAACTGAGAGTCAGAAAGCTAAGTGATGCACGAGGCTACATAACAACCAGTCCCAAACGGAAAGCTTTTAACAATCACTTGATTCCTCTCACCTTGAGTATGGCAACTTGTAATCCTTAAGTAAATGTTCGGTGAGTGCAGAGGTTTTTCCCATAAGGGAAACTGGGGCAGGGCAAGAGTTAGAACCCCATCCTGCAAACACCAAACCTACAGCCTGCTGCGTCCTGAAATAGAAGAGCTTATCATCATGGTAAGAGAATTAATGGTTCTCTCTCTTTAAGTATGTTTTACGTGGGGCTACCAATGTTTGTCTATGTAATTAATTACTATTCTTCTCCAGACATATTTTTTAAATCATTAACAGCAACTTCAAGCATTAGAATCTTCCCTAAGTCAACTGCATCTTTTTCTTTGGTTATACTATCCCTTACTTGCTCTCCTAGAAATCTAAATTCTTAAGTGTGAAATATGCACATCCAAATATAATTTTAGCAAGAATATCATTACCATCATTAAAATGCTTTGGGTCCTTTGAACGGTAAGCACACATTTACAAACTTTTTTGTATTTTTGAAACATGCAGCAGAGACATCAGACGCTCTCTGAATACACAGGAGTTCCCCCACATTTCCGAGCCTCCCTTGCCGTTTGTTCTGGCCAATGGGATGTGAGTAGAAGTGACAGGTGCCACTTCTGGTTTAGGAATTAGTTAGTGAAAAGCCCACGTTGGGATCTCTAGTTCTCTCTTCTCCTGCCATAAACACCTTCAAAATCCACGTGTCCTACATGGCATTGCTGCAGGAGGGTGATCTAAGACTCATCCAATTTTATCTGACACAAAGCGAGTGAAACAGCATTTTGCGTTAACTCACTGAGAGCTGCCAGTCACTTCGATAGCTCTTACCCTGGCTACTTTCTTTTCTCTCAATTATGATATTTCCTGTGTGAGTCTTAAGAAAAAAACATCCACATTTAAAATAAGGCAGAAGGTCGACTGTGTCTTTCAAGGACACATTAGAGCAATTGTTCTTGAAGTGTGATCCCTGCATCACCAGTATCGGCATCACCTGAGGCCTCTGTTAGACACGCCAGGATCTCCCCGCCACACACCTCCTGAAGGAAAAACTGAGGCTGGGTCCACGCATCTAGTTTCTACAGGTCCTGGGGGTGATCCTGACGCAGGCTTACCTGTGGGAACCGTTGTTCCAGAGCACTCTCTAACTGTTTGACATGGTGTCTTCTACTGAGTAAGGCCCGGACTCCACGAGGCTGTGGGTTAACTTGCATTAACATCTGTACAGATGCAAATGACTTCCGTCTGTTACCAAAACTAACCTCAAGGGTTACGGTCCTATGGCCCTGAAAGATTAACAAGTTTTTTACCTTAACTATCAACCCTATGCCAACAGTCTTTCTTCAGTGTCTGTAAATCCTCATTGTCTTGATTTCTCCCATGAACCAGCTTTGCTATCCTCATTAACGAATTACATAATTATTCAATATATGTTCCCTACACATTTGTATGAGTCACATTTTTAGCTATTTAGAAAAGCATACTTTGACAATGGTGACTTGGATAAACAACGTGAAATATTCTAGAACTCCACAGATGTGTAAAGCTTGAGAAGGACAAAAGTAAAATGTGAAAATTGCATTCAGAGATTCTACCCGAACCCTGAGGAAGTCTACTTCATAATCACAAAGTCTGTAAAAGAATCAACTAGCTACCTGTGCTGGGGTGGGGTGGGGGTGGGGTGCGGGGGAGGGGTGCGGGTTTACATTTTTACCTTTATATAGTCCACAAAGGTGTGAAGTCAGTCAGGCTCATGTAAATACGTAAAGGCTGCTCAAGAATAAGGTTCAAGATAGTAATTAGTAAGAGAAAGAAGCAGCATTTTCTTTTCTTTTATTGACGTAGAGTTGATTTACAGTGTTGTGTTAGTTTCTGCTGTACAGCAAAGTGAATCAGAGATACACATATATATCCCTTCTTTTCCATATTCTCTTCCATTATGCTTTATCCGAGGATACTGAACAGAGTCCCCTGTGCTCTACAGTAGGTCCTTATTAGTTATCTATTTTATATATAGTAATGTGTATGTGTCAATCCCAATCTCCCAGTTTATCACTCTCCCCCCTTCCCCCTTGGTAACCATAAGTTTGAGTCTGTTTCTATTTCGTAGATAAGTTCATTTGTGTCATATTTTAGACTCCGCGTATAAGCGATGTCGTATGGTGTTTGTCTTTCTCTGTCTGACTGACTTCACTCAGTATGATCATCTCTAGATCCATCCATGTTGCTGCCAATGGCATGATTGCATTCTTTTTTATTTTTATATAATATTCCATTATACATATGTACCACACAGAAGCAGCATTTTCTATCTCAACACTGTTGACATCAGGCCCTGATAATTTCCTGCAGCCGAAGGTTGTCCTGTGCATCGGATAATGTTTAATAGCCTATCTGACCTCTACCCACTAGTTGCTGGTAGCAACCCCCATCCTGTGTGACAAGCAGAACTGCTCTTAGATGTTGCCTGATATTCTCTAGGGAGCAACATCTCTCCTAATTGAGACTCTCTGGGTTAGAGGAGTGTGCAAAGAGCAAAAGAAGGTGCTTTTGACATTTGCAGTGATAAATCCTGTCAGATTTCCACACTGTAGTTACCCAGCTGGGACACACCTTCTCACTTCTATCACTTTCTAATTCATTCATTGTGACCTTTAGAAACTCTTGACAGGATTCTAAACTGTATAAGAAAAGGGAAAAAGAAGAATGTAATCTAAAAATGAAAAAAAAAAATAAAGAGAAAACAAGTGAGAATGGGATACACAAGAGTGTAAGACAAGATAGAAAGTAAAGGACTAGGAATTACACGTGTTATAATGGTCCAACTTCATCAACTGTCTCCTTCTGAAGATAATGAATAGAGCAATGGGATGGTGAAAGGGTCAGTAATACATACCCAGTATTCCATTTGCTCCCCCATATTTCCCAGCCCTCCTTGCAGCTGGATTGACCCATGTGATCAGTTCTGGCCACTGAAATATGAGACGTGAAAAATGTCATTTCCAGGCTGAGGCAGTGAGGTGCTCCCTTGTCATGGAGACTGGTGACAAGGCCATCTTCTCCAGATGGTACAACCATCAATGGCGGAGCCTCCATCAGGCCAGGTCACTGAGTCACTGAGAGGGGTGGGGTTTCCTGACGATTCATTAGGGACATGGAGCTTGGGCAAGGAATAATATTTTTCTTGTATTAAGCCACTGAAATTTGGAGGTGTTTTGCAACCTAGTCTAAGCTGACGAACATGGTAAGAATAATAACTCTATTCCAATGAAAAGGCTACTAAAGGCCTCAGAATTCAAATCCCGATTTTCCTTCATCAAATTGCCCATTGCCAAATTACTTTTCTTTTAAATTTTTGTTTTATATTGGAGTAGAGTTGATTTACAATGTTGTGTCAGTTTCAGGTGTGCAGCACAGCGCTTTAGTATAAATATACGTGTATCTATCGTTTTTCAGATTCTTTTCCCATATAGGTTATTACAGAGTATTGAGTAGAGTTCCTTGTGCTCTACAGTAGGTCCTCGTTGGTCACCTGTTTTATATACAGTAGTGCGTATGTATGTTAATCCCAATCTCCTCATATCTCCCTCCCCCCCACCTTTCCCCTTTGGTAACCATAAGTTTGTTCTCTATGTCTGTGACTCTGTTTCTGTTTTGTAAATAAGTGCATTTGTATCATTTTTTTAGATTCTACATATAAGTGATGTCATACGATACTTGTCTTTGACTTGCTTCACTTACTATGATAATCTCAGAACTTTAAAATTTTGTATAAATGGACAAGATGCGGAATTCAGAGGCCACACTTCCCCACAATAGAGGAAAACTGAATCAACTAAAAAATCACCAAATACTGTTTTACTACAGTCTAATCAGAATTCCATGCATGCATCTAAGCCGAGTTTAGATGTCAGAATTCCACAGGGTGAAACAAGATTACTAAACAACGACAATAATACAAAATAACAATAATAATATAAGTATTTTGGTTGTGGACCTAAGATGTGCCCAGAACTACATTACTTGCTTTCTTTAGTTATGACATGTAATAATCATTACAACAAGTCTACAAATTAGATATTGAGTCAAACACAGTTGGCTGCCCACTCAGTTTGCTAACAAAATCACAGCTTTGTTCTGAAAATGGGTGGCAGGGCTGGTGGGCCCCTCCACCAGCCTCAGGAGACGAAAAGCAATTGATGAGTGTATGCCTGGCACACACCCCTGGATATGATCGTGCTTGTTTACATTTTCCCAGGGCTAAGAAACGAAAAAGAGGAGTATGGACCAGAGACCATATGTCGCCCACAAAGCCAAAATATTCACAATCAGACTCTTTACAGAAAAAGTTGGCTAACCCCTATTTTATGCCAACCGCGGTAAATTAATGCCTTTTGCCAATATGGGTTTGAGGGGGAATAAGTAACAACAGCTTTTGGCTCCAGGTTTGAAATCTGAGAAGTCTTCTGGGAGCTCCTGGAAAGCTTTTCCTTCCTGGTTAAAATAATAATAAGACCCAGGGGAGAAATGCCCCCTTCTTTTCCTGCCTTTTGATGTTGTCATGTGACCTCATGATATTTGGGGCCACAGAGCAGCCATCCTGTGACCAGAAAGAAAAAGTCAAGGGAATCACGAATTGAAGGGATGCCCTCCCAGGCCCGGGCAGGGTTAAACTGGTGAATAAACCAACTCTGGAGGGATGCCTCTCCAGGTATTCTTGTAGAGGGAGCAAGAAACCCCCGTTGCGCAACCACTTTTGCTGGTATTCAGTTACTTGCAGTGGACAGAATCCTATTCTCTTTCCATGGTCCCTCAGTAAACGAAGTCACACCCCCAGCATATGTAATGGAACTTGAGAAGCTGCAGTAGTTATTAGACGCTCGGCTCCCAGCTGCAGTCCTCTTCAGAACCTTGTAGGCTGCCCCCCACGCCCCCCAGAATCATGATTCTCTAACTCTCGCTTAGGAAAGAAAGCTCTAAATCTTTGAAGTTCAGCCTTGAATAGTAAATACTTGAGCAATTCCAGCATCACAAGGTTAGAATCTTGCATTTATAAAGTGCAAAAAAAAAAAAAAAAAATTTGTGAACCATATACTGTCGACACAATCCCTTAAAAATGTTGCTACTTACAAAGTATTATTATCCCCAGATACATATTTTCAAAATAATTTTGACATATCTATATAAAAGTTCCTTGAATTTACCTTTTCAATCGCCCTGGGTCTCCCTACATGAAACAAAAGTCACCTGGAGCGGTCAAGTAGGCTCTGTAAGAAACACCATCAAATACGTAGGCGCCCATGACTACGTTAGAAGGTTATTCCCTCTGGACACAGTCAGAGCATCTGTCCTGATCATTTACTCGGGTCAAGACTGGCTCCTGTGGATAATGACTTAATCACTGGAGCCTGGAAGCTTTCACCATGCTCAAAGGCTGTCACCGCACCCGGGGATGGAAAAAGTGCTTCTGGCTAGGAATGCAGATGTCAGCCAAGTCACAATACCTTCCTGGTCTTTCTTTTCTTGCCTCTACCACAACAAAGAATTCTGACTGTGGCACTGAGAAATAAGCTTGTCTGAATACAGCCCTTAAAATCTGAGGAATTCCATTTTCATAGCTATAACCTGTGGGCCATAAATGGTTATCTACGCAGGTTAAATGTCCCTCTTCATTTCAGCATCTAGGACAATGTGTTGGGGACATTTTTTTCCTTTAAATCCAAGGCAGTGGTTCTTAACCTTGGCCGTACATCGGCATCCCCAGGGAGCTTTAGAATCTAATGATGCCTGGGCCTGCCTCTGGAGTTCTGATTAATTGTTCCAAATGCAGCCTGGGTATTGGGATGTCTAAAAGATCCCCCAGGTGATTCTAACATACAGTCAAAGTTGAGAAACACTGACCCAAGGTCAGTGGCAAATAGAGGAAAACGTAATGAAAGAGCTACCCGCAAGAGAAAAATAGCTAAACTGCATTTACAAAGGGCTAACAGAGAGAACTAGACGAGGTTCCTCCTACAATTTAACACTTCCAAAATAACAGGAAATCAATTCTTATTAATCAATAAGGAGCTAAAAATACACACACACACTAAAAATCATTTAGAAAAAGGAGAGAGGGACTTCCCTGGCGGTCCAGTGGTTAAGACTCCGCACTGCCACTGCAGGGGCCGCGGGTTCGATCCCTGGTCGGGGAACTAGGATCCTGCATGCCGCGTGGTGCGGCCAAAGTAAACAGATAAGCAATAAAGAGAGACAGGAGAGAGGTGGCTCGGAGACGGAGACCAGACGCAAGGAAGGAGGGCGAGCGCGTCTGGCCCCCTTGGCCGTAACTCTTACCTGCGCCTCCTTGCCCACACCTTCCTTAAACTGCACATGAAAATCATTTCTTAAGTGCACCCAGCTCCTCAAGACCCTAGCGCAGGGGCTCAGCAAACTACCGCCCATGGGCCGGATTTGGCCTGTCGCCTGTTTTGGTAAATAAAATTTTGCCGGAACACCGCACACTCACCCATTATCTGCCTGCTTTCACTCTATGACAGCAGAGATGCAAAGGAAACCCTAGGCCCACAGAACCTACCGTCTGGCCCTTTACAGGAGCGATTTTCAGCCCACCGCTCTTGTCCGTCATCCTGTCCATTAACGCACCAGGCGTCAATGTGCCTGCCTTTTCTACCTCTCCCACCCGTGCACATCCAAGAAATCTGCACCTCTGCTCCTGCCAAAGTCCTCTGCTCTCCTGCTCAGGCCCGTCCAAGGGCGCTGCAGTGGCTCCAGGGGCCCCTCTGCTCCAGCTCGCTTGGAGTCTCCTCCTTGGCTCTGGCCAGGACACCTCAGAGGCCTGGCTGACCGTCACTCTGTGCAATACCAGCTTTCAGGCAAAAAAAAAAAAAGCACCAAAGTCCTTACCAATTTGCTATAATTGAATGTCCTCATGCTAGAAGCCAACTAAGATATGTGACATGCCCTTCTTCACAACCTAAGTTCAAACCTCCCAAAGCTGATAAGCTTCTGGTTTTCCCTGATTAAATTTCATTTTCTTCATTTATTTTTACTACCTTGCTAAAACCTAAGTAACACATTTCTCAATAATCCCCATAGTTCTACCATTTCTTAGCAAAACTTTTACCATGGTAGCAAAAACCAGCAGTGATTCCAAAAGCCCCTTTAGTATTATTGGCTTGCCTTCACATCTGTATTTTTAAATACAGGGTGAAGCTCTAATGGAACTTTCTGGAAGGGAGATGGAAAGGAAAGACATGAGAATCTATTGCTATCTAGAATTCAAGTTTCCATAGGAGACGGGAAGGGTTTGAGAGACAATATGATGTGTATTTGCTTCTAAGATAAGAGTTCTTCTCTCCTCTGCCCATCAGTAAAGGACTGTCTCCACGTCCTTTGCAATCTGGTACTGACTTGTGGATGCAATACCCAGATGCCCTGGGCAGAGACAGAGGAGGAAGGCATCTCACGCTTCCTTTCCCCTTCTCCTGATAGCATTCCTTTGCTCATAATACCATGTCGACCTTGGCACTACCGACATTTGGGGCCTGGTAATGCTCTGATGTGGAGCTGTCTTGTGCATTGTAGGATGTTTGCCAGCCTCTCTGACCTCTACTCCCAAGATGCCAAGAGCACACACACAAACACAACAGCCCCTCCCAGTTACACAACCAAGACTGTTTCCGGACGCTGCCTAATGCAGCCTCGGGGGCAGCTCCGGCCCTCAGCTGAAAACCACCACGGGCGGGCGGAACGGGTCCCAGAGACCTGCCTGCTCACTAGCCGGCCCTCCCCCACCTCCTCCATCCTTGGGGCTGCTCCTCTATCTAGGCCTTAATCACCCTTGACCTGGACAACAGTCACACTCTCCCATCTGGCTTCCTGGCTGCCCTCCTCCCATGGGGCTCACAGATCCACCACACTGCCGCTGGGGTGCAGTGGGTGCGGGGGTGGGACAGCCTGAGTGGCCTTCAGGCCCGTGGCGCGCCCTCCCCGCTCGCGGAGCTTCTCCTGGGAGTGTCCTCGGCTGCAGAGCCACTTCCCAGTGGCCGCGTGCCCCTCCACAGGGCCAGCCTCATGCACTGATGGTGGCTGTATAAAGGCCTGACCCCTGGGGTGAACCCTTCCAGCTCCAAAGCATCCCTGGGGCCCGGGCCTTAGCAGCTTAGTCTGTCCCCTCTTCCTTCTGTCCAGTCATGTTTCATTCACGCCCCTTCAATTCTAGTCCCAAGAACACTCCCCAGAAAGCTCCTGCATGAAAAGCTCCCTCTCTGGGTGTGTTTCCTGAGGGACAAAACCAAAGACACAGAGTTCTCCTTCTAAATTACAAAGCTGACCGTGCCAGTCCCTTGCCAGCATCCTGCACTGACTCCCATGGCCGACACGGAGGGGCCCTACAGAATAACCATCAGAGAGGGGCACACAAGGGCATCACCAGCAGTAGGGCACTGAGAAAGCCCTCTTCGGGGGGACAAAAGCCCTGATATTTGCCGATTTCCATGGTGTAAATATTTCCACCACTGTCAATTTCAAGCTACCCACAGTTTAACAAGCAGATTGCAAAATTACTGGCTACTTAATAAACAGCTTTCGTGAACCAGACACAAGGCAGCGCCAGCGTGCCGCTGATATAACCCCTGACTGTAAATTCTCATTGTCCTTCACTCATACTTCACTTCAGCCAGGACAAATTCTTGCCATTCTCAGACCACCAGGATGCTTGGAGGTTCTGTGCCCTTATTCACGTTGTTTTCTGTCTAGACTATGCTTCCTTCCCCTGACTGACTCATGCCAACCGACTCAATGTTCTGGATTCAGCTCAAATAAAATCCCTTCCATAAACATTTTTCAAGATTCACCCCTACCCATCCCGTTTCACTCACAGGTTAACTAGAACCCTCCTGGTTTTGTGTTCACAAGTACCAAAAATACTTTCCTATTATATTTCATGATATATACATGTGCGTATTTACAAAACTGTACTGTCTAGACTGTAATTACTCTGAGGGCAGGACCGTATTTATATTTTTCTTGCATCGAAGGTGCTCACAAAATGTGTTTTTGGACGAAACTAAAAAACTGGCCTCAACTTCCTATAGCTCAACTTTATCATGAAACACAGATCTTAAGAGAAAAAGTACTCTGGAAGAAATTTTTTCTCAAGGAAAAACTACCCTGTTACCCCAAACTGGAACAATGGGTTTGACCCCCTGCCCCCGACCTCTGAAATGCTACAGAGAAGCTGAGCATGGATGAACGCTGGGCCAGAGCATGACCTCCACGGCTGCATCCCAAACACAAGAGTCTCAGAAGGGAGCTGAAAAGCACTGAAAACAAGAGGGACATTTGGAGGCCCGAGGAGATGGGCAGGTGACCGGCTGGTTACCTTCTGGCCGGGCAACGTGGAGACCAGGCTTTCCGAATGCTACCGCCCCAGACCCAGAGCCATCCAGGTGCTTGCTGTGGTTCAGATTTAGATCAAGCTACACATATTCACTCTGCACCTACTCCTAGGAAAACACGACATCTTTAAATTAAGGAGAGAAATGACAAGTAACCACTCAGGGCAGTCTGAGCAATAATAATCAGCCTTGCTTTTAAGTCAAAACCAAAAATGCACTCCCGTCTCCGCCCCCCGCAGAAAAAACTCCACAGAAACCCAGAAGAATAAGCTCCTTTTTTCCTATTGATTTTTCTGTTGAAGTATAGTTGATTTACAGTACTATATTAGTTTCAGATATACAGCATAGTGACTCAGTATTTTTACAGATTCTACTCCATGAAATGCTGTTACAACCATAATAAACTCTCGCATAGCACCTGCTTGCTGTATACCAGCTCTGTTTTAAAGGCTTTACATTTATGAACTCTATATGCATGGTTTATACACTACATGTTATATATTATAATATCATATATAATTTGAGTGATATACTATTATGATATATAACATGTTATAACTATTATTATATATGTTATATAATACATAACTGTAATAATACATTGTATTGACATATGATGTTCTTTTACATGTGGTATGTTATAAATATATAAAACATGTATCACATAATATAGAATCTTCACATCAGCCTTATTTCCAGAGTACTAGTATCATCCCCATTTTACAGATTGAGAAACAGAAATGTTAAGTCCTGTGCCTAAGGCTACACAGCTAACTAGGGGAGAGCTGGGATTTAAACCCAGGCAGCCTGGCTCCAGAATCGATGCTCTTAATCATGCCAAAGGAAGGAGAAAAACAGGCTCCTTTCACCACTGTCATCAAAGGGCTGGTGATGTCACTTTCAAAGCTGTAACCCAGGCGTGCCGGCCTTTGCCCTAGACCTCGACACAGCACGCGTGGCTGATCACGCCCGGCCAGCCCTGCAACACCTACAAACACACCAGTTGTGAGGGGAGCCTTTCACTCAGCAACTTCACCATGCGGAAAAAAGCCGTGAACCCCAAGGACAGAAGACACCAGAGGCCAAAGAGGAAAGGAAAGCACCTCCACCGCCAGCAACGAAAACAAATGCTCGGAACCATGCTGAAAAGAGCCACGATGAAGCAAAGCACCAAAAGGACATCCGGCCCCGCAAGCAGCCCATCCACCAACCAGAGGAAGGAGCCTGGCGTTACCTGGAGATGCTAAAGAAGTAAGCCACAGGGGCCGACAGTCGGGATGCTGCTGAGCGGAAAAAACAGAAGCAGCACACAAAGAGGAGTGGAAAGAGCAGTGGCCAGCGGTGGCTGCCATCGGGAGCGGGGCCAGGGCGGGGACAGGGACCGCGGCACAGCAGCAGGACGGCAGCGGGCACACCGAGGGCTGCCCGCCCCGCGGGGAACACCAGGCCCAGCACCTCAGCAGCCTCTCCCGGGCTCTCCGCGCACCACACACCCGCAGGGCGGTCGTGTTTCTTACGTAAAAACGTTAGACTGCGTTTAAGTGACGAGAAGAAAAGACTGCCTTTTCAGAAAGAGTCTCACGTAAAAGAGGGTTCAATTAGGCCTCCATGCTGAGAGGGCTTTAGTTTTTTAAAAAAATGCTCTGAGAATATTTCCCCACAAAGCTAGATAACTGAGCCAGTTCCTTGCTTTTATGGTGGGGTAAGGAGTCCTCGCACAAACGAGGAGGGGCAAGACGGATGAGAGAGGCGCTGTGACAGTACTGAGGTGCATCTGTCCTGCTTCCTGAGGGACAAGCGTGTGCAAGGGCGCCTCCCCGTTTCAGGCCTGGGCTGCCCGACTTGCTTGCCTGCTTCCGACCCCGAGTCCCTAGGTCTCCTCGCTGCGGTGTGCCATACGCTGCCCCGCAAGTTCAGGTGTTTTGGTTTGGTTTGGTTTGGTTTGCTTGTTTGTTTTTCGGCCACGCGGCGTGCGGGATCTCAGTTTCCCGAACAGGGATTGAACCCGCGCCCCCTGCAGGGGAAGCTCGGAGACTTAACCCCTGGACCGCCAGGGAAGTCCCTCAATTTCAGGCTGAAAGGGCCCTGGCTCCCAGCTGACCTCAACAGTCTGGCACGCCTGCATCTCCCTGGACCCGGCCGTCCCCTCTTTTCCAAGGCTCCCTGCTCCAGGCTCCCTGCTATAGGGAAACGTGGACCTTGCTTCCTCTTCACTCCTATCATGCCTTTAGGACCTGACTTCCCTCCGGTCGGCCGACGCTCACCCTTCTGAACGCCCCGGCGGCCCCAGGTGAAACGGCTACCCTAATTCGTCCCTGCGTCATCTCCTCTCTTCCGGCCGCTACCTGTTGACGAAACTGCCTTCCGTGCCATCGCCCGTTTCCGCTTCCCAAACCTACCTGTACGTAGGACTCCTTTGTTGGTAGGAAACAAAGATGACAATAAAATACGAAGTTATATAAATCACCCACATCATCGAACCTGCTAAGGGTATCGAATTCAGTGACTACTTCACAGAATTGAATAATTCAGTATCTTAAAAAAAAAATCATGACGAAGTCTAGCCATTGTGTTTTCAAGCACCTGTTCCCCAGCAAGCTCAAAACACAGCCATTGTGAAAGGGCGGAGGAGGCGTGCACACGTGTCTTTCAGGATCTGTGGGGGGCACTGATACGATGCTGAAAGGCAGGGGATAAGAAGAGGCAATGAGGCTGAGGGGCCCCGGATCAAAATCTGCATCCCCACCCTGCTACCGACTAGCTCCATGACCTCAAAGGAAAGTACTCAGCCTCCCCGAGCTTGGATTTCCTCACCTGCAACAGGGAGAAAACACCCACCTCCAAGCCTAACCACACATGAGAGGTCTGGGATCTAGGATATACCTCTAAACACTGGAGGAGAAACTGAGGTACAGAGAGTAACTTGGCTCTGCCGTCCTGCTGCTACTGATTTAGCCCGTGTAACACGACTCTGAATAAGCAGCAATTCAATCTCTAGCACTTAGTATGGTTTAGGCTTCCTGTGCGTCACTCCAAACACTTGTTGACTAACGTAAATCCGAGCTGTATTCTTGCACTGCGTCCTCATTCCCTAGGAGAACGCCAGCGTTCAGCCACTGAACAGTCAACTGTCAATCACAGGCTAGATTATACAAACTTGATATTCTGAGGCAAAGTGATAGATCTGCCCTCCCCCCCGGCTCCGTTTCCATTCGTCCCCAGAAGAGACGAAAGCAATGAAAGCTAATCTAACACTGAGGGAGACGGCAGCTGGCGAGACCACGTGCACACACCCAAAATACCTTTGTTGCAGGGTAAAAAATAAACAACATTTTTTTCTTGCTTAAACTCTTAACTCCTTAGCTGTGTGTGTACCTATCTGATTTCTTGGGCCACCTGACCCGCATGCTTTAATGACTCGAAATAAATGTGACCTAAAGCTCAGAATGATACATTTGAAACTGAAGTTGATGGTATAAAATATCTCAAAATAAGGAAGAGACACCTCCACGAGGTTTACTTTTTCAAGCCAGAGTATAGAAATGCAACGTATCCCTCATCCAAATAACCACCCTGAGAAGCAAAGCTACTGTTTATGTCCTACCAACCCAATCGTTAGGCATGAAGTCAGAGTTCTTTTAATACTCTTCATGGTACTCGGGCATTTACAGACAATTCATTTCTTACCCAGAGAAAACAGGGTTCCTACAGACAAATACCCAAGGCGTGGTGAAAATACAGAAAGCAAAAGGGAAAGACTAGGTCCTAGCCTCGGGTCGACCACCTGGTCGTTACATAACCCCAAACGAGCTACTCCGTGCAACAATTTTCCCTTCTGTGAAACAAGAAACACACCTATTCTACTACTCAAGTTTTTAATTAGGATAAAACAAAGTTTATTCTCTGATTTTGTCTATGATTTCTGAAAATCATTCACAAATCAAGGCAATGCCATTCACATTTCAAATCTCACTTCTCTTAAGTGAAACAGAATTAGCTCCCTGACAGACCTAACTAAGGCTGAGCCAGCCCTTTTGCTTTTGAGGTCAGTAAGTAATCTAAGACTGAGAGTTTTCGCTCCACTACTGAACTCTCCGAGTCTGAGTTTCCTTCCTCTATCTCAGACTGTTGCTACAAACCTTTTCCCGATGCAAATACACTTTTATTTCCCATGCGTCTGAAAGTTGGTGGCATGTATACAATGGCCAGCGTAGAGATGGCAGTAGATGCTGGTCCTGCATTTAGCATGAGTCCCCTTGCTGTGTTTGGAGAATCTGCAGCCTCACGAGGCGGAGCCAGCTACCCGTGATGGAAGCTAAGAGTGCTGGATACTCACTTTCTCAGCACCCTTTGCGCTGGAGTCTGGGCCCAGCACAGCCACTGTAGACTTGGAATTTGTCCCTCATGATGTAAACAGGCCGCACAGGCTCCATTCTGGCACTTGACAATAGCAGTGGCAGCTCCATCCAGTTTGGGAAGCCGTACTGGAGCAGCTACGATGAGGACCGCGCCCCAGGTCCAACAGCAGTGGCACAAGCGAGGAATCTGTACCCACTAGTGGTAGCAGTGGTGTCGGCACCAGCCCCCTTGTTTGGTATATTTTCGTGTCTGTTCGAGCTCTGCTGTCTGATCCTAGTTCTCTGGCCCTTCGGCATCTTGTACGAACTACCCCAAATTCTTTCAACGGATTCATTTCCTGCCAAGATCAGTAAGAATCAATTTCTATACCTTTTCACAAGGACTCTCATTGATTCAGAAATCATCCTCAAGGGTGAGAAATCAAGCAGCACAGCACCTGCTCCATCCAGAAACTTCCAGTTGAAGTACCACTAAACCTATGACCCTATCAACCTTTGCATTCACAATGTGCATCACGCAGCAAGCAGAAGGATTGAAAAAAAAGGGGGAGGGGGAAGCCTGAAAATAACAGAATTGTAGTTCAAGGGCACAGAAAGACAAACGGACAATGTTACAGCACCTCAAAAGGTTTCAGGGCCAAATCTATTCAGACCTTTTATGTGGAAGGAAGTACAATGAGGTACTAGAAGAAGAGCATATGGACTTTTTAATAAAAAAAAAAAATCTGAATTGTGGTCACTCCATCACCTCTTCTCCCCCAACTCCCTAAGAAACTGCACCCCAGACAAAACCCAGTTGTACCCAAAACCTACATACCGTACAGGACATGCGTATTCAGGCCTCCTTTGCTTCCCCTAAGCCCTTCAGTCCGACCAAAATGTTTTCCCCTTGCTACTGAACTCTTATTCATCCTTCAAAACCCAGCTCCAATGTCACTTCCATCGTGAAACCTTTCCTAATGGCCCCCAAATTAATCACTACTTCCTCTATGTTGCTGTAGCCTCTGGTGTGGTTAGTCATTCCCCGGACCCCACCCCACCCTGATCGTCAGCTCTCAGGACAAGTGGAGGTCTCACCAGGACCAGCAGTAGGTCAGGGCAAGCAAGGTGCCTCGGGAGGCACGTGCCGTCAAGTGCAAGTGCACGAAACTCGTCCTTACTATCTTTCTTCAGTTCCGAGCCTATCATAAAATAAGTATTGAGACTCTGTGGATTGAATGGTGAATAATGTAAGAACATGTGCATGATTCAGAGATTGTTTATATGAAAATAGAGACGGCAGTGTCAGACATTGCCACCAACGGGTTGGATGACCTTCCTGAAGTCACGTAACCTGACCAAGTGGGAAGAACAACGTGGTGCCTTTTGTGGCCAGTTGATGACTCTGTGACTCCCCGTTCAAAGGAAGTTCGTAAAGGAAGAGACCAGGACAAGAGGGGCCAGTCACAGGTGGCGCTAGCTCTTAGGTGAGGCCTGACAAACGCATAGGACTTGAAGGAAAGGAGGGGAAGATGGTCAGTCTATGAAAAGGCACCGCCTATGGGAGGGGTATGAGATGCTGGAGGGAAAAAACTATAAGAGGCTAGAGGAGATGATGCATGTGACAGAGGGAAGAACAAGCTGCATATAAATTGGATGGTTTAAGTGGAAAGAGACCATGAAACACCCCAGAAAACCGAGTGAGGTAATTTGGGGGCTTGGGACTGAGCAATAGGATAGAAGTCAGACAGAGAAAGACAAATTTCATATGATATCGCTTATACGTGGAATCTAAAAAAGGGTACAAATGCATTATCTACAAAACGAAATAGAGTTACAGATGTAGAAAATAAACGTACGGTTACCATGGGGTAAGGGCAGGGGAGGGATAAATTGGGAGATGGGGACTGACATATACACACTACTATATATAAACTAGATAACTAATAAGGACCTGCCGTACAGCACAGGAAACTCTACTCGATACTCTGTAATGGCCTATATGGGAAAAGAATCTAAAAAAGAGCAGATATATGTATATGTACAGCTGAATCACTTTGCTGTACACCTGAAACCAACACAACATTGTAAACCAACTGTACCCCGATTTAAAAAAAATTTTTTTAAAGCATACAAATTAAAAGTGTTAAATTTCTGGAATAAAAGTAAAAACTCTTAAAAAAAAAAAAGGATAGAAAATACCATTCTATAATAATAGAAGACCAAGAGCTGCAGTTCTTAGTGTCTGTTAGACACAGGCACGTTTAGGTATAATAGCACATAGGTGATCTCGTTTAATTCTCGAGTCAAGCCTCTGTGGCTGCTATGGTCACCATCCCATTTTACAGATGTGTACACCCAGATTTAGTGAAGTCAAGTATTCAAGGTCACATGGCTGCAAATGACAGAACCAAACTGAACTCATGCTTTTTTGCCCTACTTACACCCAAGAGGAGAGGAATCTCATGAGGGTAGGGATAGGGGTAGGGCTGGCGGGTATGGTCAGAGGAAGAGCTGACCCAAGGGGACATTGTTCTCAGGATGCAAGCTTAATACAAAAAAGAAAAGAACAGAAAAAGTGGGGGGAATGAAGAGGGTATACATAGAGGGATGGGGGCCGTATGGGGTCAGGGAGACAACTAGGTAGACAGAGAACCAAGATCACATCGGTCAAGAGAAGTAGCGGCCCTGGGGTCAGGAAGACTGGGGTCCCTCTGCCAGCACCACGACTTGCTAACTGGTGTGTCCTGGAGAAGCAATTTCACCGCCCTAAGCTTCAGTCCTCACATCCCTAAAATGGACATAATACACCTGACTTGACACGTATCATCTCTGAACCTTCTTCACTGTCCCATGGAGTGCCTGGGTATGACAGGCATGGGATAAACCATAACCTTGTTTATTACTCAGACTAGATGAATCAGTGAAACGACAGATGCACAGAGAGATGTGAGGTCAGGGCATGGATGGGTATGACCAGGAGTGGGGTGGGTGGGAGGAATGTCTGTTTCAGATGGACTCAGTCTTTGTCCTCAAAGGAGCAAACTCATCTGCTGACAATGAGGAAGGTAGAGGGAGCTGGAGGCCTCCCGGGAAAGCAGAAGATCTAAACACCCTTCTCTGCAATTCTCAGAACATTAGAGCTGAAAGGGACCTGAAGGATAATGTAATTGAATTCTTTCCCGTCTCCATTTTACGGGTGAGGAAACAAGCAAATGTGTTCCATAAAGGGCCAGATAGGAAATATTTCAGCCTTTGTGGGCCATAATTTCTGTCCATAGCTCAATTTTGCCATTGTAGCATGAAAGCAGAGATAATACATAAAGCAAACAGGCGTGACTGTTCTAACACAGAAACTAGAACTCTGTATAATTTTCATGGGTCATGAGACATTCCTTTTGATCATTTTAACCATTTAAAAATGTGTAAACCATTTTAGCTCGTGGGCTGTACAAAAACACACGGTGAGCCGTAATTTGCCAACCCCTGCCATAAAGTGGTTCTGAGGGACTTCCCTGGTGGCGCAGTGGTTAAGAATCCACCTGCCAATGCAGGGGACACGGGTTCGAGCCCTGGTCCGGGAAGATCCCACATGCCGCGGAGCAGCTAAGCCCATGCGCCACAGCTACTGAGCCTGCGTGCCACAACTACTGAGCCTGCGCTCTAGGGCCCACGAGCCACAACTACTGGAGCCCGTGCTCGCCACAACTAGAGAAAGCCTGTGTGCAGCAGTGAAGACCCAACACAGCCAAAAAAATAAAAAATAATAATAATAATGTAAAAGAAAGTGGTTCTGAGCTCAGGCTAAAGATAATCAGACATGAGTCTGAGTCTTGCCCCACAATTTACTACAAGTGAAACTTCAGCTTTGGTACCTAGTCTTCCAACATTTCCTTATGTACAGACTCCTCATTGATAAAATGTGGATAAAAAGTAGACTTACTCCATGCAATTTTTATGAGGATTACATGAGATAAAAAGGTATGTAAAAGAGCTTAGCAGAAGGCCTGGTTCAAAATCAAACCAAAACAACAAACAGAAAACACTAGGCAACATAGTGTCAACTAACAATTAACCCAGGATCAGAACCCTGTGCCCATCTACTCAGTTCAATACCTTTTCCAGTCCTACAACCACCGGGTAGACTTGGTTTTACAAGAAGTCAGATGTTCATGAATATGTAATTCAGTGGCGCTAAAAAAAAAAAATCCCCTATCCCCTTGGAAATGTCTTCCCATCTTGGAGATTCCCCCATCAGAAATATATTACTTTATTTTCAGCTGTTTTCCACTTGAACAATGCAAATTCCCCTTGGATGAGTTTTTAGGTTATATTTATTATGTAGTTTATTAACTACTTTTTAAGAGGTTCTCTTAGACACTGGATTTTGACAGGAAATAAAAAGAGGAAAGAAATGTGATATATCCAAACAATGGAATGCTATTCGGCTGTAAGAAGGAATGAAGTACTGATAACACGCTACAACACGAATGAACCTTGAAAAAAAATTAGGCTACGTGGAAGAAGGCAGATACGAAGACCACGTGTTGTATGGTTCCACTCACAGGAAGTATCTAGAATAGGTAAATCCACAGAGACAGAAAGTCGGTGGTTGCCAGGGCGGGGAGTGGGAGTGACGGCTTTCCATCTGTGGTGACAAAAATGTTCTGGAGCTAAACAGTGGTGACGGTTGCACAACCTTGTGACGACAGTAAAACCACAGAACTGTAGACTTCAGAACGATTTAATAGTGAGTTTTACGTTACATGTATCGATATTTGACCACAATAAAAACTATACATATATAAAGAAGACACATGAGGGTTCCACAGGTGTGATAAGAAGTTCTCCTGTGAGAAGCAAGAGGAAAGGTTAGAAAAGGGAGACTGAATTCGTCAAAGTCCATCTCAGCCTACCTTACAAGTCTGCATAAGGCTACCTCTGCATGTTGCTAGTCGATAATTTATTCAAACAGTACTTGTTAAGCACCTACCCTGTGCCAGGCACTGAGCCTGGCTCTGAGGATAAACTAGAAAACAAGAAAGAAAAGTGTTTTTTACAATTCTTTCCAGTCTATCATTAACTGGAGCAAAAGCCCCCATCCAGTTATTTTTGCAAAAAAAAAAAAATATATATATGCAGAATATTTACTGTAGAGTCATTATTATACAGTTTTTTTTTTTTTGGTTTTTTTTTTGCGGTACACGGGCCTCTCACTGTTGGGGCCTCTCCCGTCGCGGAGCCCAGGCTCCGGACGCGCAGGCTCAGCGGCCACGGCTCACGGGCCCAGCCGCTCCGCGGCACGTGGGATCCTCCCGGACCGGGGCACGAACCCGCGTCCCCTGCATCGGCAGGCGGACTCTCAACCACTGCGCCACCAGGGAAGCCCCTATTATACAGTTTTTAAAATGACAGCATTTCTTCATTGATTCTCATTCTAAACCTGCCTGATAACTAGCATATCCAACAGTGAGAAAAAGGAAAAAGTGCTGTATGAATCAGGAGAACCACAGGATTGTGCTCTCAGGGGCGGGGGCGGTGGAGTTGGGGTAGCGGAAGCTCCAGGGAAGAAGGATGGAATTTCGATGAGATCTGTTAATTTGCAAACTTGCTATCTTCCCAAGGCTAAATCTCTACAAAGGACAGAAAATGTGACAGCTGTACTTCTTCCAAAGTGCTGTTTGCAGTCTAACAAGCTAACAGTGTTGGCAGCACGTGTATTTTGTTTTTAAATCAATTCCAAATGATTGAAAATACATTTTAGATTTTTTTTAACTTTTAGGAACCTCAGATCTAAAACAATCCATAAAGCTGAGTCTGTCCTTTATTTTAAAGACTTCCTTACCTTTCTTGGTCATATACTCTTGCATTTACAATTTATATGAAAAACAAAGTTCTTCCTCAATCTCCACTATTTTTCTTTTTTTGTTTAATTGAAGTATAGTTAATTGACAATGTTGTGTTAGTTTCTGGCGTACAGCAAAGGGATTCAGTTATACATATATACGTATAAACACATATATATCCTTTTTCAGATTCTTTTCCATTATAGGCTATTACAAGATATTGAATATAGTTCCCTGTGCTATACAGTAGGACATTGTTGTTTATCTGTTTTATATCTAGTAGTGTGTATATGTTAATCCCAAGCTCCTGATTGATCCTTCCCACCCCTTTCCCCTTTGGTGACCATAAGTCTGTTCTCTATGTCTGTGAGTCTGTTTCTGTTTTGTAGATAAGTTCACTTGGATCATTTTTTTAGATTCCACATATAAGTGATATCATATGGTATCTGTCGTTCTCTCTATGGCTTACTTCACTTAGTGTGATCATCTCTAGGTCCATCCATGTTGCTGCAAATGGCATTATTTCATTCTTTTTTATGGCTGAGTAATATTCCATTGTATACATGTACCACCTCTTCTTTATCCATTCATCTGTCGATGGATACTTAAGTTGCTTCCATGTCTTGGTTATTGTGTTGCCGTGAACACTGGGGTGCATGTATTTTTTCAAATTAGAGTTTTCTCCAGATATATGCCCAGGAGTGGGATTGCAGGATCATATTTATCTTTTATTCTCAGAGGCGTTTAAAATGGATAGATGCAGTTTGGAAAACAAATGAGTCCAGTTACATATAAATTCAGGTTACTATTAGAGTATTGTTTAAGTAGTTAATTTCTCCCAAACTTCTACCACAAACAGTAAAAGCATGGATGATTTCCTTGAGCCCAAATGGAGTAGAGGAAGGGTGAAATGTCTGAAATATTGATACCTCACCCACTAGGGTGCACCTGCCTTAATTTCACGCTTCTGAATTTGCACCATCTCTCTGTATTCTCTGCACGTTTCGGCCTTAATGTATCTTCCCAATCAAATTAGTCATTTCTTTAAAACAACAGAATTAGCGACCATCTAGTTACAACAAGATGAAACCAAGCCCCAAGGAGGTAAGAGGAAATAGATGAGATTACACATCTAGTGAAAAAATACAGAAAACTGGTTCATTTTTTTTCTCTGATTTGTTGCTAAGTTTGTTGCTAAGAACTATGCAACGCTGTGGATGTAGACTTTGGAAATTTTGAGTTAAAAAAAGAAGCAAGTTGAAAATAACACAAAAATAATATTAACTGCTCATGAAATTTGGAAGAAACCATCTTAGGTTTGATTTTCCATTTCCTAGGTGCTCCCTCTAGCACTTTTGTTAAGACACTGGGACCCATGGAGCAGTTTCCCTTTTTCAGAGATCAGGACCCACCTCCAGAGGTCCGGATGGTCAGAATCTCAGGCTCTAGAACCGAGGCTGGGGTTTCCGTCGGTAAAACCCAGAATGGCAGGCCCTCAGATGCGAGTAGCATTTGCCTGCCCTCACGGAGGAAAGCGAATGGGGTAAGCAGACAATCTCCCCGGGGCTTAGCAGGCAGGAATGTCAAGTTCATTAGCTAAAAACTAAAAACAGCAGGGTGGGAGACATGCTCCTATGAACAAAAACCGTAGAATCAGGCCTCTGGGCATGCCCTGGTGCAGAGGCAAGCGCGAGCTGGTGAACCGCCAACAAAATGTCATTATGAGTTGAGTTATCAAATGGTAGTGAAAGAAAACTACCAATACTAACCAACCCTCGCAAACTCTTTCCCATAAAGCTCGCTATCTTTTTTTTTTTTCCTAACTGATAGAGAAAGTTAGTCGTAGACTTGCCAAAGGAAAGCTTTTCATGGCCAATTTGGCTTCTCCACTTTAAGCCCAGCTCAGGATATTAACAAAACCTGTTGCCAAGGGACAGAGATGCAGAGTTGAGTCTAAAAGACAAAAAATTATATTCAGCTAGCTGCTGGAAGAAACCCTCTCTCAGCAGTACTTCATACTGTGGATTTGAGTCCGGCAATGAACGGCTCCCAAGTTGCAAGGCCTTCCCTACCTTGGTCCCTGCCTTTTCTCCTCCCTCAGCTCACTGCCCTGCTAGGTGACCCCCTACACTGCAGCCACACGAGGCTTTAGGATTTCCTGGACGCTCACGACTGCACACACTGCGCCTCAGACCAGAGCTGGGTCTCCTCAGACTCCCCACGCCCACCCAATCTCCAAGTCTCCCATGCCCTTTCCAAGATCTAAGCAGTCGTTCAACCTTTCCTCTGAGCTCTCATTAAGTCACAAACGTTGGTACACACGTCTGTCCCTCATTAGATTAGAACGTGAGCCTCTTGCAAGTAGGAATCATCTCTCTGCACCCTCCCTGGCACCCAGCCGTGAACCACACCAAGAGCATCCATTCAGGGAACGAATAAATGCATGACTGACTGCGTGCGGGATTGAACAGATCCATTCAATTATCTGATGACCGACTGAATAAACAGAGGTCCTCACTTCCTGGGCCTGGCGCTCTCATTTACTTTTATCTTTAGGCCTCAAGGGTTAGTTAGTTTCTGCCTTTATAGGATGAGCATAAGGGCTTCCCAGAGAGCCAAAGCTTGGCCTGGCATCAAGATGTGCCTGGGGTGCTAGCAACAGCCCATGTGAGTGTCAGGAGATTTGTCTTCCCGACCTAATCCACTATCACCTTGGATTTCCCAGTGACTTAATCCCTCTTGATCATAACTGCTTTGCCTATAAAATGAAGTGCTTGGCCTACATGATTTCTAGGGTCCCCGCTAGATGTAACATCCCACGTTTCTAAACTCTTTACGTTTTGCCAGGTATCTATCTACCGCCCAGACTCTTCGTACCGATACACTTGGGCACCTGTCACGTCAGCAAGTTAATCATGTATTTCTCGCTCAGCCATTCGAGAGCACCAGGGCGCCTTTTCTGTGCTGTTTTCCAGTTCCAGGGCATTGACTCCGTTTGTTCACCAGATGGTATTACCGCTCTTTTCACTGCTCAAGTGACCTCCTTATAAAGGCAAATGATGGTGTATATGGTCTGAGTCTCTTCCACTCACAGAGGATATGAGGGAATATGAGTAGACACAGCTCCTTCCTTAATAATTAAGTTCTTCATCATTAACAGTATGCGAATTTTAAAAATATTACGCAAATGTAAAATGCCACAGGCCACAATACTGTCAAAGTTTCATTCAAGTTGAAGGCTAAGCAGCCGTATTCGCTGTTTTCACTTTTTCATGTACTTCCTGGTTTATTGTGTCAATCCGTTTGTCTCACTTACGCCCGTACTCAGATGACCTGTTCCCACAGCCCCTCTAGGTGGGCAGCGGGCCACGTGTTTCACCCTCGTGCTCCTGGTGTATATGGACACCTGACTCAGATCCAGTCAGTCCAGCACCCACTCATCGTCAGAATTATTTTTTCTTTTGCAAAATAGAGATTTTGATCTCAGACCAGAGACTGTAACTAGTCAAAAAATGGTGGGTACTCAAGTACAAAGTCACACAGATGCAGGGCTCGTGGCTCTTTTGCACCATGTGCACACTGATAAGGTGACAAAGCCTGGTCTGCAGGGGAAAAGAGTAGACTCTTCTAGAAAAGCAGAACGAGGCCCCTGCAAAGGGAGAGAGAAAGGAGTCAGAAGATGCCTTTCTCAGTTCCTACCAGGCTCTGCTGTGCCTCCTGCAACTGGACTCAATAAAATTCTCCTTCATAAAGACTCTTTTATTGGAGGGAAAGCAAAACACACACAAATACACAAATGCATACACATACCTGTGACCACTCTGCCTGTATGTTGTATACACTCTACCCAGGTCATAAGCATCTTTCCGTTAGTAGTTTCGTCCGCCCTCATCACCTATTCCATCAGGTAGGTCATTACCTATTCCATCAGGTAGGTCATTACCTATTCCACCAGGTAGGTCATTACCTATTCCATCAGGTAGGCATCTGTGACTTCAGCTGTTCCCTTATTATTATGCAATAGGGTGTTTCTGTTTTTCACTATTTTCACGTGACAGTTACGTAGTGAAAAACATGAACTTTGGGATTTCAGTGAACTAGACTCAAATCCCAGCTCTGCAAACCACTAAACTCTATGATTCTGGGCAAGTTATTAACCCAAGTTCCAATTTCCTCCTTTGTAAAATGGGGATAATTTTACCTACCTCTCAGGTTTTTATGAAGATCCGCCCTAGTAAGTTTAGTGCTTATCACAAAGCCTTGCACACAGTAGGCACTCAAAAATCACTCGCTATTTAGGATAGAGTCTCATAAACGGGAACGAAATTGTCCGGGTTCTCGACACTGCCCAACTGCTTTTGCAAAGACTCTGCATGCCCCGATATACTTTTTTTAATCGAATTATAATTAACATATATTAGTTTCAGGTGCCCCCCCTCCCCCGGCCAATACCCTTTTTAAAACAGAAAAGCAGCACAAACTTTCCTCTAGAAGTTTCATTTCTCCTTCCCAGCTTTGCCTTGGAATTGAAAGTCTAGAAGTCAGGGCTGCTTTTCCACATAAGACCGTATTCACCTCCGAATCTGAGACGGAAAATCAGAGGCTGGTTTTAGTCCTAAAACCAGTGGTCTGACCATCCAGCTGATTCACTACTTCCTCTTTTCCTCTGACTCTGCTGGTCCCACTTAGAGAGCTGTGTGCAGGTACTCAGCGAGGAAATAAGTCTGGGCTCGCTTTAAACAAGCCCCAAGCTAGCTTCTGTTGCTGCTTTTCCTCATATCCATACACCCTAGGCAGCATCACACCATAGGCAGGTGAACAGAGACTGCATCCGAAGCTGCAGGAAACAGGTGAGGTGGATACTTGTCTCTTATATGCAACGTGGAATAAAAACTCACATTCACGCCTGGCTTCTGCACCCTGGGTGCAGACCCCTTCACCCTCTGATCCCCACTTTCCAGCTGACCTCCCCGCTGATGACTTCTTTATTCCTCTTCCATGCTGGCTCACCTCATTCTTGACTTTCTGCCTCACTACTGCTTGCCCACCTGTTCTCTTGCTGTTTGGATCACCTGCCCTGGGACCACCCACCCAGCTCTGAGGGATGCCTTACCTTCCCGTGGCCTGTTCTGGGTTGCCCACCTGGCCGTGTAAAATAAAGCTGCCTATTAACACGAATACGTAAGACACGCAAGTTGAAAAGACCTGTTGTTAATAATCAATGTTGGAAGAGCTTGGTAACACTCGAGTAGTACTCAGACCGTGTAAAATAAAGCTGCCTATTAACACGAATACGTAAGACACGCAAGTTGAAAAGACCTGTTGTTAATAATCAATGTTGGAAGAGCTTGGTAACACTCGAGTAGTACTTTTTTTTTTTTTTTTTCTAAGGCTTACAGGCCTTTTCTAAAAATAAGCTTTTCCTGGCTACAGATCCTCGGTTCTTACTCACGGCCATTCCCTCTTAAGCTTTGTTCCATTAGGACTGGAACCATTTGTTACAAAGGGAAAGGCCTCCGTATATGTGCACGGAAGGGGCATGTGACAGCCACGGACGGTTCACCAGCAAACACTAATTAAGTTTGGGAATCAAGACAGCAACAGCGCGTATGTGTGTGCGTGTGTGTGTATGCGTGTGTGTGTGTGTGTGTGTGAACTTAACGACCCCCCTTCCCGCCGCCCCCCAGCTTAGAAGCATCCAGTCTCTCACTAACAACAGAAAATCAGAAGAGCCGGTAGTGTGCTCAAGGACCAGATGGCAAGTCTCCTGTTTTTCTTGCTTATTCTCCCGAGGAGCACTGCACCGAAAGTTCCATTTGGCCAAGTTAATGTCCTCCCTCTACCCACATGCGGTAACCCAGGTCGAGGGGTGCCCTCCTTCCTCCGTACCCCAGCCGCACCCTGTACCAAAACTACACGTGTATCACACACAGGAGCGTTAACCTGCTGACGTGCTCAGCTTCTCGTGCTATGGGTTGAACTCTGTCCCCTCCCCCAAACTCCTAACTTGAAGACTTAACCTCCAGCGCCCCAGAATGTGAGAATTTGTCTTACTTAGAAATAGGGTGGTTGCATATATCATTAAGATGAGGTCATACAGGATTAGGGTGGGTCCCTAATCCAATAGGACTGGTGCGCTTATAAAAAGGAGAAGTTTGGCGATGGCACACACACTGGGAGAAGGCCGTGTAACGATGGAGGCAAAGGTCTGGGCAATGCTTCTACAAGCTAAGAAACGCCAAAGATCGCCTGCAAAGCCCCAGAAGGTAGGAGGAAAGCACGGAGCAGGCTCCCCCTCACAGACCTCAGAAGGAATCTACCCTGCTGCCACCTTGAGCTCAGACTTCTCGCCCCCAGGACTGTGAGACAACAAGTTCCTGTTGTGCAAGGCACCCACTTTGCGGTACTTTGTTATGGCAGCCCTAGCAAACCAACACATCCTCCTAGACAGTGAGCCTCTTGAGGGTAGAGATGGAATTCTACGCACCTTTGTAGTCACTGAGCACAGGGCAAGGTGCAGGTTATTTATATAATTGTTCAATAACGCTTGTTAAATTCAACCAAGAAATATATGGTCCTCTGCCCCCGACACACAATCTCACGCATCTACCCCACCCCCTGCCCCGCCAACACTGACTTGCTGTCAGTCTTGCCTAAGGACAGGTCACACCAGAAAAGAAAGATTGAAATTTGAGACGGAAAAAGTCATCCTAACCCTAGTGTATCAAAATTTCTCAATCTCATTCTTAAATCAATTCCAGAACTAAATCTGCATTTTCCCCCCTACTCTACCTATAAAAATAGGAGCTCATTCAGGAGCAAAGTCCCAAGCAAGGAGACTTAGCAAGTCTCTTGAGGGAGATGACAGAATTGGCAGGTCGGTCCTAGCCCCCTGGCCGATTGTGTGTTCCCTTTAACTGCCCAGCAAGGCGAGGCAAAACCTGCCCCGTGGCTTTCCTGACTCAGACTGGGGGTGATTCAGCCCACCCACCCAGTCCACTCTACGGACCCTGAGCTGAATGAAGTCACCAAGGAGAAAAGGTGACTTAGTATAGTCACACTGAGAAACAGCCTATTGTGAGCTCCAGAGCTGTAGGTCACGGTGTTTTTGAAACCAAGATAACAAAAGAAACACAGATTTAATCTAACAATTGTATTAAAATATCAATTGTATTAAATCTGTTCACCTTTTAAATGGAATTTTTCGGAAATTAAAAATAGACACAAAAATGTATGAACTCCCTTGCCAGTACCCGTTATCATGCTTGAGAAAGTAAGTTTGGTAAAACAAAGAACTTTCTGGAGCACTTCTCTTCAGGTACAAGTACAATGAGAATTCAGAAGTGCAGTTTTCCTTCTTTTCAACTGACTTCGGCTAAGTCTAGAAAAGAGAAAAGGAGCTAAGAAGTGGAACAGGCAGGTTGGCAGGTTATAAAAAATGAAAATTACAGCTGTGGCCATGCTCTGGAAAGTATCCCCTGACCTAGGTAGACGCTGACTATTGAACAAACAGCTTGCTTATATAATTATGGTGTGCCTATAAACCCAGTTGATATACTTGTTTAACTATTAACCTCTAGATTTCCTGGAGTTTCCACAATCCAGAAAAAGAAAAAAAAAAACACCTAAAAGTACGAGATATGACATGTTCCATTTATTAACCTACTGTGATCGTAAGTGATAAAACCGTGTTGAGCCTGCTAAGAAAAGGAAGTTCTTAGAAAACACACATAAGGTCTTTGAAGCTCCAGAGATTTTCCTAGGGCATCTTCTCTTCTTTATTCTCCTGAGGAATTGTTCTGCCTCTATCAACATTGGACTGGTTATTCTACTTGAAGTCAAGATCCTTCTCCATATTTACTTTGGATCTAGGACACCATTTCCTCAAGAGCTCTGAAAATCATATTGATACTTGAACGCTCGCTGTAAAAAATTTTCCTGATTCCCCTCACCTGCAGAGCTTTCTAACCCATAGTATCTATTCTAAGCATATCTCGGATTCTAGCTTGTATTCTGTACATTTCTGTGCAATCTTACCTCCTATTAGACTCTAAGCTCCTTAAAGGCTAGAGGGAAAGAAAGAGTAAAGCAAAGTTATGCGTATGGCGAGCTCAGTGCCTCAAACCCAGAAGAGCTCTCGATAAATAGCTCCTGAACAAATGAATGCCGAGCACTGGCCAAAGCACCTTACATACACAGCCTTGCTTAATCGTTGTAACGATCCTGCGAATGAGTATTAGTCTCTCCATTTAGCAGGTCAGGAAACTGAAGCTAGAAGGCAAGTAGATTTTTCAAGGCTCAGAGCTAGTAAGTGGGAAAGTAGAGCAGCATGCATTTTTATTTAGTTCCACCTAGCACAGTATCTTAAACATAGCAATCGGTAAAAAGTTATCTGTTGAACTGATACAGACAGGCCCTTTATCCGCGTTCTCTCTTTAGATGTGTTTGGAGTCTTTGGGTTTAGTTTTTTCAATGGCTAAGAAGTTTGGGGCACAGGAAGGAGTAAGTGAAGTGGGGAGAAGATGCCTATAAAGATTTCAGATATCACAGAAAGGCTGTCTCTGCACATTCACTACAGAATAACTCCCAGACTCTTTGCCACTCTGTCCCCACTGGTTCTCCAGACTCTAGCCTCTCCCTTATCTCAAACTCATCCCTCCCATGTGGGACTGGAGGAGGGAGGATGGAGGAGGGGAATAAATAACTCGTCACTCAACACCCAGGCCACCTACTCCCATGGCTTCTGTGAGGGATCAAGGGAAGGAATCACGCACAGGCGCTCGCTGCTGTGCTTGGCTCGAGAGACAGCTGGCAGAGGGCTCACCGGTTTAAGAGAGAAAACTCATCCCGAAACCCCCGTTTCCTGTACCACAAAAAAGACGTGATTCCGGTTTCGTCCACTCTGTCCAGGGAAGAGGGAAACAGTGAAGATGAGGGTTAGGGCCCAGTTTCAAGGAAACTGCACTTGTTACCTTTACATAGAAATAACCAAGAAGAAAGGAAATCACTAAGCCAAAAAGGCTTGTTCCTCTACGCAGGTATGTTGCCAAATGGGCCATGTTCTCACTACTGTTTTAAAACAATTCAACTTGGATGTGCAGAGAAACACATAACGTTTAGATCCGCTTAGTTACAGCCTCTCAGAGAGCTAATGGAATCAACATTCATTACTGAGGTTTACCATAAACCTCCTGTCTGTACACACCGGTATCTACCAGTAGACCAGTTGTAACCAGCTTCCTTTAACCAATGGGCAGTTTGTACTTGGAACTCAAGCTTAAAACTCAGAATGAGTCCGGCTCAACATTCTATGATCAACAGAGGCTTAAAGGAACAAGTGGAAAGGCACCCATGTATAGGTAGACACAGGTCAGCCCCTCCTAATTACCATACCTGGCCCTGGTATGCACAAGTTCCCATGGCATCCATTCATGTTTTCCATCTCCAACCATGTCTTTTGGGAAATGGGTTCAGACATTTATTATGGAGTGACACCTCAAGTGGAGTAGTCAGGAGCTCAGGCACTGGGCTCACACAGACCTTGATTAAAGCAACTGCTCTGCCACGATCAACCTTGACACTTAACCTCTGGCCTCAGTTTGCTCATATACAAAATGGGGCATCACCTCATCGGGCCCTGGTGAGGGGAGAATGAGATCACTCATGTTCGTCACTAAGCGCGGTATCTGGCATAGAGAAGGGCTCTCCAGCAGTGCAGCCACCTAAGATGGTAGGAATGACGGCACCTCCTTGTATGGGACTTGAACGGACCTCATTTGGAAGGCGGTGAACAAATCTGGGCTCGTCCTACCAAAGCTACTCTGTCCTCAGGTAGCCTCCATCCCCATCCTTCCCTCCCTTCATTTCCAGAACCTGTGCCAGGACCTTCCCTGCTAAATACGCACAATCCCCACAATATCAGTAACTCGGAAAGCAAAAGGATACTCATACGCAAAAGTAAACTGTCCCCAGGGCTGGGACAGTTAATGTGAGAAAACGGCTCTAGCCTTTGTAGGACGTGACAACCGGAAACCCGTCTGGGTGAGATGGAGGCTCCTACGATGAAGGGGGGCTTCCATCCTCATTCCACACAGACGACATGATGGCACCTCTGACCTGGGTCGTGGCAGGAATCAACAAAGCCAGGCAATGGTGGTAGCGTGAGAGGTGTTTCTAGTTTGTTTGTTTTTTAAACACAGTACGGGTCGAAGAAGGGGAGGATGAAGGGACCAGGAGAAGAACGAATGAACAGCCTCTCAACGGGAGGGGCAAGAAAGGCAAGAAACATCAAGCAAACAGGAAGAGTGCAGCTGAGGGGAAAGGACCCCAGGATGGGCCAAAGGAGACGGGTAGCTCCGCTGAGCGGAAATGAGCAATGGCCGGCCAATCTCACAACCAGGAGAAACACCAGTCAGACGTTTCCTGTGGGCTGGGCCCCAGAGGTCGCTGGCTGAGTCATGGGCGAGTAGTTATCCAGGTTAACAACTTCCAGTTAAAGCCAAAGAGGAATGTAATACGGACCAGGACTCATTACGTGATTGAGGAAAGTCAAAAAGGGCAAGGTCACGAAACTTTTTTTGAAAAGGGCCAGAGAGTAAATGTTTTGGGCCCTGCGGGACATACGATCTCCATCACAATTGTTGGACTGTACAACCGTGGGGGAAAAGCAGCCCTAGACAACCTGTAAATGAATGAGCAGAGCTGTGTTCCAATAAAACTTTATTTGTAGACACTGACTTCAAATTTTATATGATTTTCATGTGTCATGAAATGTTATTCTTTTTATTCTTTTCCCAATCATTCGAAAATGTGCAAATCATTTTAGCACACAGGCTGTACTTAAAAACAGGAGGGGCTGGATTTGGCCCCCAGGCTGTAGTTTGCTGGCCCCCAGTTATGAGCTTGGGCCCCGTGGCCGAACATGCCTGGCTTTGCATCCTGCCTGGGCTGCCTGCTGGCTCTCCAGCTGTGGGCAAGTTCGTGAACTCACCTGAGCCTCAGCTTCTTCATCTGTAAATTAACGATAACTGTATCTGTCCCCCTAGGATTTATGTGAAGTTCAAAAGCATAGTACCTGAAAAGTGACTGACATAAAGTAAGTGGTGATGATGGTGATGGTGATAGAACTGGGTGTCTGGGTGTGGGTCGTGATGGCATCAGATCTATAGCTAATTGTCTCTGAAAAAAACCAAAAAAAACCGAGGCTGACCCCAATCCGACTTAAGGAGGGATATACAGACTAGAAAGTAAAACAGATGAAGAGAGATTCAGCAAGAGCCTGTTTAATGCTTCAACTCAGAACTGAGTTGACTAAATTACGATGATTTGTAACAGACTTCGCGTGTGTAGGTTATAACCTGACTACCCTTTCAACTGCAGAAAGGGGGGTTTTATGAACCGTGTACCAAACCTTATGGACCAGCTCAGGAAAGGAAGACCATCTGAGGAAGCAGAGTAGGAAACAGAACCCAGGGTGGGGTGCATGGAGGGGGTGGCAGAGACAGTGGTAGGTGGTCGGGAAGGAAGTTGTATCATTGGGGGGTTATCCATGCAGAGTTCCCTGTTTTGTCATAGGGCAACCAGCTGTTAAAAACTTTCAGGTTATCTCTCCCAACGCGTCAGAGGCTCAAGTTCAGAGGTAACTTACAAACCAGCTCCTAAAACCAGCACAGGGTGGAGGAATTCACTTCAGTCCTTAAGTCCTTAACTTAAGTTATCCCACGGGACCCTTCAGACAACCCATCTTAGTTCTGCATAGTTTTAAAAGAGTTAATAGCCAAGGATCATGCAACCTTTAGATCTGTTTAGAAGGCCTAGGCAGGAGAAATCACACTTCTTCAGCCATTGTTAAGTTGCTTTTTATGCTGTTCTTGCAACTTCCAAATAATCAAGCAAAGATAGAATGGAAATATTAATGCAAAAAAAGGAAGCACAGGAAAACTGCAGTATAATTTAACTACCCCACACCTTTTATGAAATGTGGGGCAAGATGACAGAGATCTCCACGGATGAAAAATACTTTCACTGTCAGACATTTATTGAGCACCTAGTATTTATAAGCTCAATGCTCAAAGAGGCAGAGTTGCAAAGATGTATAAGAAGAAATATGAGCTACCCAGCAGGGGCTCTCAGAGATCGTCCATAAAAGGCAAACAACAATTACAGTGGTTAAAACTTGCAGCTGTATAGTGTAGGCATTGGGACTTAAAATGAGAGCATTCGCAAAATATCTTTTGGCAGAAAATTGGTAAGAAACCCCACCACCATGATTGATGTATCACCATTTCTTGGGCACAGAAAAAGAACCCCTGCTGACTGTACTGTCAGCCTTCCTTACCAGCCTGCTCCCCACAAAAACAAACAAAACAAAAAATGTGAAATATACTAAAGATTCTGGGGGAAAAAAAAGTTTTATAAGTGTGGATTACTAGTGTTTGTGTGTGATTTAGTGAAAAGAACATTGGGGCAGAGAAGCAGGAGATGTGAGTTCCACCTATGGTTCTGTCTTCAGGCAAATCACCTTCTTCCAAAGCTTCAGTTTGCTCATTTGTAAAATGAGATGATTAGACTATAAAACTCCTTTCAAAGCTCTAAATTCTACTGCTTAATATCAAGATGCATACATAGGCGCGTTTACTAAGGAAGGCTATGTTAAGAATACGTGGAATACATAGGCGCGTTTACTAAGGAAGGCTATGTTAAGAATACGTAGAATACATAGGCGCGTTTACTAAGGAAGGCTATGTTAAGAATACGTGAAATACATAGGCGCGTTTACTAAAGAAGGCTATGTTAAGG
>NW_021703786.1:35111517-35142362 GCF_005190385.1 Monodon monoceros
AAGGATACGTGAAATACATAGGCGCGTTTACTAAAGAAGGCTATGTTAAGGATACGTGGAATACATAGGCGCGTTTACTAAGGAAGGCTATGTTAAGAATACGTGAAGTGTGATTGACTTGATAGAATTTCTGAGGTCATCAAAGTCGATCCTTGCCTTAATTATTCTAACAAATCTGGTAAAGTAAACCACTTTTTATGATTAGACATTATGCATGAAGAGGAAAAAATAATAATTACTCTGCAACAATGCACATAACACAACCAGGTGCTTATGTGAGAATTATTTATGAAACCAAAGAAAAACTACTTTTGCCTGTAGAGATAACTGAAAATGCAGAAATGTCCAGAAGTTAGTAAATTCCAGATGGAATTTAAATCAAATCATTACACTTTTCTTATTATTTTCATAAGATCTGGATAGGTATAATTAGTATAACAAAATGAGTTTATAAATTGTAAGTTTACTTAAGACATTTTGGTTAAAATTAAAATGAGAACTCACCAGGGAATTAAATTGTTTAGATGCATTAAAGCTGAGCCCAGCTTTCAACCCATGATTACCTAAGCTCTGCCATCTTGGAATGTTCTGGCCTAACTTTGAAAATAATTTGATCCCCAAATTAAATTTTTAAAGATACATTTTATGAGGAAAAAAAGAAACACATGAAACACAAATGTCAAAAAAAGAAAAATTCAACTTCTTTATCACTAAGAAATGCAAATAATAGTAAAATATTGTTACTCTTCATCAAATTGGCAAAAAAAATTTTTCAAATTATTATACCCAGGATGAAGGAAAGTGAGCATAACCTTTCTTTTTTTATTTTTATTTTTTTTTTAGTTTTTATTTTATATTGGAGTATAGTTGGTTTACAATGTTGTGTTAGTTTCAGGTGTACAGCACAGTGAATCAGTTATACATACACATATATCCATTCTTTTTCAAATTCTTTTCCCATTTAGGTTATTACAGAATATTGAGTAGAGTTCCCTGTGCTCTACAGTAGGTCCTTGTTGATGATCTATTTTATATATAGTAGTGTGTATAACCTTTCTGAAGAGTAATTTATTTGGCAATATTTAGCAGGATGCTTAAGGGGAGAGAATGGGCACTTCCACACATTACTGGTGAGAATAAGAACTCGTTGCAGGCACTCTGGAGGGCAGCACGTCCATGCCCGCCCTTCGCTCAGCACTTCCACTTCTAGGAATTCATTCATCCTAAGGAGATAATTGGGCCAATGTGCAAAAATGTGTGTGTTCAAGGTATTCCTTGCAGTGTTGTTTATAGCTGTAAAAATGTGGAACTCTGTGAAAGTCCAGTTGGAGATTGATGAAACAGCTACATTCTTACAAATTAAAATGAGCAGTTGCTAAAAAGAATGAGGAAACTGTATGTGCATGAGTATAGAAAGATGTCGAAGATATATGGAGTATGAAGCAAGTTGCAAAATATCATATATAGTGTGTGAAAGAGCACGTATGCAAATATATATATGCATGTTCAAATGCAAAGAGTCACTAAAAAGTTAACAGTAGGTAGCTGTGGGTGGTGTGACTTTGAGTAATTTGTATTTTCTTATTATGAATTTCTCTTCAGCTTGAATTTTTTTCAATGAGTATATATTGTTTTTATAGTAATAAAAAAGCTATTTTTAAAAGGTGGAGAAAAGAATGGGTCATGGGGAAGAATTAGATATCCATAACTTGTAGTTCTGTGTCCTGGAATTTAGTCTAAGACCACAGTATACGTAATAATGTATGAACTGGGATGATTATCATAGCAATATTCATGATATTGAAAGTTAATAAACATTAATGTCCTATTTAAATAAATACACTAGAATTAGACATTATTAATGTAGAAATATATTAACTTGGAATATTTCACAGTATTATTGGTAAGTGAAACAAAAGGCAACTAAATAATTTTATACACATTTTGGATTTATTCACATTCACATATATATAGAATAGAAAAAAGTCCGAAAGGATATATGCCAAAATGTATACTGCGGTAACTAGTGATTCTTATTTTTCTTCCCTACATTTTCAAATGCTTCTACAATAAACGAGTATTATTTATGTACTTTTTTCTTTTACGTTTTAAAAACGTCCCTTATAGACCTTTCAGACTTTAAAATAATGCAAGGTAGTTATAATGATACTAATCTGTGAAAAACAAAGGAATGAGAATCTCAGCCCTTTGCTCCGGCATCAAATTACCACCAAGAGACCCCCAGAAAGCCCCTGCAGCTGACCTGCAGCATGTTGTAAAGTAATGAATGCCACACTGATGCAAAACAAACTCAGGAAACCCAGGGTACCTATTCTGATTTTGTGTCCTGCGATGTGCGAGGTTATAAAACATACTGGCTCAGATTACAGGCTAAGCATGACAAGTCCCTCTGCTGCAACCTAACAAAGGAATTTACAGAATGAGAAATTTACACATTTCGTTTCCCAGGGTAGAATGAATTACAGAAGCAAGGGACCCACAGTAGGGTTAAGTCCTTGCCTGTCACTCTCCTACATGCTTCTGAATTATGCCTTATACACAGTTCCCATGACACAATGTACCTATTACTATTTTAAACCAAGATAAACTAATATTTTTTAAAGGTGAATAGAAGGAGAAGTGAGAAGAAGTGCATTTGTAACAGAGTCAAACTCTTTGTATATTTTCAGGTGAACTGGGGGATGCCAGACCTCTCTCCCCCAACCCTCCCTCCCTCAGATCATTATGGCTGATAACAATAGTTTTACTTTTCCGGGTAATGTAGATGACACATTTTTCCTGTAGCCTGTCTTCCTGTAAAGTGCAGGAATTCCTGCACCTTCTGGGTGCCCTTCCTGTTAACTTACATTTCAGATTTCCTCAAAAGGCATTCTACCACTTTAATATTTGAAAAATGTCAGCTCAACCCCAGATAGCTAATATAAACAAGCTGAAAAGCATACCACCTAAAGTTACAACTGTGGAAAACAAAATTTCTTTTTAAGAAATTCTTTCTCGGAATCTCACTGTTGGTAAGGCTGGAAAGAAGTAACCCAGTCCTTCCAGCTCCCAGGGAGTCTGTAATTCTTTTGCCTCTGCTGTGCCTTAAATTAGAGGTCTGTAAAACGGAATTATAGTGATCTAGAAAGTTCGTAAAGGTCCTTGAATTGAACATGTTGTTAAAATCTTCAGTACTATGAGGTTATAGCCACCTTTCACTTTTCCTCCGTTTCATTTGGTTATAGTATTACAAAGAAGTTTGGTACTGCACAAAAACAAAAACAAAAACAAAAACAAAACACTGTCTTTGCCATTTGAGAATACCGTAGCTGAATTAGGCCAGTTCCACATTTACAGCCCAGGCCAAAAGTCTTTGCCATTTCTGAAATGATCACACGCTTCCTTCTATCAAAAACTTTCCTTTTGGACAGGAATCCCATGTTCACACCAGATGCACCTTCCAAAGGGGACCCAATTAAGAAAACTATTTGGATAAATGGGAATTAATGTAAAGAACCACCAGTACCTGATCTACTAAGGGTGCACCCATAATGGAAGAGTGCCATGCTAATATGTTTTTCAGTTTCCCAACTTCTTCTGCTAGGAGGGAGCCACCTTAGGAGTGAGCCCCCCAAAATGCACAAAGAAACCTGATTGAGTTTAAACCCTAAGGTTCAAAGATAAGATCACTAGAGCACCCCCTTCCTATCTCCCAGAGAGATCACTGCCATCTCTAAACTCCAAATGCACCATTTTGCTTCACTATCTATGCAATTATCTTATATCACAGTGATTTGCATACGTGCTTGCTTTCACCAACTACATGGTAAATTCCTTGAAGAAAACAACTACACATAAAATATTTTTGTATGTCCCCAAATCCTGTGCACTACAAACACACACACACACACACACACATCTCATAATATATTTACTCATATATTAAACTGACCTGAATGAATGAGTGAATGCACACCAAATACAGAGTAACTAGATGCAATCTCTCTCATACATCAAAGCCTGGAATGCCCTCCTAAGCTATTATTTCTATGCTCAATTAAAAGATTGTCGGTTTTCCCGATATTAAGGAACATTGGCAGCTCATAATGCCACTTCCTAGGTACTTCGGCACTCTTACTTAGCTTTTCAGATTTCCATTTTTTCCCCTAATATCCAAAGAAAAGAAGAGCCCTACTTTGAATTCTTGAGAATATATATTACTTCCTTCTGGGGCTGAGATGTATGATTCCCATCAGGTAGAACTAAAAAGTGACACAACAACTCTCCCAAAAGTAGCAGAACGCTGATGAGACACTTGAATTTCACTGGATCTTACTTACCTAATGCCCTGGGTAGCCTAACTCACCTTGTGCTGAGCTCACCTCTCCTTTCCATACATTCTCACAGGGCATATGCTTTCTCTATGCTCAATTTGTTCTGAAACAAGTGACTTACAGTCCTAGGGCCACCTGACAACACCCCCTCAGCTCTCTAATGCCATGTCAGGGTTTTTATATTTTTAATCCCTTCCCCAGCATGACATTACGCCTGCAAAATACAACTGTGTAAAAAGAATATTTTTAAGAACAAAAAAAAAAAAAAAGAAAGAAAGAAAACAACCATAACCCTGAACTTCTGACCTATTACAGCTGACTAAATATATGCAATTACACACTTAAAAGATTTCATTATGGTTGTCAATGAAACAGTGCAGTCCTCCCACATTGGCGTAATGCTTAAAAGTACAATTTTTCTCCCAGTATTTTCCCTCGAGATGCAAAGCATCTCCCAAATGGGAAGACATAAAACCTCGATGTCCTCATTGCTGCTTCTAAATACTGTGAACCAATAAGGAATTGGTGTAAAGTGCAAAATCTCGGAAGAGAAAGACTTCTTGTCTGCTTTTTTCTAAAATGCTATTATTCACCTTTACTTCCTTTAAAGATCAGAAGTTGCTTAATGTTCAAAATGATACCAATGGAAATTTAACTAAATACTAGCACCAACAATTCATTCCCAAAGGAATATAAGATTACATTAATTTCCTACTAGTTTAACTCAAGTTTTACCTTTCATTTTCATCTACAGACTTTTTAAAAGTTTGTATTCCTGTTGCACGTAAAACTACCTATTATATGTATGCATACTAAAGAATTTTACAATTATATAAAGCATTGCACATTTAGACGCTACCAACCTGCTCTATCTCTCCTGACTGTGCAAAAGGCAAAAAGAGCTCAGTAATCCTAGCAGAAGAATGCAAATAATGTCAATGCACAGCTGAACTGCAAGCCCTGCCTTACAGGAACTCTCTGTGTCTGCAAAAAAAAAAAAAAAAAAAAAAGAGACACATACTAAACAGGAAATGCAACTGAGATGTGGAAAACCTCAAACTTAAAAATGCAATCGCCAGGCGAAAATTGCATCCATGCATTCATAAATGCATGCACAACCCTTTGCATTTTTGCAAGTAATGCAAATAGGCTCTTACCTTTCGACTGAGACATTTTCCCCTTTCCTTTGATGGGGGAGGGGAGCACAAAAGACTTTGCCTTGCTTCTCTTCTGTAGCTAGTTTTGCAACAAAGATGCAAGCTGCAGGCGTGCAATCTTCATGCAAGTGGAGTTTCTCTTGACCGAGGCAGCAGATGGACTTTCAGGGAATCCAGATGGAAATGCACACCTTGCAAAACAGACTGGAAAGTGATTTTTCCCCCAGTTGCAACGTTAGGGAAGGCTGTGCTGCAGCTACATGATGGGCCAGGGCTGGCAGCTAAAAGCTCCAAACTTGGAACTGAGTATCTTAGTGCGCAGACGTCCTTCCTGCGAAGGGCGCGGGGGCCGCTGGGAAATGTAGTTCCCGAGCGGAGTCCACGGGGCTCTGATTTAAGGACACGTGGTCGCGCGGGTCGCTGAGCGGGGTGATTGGGAGCAACATAGGTTGCATCCAGGTAAACAAGTCATAGACGCACTCGGTACTAAGTGATGGGAGAAAAAGGCAAGGCCCAGGGGAGCGGGCATTTACCTTCTCCAAAAGCCCCTGAAACAACAGCCAAAAAAACATATCAGTTTGGCTAAAAACCATTCGGCCCGCTCAGAAAGTCAGTTTCGGGGTTCAAGTGTTTGCAGGGCAGCACCTGTTGGACGATTCCTGCCTGTAGACGTTTTATTCCTCTCAAACGTGCATTTTAAAAAATCTTTTTCTCGCCTGGAGAATTTGCTGGTGACCTGGCTGGGCGGAGGCAACAGCAGAGGAGATGCAAAGGATCCAGGTCGGTTACAATTCAGTCCTGAGGCGGAGTGGAGGTGGGGGGATGGGAAGTTCTCATTTCTTGAAGGGTTAAAGAGAAAGTTCTGCTGTTGGTGTGTCAAAGCAAACTTCATCAAAGTTAAAATGTTTCGATGTTTTTTTCTCACCTGGGTGGGAGGAAAGTCCCTGGCCTCAGGGAGAAAGTGGGTGGTCATCTTAAATTAACAAAATCAAATAACTTGAATTTATTCAACAAAATTTACAGACTTTTGTTGAGCTCCCAGGGTGTGCCAGGCGCCTTTCTAGGACCTTGGGTCATCCCGTTGTCATGTATTGCGCACAGCTAGGGCCTGGACACCATCCTGGCAGAGAATAGGGTCACCCCTTCTCAGGGAAGCAGAGAGGCATAGAATATTCCATTAGTGAGGGGACCTGGGCTGAAATGAGCTCAGACTCCTACTTCATCGAGTGGACCGGACTCAGAAATGTGCTTTTCAGGTACAGAGGGAGGAATTGAGGGTGTGGGGCTGCTGAGGTGTGAATAAGCACAGAAGTCTGCAGAGCGCCTCTTCAGGGGCCGGCAAGGCTGCCTGCTGCATTGTATGCAGAAGTGGGAGTGGGTGGAATTTACCAGTGGGGACTGTACAGGGCCTTAGGGTCAGGCCAGAGGTTTGGACTTTCTTTATTCTGCAGATACTTGCAGGGTGGTGAAAGGGCTTTGAAAAGGGATGTAACTGAATCAAAGCATTGTTTTAAGAAGGTAAATTTGCCCTCAGCGATCAAGGTGAGTTGAAACTGGGAGAGGCTGGAGATAGGTCAGGTCAGTAGCAAAAGGTGAAAAGACGCACTTTGAAAGAGCGTTTGGCTGTATTTGATGACTGCTGATGGACGCAGTTGGAATTTTATTAAGAATTCTAAGAAGCCAGGGCCTTCTGAGTAATGGATGAATCAGAGGGAAGAAGGCTACCATGTTTCAGCTACAAATCAGCAAATCAGCTCTTAAAGCAAATATGCACTAGGTCATGGAACTAACATTCATTTACTTAAGTTGATCCCCTCTGCTGACATTAATGAGAATTAATCAAGGTCACCTCATGTTCATATTAGCTTCTGCCTCAGAAAGGCAGAGATCTCTGTTCCATGAGCTCAGACAGGAAGACTTGCTAATTCACTTTCTTTCCCCCTCCTTCTGGGCGAGTCCGTGCTGTCTGTTTCTCCCTTTCTTACACACACAATCTCAGACTCATCGAACCAGTATTTTTTCCTCTAAGTCTCATTTAAGCAGGAGACATGTGGGCATGGAGATCCATTTTGATGCATCCAGGTCACTTTTCCTAAGCATCGATGGAGCAGCCGCTGTGTGCCAGGCCCTGGGTCAGCAACTGGAGCTGCTCGGAGACTCAGCCCAGGCAAGGCCTGAACAGCCGCCTAGAACTCATTTCCATTTGCATTGTATGCGCTCAGCAGCATTGCTCTTAAATCGCCCTAGACTCCCATCTATGGAAGAGCTCTAATCACATCGTGTCTGGTGCATTTTGCCGCCACTGTGCTTGTAGTTTCTCTGCACAGGCGTGCACGGTTCACAGCTGGCAAATGGCTTGTGTCCTGCAAGTGAGTCTGTAATTCATATTCCCATAGAAACAGTGATATGTTTAATAGCCAGTGCACATCTACGCTCACACACGCACACCTGTGCAAAATACCTTTGACCATAAATTGAACCATACATTTAAAAATTGCAACATGTATTATTTTTCTTTCCAGGAAAAACATATTTTGAATTTCCACGGGGAGCTCAACCTCTCTGTAAAGTCTTAGATTCCCAGAGAAAAAGTTCTTCTTCTTCTTGCCTTGGTGGTAAAAGGTTTCCTCCGCCTCCTTCCTGGGTGGAAGAAGAGGTTGTACCTCCGTACAGACGTGCGCCTTTCTTCTTCTTGCCCGTTTGTGGCAATGCTCCTAGGAAGAGAATCCCTCCCGCGGTGGGAATGGCAAAAGCCAAATCTGCAGCACATTAGGCGTTTATCTTGAGGTGACCTGTGCTCCTACCTCGAACCCCTCATCTTTGAAGTGGTCTGTACTTCCCATCTTTCTAAAATGCGAGTTTGATGCACTCTCCCCCCAGCTTCTAGTTCCCTTCGAGGTCACTGCCAGACTCTCGGGCTTGGTATAATTGGCCCCTCAAGACCTGCTTCCTGCTTACTCTGCCACTTCATTCTCACCCTGTGTTGATGCTACAGCCAGAAGCCAGGTTTGCTCCCTCCTTGCTTCTAGATACACTGCTCCCTCTGCCTGGCAAGCCTTATCCATTCTCTTCTCGGCTCCTTCGGATTTGTCCTTGAAGACTCTGCTTAGCAGGCACTTCCTTTTGGCCACCTCCTGGGATGCATCACCCTGTGGCCACCTTCAGGGTGAACGAGGGTATTCCCTAATTCTGTAGCACCCTGCCCACAGCTGTCTCGCAACACTCACCCTAAGGCAGGCAGGTGTTCACGTTCGTATGTGTCTCCCCCAGGAGACTGAAATGCTGGAGATCAGAGACTAATCTCTGTGTTCCCCATGCCCAGCATCTAGCATACAATGCTCACTCAAATGCACGCTGAAATAGGGAATGGAGTAGATGGAAGAGGGCCTGTCACCTCGATGACCTGGAATAACTAGACGCCGGCGACAGAGTTAACACCTGCGGGGGAAACTGGAACACCTGGGAAGAGCCCTTTGCTGTCAGGTTAGAGGTATGAGGTGCTTGGAAGGAGGCCCTTAGGTTAGGTCCGACTGGCTCTGAAGGAATTGCTCTAGAGGGTTACGTGAGCTGGAGAAGGCGGCGGCTGGGGGTAGAATGTCTCAACCGAGGGTGGCTTTTTACCCCCAGGGATCGTTTGACAATGTCTGGAGATGGTTTTGGTTGTGTCACAGCCAAGGGGTGGTGGTGATTGTGGCATCTAGTGGGTAGGGATGAGGGATGCCGGCTGTCGTACTGCAGTACATGGGAAGCCTCCACCAACAAACAATCGTCCGGTCCAAATCATCTGGTACTGCATTTTAGAAACCCTGCTGGGTAGTAGTACCATGAGAAGTTACCTATGCTCTATTTTTTTAAGTTCATCTAAAGCTAATGAGATTTGGTAAGGTGTAACTTTTTTTTTGGCCAAACCACGCGGCTTCTGGGATCTTGGCTCCCCGACCAGGAATTGAACCCGGGCCCTTGGTGGTGAAAGCATGGAGTCCTAACCACTGGACCACCAGGGAATTCCCAAGGTGTAACTTTTGACGTAAGAAATCTAGAATCTAGGAGATGTGAATTCGAGTTCTGGCAGTAGAAAAGTTAACTGTATCTTCTAAGGCAAGCACTTCACCTTTCTGGACCTCTTCTCGTTCCACTAAAATAAGGAGGGTCAGACTAAGGCCCCTTCCAGTTCTAACAGTTCGTATCTGTGAACCCAGCTCACATGTCTGATTAAGACCACTCATGATTTGAAGAGAGTCGTGATCACACATCCTGTTTTTCACATTGGCTACATGTCCTTCTGTTCAGGAATTAGAAGGGTTCCTGATCCCCTGCTCTAGCAAGACAGCCAGTGACCACCATGACAACATCACTTCGGAGGTGAGACAGGAAATACTCCTATTACAGTTTGAAACATTGCCGCTCAGGTCGCAATACTCACCTGCATGTGACATTTATGAATGTTTTCCAACAGTGTCCACTAGGTCTCAGGAACAAGGGAAAGGAAGGCACCAAAGGTAAAGCTAAGAGTTCAGGTCTGAATACCTGCTCTTCTGGATCTTAGAAAATTGTGGTATCAATAGTGTGTTATGTACAATATATAATGAAGTCTGTTGAGGATCTCCCCACATGGGGGATTGGTTTAGGGGACTGGATGATGAGTTGTGCTTATGCAGTATCTTTTTTTTTACTTATTTATTTTTAATTTTTAAAACTATTTATTTTTGACTGTGTTGGGTCTTCGTTGCTGCGTGTGGGCTTTCTCTAGTTGTGGCGAGCGGGGGCTACTCTTCGTTGAGGTGCGCGGGCTTCTCACTGCGGTGGCTCCTCTTGTTACGAAGCATGGGCTCTAGGTGCGTGGGCTTCAGTAGTTCTGGCGCACGGGTTCAGTAGTTGTGGCTCACGGGCTGTAGAGCTCAGGCTCAGTAGTTGTGGTGCACGGGCTTAGTTGCTCCATGGCATGTGGGATCTTCCCGGACCAGGGCTCAAACCCGTGTACCCTGCATTGGCAGGCGGATTCTTAACCACTGTGCCACCAGGGAAGCCCTACAGTATCTTTAAGTACATTTTTTTTTACTGTATCAAAATATCACAGTGAATTATGTCTACTGGCAGAAATTCTAGAAATCCCAAAATAGATTCAGCTTGGCTTCCATTGTCCTCTCCAATATGGCGCAACCATACCTGTTCAGCCTTCTCTCTCTCTCTCTCATCTACTCTACGCTTCATTTGTTTAAACAGTCTGGTCAAAGCAGGATTACTTATCTTACTGGAGACATGAGTTTACATGTTACCATTTCTGTTTGTTAACTTGTGCTATTCTCTGTCTTCACCCTTCTCTGGTCCCCACCTGAGTCTTCGTTTTTCCAAAGTCTACCTTTCGAAGGTTCAAGGTCATCTCTGCCATGAAGTTGTCTTTGATCACATGGACAAAGTATGATCCCTGGTCTGAGAAGCTTAAAATCCTGTGGCTAATTTTAATAACATTTTTGTAATATTTTAAGGTTTACAGGTTCTTTCCGTCCTCTCTACATCATTTTATCCTTACAATGACACTGTGAAATGCATTGTCCCAACATCTCAGTTTATCCTGATCACCTCATGTTGTTGCTTCCTTTGGCCAAGGTGGAAGAACGTGATTTAAAACTGTCCTGACTGCAGATGTAAAAACGTGTCTTCTGATCCCTAGTTCCTTCCTTTAAGCGGTCCAGTCTTGTCTTAAGCTAATTGACTTTTAATAAATGCCCTAGATATGTGCCTTCTTCAGCCTAAGTGTAGTCTGGTAACATTTTGCCTCATTTTGTATGCGTTATTAATGGGACAAGCACAGTTCAGGACTTACGAAGTCCCTAGTAAATCAGTATATCTCCTTTACACGCTGCACCTTAGCCGATACACTGAAAATTCGGTAAATGCTGGACTATTTGAGGATGAGTTAGAAACACTGATATAAGGCAGTGTTGTGCCCTTCAAGGCTCCTTGATCTGTTTACATTGATATTAATAGATGGTTCTGGGCTTCAGTCACAGGCCTGAATAATTCAGGTCAAACTGACCTGCTGCACTGCTTTAAAAAAACTATAAAATATTCTGGGAAATATTTTAGATGGGTGATATATGCAAGTTATAGAAAAAGTTCAGAAGTCCACAGAAAATTAAGAAACTGTCTGAACTACAGTGGTGTAGAAATAATTAGAGTCAATATAATAAATCAGCTTGTTCTTAAATTATTCCATTTGGATTAGTGTCCGAAGGGATTGTTTTATTAGTAACAGCCTATGAAAGAATCATGGAAAATACTACCAGTTTTTCATATTTACTCTGTTTCTGAGATGGGTAGAGACTAATCATTTTTATCTGTCGGCCAAACTCCTAAAACAGTGGGTTCAATGTATTCTTTAAATTAATATATTGCATAACTGAAAAGTATAAGTATTATGAAATTGTATAATATTAGAAATTAGCTATTTGAGGCTATAATGAACACCTGATGGTATTTTATGGATTGGGCACTGGCGTGAGCTACATGCCTCAAACCTGTCTGTAACTTTGTTTCCTACAGTATAAGGAGTGAAACAGCAGAGATACATTAGACAGTAGTCTACTGCTGCTGGAAGTCTTTGGAAATTATTCTAGAGCCCTTTCCAGCAGCCTTACCTACTGGGAATTTACCTACAAGGGAATTGAAGTGAACCCCAAAACCTGCTCATTCGCTAAAGACTAAAGGTTTCCACTTCACAGGGCCTTATTTCTCCTTTTGTTGCTGTTTTTTTTTTTTAATCCAAATAAATATCAAAATGCATTTATTAAACGTGTTGGGGGCATGTTGCCAAATCAGATGCTACTGTACGTGAGGAAACTGTGGATTATGGTCACACCATCTGGCACTGTGAGTGAGTTTTGGAATGCTGTGGAAACTTCAAAGAAAAATTTAGGAGATTTTGTGTATAATTTTCTTAAACGTATTTCCAGGAGACCCGTGATTTAGGAAACTCATTCTGTGGGGTTTCAACAGACATTTCAATGATTTTTTTTTTATATACCCAGATAGTGCTTTGTGAAAAATATAATGCTTGTCTCTTAGCTTTTAATGACTCATTGATTTTGTGTAAAATAGAGCATATGCTACATCATAATTTTAGTTCTTATCTTAATGAGGTAGCAAAGCAAAGCGCCTCTCAGTTTAAAGTTAGGGAAACTGAAATACATCCATAATATGTGTTTGTTTGTGATGTTACAGGTATAATCAGGAAAGGAAGCAGAACACTTCTACACATGCTTATGACATCTAACTACTAAGCTAGGATAAAAAAAATTATAACTCACAGGAAGTGAGTAAAAAGGCGTGTCAAATGTAAAGTGCATTGCTCTGTGTATTCCTGTGTCTGTTAATGCCTGCTTCTTTTTTCCTCAACGTTGGAGGAGTCAAGTCAATTCAGATTTTAGTTTGGTGAGCTGAAGGCACTGTGTTAGCTTGCAGACTGAGAACCCTCACTGTCACAGTTTTCAGTGACCTGATTTATATGATGTTGACCTGGGAGCAATACCAAGGTGAAACTGAAACCATTACTAGCTATTTTCACTGTTATTTTTAAAACTAAGTATCAGAGAAGCAGAGGTTTCCAAAGTACGATTAAAACAAGATTACACTTATTTGGATGTTACCGACATATTAATACGCCTCCCAACTCAGATACATAAGGCTTGTGCTCTATAAAGTTGTTTAATTATTTCAGGTTCAAGTCTTTTTATAACCAGTAGCCATGGACTATTTTTCAAGGGCAGTGATGAGTCTGAAATATGGAATTTACTGACCAATGATACCATTCAAGTGTCCTTCTCATTCTATGTTTCATGTGTTCTGTTCCATACCCATTTTTGATAGTGTAGCAACAGATACTACATTAAAAAAAAAATCATTCTAAGGATTCCTGCTAGCTCTTTTCTCAGCCATTCACGTTTAATTTGGGAAGGGAATTTGAGTAAGTAAATTAATACCTATCCTACCTGTTTCTAAAATTTATGTTAATGGAAGAGTCAAATATGATGACTGTTTCTTAAATTCAAGTGTTCTGTTGAAACCACTTTAGCTTGGAAGAGATAGAAAGATTCAGAATGTTCACATGTTATATTACAATGTAAGTATTTCATGAGAATTGGTAAATGTGGTCAAGCTCTGAGAAAAATGAAAGGGAATCGGATAATTTGGAGTGTATTTGATCTATTTATAACTTATACCTCAAACCCTAAATTAATACACAGAAAAAGCAAAGTCATCAATTTTAGATTAAATAAATTATTTCAGGTATATATGATGGAAAAGTATATAAGCTTCTCTGTTATCTCACTTATAATCGACATCGTTTTCATTCAACTGAACAGTTGCTGATTGAGGACTTAAAGACAGTTCAGCTGATGGGATACCGTTCATTGTGATTTAGGCTGTAAATATTGTGAAGAATTAGGTGCAATAAACATTCAAGTAAATGTGAATTTTGGACCCTAGTTTTACGTTCTGAAGACTTTGGTAGAAATAGTAAAGTGTCAAATGCCAAGAATATACCATTGGAATATATATTTTTCTGTACAGTATTCCAAAGAAGCAGATAAATTGACAACTCTAGTCCTTGCTTCTATGATCAATTCCAGTTTCCATTATCTTCTTCTAGTTGTTCGTAGGTGTAACTTGACTATGCTATACCTACATAGTTTGGCCACAGACTCTGGAGCCAGACTGCCTGGGTTGGACTCCCAGCTGTAGTTACTAGTTCTGTGACTTGTTACTAATTACTAGTTACCAGTTACTAGTTCTGTGACAGGCTAAACAGATCACTTTTCTATGCCTCAGTTTCCTACCTGTACAAAGGCAATGATAGTAGCACCTACCTCATGGGGTCGTTGAGAAGACTAACTGAATTAATACACTTAAAGCTCTAAGAAGAGTATCTGATCCATGATATATGCTCAGTGGCTATTAGCTACTGGAGCTTTTCTTACTATTATGGCTATTACATTTCCAAGCATTGGTTCCTTTCTTGAGAATGAAGATACTGTAGTTGAAATAGAAGAACACTGAGATGTAAGAACATGTGTCCTACCCAATGGTGATTAAAAAAACCTTTTAAGACAGGAGATAAGCAAGCTATGATCTTAGAGGAATGTTTCCACCGACCTAAGGACATAAGAACAGAAATGCTTAGTTTAATGAAAGAGAAAGGAAGAAGACATATTTTATTATTGTGGCAAATCAGAACTCTGTTGGATGCTTGTGAAGAGGGATGGAGACCATCTGGAGAAAACAATTCCACTCCACTGTGTGGACTGGGTCGAAGGACGGCTGAATAGCTAGGGCATGAATGATGTAGGCTGTTCACCATAGCGTGTCACAGCCTTGTAAAGCAAACGGCAGGGGGCAGAGTGGTAGTTAATGAGAGGTGGAAATGGTTGTCAGACTTCAGTGCTCAGCTTTTATGATATGGTTTTCCTTATGAAAGAAATAGACTGATAACATTTTGGTCCTTTCCACTCATTTGAACGCGTTAGGACCTTACTATTCTAAGTCCTTCCACTTCATTTATTCCATCTGCATATTTCTTATTCATTGCTTTTGTACTAACGTTTTACTTGTGACCGTTACTACTGGTTGCTGCCTTTCTACTAATTAACTAAATAGCTCAATTTTAAAATTTACCTTAGGCATATTTTTTAAACCACCAAAATACATTTTCTGTGGTGGCCTAGTTACCTAATAACTAAATAGTAGAGGAGTTTAAGCATGTATTGGAGATATTTTATAATTTTAAAATGGAGAAATTCTCATTTATTGAGTCTATTTTAATTCTCACTTATTAGTTGAGTCTGTGTTTAAAATAACTGTTCAATACTACCTATCCAAAGTGATCCATGTGGATAGTTTGGAATTAGGCAGGGGTGAAAGAAAAGAACCAGAAAACAAAGACAAATTAATTTTTTTTTTAGCTAAAATATTTTCTTTTCCATCATAGTGAATTAAAAAAACGAACATAGAAAATAAGTGCACATTCTTCCTTTATCAGTGTTGAGAGAGGTCCAGACATGAAAACCATCCTGTAAGAATCTGCAGAATTTCAAAAGGACACCTAGGATTATATTGAATTTTTCGGAGTTCAGGAAAAGTTAAAAGTCTGACCTGTAAGTAGGATGTGCTATTGCTTTCTTTCCATAATATTATTACTATTTTCTCCAGGTATTACGAATCATAAAGCTAAATTTTTGACCTTACTAAGAGAGTATACATTTAACCTTTTAACTTTAATTGATATGGGTGAGTTATTTTAGCCATTTATGGTCAGTGCTGCTTTTGAGTAGATACAGAGTGAAGAAAATAAAGTATTTTTAAGATCCCATGTTCACAGTGACTGAGATTCCTTCAAAGAAAAAAGTTTCTGCAGCAAGAGCTGAGCAAACATCTGTATCAGAGCACCTTCCAAAAACTGAATTGAGCCTTGTATCTTAAAAAGCAGTATTTTTAAAATAAGTCTTAAGGGAGGTGAAGAGCTGAGCTGTGGTAGATGCTGTTCCAGTTGTCTCTTCAATCAATTCTGTATAATGCTTTGGAAGCAGAATAACAAGTAATGTGAAATCACTTTTCAAAGACTATACGTGCGCCCTCTTCATTCTATTTCCGTATTCCTTGGGATGGGCAATTTATGCAATGCACTTGTGAGACTCCAAGAACAAAGACCAATTTCCCTGAAGGGTATGAGCACTCTTGGATTTTACAAATGCCAAAAAAAAAAAAAAAAAAAATTATTTTCATGTTGTCACGTTGAGATGATGAAGTGTGCTGGGTTCGTGCACAAGGAGCCTCAGGAAGTATGCCCGCTGTGCATCTGTTTTATTCCCAGATTCAGAAAGTGGATGCAGGCAGTTCTTAACAAGCATTGACAAGTAGTGATTAACAGTGAGCGCTGTGGAAGATAGAGGAAGGGTTTGGCATCATTCTGAACAGGAGTGTCTTTTATTCCTGAGGAAACAGGTATCCAACTGATCTGTGAGGATCCTCGGTCTAGGTTTCCAGATCGGGTCTTGAATCTCTGTGTCGCTGGACTGAACCACCTGTTCTCTTCAAATGGAAGTGAGGAAAAGGTCAAGTAAGGACAATGTATTAATCCTTCTGGCACCTCCTAGCCGGGCTGCTTGTTCTGTTGTACTTTGGGGAGACGTGTAGGGCTGAGAGTAGAAATGCCACCTCTTTGGACCCCCTCATGTGACTCGACCCGTGACTGTGGCCTCCGAGCCTATGGTAGCCAGACAGGAGCCTCTGAAGTTCAAAAGCAGGCCTGTATCTGTGCTTGTCTGTTTGTTCCTTGAATGCTTACGTGGGTTTGTTTATTCTTCAAGGCACCAAGGGTGCCTTATGGGCAAGCTAGTTCCCTCATGACGTGGGTAGAAACAGTGTTTGTGTTTAACACGTTCATAGCCACCTGACAGACAGTCAAATGTGGAAATCCACAGATTGCAAGAAACACAGGTCCTTTTCAGCTTTCCTGCCCTTTCACGACATCTCACCTGAGTGAACAGAACACAGAGGCTGGTTGCTGACGGTCTCCATGTGCCCCCCCTCAGGTGCCCCTGCCTTTCGGGGGCACAGTCCTGCTTCAACTTGTTTCTGTCACATTCCAGACTGAGGGCAGAGTTCTCAAATGTGCACGCACAAACCCTTGCCCACTGGTCGCATTATATAATAGCTGTAAATGCTCTTGTGTGCCTGCATATAAACCGCCAGGAGAAAGGGGCTGGTACAGAACTAAGCCCTGATACAATTTCCGCCAGAAACAAAACATTGTGTTCTCAGTATTTTAGGCAGAAAGGTGCTTTTGCCCCTTTTGCTAAAGCTTGGGACCCCATTATAAGATCGCAGAGGAAAATGAGACAGGAAAGGGTTTGAGATCCTAAACCCTTGTCTGTTAGGCCTGAGTGCGGAAAATGAGGGCTGGTTTGAAAGTTTTCATTTCTTTCATTAGCTTAATGGCTGAGATGCTACTCTTCATCTCTGGCTGCTCAGAAGCCAGCAGGCTTATTCAGATATATCCAACTATCGGAGTCACCTCATTCTATGACTACATTTAACTGGCAAAAAAAAAAAAAAAAAAAAAGAAGGGGAGAATAAAAATGCAAGAACCTAAACTGGGACTATAAGAATGCTTTTAGGTCAGCTAGTGTGAAGTTTTCATTATAACTTCACAGATGGTCCAAACAGATGAAGGGGAGAAAGGATGGCTACAGAGATCTGGCAGTCGGCCACTCGTTTTAATGGTGTTTTCATTCATTCATTCAGCTTTGGAGGGAAAATGGAGTGAGGATGAGAATGAGCCTGGCTATCTCCCTTGATCATCTTCCTGAGAGATTTACCCGTCTGTGGTGAACAGGAAGAACTTTGCTGGTAAAATCAGTGTCAGCGAACCGTATTCAGATGGGTGGTGATCACGGCGATCATTTTTCTTAAGGTTGCGTTCAAACTTCCTTTCCTTATATATCTACTTTGGAAATCCAAGAAGCCAACAATGGTGCTGTAGCTGAACTGAGCCTTGGTAAAGGAAAGGGTAGCTGGGGAGTGGGTGAGGGTCCCAGTAAAACCCTGATCATAATAGTCATTGATGGAGTTTATTTCTTTCTGCTGTTTTTCAAACCTTCTTTAATGTTAAGGCTAATGAGTTCTGTAGATTCTTTCAGTTGTGTAATTTCTTAATACACTGCTGTGTTCAAGGGTATATGCCTGGTTTTTTTGGTTTTGTTTTGTTTTTGTTTTGCTTTTTGGTAAAGGACATTATATATTTTGTAGAAGTAAGCTGGATAGAAATGATAAATAAATGAAGAAATAAGCATCCTCGTAGTTTATCTCTTCGATTGCACTGATCTTCACCTCAATTCACATCAGCAAAGCTGGCCTCCTCATTCTTTTCTCCATCTCTAGGGCAGGGTTTCTCTACCCCGGCACCATTGACATTTTGGACCAGGTAGTTCTTTGTCATGGGGTGCTGTCCTTTGCACCCCTGACCTCTTCCCACTGGGTGCTGGCAGCAGCTTCCTTGTTGTGACAACCAAACGTGTCTTCCAACACTGCCAAATGCCCCTTTTGGGGGCAAACTCACCCCTGATTGAGAACCACTGCTCTAGGGTGAACAGATTCTCCAAGATAATCCAAGTTTACATATTTTCCCAAATATGTATAGCATCTCTTTCTCTCTCAGAAGTGTCATAATTTGGACAGGGAATTAAATTGTTACCCAGCATGTCTCTGTAAACAGCAACTCCAGCTTCCCAGTTGCTCACGCCAGACCTTTGGAGACATCCTTAACTCTGCTCATCGTCTCATAACCCCGGTCCACCGTTAGCGAATCCAGTTGAAGAAAACCACCTTCAAACAGGATCCAGCCCTTCTTTCCACATCCACTGCTAGCACACGGGTCCCGGCTACCTTCTCTGTCACCCAAAAGTACGTGTCCGTCGTCAATCTGCTAAAGCTGCCCCGTTTACTTAGCAAGTCCTCCTCTGCTCCAAATCCTTCAGCGGCTCCCCTTCCACTCAGAGTAAAAGCCAGAGCCCTTACAGCGGCCTCAGCGCAGCCTCCCAAGGTCCGCCTCCCCCGCCCTGCTCCCCTCCCCCCGTCCGCTCCAGCGGCCTCTTTGACTGTCCCTTCGCCGTTGCAGCTCCAGCGGCCTCTGCTGCGCCTTGAACACCCGGCCTGTCCTGATTCAGGGCCTCGCTGTCAGTCCATGTGCCTACAGCCTCCCCCTCGCCCCACTCAGGCATCCACCCGGCCTCCTCCCTCGTTTCTCAAGTCTACGTTCTAAGATCCGCTTTACAGTGAAGCCTTCTCTGACCACCCTATTTCAAATCACACCCTAGTTCATCTCGGCTGATTTATTTTTTACCATCGCCTTTATCGCTATCTGACATACTAAAATTTTACCCATTTATTTATTGACTCACTTCCTGATTTGTTGCGTGTCTCTCAGAATTCTTTCGCAGACCCCACGAGGGCAGGGATTTTTCTCTTTTGTTCACTGTCCTGCACGCAGTGCTTTTAGCAGTTTTCCTAGGAAGCACGTAGTAGGCACACCATAAATACTGAAGGAATGTGATGATGAATGTATTCACTACTCACTTCCCTCTAGACACCGGGCTGAATACTGAGTATAGGAAAGCAAGTGCAGCACTGCCCCTGCCCTTGAGAAGCTTACAGTCTCCTTAGCTCCTTAGCACTTCAGCAGTCGTGATGAACAGTGTAAATTGCAACCACGAGCCAAGCCCCTAACGTGAGCTTGAAATTCCAGCCAGAACCCCAAACGTACAACCCACTGAATATGTTAACATCCTCTCATTTGGTAGGTCTTCAGTGGGTTTGGCTGCCTTTTCAAAGAATGGATTAATAAAACCTTTCAGCTGTGGGGGGGGAAGAGAGAAGTTTACAATCTCGTAGAGGACACATGCGTGTAAATAAATCAGAGCAGCAGAGAGGCCTGCGGTAAAGAGAAGAATGCACGGATGCAATAGAGATAACAGGATGCACGAGTGCAGCAGAGAGGGACGGGATGCAGGGATGCGGCCGAGAGGAGCAGGTGGTAGAGCATGAAGCATTGCCGTGTGTTGAGGAGGAGGTTGGGGCGAGTGAAGGGCTAACACTTAAGACGCTCCTTCTTCCCAGTCGGTTTCACTCCGTTATCGGTGTAGCTGCTGCAAAGCAAACAGAGCGGGAATTGCAACGTTAAGCCACAGCTCCACCAGCGGCTCCTCGTCCTGCACACCTTCCCTGCCGGCTGGAACGCTTGCCCTCGAGCGTGGTGTGTGAGGCTCGTCGTAGAACGGCTCACCTGCCCACACTTTTCTGTCGCACTGCCCTCCAAAGAGCCCTTCCTGCTAGCCAGACGGGTGAGAACAAGGTGTGTTGTCAACAACACTCTGAGGCTTTTCCTTGCTCCCGGATGCCCTCCGAGCCCACCTGCTCCACCTGTGACATGTTTCAAGCTTCCACTGAAATGGTGGAGGACAAATGTATGGACGCCAAAGGGGAAGGTGGTGGGATGGGCAGAATTAGGAGACTGGGATTGACACACATACGTTATTGATACTATGTATAAAATAGACAACTGATGGCAACACACTGCATAGCACGGGGAACTCTACCTAATGCACTGTGGTGACCTAAATGGGAGGGACGTCCAAAAGGGAGGGGATATCTCTATGTATATGGCTGATTCATTTTGTTGTGCAATGGAGGCTAACACAACATTGTAAAGCAACCATACTCCAGTAAAAATTAATTTAAAAATTTATTAAAAAGAGCAAAAAAAAAAAAATTCCGCTGAAATGGAATAGCCTCTATGAAGCCTTCCTGGATGTCACCTTCCATCTGGGCAAATTACCACATCCAAGGCCAAGGGCAGCTGCGTCAGACAGCTGGGAAGAGTAGGCATTTCTGAGGAGTGTGAACCTAGTCTGGAGGTTTGGAAAACAGTACCAAAAAATATATGCCATCAGTCAAGACTGTGCGTCAACTTGGAGTAATTGTAGTCTGAGATCCCCATTCCTGGAGCAAAGACGTGACAGACCTGTCATAGGTCAGTGTAAACAAGGAGACAGAACAGGACCAGAGCCCGGAGAATAAAAGAAGAGGAAGGATCAAAACATATCCCTCTTCGGCCTGAAGTTTAACCTGGGAATTAAGTTCTGGACTATACTATGCTTATGACTACGTGTTAATTGTGTATATATACAATTTATATATTTATCTTAGTAAACTATATAAAGTTTATTTCATGTTTTGAGTTTTTAATCTATAACTACTTATTCCTATTATCGTGATAAAGTTGTGGGTAGAAAGTGCCCCGCTGAGTATTTTTAAAGGTAAATACCTCAATCAGGCAGACCAGAGCGGTGATTACAATCAAGATTCCAGTGACCAGAGTCGAACCAGTTGGGTGAGCAGCATGCTTTATAAAATGGTGTCTCTAGGGGACTTGCCTGGTGGCGCAGTGGTTAAGAATCCACCCGCCAATGCAGGGGACACAGGTTCGAGCCCTGGTTCGGGAAGATCCCACGTGAGGCGGAGCAACTAAGCCCATGCACCACAACTACTGAGCCTGCGCTCTAGAGCCCGCGAGCCACAACTACTGAAGCCCGTGTGCCTAGAGCCTGTGCTCCGCAACAAGAGAAGCCACCGCAATGAGAAGCCCGCGCACCACAACAAAGAGTAGCCCCTGCTCGCCACATCTAGAGAAAGCCCGTGGGCAGCAACGAAGACCCATCACAGCCAAAAATAAATAAATAAATAAATTTATTTAAAAATAAAATAAAATGGCATCTCTGTAGTACCTGTTACTCTTGACTGTTTACTCAATAATTGAATAATTCAATATTCAATCAGCATTCAGTTGAATAATTCAGTAACTGAAGGCCCAAGTGTCAGGCATTGTTCTGCTCTCGTAACGTTCTCAAGAACCTATGAATTAAGTTGTATTTTCTCCACTTAAGGATAACAAAGCTGACACTTAGGGAGGTTCAAGCACCTTCGCCAGACAGCAAGAAGAGGTCTCAAGACCCGAACCCCATCTGTTCCAAAGTCAAAGCTCATTCTTAGCTACAATGCACATCTGCCTCTGCGCTGCATCTCTGGGTGCTTTCATTTCAGGGCATTGGTTTCTGAATTGAGGACCATCTTTTGCATCAAGTGCACGCAGAGTTTGATGGTAATCTATGTGTTGTGAATCATGGTTAGTCACAGAAATTATTTATTCAATTTGTAGTCATTACACCCTAAACTCATTGAGATTAATGAAATGGCTGGTAATAATGGCGGCCTAATTGTTAGCTTGGGCAGGTGTACTGGAGCCTTGATATTTAATCATGTAATGTGCATTTATGAGACTTAACAGTTGGAAGACCAGTATCAGCAGTTCCTGAACGATGATTCCAAGAAGCAACTGACAAGACTCTGAAAATTCCCCTGGGTGTTATGGATTTAATTTTAAGTGAAACTGCAAGGCAATTAATTTTCTTGTAACTGAATTCCTTAATTATACATGCTTTCTGTTGTCTATTTATTTTTATTTAAAGGTTCACTGATTTCTCGCAAATATGTAGAAATATTGGTGCACGTGGAAAAGGACTGGAAGATGATAGGCAAAAAAAGAAAATATTTTCAATCTTAGGAGAGTATAGGGGAGCTCGGATGATTTTTCCCCTTTTTTCAAATTTTCAGTATTGTTTTAGTGGTTTCCCATTTTTAAAAGAAACAAATGTAAAGTAAGTGAAACTTACATTCATAGAAGAACACAGTGGGTTGGATTCTAACTATTTACTGTCTATGTGGTGTTACACAAGTCACTTAATTCTGTACATTTAGAGTATTTTTACTATGTATGAAATAAATACCCTAATTTAGAAATTTGGATCCCCAGATATATATTTTAAATGTTTTCATCTCAATCTTTCATTAATTTTAAAATAGGCATTTCCTAGCCTGTTTTAAGTAGGACTATAATTCGTGTCTTGGGTGATACTTAACGCTGAAGGGAGACTGTTTATAGTCCTGCCATCTTGTTCTTTATCATTTGTTCTCTTGTAACAACACCCCTCCTCCCACTTACAAAACTCATGCAACTCACTCGCTTACTTCACTATCTGACGTTTTCACCTTTTTGGAATCTCTCTAAATTTCCTGACCAAAAAAAAAAAAAAAAAAACTAGAAGAGCAGACTAGAGATCCACGGATGACCTCTATAAAAATCTAGATTACAAATTATCCCCACTCCCCACTCTTTCTACTCACAGTAGGATCCACTGGGGGCAGATCACCTGTTGTGGGTTGAATTGTGTTCCCCAAAAGATATGTTCAAGTACCTAACCCCTGTGAAGTTGACCTATTTGAAAATAGGGTCTTGGCAGATACAGTCAAGTTAAGACAAGGTCGTGTTGGATTAATGTGGGCCATAATCCAATGAGTGGTATCCTTGTAAAGCACGGGAAACTGGGGCACACTGAAGACACACAGGGAGAAGGCCATATGATGACAGAGGCAGAGTTTGGAGTGATGCATCTACCTATAAACCAAGGAATGCCAAGGATTTCCAGCAACCATCAGAAGTAAAGAAGAAGCAAGGAAGCCTTCAGTAAGAGCATGGCCCTAACAATACCTCCATTTCAGATTTATGGCTTCCAGAACCATGAGGGTATAAATTTCTGTTGTTTTGAAGCCAGTTTGTGGTCATTTGTTACAACAGTCCTACACTGGGTGTTACGTCACAGAGACCTGCGAGATTCAGATGGAATCACCATCCGTGTGGGATGAAGCAAGGGAAGCAATGTAGCATCTAATGACCTTGGTAACAGGAGGACCGCCAATCATGAACAGGTACTCACTGAGAACAGCAGCCCAAACTGGCAGGGGTTCTACTGGATTCAATTAGTGAGTGTGTACCAGAGTCCGTGATAGGATAAGGTCTAAGGATGTCGAATGATACTTGAGGAACCCAGCCTACATAAACTTATGTAAAACTAGCACACCAAAGTTCCCCTCCAGGGAATTTCTGCTTTGAACATGGTGGAGTTAACAGCCCACCCAGACTTCCTTTAGATAAACTGAGCAAAATACAAAAAAATGTCAACAAGCCAAAGCAAGCAGATTTTGGAAGAGAGGCAATACTTGGAGGGAGTGTATGGCTTGGTGGAAGGCTCCCATTTTTTTGTTTGTTTGTTTGCGTTTTTTTTGTTGTTGTTGTTTTTTTGTCACTTTACCCTGAGGGCATGGGCAGTCCCATTGGAAGTACAGGAGAAGTTTCCTCCTCTTTCTGGTCAGGTGAACCAGGGAAGGGACTCAGGGCAGTCAGAGCTTTCAGAGAGTGGGGAAGGAATCCCAGAAAGGAGCGGATGAGAGATGCAGCACCCCACAGTCTGTGTGAACACCTGCCACGTCCAGGGCTCAGCCTGGGATCACGCATGAGCAGAACAAACTTGAGTCAGTATGGACTGAGGGCCAAGGCACCACCTAACACAGGGCTGAGAGTCTGTAGTTTGAGAAAAACCCAGTTAATTGCCTGCTGAAACGCAAATATCAACACTCTGAAGGAGTGCTATACTCTTGAAAAGGATGTGCATCCCATGGTCGTTTCGAGCACTGTTCTGCAAATGTCCGTTAGTTCAAGTTTTGTTAATCATGTTTAAATCTTCTATCTGTCCTGACATTTTAATTTTTTTGTTGCATCAATTACTAAAAGTGGGGGGGGTTTGTCCCACAATATGATCTATGGATCTTTTTCTTTCTTCTGTGGTTCTTCATTCTTCCTTATATATTTTTAGGCTGTGTTATTAGGTGTACACAAAATGTAAAATGGTTACCTTCCCTTTATTAAATGTTTTATCCTTATGAGGTGGTCCACTTTATCCCTAGTAATGCTTTTTATCTTAACATCTACATTTTTTTTATATCAATCTGACTACCCCAGCTGCCTTGTGGTTTACACACTCAAATGCATATGAGTATATTTAGCTTCTTATTTTCCCTTCTTGGGATGTACTGAGCCACTTAAGTCTATGGATTAGCGACCTCATTAGTTCTGGATAATTCTCAGCCATTATCTCTTCAAATATGGCCTCTGTGTCTTCCCTCTCCTTCTATAACTAATCAAACATATGTTAGAATTCTCTGCCTCTCTTAAGCTCTTTTCTGTAATTTTCCACATTTTTTTTTACTCTGTATTAAAATTCTGGATAAATACTTCAATCTTCCCATTAACTAATTCTTCTACTTCGTGTTGTCTGCTTCTTCACAGATTTATTGAGCTTTTAGTTTATTTTTAATTTTTATTGGCTGTGCCTTGCAGCTTGTGGGATCTTAGTTCCCTGACCAGGGATTGAACCCAGGCCCTCGGCAATGAAATGCAGAGTCTTAACCACTGGACCACCAGGGAATTCCCTATTGAGCTTTTATTTTTAGCTCTTATATATGTGTTTTCTTTTGAGACATGCCACTCGGTTCTTTTTCAAAACTGCAAGGTCACGCTTTTAGTTTCCTGCCGACTGCAGGTATTTTCCAAGCTTGTCATTTATTCCTCTAAACACTGAGGATGTTTGTCTTATAATCTGTATCTGGCTGTTCGTGGGGCTGTTTCTGCTGGTCATCATTCATGTTTCCCTGTTACCTTGTGTCTTGGTTATCATTGACGGAATACTGGTCATTGTCTTTGAAAAACTTGGTGGGGATTCTCCGGTGCCTCTAATGATGGTGGCCTCCTTCTAAAGAGATTTGCCATTCACATCTGCCAAAATACCTGAGTGTATTTTACCAACGGAGTACCACCTCAAACTGACTTCAAGACTTGGGATTCCCTGGCCCATCCCAGCTCTGCCTCTCCAGGGTGCAGATCTGCGTGAGGCTGGTCTGTGGCAAGAATAGTAGTTTTGTCCCCACAACATGTCAGTGCAGCCTTTATGCCAGGGCAGCCCTAAAGTTGGGGCCCCGGGGAGATCAGTTGTAGTTTATCTTTACCCTGAGAATGTACCCTTATGGGGGTCCCAGCTCATATAGTGAGAGAGGGTTCTTTCTAAAGCACTCTACTTTAGATGTACTTTGGTCATTGGCATCTACCTTTACTCCACTTAAGGCAAAGGAACTAAAGCCCAAGTACGAGGGATCAGCAAATATCTTCTTTAGCTCAAAAATGTCTTTGATGCTCTAATGTAAAGGTTAGCTAAAAATTTTCTCTGAAGTAAAAAATACGTAAAAATCCAAAGAAAAAAATAATCAACATCATTTCCACCATGTAAAATTAATTACTATTTATATCCTCTCCTATTTGTTTTGCTATATTACTTTTTCTAAATTATTCTTGCTATTTTGAAGTAATTTAGACAACAAAGAAATGTAAATATATGAGCATTTTAAAACTTGTGTTGTCAACCTTCACCAACATTCTAGACACTGCTAACACATATGCAACTTTTTTCTGCATAAGGATAAGAGAAAATATTGATGATGGATGAGTAGATAGAAAGATAAAATTACTTTTGTAAAGATGATAACTATAAATGTTATTGTAATTTAAAATATTAGATTTTCTTGAATTTAGTGTAAGAAAAATAAAAGGAAGTGAAATTGAGGGAAATGTTGAACTTCACATGTCTCTTTACCACAAGGAACCTCATTTCCTAAAATATGTCTCTTAGGTTAATTTAAAAGAAAAAAAAAAGCACAGATGTAAACATTAAAAACATTAAGATATGAGTCGTTATGCTTTTTTAAAACATTACATGCTTCAAATTTAGAAAGTCTTTATAGCCTGTCTGCTGTGAAAGATATGCAAGATAGGGTATTCTTCCTCCCATTTTCCCTGTTGTGAGTTATATTGTTTTTACATTATCCAGGTTACTGCATTGAAACTCAGTTCTTTACCATAATTCTCGTGGTTGTTTCGCTCTTTGTTCAAATGGATTCAAAGTTAACACCGGGCTTTCACTTCTTGCTTCTTTGTTCCTGAATTCTTTGAGACACATCTGAATTTTGTTATCAAGCCTTCAGAAAGGCTCCTGGGTGCTACTTCTCTAAGTAATTTCACATTTGAAAATACGACCTTATAATAGAGTGACATACTAACTGCAATAGGATATTCCTGACAGCACCTTCTCTCTGTGAGATCTTTGTAGATGACTAATTCTCAGACTTTCATCTGCAATCGAAATTACCTGGGAACTTGTTACAAATGCAGCTTCTGCAGGCCTGACATTGGGCCTGAGATTCTGCACTTCTAACAGGCTCCCAGGTATTATTGTCCACGCTACCACGTTTGTGGATTTTGCTTCGTTATCTCTGGATCCCGAATGCTGCTGCAGAGAAGTCTAACACCTGCTTTACTTCTCTCCTCTTAAAAATGATTTGCTTCTTCTGCCTGGATGCCTGAAGAATTCGTCTATCCTGAGATTCAATCATCACATTGGATTTGAGCATTCTCTATCAGACTTAAGTAGGAAAAAAAAAAATGTGTTTTAAAATTTGGAGATGCAATTTTTTCTTCATTTATGGGATATGCTTCTTGAATTATAATTTAAAATACATCTTCTGTGCCATATGATGGGGTCCATCTGTTTCATGGGGAGAAATTATTCTTATTGAATGACCTTGGTCTATGTTCTGGATCTCTTAGCTTTTTTTTTTTTTTTTAAGGAGTATAGTTGATTTACAATGTCGTGTTAGATTCAGGTGTACGGCAAAGTGAATCAGTTGTACATATACATATATCCAATCTTTTTTAGATTCTTTTCCTATATAGGCCATTACAGAGTATTGAGTAGAGTTCCCTGTGCTATACAGTAGGTCCTTATTAGTTGTCTAGTTTATATATAGTACTGTGCATATGTCAACCCCAATCTCCCAGTTTATCCTTATCCCCCGACGCCCCCAGTAACTGGATCTCTAGCTTTGTTTATTGCTTTATTCTCTGTATTTCTCATATGCATTCACTCTGATTATTTGAAGCTCCTCTATGTCAGTAATTCAATTTTCAGTAGTGTCTATTCTATTAATTGTTACTTCTAAATTTTTTTACTTAGTTCTCTAATTACATTGTACTGAAGCTTGTGACGGGTTTCCTTAAGTCTGTTCTTGAGCTACGTTTCCTCTAAGGTGGCTCCGTGCCTCTTGCAAGCTATATTCCTCTCCCCTTACAGGGTATGTGCATAGTTAGGAGGCAGTTGGTTTTGAAGGCCTGGGTACCTCTGTCTCACCTGATATAATGAGGTAACCTCTTGACTTTTTCCCACCGTGCATTACAGCTGTTTATTCAACACTTGAACCATTTCCCTCACTTCACAGTATAGCCCTAGAACCTTTGTATCCATGAGCCAGTGAGGCTCCTTGTTCATTTCTCTGATGTCACTCCTCGCCCCCAGCAGCAGTGCAATATTGTGACCAAAATATATTCCTCATATATATTTGTTCTGTGTCCACAGTCCCTGGCTCACAACTCCCCAAATCCGTGGACTTAGCATCCTAAGTGATAAGAGAAATGGGAGCATTTTTGTTACAATGTTTGGTATCTTGTCCTCAGTTCCTGCAAAACTTCAGAGTCATAAAAGTGGAATTGGTGTCTTGTTTTTCATAGCAAGCCTCTTCCCGCCACAACTGGGTTTATGTTAAGAAGGTGACTTTTGGAAAGCACCTAAGGACGGGGACTGGTTGCCAGGGAGACCAACCAGCCCACTTCCTGATTTCCGGGGAGGGGAGAGGAGCTGCAGGAATCCATCACCAATGGCCAGTGACCTAATCAATCATGCCTGTGTAATGGAGCCTCCATTAAAAACCCAGAAAAGGAGGGGGGGGGCGGTTCAGAGAACTTCCAGCTGGGGGGAACCACAATGCTTTCATGTGCCACCAGTCCCCAAGCTCCAGGAGGATAGACGCTCCTTTGCTCAGGACCTTGCCCTGTGTATCTCTCTCTTCATCTGGCTGTTGACTCAAATCCTTTAATATCCTTTGTAATAAACCAGTAATCTAGTGAGTCAATGGGTTTTCTGAGTTCTGTCAGCCGCTCTAGCAAATTAACTGAACCCAAGGAGGGGGTCTTGGGAGCCTCAAATCTGTAGCCAGTGGGTCAGAAGCACAAGTACCAAGCTGGGCTTGCAATTGGCACCTGAAGTGGAGGACAGTCTTGTGGGACTGAGTCCTTTATCTGTAGAATCTCATGGAATCTCAGGCTATCTCCAGGTAGATACAGGCAGACCACAGAGATACTGCAGGTTCGGTTCCAGACCACCGCGATAAGTCGATCATGGCAAGAAAGTGAGTCACACGAATTTTTTGGTTTCCCAGTGCATATAAAGATTATGTTTACACTATACTACCGTAGTTTACTAAGTGTGCAATAGCATGATGTCTTACAAGAAGCACATACCTTATAAAACATACTTTATTGTTAAATATTGCGATCCATCATCTGAGTCATAATATTTTTACAACATTAACATCAAAGATCACTCATCACAGATCGCCATAACAAATATAATAATGAAAAGTCTGAAACATTGTGAGAATGACCAAAACGTGACAAAGACACGAAGTGACCAAATGCTGTCGGAAGACTGGTGCTGATGGACTTGCTGGATGGAAGACTGCCAACAACCTTCAATTTATATATGTATTTTTTAAAAAGGGCAATAAATCAAAGTATAATGAAAGCAGGTATGCCTGTAGTGTCAGAATTGGGTTGAACTGTAGTACACCCAGCTAGTGTCCTGAGCGTTGATTGGTGGTGTAGGGGAAACGCCCCCCTCCGTGCATTGGAATTGGGTCCAGAACCCAAAATAAACTGTTTTACTAATCCTCAGAGAAAAAAGTGAAGTGAACCAGCTCGACTTGACTGTCTCCAGGTTTGGGGGGAAGGAGGTCTTTCAATATGGCTTCTTGGCTGTAGGGGGTTGGGTGGGGGGAAGGAGATCTTTCAATATGGCTTCTTGGCTGTAGGCGGTTGGGTGGGGAAAGCACAGGAGCCAGTTTGGACTCAGTGCTTCCCTCTCTTTGTAGACACTTCTATTTCATGTTGACTCTTGAATTTTCTTTTTTTTCCTGGTGGTCCTTTTAAAATCTAAGTCAGGTCATATCACTCCACTTAAAATTCTCCAGTGCCCCCGCCCACCTCTTTGAGAGTGAAAGCTGAAATCTCTCACTGGCTCTCTGGGCCCGTAAGGCTCTGCCAGCATCCTCACTCCCGGTACCTCCCTAACCTGGTCCAGTTCTCTCCTCCTCCCTCTTTCTGCTGAGACCCGCTGGCCTCCCTGTTAGTTCTCAAGCTCACCAGGTGTTTACCTGCCTCAGGGTCTCCTACCTGGAACATTCTTCCCTCCTTCCACCCCTTCCTGTATCCTCAGGGCTTGCTTCTTCTCTTTCTTTAAGTCTTTGCTCAAATATCCCCTCAAAGTGACCTTCTCTGACCAAGCTCATTGAAGCTACAGCCCTCAACTCTGCTTGTTTTCGTTTCCCTCCATAGCACCTGTCACTGTCTAATATACGGCGTCGTTTCCTTCTTCATTTTATTTACAGATTGTTCTGCTCTTCTCCCTCCCAAGATAAGCGTCACAAGGGCAGAGATTTTCTAAAATAGCACCTGGCACACAGCATTTCATCAATGTTGGTTGAACTTATTTGTTTGTTTCGTTTGTTTTATTTTGCTCATGACGTCGAGGGAGAGAAGTTCTTTGAGGATGTTTCTCCTGCCCCTTCCACCCTTCTCACTCAGTCTTCTCCAACAACCTATTTCATGTATCTTGATGAAAGGCAGTCTTGTTCCTAGAAAACCTGTTCCAGGGTGTAATAAGCTTGCAGTCAACCCGTTCCAGGGTGTAAT
>NW_021703786.1:35142372-35313990 GCF_005190385.1 Monodon monoceros
AGCTTGCAGTCAACCCGTTCCAGGGTGTAATAAGCTTGCAGTCAACCTGTTCCAGGGTGTAATAAGCTCCTGAGCAGGAGTCCTTCCTTTTAGAGCAGTTTATCCAACTACATCTGTAAGCATTTTAGTTCAGGTTTCTTTGTTCAATGGAGTAACGTAGAAATACCGAAATAAAACATCCTTCACTCTAAGTGTCTTCATTCAATGGGGTAACATAGAAATACATAGCTAAATAAATATCCTTCACTCTCTGCATTGCAAGGTCTATCTATTTTGGTGGTAAGGTAGGCTAGGAGGAAAAAGATAGGACAGTTGGAAGTTTATTTTGTTTATTTATTTATTTTATTTATTTATTTTTGGCTGCGTTGGGTCTTCGCTGCTGCGCGCGGGCTTTCTCTAGTTGCGGCGAGCGGGGGCTACTCTTCGTTGTGGTGCGCAGGCTTCTCATTGCGGCGGCTTCTCTTGTTGTGGAGCATGGGCTCTAAGGTGCGTGGGCTTCAGTAGTCGTGGCACACGGGCTTAGCTGCTCCACAGCATGTGGGATCTTCCCGGACCAGGGCTCGAACCCATGTCCCCTGCATTGGCAGGCCACCAGGGAAGCCCCGGAAGTTTAACTCCCTTATTTTAATTCATTTATTTGCCATTCCTTCTTTTATTTCCCCCACATTATTAATGCCTCTTTGGCAAGTGGGTGACTTCTTTGAGTGGCAGAATTATGAGCAGTGAGGAGAGGGTTCCCTTCAGACTCCACTACATATTTTTCCAGGGTTTTTTCTTGAGCGTCTGCAGCCTTAGGCACTTCTGGTGATAACTAAATCTCTGCTAGCCCCTTGGCAGATTTTGAAGGTATTTAATATGAAATCAAAACACGATTTTAAGTGAGATATTGATTTTGAAGATTCATAACCAAAACATATGTAGTTTAATGATACATAGGTTTGTCTCTCAAGAACTCTGTAGTCTTATTAGCTTCAAACCACCTCAGCTAAATCCTTTATGTTATTTTGAATTCTTACCAGTTAACTCTGAAGACACCTGTTCACTAGAATCAAAGCTCACTTGATCATTAGACTAAACATGAAAAATCATCATCATTGTGTCTCAGGTGCTATATGCCAAGTACTTCACACGTGTCATCTCATTTAATCCCCCCAGAAACCTATTTAGCTAATTAGAAGGGTAATTTTTTAAAGGTTAAAATCGTAACCCTAATACAAATATAAAATGCACACATGTCCATTTATTTTATTTAACGCATTTTATTTAATGATAACTTATTAATAAACGAGGGAACCAATAAGGTGTTATAACTGATTCAAAGAACAGTTCAAAGAACTACACACATGTAGTCAATTAGGAATACTGAAATGAACTTACAAATAAATGTAAAACAGGTTAATATCCAAAGACAATGATCAATTACATTTCAGTAGACACAATTTGCATATGGACAAGACTCATTTGAATTACTATCAGTATTTTACATCTTGTGGAGTTACAAAATAACTCAAGGAAATAACCTATATGGGAAAAGAGTCTGAAAAAGAATGGATATATGTATGTGTATAACTGATTCACTTTGCTGTACACCTGAAAGTAACACAACATTGTAAATCAACTATACTCCATAAGAAATTAAATTTAAAAAAATAGCTCAAAGACAATGAAAGGTAGAGATAACCCAGAAGGTTGTGCTAGACGGGTCACCCAATACTCTTCATCCATTTCAAAGTCTTTAATATTGTTGTCTCAGTGTTTTCCTGACAGTATGATTCCAACTTTGGAGGTTTTAGAACTCAATGCATAGGAATAAAAGATCCGTTTACTATAAATAAAATCTTCAAATGTTTGGTAAACAAAAGATGATCTTTAAATAAAGCAAGTAATCACAGAATATTAGATCTGGATCAAACGTTGCAGATAAAACTTCACATTTTATACATGAGAGAATCTGAGGTTAAATAATTTGCGTAAAGTCATAAAGCTGGGTGTTGGCAGGTCATGAGAAGAACAGAGAGACCAGGACTTTCTCCTAGAGTATTATTAAAATAAAGAGAAACAAAAAAATTTTAAAACCTTAAGTTTTAAAACCTGAGGGGTAATTAACAAATTACCCCTCAGGACTTCCCTGGTGGTGCAGTGGTTAAGACTCCACACTTCTACTGCAGGGGGCCCGGGTTCGATCCCTGGTCGGGGAACTAAGATCCCACATGCTGCACCACACGGCCGAAAAAAAAAAAATTACCCCTCTATCGTTACCAAGATGAACTGGGGTCTGCTTGCCCATGGCACAGCAAAGCCAGTCTACTGACCCTGGGCAGTGGTGAATGAAAGTCCAGCGTTTACGGCAGGGCACCCAGAAAGGAGAACAGGCCGCTCATGCTCAAAAGACCCCAACTCCCTGCTGGCTTTCACAGGAGGGGTTTTAGAGGCCATGTTTTCAGTTAGGGTTGCAGGGTGCATGACTTTCTTCTGACCGGTGGGTGGTGAGGTAACAGGGTGATGCTTCTGGAATCTTAATCATCACCTTTTGGTTCCAGCCAGGCTGGCGTCCACGTGCTTGTGGTCAGCATGCAGTCACCACCCTCCACCTGGATAGGGGACGAATTTCTGCAGAACAACTCAAAGCTAAGTGTCAGATTGTTATGTGCAGCCCTTGAGGGGTAAGCAGGGCTCTGCTTTATCACTGAACCGTTGTTTAAACCATCACTCCTTTTCTCGCTTGGCTGCTTTTACTTTGTGTCTGCATTCCCTCGCTTCCCTAATTAGTAACTGCTTGGGTCTGCTCTGTGGAACTCAGGGAAGGCCTAGAAGATTAAGCCTCTTTCTCCAAAGAAGAAACAGGGGACATGGAGGCCCTTTTGTACCCAGGAGGGCCCTGCAGGGCCCTGGTCAGTTTTAATCCCCCCTTTTCTCTGATATTGCTCAATCCTAGGGGGACCAGGGGTGGGACAAGAAAAGGAATACAGTTTTGGATAGAGAAGTTAATCATAAACTTGGCAGGGGAACTTGGTTTTAGGGGGACTCAGTTTCACTACGATAAAAATGAACTGAAGCAAGTATCAGGAAAATTCCCTAGGATCATAGTTCATGATAAGATCAGGGACTGTGTTGCTATCAGAAAACCTATTTTCTCCCATCAGGGCAAAACTGACAAACTCACATTGCCTAATGACACAAATGGTATATTCATTTTAAGATTTACAAATATTTTCTTTAACTGTAAGGTTTCACTGAACTATTATTTCTTTGATTCAATATATCTGCCAGGAGACGTTCTCTGAAAAGACATGCTCATCAACTGACATTCTCTTTTTAATTAAGTCAAAGTATTCCCCTGCCTTAAGGACACATTATCAAAGAGATTACTTCAATTACAGACTTGAACTCTGATTTAGTAAATTAAGGATGTACTTGACATTTAATCCAACAGAAAAGCAACCTGAGAGCTACAATATTTAAATTAAAAATCAAGTCATGTTCAGATTTGATTCATATATATGTACGTATATATATAAACAAATCAGTTTGTTACAGTGTTTCTTTGCTACTTACGCTACTGAAATGCACCTATAGGTAATCAATACAGCTTGATTTAACACACTTTCGCAAGTGGGAAAGTCCTGGAGATCCATTGATAAAGCGAGTATTGGAATAAAACGAGTCACATGAATTTTTTGGTTTCCAAGTACATATAAAAGTTATGTTTACACTATACTATAGTCTGTGAAGTATGCAATAAAATTATGTCTAAAAAAAATAATGTGGATAACAATTAAAAAATATGGCTGTTGGGTAAATGGCACCAACAGATTTGATTGATGAAGGGTTGCCACAAACCTTCAATTTGTAAAAAAATACGTTATCTGTGAAGCGCAATAAAGCAAAGCACAATAAAACAAGCTCTGCCTGTGTAACAGTAAGTGAACAGATGCAATAACTTACTGTTGTGGGAAATAAGCAAAGGCTCCTGCATGGGACTGAATCACATAACTGTTTTTTCTACTTAATCTATGTCCGTTTTCCAAAACCATTCACTCTGACTTTGAGAAAGCAATCCTCTGACCAAAGTAGCAACTAATCAGTCAACATTAGTGTTGGAGAAAGATTGTTTAGATCTTTTATGACCTAAAGGCTGGAGCACATCTGGTGAACAAGGAAAAAGTGTTGCAATCTCTTCTTTGGAATAGAGATCATCTGTCCTGGGCTAGTACATGCTTGGCTAAAAAAATTACTTGTGCTGGCAAAGGCATAAACATTCCCAACATAATGAGATTTTCTCTTCAGGTACATCTTGCATTTGGAAAAATCAAAAATGTTGGAGGGACTGCTGTGAAATCTCTTCACTGTACTTGCAATTTTAATTGGTTCTCCTTCCAGCACCAGGACGAGTTTTAGATGCCACCATCTGAATGTTATATTGAACACTTTGGGTCTGTCGAAAACTTTCTTAAAATTGCAAATTGGGATTTGAGTATACAGACTATAGAGGTTAAATGAAACTGGGATTTAATCTAGAGAAGAGAAAAATGATTTTTAATCCTGAGTTGGTGATTCAGTAAATGCAGAGACCGCCTGAGTTCCATGTTTAGTTGACGTAGACCATACAGCCTCTCTTTTTCTCACGAATGCAGACCCAATTCATGAATAAATCTGTAGGCTCCACCTTCAACATTTATCTAGAAACGGACTTTTGTCATCACCTCCACCTCACCTTGGTCCAAGCCATTGTCCCACTAATTTATTACTCTAACCAGTGATATCATAATGGAAGATACTGAATTTATCAGGGAACATTGAATTACTATTTCTTAAGAATTTTGGGACTTCCCTGGTGGCGCAGTGGTTAAGAATTCCCCGCCAATGCAGGGGACACAGGTTTGAGCCCTGGTCCAGGAAGATCCCACATGCCATGGAGCAACTAAGCCCGTGTGCCACAACTACTGAGCCTGCACTCTACAGCCTGCAAGCTACAACTACTGAGCCCGTGTGCCACAACTACTGAAGCCCATGCACCTAGAGCCTGTGCTCGGCAACAAGAGAAGCCACTGCAATGAGAAGCCCGTGCACCACAATAAAGAGTAGCCCCCACTCGCTGCAACTAGAGAAAGCCCGTGCACAGCAACGAAGACCCAACGCAGCCAAAAATAAATAAATAAATTTATTTTTAAAAAAAGAATTTTGATTGTCTGTGTTCACTCTGAGTGTAAAACGTTATCATCAGCAAAGGCATTAACGAATCTCCAGGCTTTCTACCATATTTGATTTCTGAAATATTTATACTGATAACGGTTTACCTAGACATATTTAACCTAGGCTAGGCTGTGTGCACTTTCTACTTTGAAAAATATTCCTATGCAACTCTTACTATTGTAACACATCAAACAAACTTAGCCAAATTATTTCTAGCATCTCTCTTTTCATAAAGTAAAAGCACAAACATTTGTGCTTTTCCAGAGGTCCTCCAGGAAATCTCAAAGATGGTTTTATTATAAAAGATAGTCTGAAATTTTAAAAAAAAATTCTATATAAAAAATGTCAAAGGAAATTGGGGGACTTGATTAAGATAGGATAATGGGTGCCTGAGAAACTATTTAATTAAAGTGACAGTATAACACTTAAAAATAAGCATAGATGGGACTTCCCGGGAAGTCCAGTGGTTAGGACTTGGCACTTCCACTGCAGGGGGCATGGGTTTAATCCCTGGTTGGGGAACTAAAACCCCACATGCCACATGGTGTGGCTGAAAAAAACAGAAATAAAAATAAGCATAGAAAATAACTGGCCATCTATGAACCAGGAAGTGGTCCCTCACCAAACACAGAATCTGCCAGCAGTCTGAACATGGGCTTCAGATCCAGGTCCCCAGAACTGTGAGAAATAAATTTCCATGGTTTATTAAATAATTAATTTTTTAAAAGCATAGAAATAACATTATTGTACAGAACTTAGCTCTTTCATAAGCGAGGATCTTTGCTTTTCTTTTTCTTGAATAATCGAGTTCATAATACAGTCAATATAAAATGAAGAAAATTATTTAAGACACAGACTCTCTGCTTTGTAGGCAGATTACACATCAGGTAAACAATAAACTTTGATATCACAGGTGAAGGCAATAATTGGTGAACCAAGGAAGACAGCCTATCAGAATTGAGAAAATTTTGTTATAATTTTTAACATTTCATAGCTTTTATTGAGACTCAGGTATAATAAATCAAAGCAGATAAGTTCAGTTTCAGAGTTTTGCGCTTAATTATGCTCTTTCATATTCTGGAACAAACTGACGTTTTAGGACAGTAGTTTCTTAGCGTATGATGTCAAAATAATACCAATATTAATACTAGGATGACATTAACGTAAATATGCAGTGTGTTCATTATTCCTATCTTCAAACCATTCAAATAACTTTTCAGTTTTTCAATTTCCAAAACATTAAGTCTTGATATTTATAACTCACAGATAAAAGTTCTTTAGGATACTCAACAAGTCCTAAAAGTATAAAGTAACTCAGAGACTAAAAAGCCTAAAGATTGTTGCTTCAGAACAAAACTAGTCTTCCTTGAAAAGTGAAAGAACAGTGGTATTTCTCTGTCACTCTTTTTCTTGGTATAGTTTCAACCTCTTGTTTGTAACCTTTAATGAAAGTGATGAGCTTCTATCTCACAGAGGAAAGCAGGGAGTGGACAGTTGAGAACAATCAGACACAAGCCTTTTTTTAACAGACTAGCAGCACTCATGAGTGCACATAAGTTTCTGCAGCTGTATTATGGGCTGAATGGTTGTGTCCCACCACCCCAATCCACATATTGAAATCCTAACCCCCAATGTGATGATGTTAGGACATGGTACCTTTGGGAGGTGATTAGGTCATGAGGGTGGAGCTCTCATGAATGGGATTAGTGCCCTTATAAAAGAGATCCCAGAGAGCTGTCTCACCCCTTCACCCATGTGAAGACATGTCACTCATGTGAGGACACAGAGAGAAAATGCCCATCTATGAGCCAGGAAGCAGGCTCTCTCCAGACACCAAATCTGCCAGCACCTTGATCCTAGGCTTCCTAGTCTCCAAAACTGTGAGAAATAAATGTTGTGTAACCCATCCAGTCCATGGTATTTTTGTTATATCAGCCTGAACAGGCTAAGACACACATACATCTCTTACGTGGTCTTAAAATGGCAAAAAAAAAAAGAATACATTGATTAATATGACCCAAAGCTATAGCTTCTCTGTAGCACAGAAAAATAAAAAGGCAAAGTATATAATGATCATCTGTTATTTATAACTCAATTTAATGTCAGCCCAAGGCTGAATGGGAAATGTGAGCTGGAGGAAGACCGGTGGATAAGACATAACAATCAAAGACAGCTTGATTCACAAGATGTGTCAGGGCATTCATTTGCGCTGGGTCTTCAGGGTAACAGATTTGTGAATTGTCATTATTGAGGTCATGCAAATAGACGAAATAGCCAAAGAGAAATTTGTTTCAGAATTCAGTTGTTACTCTGTGCATAAGTATTACTTGTTTTGTTCCTGAAATAGTGTTGCTTATAACTGTTTTGAAAGTGCAAAAGCCAAAAGAGGTTACACCATAGCACGTTCAGGCTTGAGGTCACCAACACAATTTAAAAAAAAAAGTTTTGATGAACGCTTCAAGGAGGCTCAGAGAATTATGCCAGTCTCACCTTCCTTTTCCCTACTTGGAACTTCCTTCTGCATTGGTTTCCCTTTAGTTTGTGACTTACTTGAATTTTTAGCTCATGAATTTCTTGCTGTGCCTGACTTGAATTTTGCAATACTGTTCTGGTTTACCTTAATGCCAACTTGGAAATCTAATGGGATTCTGCTTTTGCGACTAGCTCATGGTTTTTATTCAGGAGATGATACGCCCACCTTGCCTAGGTGCCCAGAGCACAACTGCCTGGTTTTCAACTCATGGTAAATCTAGTACAGCTTGTGGCTCGGTCACCACTATCTTTTCAAAATGTTTCAGGAAATTTATAAACATTACAAAGTTATGTTATGAAAACCAATTGTATTTCTACCTTTTGCAATATACACATCAGTATTGAGGACAGTGCGTGGCACACAATAGGTGCTCAATAAATAAATGTTGAATAAATGGGTGGGGGCCTTGGATAGGTAGTTAGGTAAGTTTGAGTTATTTACTGAGGTGGTTCTCATCCCCTGTAAGTTGCACTGTGAAATTTGAACTACTCATTATGCTGGGGGTAGAGATGGAACCATAAAATGCGTGGCATTTGACCTCGAAGATAAGCCCTTGAAACACACATGAGAAAATATTCTTGGAACTCTAGACTTTTCAACTTCAGAGCTGGGTTTTGGAAAGATGATAGTGTTTTGAGTTTCAAACATATGGAGATTTAAAATTTAAGAATAATAAATGGGAGAGGGAGAGAATAGGTAAAGAGCCAAGGTATGCATGTCCCCATCTTCAACTCGACCAAGTTTGCCCAAAGTGTGGAAGGAGTGTCTTTGGGTTGGGGGAGGAGGAGGGTCTGGTTGGAGGGAACTCTAAGGTTCTTTATGCCTCCTCGTAACTGGTCCCAGAGGAGGTTACAAATGGTACAGTTCTGGGCTTGAACATCCGGGAGTAGAAAGGACCTACGTGTCCTGCTTCCCAAGAAAGCCCAAGGATGTGGCAAGTCCATGAAAGAAGAATCTCCACCCAGCAAAGTTCAGTGGCAGTCAAGGAGGAGTGGTGTCGTGGCATCTCTGGATAGAGAAGGTCCAGGGTGGCTGCCTAAGTCTTACTTGACTCTGACATAGCCCAGGGGGCGTAGACTAAAATTTTCCATTCTCATTGACGGTCATCAAAACGGTAAAGGGAAGAAAGGTCGTGGAGCTGTTTGGGATGAAGATAACATGGGATGAACTTCATGAACTTGAAGTCCGTAAGTGATGGGCCAGACTATGTGATGAGGTGATAGCAGGGGTACAGCCCAAATCGATGACCTGAATTGACAAGTTACCTCTCTGTAGAGGCCAGTGGAAGAGAGAGGGTGAGAGCAGACCCGAACTCTTCCCCTGCTGTAGGAGCCCCGCTAGCCTGCCACATCATTATACCCTGAGCCCTGAATCTGTGCTGGTGGTAAGATGCCACGTCCTGAAGGGACTGACGGTGTTAAACCTAAATGCAGGGATAAACGACTGAAGTCTTTGACTTTATTTAGCAGGTATTAGATTGCCTTCTCAGCCAGCAGACAAAATGGGGACGCTATAGGGATTAAGTATTCAGAAAAATAAATTATCATTACAAACACCTGCGTTTGGGGCTCTCTCCCCTGTGCTCTTCCTAACATGTGTATTTCTTTAAGAGTGAGCCCATGTACCTACTTGGTTACCAGACGACTTACAACTCAGTAACAAAGTAGCAAGACTTATTCTTAAATCTTATAAGGGCAAAACATAAAATGGTTTTGAGGTATGTGCATTTATCACTTAGAGATGCAAATACTTATAAATTGTTTTTGAATGTGCTCCTCTAGAAAGACTCGAGGAGGTTAGGAGCAAAGGCAACCGATCCACAAGAGCACGAGTTGTATTTTTAGTGTCCGGCTGAAGTTTTTGTAATACTAATGAAAGTTGAATTTCGGAAGGGACCACCTCCAACTGAAGGATAGGGAACAGGAGAGAGCTTTCTTCAGTAGCATAAGGTCAGACGCGTTTTTATTTCCCCTGAAGCTTGAAATTCAACTGTGTTTAGAAAATTTCAGCATCCCAATGTTGGAAATAAGGCAAAGCATAAAGTGTTAGATGCCAAACAAAAAAATAAATGTTTCTGTGTTCTGCTCAAGCAGCCCCATCTGAGAGGAACATAAATGAGATTTACATACTGTAAATTTAAATAGTCCAATATGAGGGAATACATCAGATAGAGAAGCAGCTCTCCCTTATTTTCCTATCTGCAACATGTATACATGGGCAAAATGAGGAAGAAAATGCCCCATTTGGGCTTATAAAAAAGGATAGACCAAATGATAATAATATCCCAAGTTACTTACATAAGATTTCATTATAAAATTCTTTAATTACTCTTATTAAGACAGTTGGTGGGCTTCCTAGATAATACACATTTAGCTCTTCTGTCTTTGTTTACCCTACATTTACATATTTGTTGACTTTGAAAGAAGATTGTTATATTATCAGCAGCATTGTAGAAGATTTGAAAAGAATCGGCATAATCTTGCTACCCAGACATAATAACTTTTACTATTTTGTTATATATTCCGTAAGGATGTTCTCTATGCATCTACACATTTATTTTCATAGTTGATATCATAGTACCTAAATAATTTTTCATCCTGTACTTTGTAAAATAAGTATTTTCCATGGTTAGGAAAAAAACTTTAACCCTTTCATTGATTGATTAATTTTCTGTCTTATGTTGTATCACAACATACTCAACTATTAATATTTTTTGAACGGTGTGTTTGTTTTCCTAGTCTAACATTATAAACAATACAAGGACTGATTTTCAGTTTTCATATAGGGCTACATTCCAGTTACCGTTCCCTGATCCACACCCTCACCTCACACGCAGTTTAGGCTCCTGGAGTAAGTCTAACCCCACTGGACTATGGCTTTATAAGAAAAGAAAGTGAGAGAAATCTTTCCTCTCTCCACCACGTGTGCACATAGGGAGAGGGCAGCTGTCTGCAGGCCAGGAAGAGAGCTCTTACCAGAAACGGCCCTGCCGTACCTTGATCTTGGACTTCTAGTCTCTGGACCGTGAAATATAAGTTTCTGTTATTTAAGTCACCCAGACTATGGTATTTTGTTATGGCAGGCTGAGCAGACTAACACATTTTAAAAGTTATTGATACATACTGATAAATTACTTTCCAGAAAGTTGTTACCAATATACATTTCCCCAGCAGTATGTAAGGAGTCCTATTGCCCTGTACTCTCACTAGCACATTCAAAACATTTTTAAATTTTATTCTTTCAAGATGTATCTATGTATCAATCATCTATCTATTCTTTCAGAGTTTTTTTTTTTTTTTTTTTTGGCCACGCCTCAGGTCTTAAGGGATCTTATTTTCCCAACCAGGGATCGAACCTGTGCCCTTGGCAGTGAAAGAGCAGAGTCCAAACCACTGGACCTCCAGGGAATTCCCTCTTCTAAAGTTTTTTGAAGCTTGTTCTTTTGAAGTTTTATTTCATCCAAATAGACTTAGCTTCTATGGCATTGCCCCATGGATGTACCAGTATATTTTGAAGTTCTCAGTGTTAGTAGTATTTCATAGAGGTAAAAATGGCCACTCAGGAATCCTAAAGCAAACACATACGAAAAAAAAAAAAACTTTTTAAAAATTTCCATTATTTCATCATCTCCATTTTATATTCATGGAAAGGAAAGGCTAAGAACTAGGAACCTGAGATGGTTTCAAGGCAATTTGTTAATAGGATTCACAATCAAAGACCTGGGATATAGGCTTTCTTCAATATGAAGCCCTCATCTATCTTGCAATGAAAGATGTCATTTTTTTTTTCTTTTTGGCCACGCCGTGGGGCATGTGCGATCTTAGTTCCCCAGCCAAGAGATCAAACCCTTGCCCCTGCAGTGGAAGCACGGATTCCTAACCACTGGACCACCAGAGAAGTCCCCAAAGACGTCATTTTTGTTAGAAAACAGTAATGTAGAAAAATTGTCACATGCACAGAAACCATACTCTCCCTCAGTAACTTTTTATCATGTTCTTAAATAAAGCCCTGGCTAGCAGAGCATTCTCCTTTCCTCACTATGCACCCTAGACTGTTTATGTTTCCTGAACGATAATTTTCTTTCCTTCGGCTTGCAATAGAAATCAGTAACTTAAGAGACAGCTTGGATCTGAGAACTAAATTCCACTTTTCGTCTACTTTTATACTAAGAACATCGTACCGTGCTCTGTGCGGAATGCAGATGTTCATAGCATAAATTAGTTTACTATTAAACAGTAACAGAAATTTGCCAGTTATTGCCACTGACAGTTTATCTTGAGGATAAATTCACAATGGTGTGACTTGTGTCTGACTCACTTTTCCATTCTCCATTCTTAACTCACCTGTTCCATACAGTATTACTTTACAGTACACTGTGCACTGTTTTCCTAACTTTGCCCTGAGCTGGCACCAAGTGAGTGGAGATGAAATATCTTTCACGTCAGTCTGTCTTGCCTCATAACATTCTCAAGCTGTTTTCCCCATTGTAGCATTTCAAGGACAGTTCTGCCCTACTGGGTCCTCTTACAGCAGTTTGGATTTCCATGGAAGGGTTGCCTGCAGAGTTGATAATGGCACAGAGAAGAGAGAAAATTAAATTCACCTGGGTTGACCAAGTGGGCAAAAGAGAGCAATCCGAGGTCAAACAAAGGATATTTCAAGAGTCAATCTTAAGGGACTTTCATTTTATGGAAACCCCAGCCAGAAATGCCCTCAGCTCAGAAAGTTTTTCTTATGAGGTTTGAGTTTGCATCTTAATGTTATTTTTATAGCATCAGTACTGGTTTTCATTTACCATAAATAGAAACAACAATAACAACAAACCACTGAGTTGAGGAATTGAAATGATAATTTGAGCAGAGTGATGAATGGGTAGGGTATGGAGTAAAAATGCCACTTCTTCATATAGAAAAATGTTCTATTTCAGAAAAAAAAAAAAAAACTCTTGTGGTTCTTTAAAAAAGCCACTTCAGTGACGCTTGCTTTCTTCAATTTAGAAGTGCAGGTATAGCAATTCTAATTTCTTAAATGTCGAATGCTCTTTAAATTGAACAGAAAAAGATGTAATTAAGTGTGTAATGTACTTGGAATGAAATTAGGCTCAAATCTAATTCTTCTTCTGTGCCCACCGTAGTGTGGGAGTTGCCAGTTTTTTAACAGCCATATAGAAGAAGATGACTTTTTAATATTAGGATCTAATATAATTGAATGCATGCTGGAGAATAATACTCACGTAGTTTCAGTGGAGACTTTTAGAAAAGACTTGTGTCTAATTCAAAGAACATTTTGATTTTTGCAGAAAGTCAGGTGGCGTTTCTCCTCTTTCTGTTGACATGCATTGCCTCTGAGAGATGGGGTAACCAGGAGAGCTCAGCAATTCCACATCACGACAGTTCAGTTAAGATCCAGAGTTTTAACTGTATTGGTATTCCCCCAGAAAAGGGAACTTTCTCTCATAATATACAAACATGCCATAAAATAGTAACTCACGGCTTTGTCAAGACTGCCCCAAAATGGTATGTGGTCCTACACAAATTTTAGACAAATTAGAAGTTGTCAAGCCCTGATCTCAAAGAAAAAGAATAACCGTGTAGTGTGATTACTCTGTATGCTAAGTGTGTCACTTGTATTATATCATGTAATTCTTGTAACAGCCCTCTGAAATAGTTACTATTATTATTTCCAAGTAACACATGAAGAAACTGAGACTGAGACATGTCACTTATTCCCCCAAAGATCCCACAGACAGTACGTGCTGGACCTGTGACCAGACATTTTGAAAAAAGCTACTTTATTCTGTTGTACCTGATCCTACACAAAGTCTTCTTTTTAATTAATTAATTAATTAATTAATTTCTGGCTGCGTTGGGTCTTCGTTGCTGCGTGCCCGCTTTCTCTAGTTGTGGCGAGCGGGGGCTAATGTTCATTGCGGCGCGCGGGCTTCTCTCTGCGGTGGCTTCTCTTGTTGCGCAGCACGGGCTCTAGGCACGCGGGCTTCAGTAGTTGTAGCACGTGGCTTCAGTAGTTGTGGCTCACGGGCTCTAGAGCACAGGCTCAGTAGTTGTGGTGCACGGGCTTAGTTGCTCCGCGGCACGTGGGATCTTCCCGGACCGGGGCACGAACCCGTGTCCCCTGCATCGGCAGGCGAACTCTCAACCACTGCGCCACCAGGGAAGCCCTAAATTTTTTTTTCTTTAGCACTTTATTTCTTCCTTCTATTTGAGCATCTATTACAGGGGCCAAATCTAACCCCAATCCTGTTTTTGTATAGCCTACTAGCCAAGAATGATGTTCACGTTTTTAGCAATTTAAAAAAGAAAAAAGAAAAGTAATATTTAGGGGCATGGGAAGATTGTACAAAATTCAAATTTTAGCATCCATAAATAAAGTTTGATTGGAGCACAGCCACGCTCATTAGTTTATATATTGTCTATGGCTGCCTTCCTGCTACAACAGTTGCTCAGTTGCTACAGAGACCTGATCTAACCTTCTTGCCCTCTACCACCTTCCTTCTCGTTGCTGTATCTCATCGCGGCTCGTTCCTGGCCGCCACCCCCGCCCCTCCCCAACCAGACTCCGAGTGACTGGAGGGATTCCGAAGCCACCTTAGTTCTCTGAGTACCGTGGAGCCCTTGAGAGCCCCTTTCGGGCTGCGGGTGTGGACGAGGCTCCCAGCATCCACTGCTGTCTGTTGCGTTCCCTTGCTCTCTCCTCCCCCAAAGAACTGTCTCTGCTGCACTGATCCTCTCTCTGCTGGCCAAACCATTGCTGCCTGCCCGCTGCTGCCTCCTAATGCAGCCTGTAGTATTACTAAAACATTGTATTCAATTAGAATTCTTATATTTTGAACTCCATCAATTAAAAAATTGTGAAAATTTGTTTTCTCCCTGTTATAGAAGAGTTGATATAATATCCTAGATTTTGCCTCTTGGCCTGCAAAGCCTAAAATACATATCTCTAGCCCTTTAAAGAAAAAGTTTGCCTATCCCTGTTCTTTAATTGACAGGTACTATTCTAGCGCCTGGGGATATTGCGGGGACCAAGAAAGAAGTAGTTCCTGCCCCTGTGGGGCTCATATTCTTAGAAGAAAGACTGAAAGTCAGCAAATTAATATGTATGTATGTACAGGAGACTATCCTTGTTCTTAGGTAATACACACCATACTTAGGGGTAAAGGGGTTTGATGTATGCAACTTGCTCTCAGATGGTTTGGATAATAACAACAATGTGTGTATCTACAGAGTTTTGAGGGGGAAAGAGCGTTACCCAAGAATTCTGTGCCCAGCTAAATTATGATTCATGTGTTAAGGCAACAATATTGCATTATAAGCATCAAACTTGTTAAGAGACTAGATCTTAATTATTCTCACCAGAAAAAAAAGAAATGATAATTATGGGATGGGATGTGAAGTGAAAGAGGTGCTAGCTAATGCTGCAATGGCAATTATACTGCAATATATAAATGTACCAAATCAACATGCTATACACCTTAAACTTACACAGTATGTTAAATATATTTCGATTTAAAAACCAGGTTTCTGGATGACCATGATGCCAAGTTAGATTTAGTATCTACTGACATCGTACTCTGTTTTACAGTTGGTTCTGTGCATGGATTTCTCCTTCACTATAATTAAGTTTCTTGAGGGCAGGAACTATGCCTTGCTATAGTAGAGTGCCTTGCACATGTCAGAGTAAGAACTCAATGACCATTTGTAGAATTAAATTGAATAACGGCTGAAATCTCTTGCCAGGTATAAGCATCTCATTGTACCTTCTTTCCTATGCTGTAGCACTATACATACATACATATATGTGTTACCTTATGACTTTGATGGGGTTGTGGATATTATAAATACTCATTTAAGTTAATAGTATATAAATTCACTTTTCTCCTAGCTAGGTACAAGAATTGCGTGTAAGAGCACCACCTGAAAACACACACACACACACACACACACACACACTAAAAGAAGATATAATTGAGTTGTTGAAAGCCCTAGGGATTGGTGGTGATATTTTTAAGCTTCAAAAACCTGGACCAGGAAAGGCAAATATGTGTTCCTCATATTACTTCTTCTCATTTCCAGTGCCTTTTAGCAGACTGCCGATAGATGAGGGTCCTCTTTCTTCCCTAAGAGGATCGGTTTTAGACTCCTTAACCTGATGTCCTATTCAGCCACTACTGAGCCATGTGAGTCAGCATGTGAATGAAAAACTGGTTGTCCATTCTTGAAACAGAGGAGAAGGTAATCGAATCTAATTTTATAAATATCATTTCTTAATTCCCTTTAGTCCTTTCTTGCCTTCTGTTTGAGTGATTTTTTTCTTTCCCTTTTCCTCCTTTCTTTATTTATGAGTTATATGTTTATCTCTACTTCTTAGTGGTATGTCAGTGGGGAATTATTGTGATGCAATGGTAGCTTCCAAGGCCACTACCAAGGGGTTAACTTGGAAAGGCTCACAGAACAAATGAAGATGCTGAAATCACACGGTTTGTTGACCCTATGTAAAGCCAACAGCAAGAGGCTGGGAAAAGAGAGGGAGTAAGGTTAATCGTGTTCTTAGGAAAGGCTGCAATTGAGACGGAAGGACCAAGTTACCTGAATCCTGTAGAGGCAAGCTTCGTGTGTCCCGACCCCCATTTTTCTGCACCAGCCTTCCCCTCTGACGTTGTGCTGTGAGGACCAGCATTGAGGGTGAGCAGATAGAAGGTGTCTGGAGCCAGTTCATACTTTCTCTACCAGACTCAGGGACTGGGGTGCCTGGCTAGAGTTGTAACTCAACCCTGATAACTTGCTGAGCATCCATGTATTTTATCTAACTGGCTTGAGCAGAGGGCACACGGGGCCACAGTAAATCCTCACGAATTTCTGGTGTCTTGTATGTCTCATGAATGTGCTAACCTGGTCCTCCCATCCCTTTCTGTCTGTATGTTCAGTATCAATATAGTCTATTTTCTTTACCTATAGCAACATATCTGTGTATCTGTTCATTGTTTCTTTCTTTCATTTTCTATTACAGAATTGAATGTTCTTAAATGTTGCAGCAAACACACGACAGGTGATTACAAATTTTTAACATGCGTACTTGATTTTATGCTGTCAGAAATTAATCAATGATTGATTGTAGCCTCCTCTCAGAAAAACCATAATTTAGGAACACAAAATGTTTCAACTGTAACCTCTCCTTCTTTCATGTTAGGATGTTTTAATTTTCTTGGTTAGAATGCCTTATTATTACAACCAATACTCATTTAGTTTCCCCCAACATGTAAAATTGCACTCTCACAGACTAGGACTTTGAATTTCCATGGGAACCATTACCTTCCCTGCTCAGCTGAGACTGCTGAGCAGAGGATAAGCTTGGCAACTTCCTGAGCCTTCAGAAAGTGAAAATCTCTTCAGGGTCCTAATTTACACAGGTATTTCAGTTCAGCTTCTCATTAAGTGGCTCTAGGGCCACATCTTCATTGGGTTAAGACCTCAGTTCCTGGGTCTTACTACTGTGATTTGAATTTCACCTTTATTTCTGCCATCTGAAGCTTTTGCTTTCTCTATTTTGAGATCAGTTTTATATTTTAACATGGTTACACTGTACCTGTCATTTCTATAAATTTGGACTCTCATGCCACGACCGTCATTTCTAGGTAGAAAGACGATTTGGTTCCACAGGTCTCGCTAAACGAACTTCATCCAGTTTATTCAAGAGACTATCACAAAGAATCATCATCTCACTTCTGATTCTTAGAGTTTTTGGCAACAATGTATGGATATTATTCGAATCAACTCAATAAATAATATGGTGCTAAACACCTCAGGAAACATAAAGATGACTAAGATAGTCTCTGCACTCAAGAGGCAAACATTATACAGTACAGAGGTGAAGAAATGTTCATAAATGATCATAAGGCAGAAAATCTTTATGTGCTAGAGAGATGCATATCGCTTTGCAATAATGCATGCTACATTTATTATTAAACAAAATAGTAAGCTCGTTAAAAGAAGGAAAAGGGAATGGAAAGAAAGCATTTTCTTGCAGTAGTAACCGGAAGAGTTTCATGGGGGAGGTGCTAGTTGAAATGTGTCTTGAATAATAAGTGGGATTTCTAAAAGTATCAATAATAATGGAGGGGGAAGTATTGGAAGAGAGGAAGTGAGTCTTCCAGGTTGAGAGGAAAGCATCCGTTTAGATAAGGAGATGGGAGAGTGGAGGGCATAAATAAGGAACAGCAAGTAGTTCCAGTTGCCAGGTTAGGTTGTTAGAAGACACTATTATTAGAATGTCAAAATAAAAGAAATGAAAATAAAGCTTGGGTCAGGATGAGGTGGGACAAGATGGGCACTAATTTAATTTAATTTAAAATTTCTTACCGTCCTATTTATCTAAAAGGAAAGGAAGATGTTGGTTTTACCTTTTAAGGATAAACTTAAGAACCAGGATCACTTAAAATTTAGTCTGAGTGTTTTCCTCTTCCCAATGTCCTGATAGCTTAGCTTCACTAGTTTCCGAGGTAAACTGAATCAGCATTTTTGTCTCTCAGGCACACAAGCTCCATCTAGTGGCCAAAGAATGTAAGCACTGGAATGAAAATCGATATAGAAAACATTTATTTTTCACTTGTTGTTTATATAATGATTAGCTAATAAAAGTGGGCCACACTCTAACTGGACAGGGAAATCAAGTTGTCTCAAACAACTTTTGTCATTTATTTAAGGGAATATTGGATCAGATAAAAATGGATTATAGATCAAGGACTTCTTAAACATGAAACCTTTGAAAATTTCACATCAGGGACTTAACATCAAGTTGTATTTTGGAATGAACCTTAAAGCAGGACCTAGTTGAGTTTCTAGAGAGAGTCAAGAAAAGGCAAGTCCACGTAAATGAGGAAGAGGCTGAAATACTGGAGGTAACGGTATTCGACCAGAATATTCTCTTCTCCCCCGTGCCTAACTCCTACTTTGCCTTCAGATCTTAATTTAGATGTGACTTCCTCTGGACAGTGTTCCTTGACTTCTCAGGTCTGGATCAGATGAATCACTTAATGTCCTCCTAGCGACCGCCATCTCCACGATGCCGTGACCACACTGCACTGTCACTTCCCGTTTTCGTCTATAGACCTCATTACAGTTTAAACTCCTCAACAGCTGGTACCATGCTATTGGTGTTTACTTGTCTATCCGTAATGCTTAGGGTAGTACCTGCCATCTAACAGGCACCCCACATATATTATTTACAAAATTAAGGGACAGATAAATGAAGAGAATAACTGTGATAGAAATGTCCAAGGAACACATATTGGAAGTTAGTGTCAGTAAAGCTTAAACGAAAAAAGAAAATATTTTCAGGAAAATTACTAGTAGAAGAAAAACATTTTTCTTCATTGTATGTTGATTCTGCGCATAGAGTCCATTTACTTATAATCTCTGGTGCTTTATCATTTTCAGAGTCCTTAGCTACTCTCTACCTTGGTGGGGGAAAAATAGTTTTTAAGATACTACTTGAAACAGTAAATACTTAAGTATTTTAAAAATAGTTAAGCACTAAATATTTTTAAACAGGGGAAAATAGCCCATGGCGTTACTGTAGAGATTAAACAAAAGGCTGCATATTAAGCCTATGGACCAGTGTGTAGCATATCATGTGTGTTTAATAGTTGGCACTTTTATTCTTCCACCACCTCGTCTCATAAACTCCTTGGAGCCACCCAGAGAGTCAAAGGAGGCAGGTATTTCAAGTCTTTTTTTAATTTTTATTTATTTTGCGGTACACGGGCCTCTCACTGCTGTGGCCTCTCCCGTTGCAGAGCACAGGCTCCGGGCACGCAGGCTCAGCGGCCATGGCTCACGGGCCCAGCCGCTCCGCGGCATGTGGGATCTTCCCGGACCGGGGCACAAACCCGCGTCCCCTGCATCGGCAGGCGGACTCTCAACCACTGCGCCACCAGGGAAGCCCCCTCAAAAGTCTTTTTTACAAATGAGAAAACTCCTGATTATAGAGGCTATAACCATATTACGGACTTACATCAGTTATTACGTTTTTGAATCCACACTAAGTAATATTCATCGTCCCTTCTTTGTCACCATGTTGCTGACCTAGAGGGAGAGAAGAAAATAAAGGACGTTTGGATGCTACGTAATCACAGGGCCACCTTGCAGAGGATGAAACTAACTTGTAAGGGGCATATTATTTTTTTATTGCTGCTCTAACAAATTGCACAAACTTAGTGACTTAGAACAATACAAATGTATTAGCTTAGAGTCCTTGTAGGTCAGCAGTCCAACACAAAGTTCACTCTGGGATAAAACCACGGTGTTGGCAAAAGGCTGCGATCCCTTCCGGAGGCTCTGGGGGAGAATCAGCGTCCTGATCTTTTCCATTCCTTCCTGCCGCTCCACAGCCAGCAGTGGTGGGCAGACTTCAGGGCACAGCCTGCTGACAACCTCTTCGCCCTCCTCTTCTACTTTTAAGGGTCCTTGGGCTTACTCTGGGCCCACCCGGATGATCCGGGAGAATCTCCCTGTCTTAAGGCCAGCTGATTAGCAAACGTAATCCTCTTTTTCCGTGTAAAGTAACATGTTCACAGGTTCCGGGGATCAGGGTGTGGATATCTTTGGGTGCACGGTGGCATTATCCTGCCTATTCCAGAGGAACAGTGAATTCTAAGGGGAATCCTGGCAAAGGGATCCCCAAAGGAAAGCAAGGGCTAGGTGATTGTGGGCATAGTGTCTTCAGATGGAAGGGTTAGAGGTATGACTGTCAGCCGTCTGAGTGGACCTAGTAACTCCTATAGATCTGGGCAGACACTACACCCTCCGCGTGCTGTTTACATGGCTACCGCCAGGACCTATAGCCTATTTTATATTTCTGCAGTTTTCTGTCCAACTTGAACAAATGTGGGGGTTGTTATATATGTCTGTTAAATTGTATCTTTTAGGTTTTAGAGTTCAAATTGTTAAAATGAATTTTGTTTCATGGTTCTGTCTTCAGTCATATTTCCTATGCTATGTAGGTTTTGTTTCATACTCTGATTTGACCAGAAAATGATTTCTATATCCTAACCTATGTTACTTGTGAAAGATTATCAACAAAAATTTGGCTACAGTTACCCAGCTTTGAGTTTACCTAATTATTATTATGTCAAGCCCTTATTTTAGAGTCTCATCCACAAACATCATAAAGTGCCAGATTAAATGCTTTGCTGAAGTTAATTTCTATCGTGACTATATAATTCCCATTTTTAATTCAAAGATTAAAAAAGAAGTATAGTATATAACATGACATCCTTAGTTTAGTGATTCTGGTTCTTAGTGACCACCAACCTCTCTTCTAAACGTTCATAAAATATATTGAATGGTGGACTCTGGAGTTTTACTTTCCTGTTCTAAAGTTTTCAGTGTCTTTTAAACCTTTTTTTTTAAAGCAGGTGATCTATTACCTTTTTCATTTTTTACAGTTTCTCTGAACTTACCAGCAATGCAGTAGGTCTTAGATTACCTATAAACAGCTGTGGGATGTCGTTTGTGCCCAGAAACATGAACTTATTTGAAACAGATAGGTGTTTGTGTACAGTCTCCTCAGCCATCTCGAGTTTCAGCTCTCTTCCTATGTTGTTTTGCCTTTACTACTTTCAAGTTCGTGTTCCTTAGTGAAGAAGGAAAGGACGCACAGATTAAGTCGTCTCTTTTTTAGCCTATCTATTATTCTTTTAGGTAAATTGATAATCCTGTGTTTATAAAAAGCCATGCAGGCTTGTTTCTCTGTGCTCTCTGATACATTCTCCACTCTGGTTAAAGCATCCTCCTCCCTGCCTTTCCCTCTTGAAGGTACCTGGTAACTCTAGACCTCAATGAATTCTCTGTGGTACTTTATAGTTTGCAGCACATAGTTTAACAGTGGAACGGGTATTATCTTCCATTAGATGCTCTTTAATTATTATTTTGTGGTCTTAGAATAATTGTTGATTTCTTGACCTTTTTTTGGTTCCCCTGAACAGTGGGGCTTCTTGCTAAGCAAGACTACTAGGAACTCCATAGACATTTGTTGGTTGGTTGAGTTTTTAAGTATCAAATTTGGCTAGACATTCTTCAAATATTAATCTCCTTGAGTAATTTTTCCACTTGGGGAAACACAAAGAAAGAATATAATACTTGAAATTCTTTTTAGGGTAATGAAAACAGTAGTAATAATTAGTAGTAGTAGCAGTATTAAACACCCAACAAACTAAAAGTACCTTTGGAAGTCATTCCCTTCTCCAACCTTCCACCAATTATTAATCATTTCCCTAAGCCATTTATTAACAATCTCAGCCACATTTGAGATGGTAGTTTGGAAATCTATTGTTAAAGACATGAGATTCTCTTTCAGCCTTGTCAGTCAAGGCTGTGTTTCTTGATTTGTCCTGCCTTATTCTAGAAAAAGGTACCAATCTGAACTTCTTTGAAGTTATACCTCATTTACACACTAAATTTAGAAAGCACATCACTCTCTTGGCACATTTTTTTAGCTTGTAGAAATGGTAAATGCTTAAAAACAATAATAAATAGTGTTTAATAGTTATAGGTTTTAAAATGGTTTATGTAGTTTTCAGTGTATTGATAATCATGCAAAATAATGTACTAATTTGGCTGCAGAAAAACCATGCCCTAACAACTTAGCAATTTTGCTCTCAATTTTGGATAAAATAGCATCAGAAAGCCATGAAGTAAGGCTTTGGTCTCTAGGAAGTAAAAAAGCAACACAAATAGAATCCATTGTTTGCCAGCAGGAGGTTAGGATGTAGGTTGGCGTTTAGAGTAGCAAGCAAGAAAAATTCTCTTTTTCTACGTTAAATACTGTGAAAATCCTGGTGCGTCCTCGTTTATTTTGTTCAACTAGGCAACTTGTTACATCTCAGTCTACGACTTCTATGGTCTGTGTCTTCCCACGTGATTTATTTGTCTAGAACTCTATTAATTGGATATGGGGATTTGGGTTGCCACCATGACAACCAAGCAGTATAGCCTGCTTGCTTTTTCCTAGATACAGACGCTTGGAAAGGACCACCTTTGCTGCAGCTGTTTATTTAGCACCAGGACCTGGTAACTATGGAAATTTAGATCGAGATTATGTGGCTAAATTGTCCACAAGGTACATGCAGTCTGCTAAGTAGCTGGCTCAAAGATACAGTAAAACATGTCATGGCCAGCCCATCACTTTGCAGCAGTCTTTTTATTAAAAAGGTCTTATTTAGCATTCTCTCTGTTTTATGATTCCACAAACCATATTTTCATAACTTTGTCATCCATCCATAAGAAGAATTTAATATCTTTTTTTTATTAGGTAGATTTTGTTCAGTGCATGGTGACCTTTGGGGGGGATAATAATGACAGTGTTTACATACTGTTGTACATGTGTTTTCTCATCAGCAGTGTTATCCACAGCATTTACTGTACACCATTATGATGCACAAGACCTGGAAATTTAAATTGGTATAAGAAAAAGCTCTTAATCTCAGACTACTTACAATATGATTGAAGAGAGTATATAAGTAAAATCATGTGAACAAGATGGTAGCATGTGTGCAGTTGAGAGGAAAGTGAGATCATTTTGTCTGGGGTGATGAGGTTTTTTTTTTGGGTTTTGGTCATGTTATACTGAAGCAAGAGCAGAAGTATAGGCAGACTGAATGACAGAGAACATTGCAAGGGTAAGAAACTCAGGAAGCAAATGTCTAGAATAGTGGTAGAAACGATGCATAGACTTCTGAAGTTAGAGCAGTTGAGGCAACTAGTGAGGAGTACAATCGGAGAATCGGGGTGAATGTATATTTCAGTAACACATTTTCTCAAGTAGATTTATTTTTGAACTCCATTTATTTACATGCCCACAAATCCTAGGCCATTAATAATGCATTCTTCTGAACTTGTAACTAAAATGTCTTAGATATCCCAAAAGAGAAAAGAATACATCATGTGTAGTTTTCACTACTTGCCTTCTTCAGTTTTCTGATGTAATTCCTAGAACATTCTGTCTCCCTTCCCCTGACTCTCACTGCCAGATTTTTAATCATAATGGATTCTGCTAAAGCTCTTTGAATTTCCTGTTTAATCCATATTCAGTAGAAGAAATAACACATTTCCTTGTTTTTTTGTTTTTTGTTTATTTTGGTAGAACTTAGAGTGACTGTTGGAGAGATTTGGTTTAAATTTAAGAAGCAGAAAAACTACGATAAGTAAAAAAAAAACAACAACAAAACACAATGTATACAGGATCAACGGAATTTTTAAGATCTTAAAATAGTTAAATTCCCCAAAAGTAAAAAAAACTGTGCAAAGAAATGTGACCATACAGAAATCTGGAGAGTAAAAATCTGTTGTGAGCTTTTCTTCCTTTGCAATAACTCTGACCACCATTTAGGTCAATTTGGGCAATAAAACTCAAAACACCAGTTTACATTTTTAGCAAATATAAGTGCGGTATAGAATCTCCCACAGATGCGGTATGTCTCAGGCCATTTGGAAGACTCAGGATCTGCCACATCCCAGACTCTCAGGAGGACACTTCGGAATCTGAAGCATCTTTTAATGTCCACATGTCCTAGGTCAGGGTCTGATGGCACGAAGACACTGCACCCCACACAGGGCGGCGGGAAGGAGAAGGGGCTGCGGAATGCAGACCTGGGAGGGGACCGCTCAAAAGCCGAGAGGCAGAGAAGAAAGGATTCTTAGTGGGTATGACGCAGGAGGCAGATAAGGATGGGGCGGCGGACCAAGGTCACACGCCAGGATACTGCAGACTTTGGACTCAAATCGGAGTCCCTGACTTCAAGCCCGTTGTTTCTGCCAGTGTCCCGGGGGGAGCTGGGCGAGGTCTCCACGAAGGAGGCAGATCTGAGGCGCCGGGGGCCCCGGGGGCTGAGCCACGAGGCCGCGCTGCAGAGACGGGCGGCCAGGCGGACCCAGGCGTCCCGGGCCTTGGTGCGCCCGCTCGCCCCGCCCTCGAAGCCCCGCCCCCTCTAAGCCCCGCCCCCAGGGTCGCTCTCCGCGCCTGCGCCGGGATGCGCCGGGCCGAGCGGCGGGAGCGCGCCCGTCTGCCGGCGGCGTCCTCGGGGTGCCCCGCCCTCAGGTGCGTCCTGCGCGGGGCGGAGCGCGGCTTCCGGCACCGCGCCCTCCCCTCTCCGCCCCTGCCCTCCCCGTCCTGCAGCGTCGGGGGCGCGCGCGCGCGGCCGCCCTCTCGGACACTGTTCCGAGCTGAGGTCCCCGCAGAGTCCGCGTGTCCCGGCCGGTCGGCGCTCGGCCCGGCCCTGAGGTGACGCGGTCGCCCAGGGCTGCGGGGTGTGAGGCCCGCCGGGGTGGCTGTCACCCCTGGGAGGGGGTGAGGGGTCGAGGAGGGGCGGCCGGCGGGGTAGGGGCGGTGGGTGCGGCCGGGGGGTCTGGGGCTTGGAGTGCAGCGGGGCTCGGAGGGGGCCGAGCCGGCAGCTGGGGGGCAGAAGGGTCCCCGAGGTCGGGGAGAGCGCGGTTGCGGCGTGTCCTGTGGAGGAGGATGCTGTTGGCCCCCCGGGGTGTCGGGGTGCGGATGCCGGGGTCGCCGCGGGACCCCTGCCTTGGGCTGGCCGGGGTGGTCTCCATCCTCAGGGCGCCGTTGCGGAGGGCGGAGATGTTGGGAAGGAAATTCCCTCTGAACACCTGGCCGCGAGCGCGGGTTCCCTTGGGAGCTTCGGGCTGCTCCTCGCTCTGCGCTAGGAGGAGTTCGGGAGAGATGCGCAGAGCTTGGGCCACGGTTTTGGGGGAAATGCCCTGGTTCCCGAAACGCAAGGCTCCAGGCGTGGAAGTATTGATACTACAGCAGACGCGAAAGCTCGGGAGGCTGCCGGCGCTCATAGCTGCAGGAGGGTTGCTTCTGGGCTCCCAAGGCTTGGACAGACGTTTCTAAATAAGTCTGAAAGAATAAAGGCAGTCACGTTTACTTTCCATCGAGGACGTTGTGCAGGAACGGAAGGGGAGAAAAGGAGTGTATGTTGGACTCCCAGCCGTGAGCCAGGTTCAGTATTATCTCGTTCAGTCTTGCCAGCATCCTTTGGAGGTCGGAGGGGTCTTATTCTATTGGGCAGATGTGGAAAACGCTTCCCAAAAAAGTCAAGTCACATATTTCGGTCCCAACTAGCCAAAAGGGCTGAGCTTCCAACCCAGGGATGCCAGACTCTAAATTCTCGTCCTTGATGCCCTATATTTTGCTTCTATCCAGAGAGCGATGTTACATATTTTTAGGGAAGACTCCGTACAAGAGAACATTATTAGGGCAGTTAGGGCTCTTGGGGGTATTTGGGTTAAAAGCTAACTAGTAAGGCATTAATCCTGGAATATGTGCTGTTTAAGTGTATTTTCCTTCAAACAGGATTCAGTATAGGGAAATCTTGCATTCAGGGTCAAAGCAAGTTTATTAATACATTAATACATTATTAATACATTACAGGTTTATCTGAGTGTCTTTTATATTCTAGATGCTAAGCTATGTGCCAAGAATGCCAAGATGAATACGATTTGTAATCTCTGCCCTTGAGCTTGAGGAGATGATTGCATAAAAGAATTTTGTAGTATTCTCATAAATTGGAATCTTTGCTAGTGTGTGAATTAATCGTCGTAGAATAGTTGTAAGCACAAGTTTTTCGGAACCTGTTATATATAAGAAAAGGTATTGGATAACTTGTCATGTGGGTACCATTGCATTATTTACCCATTCAGCAAGAAATACTGTCATAAAATTTAGGTTAAATCATATTGACAATTATTATTTTCTTTTATTATTATACTACCTTCAGTAAATTTTAAAACACTAGAGAAGAAGAGAACATTTATAATTTATTCCCTGTTAAGTTAAAAGGCTTGATTTCTTTTTTTGACTCTGCTTCGCTGCTTGTGAGATCTTAGTTCCCCGACCAGGGATTGAACCTGGCCCTCAGCAGTGAGAGTGCCGAGTCCTAACCGCTGGACCACCATGGAATTCCTGTAAAAGGCTTGATTTTAATAGTGCCTTTTTTTTTTTTTAATTTATTTCTGGTTGTGCCAGGTCTTAGTTGAGGTAGGTGGGCTCCTTAGTTGCAGCTCACCAGCTCCTTTAGTTGGGGCACACATGCTCCTTAGTTGTGACATGCGAACTCTTAGTTGTGGCATGCATGTGGGATCTAGTTCCCTGACCAGGGATTAAACCCGCATCCCCTGCATTGGGAGGTGGATTCTTAACCACCGCGCCACCAGGGAAGTCCCGATAGTGCTTTTGTTTTATTAGTTGAGAAGCCAGTGATGTGTGTAGCTGGGCAGGAACTTCTTTCAAGTCATCTGCCAAAGATGTTCTTAACCTCTTCTTCTGAAAAATAAATCTTAAATTAAAGGTCTCATTGATACCAGATTCCATTTAGCTTTTATCTCTCAGAGTTCTAGTGGAAACAAAATCTTCAGTTTAGGCCAAAATGGCACCTTGTTGAAATGTATAACATTACCTCTGATGCGGCTGTAGGTAGGTGGATAGAAGGGGTAGTGGAACGTTTCGGAAATTTCTCCTGATGGCTTCAGTTTCTCAGTGAAGTGGGGATCAAGGTCATCATTTGAGGGCGATGCTGTGGGTGGAAGCTTTGGGGATTAGGAAAGTGAAAGGACTAGTGAAATATGGGATTGCCAGGCAATTAAACAATTATTCTTAGGTATGAAAAGTGCAGTCAAGGAAGTATGGGTACACAAAATAAAGATGTCTAGTCTAATTTTGTATATAAGGTATTTGACAACCTGTTTCCAGGGCCTGTCCTAATAGTGTCATCTAGAGGGTACACCTGCCCTTTTTGCCCCAATTCACTTTGCCCGAGCCTCTGCCTCATTGCAGGTTTCCCTGTTCTTTACACGAGTCAAGCCCCTTTGGGGAGTCTAGTTCTTCCATTCTTTTTCCCTGCCTGGAATTTGCATTCCACTCTTTCCCAGACTCTTTCCCCCAGTTGCACTTACCACATTATATTAAATTTTATCTATCTGCAAAGTCAGTGACAGTGTCTAACTCCGTTTTGTATTTTTTTTAAAAAGTTTGGTGCATAAATCCCTCAGTAAATGTTTAATGACTATGCCGCTTTTCTTCTTTCTTCCTCCTTTTGTCTGTAACGGTGGTCAGCAAGCTTTTTCTGTGAAGAGCCACACAGTAAATGTTTTAGATTTTGTGGACCACATGGCCTCTGTCTTGATTACTGAACTCTGCCGTTGTAGCACAAAGCAGTCACAGGCGGCACAGAAACAGCTGAGCATGGCTCTGCTCCAATAACACTTTATTTCTAGACTCGAGATTTGAGTTTCCTATAATTTTTACATGTCACAAAATACTGTTATTCTTTGATTTTTTCCCCCCATTTAAAAATGTGAAAAACATTCCTAACTACTGGGCTGTACAAAACAGTCTGTGGGCTGGATTTAACCCCCTCGGGCTCCGTTACAGACCTTTGATCTATAAAGACTCTCAGCAAATCTGGATAAAGGAACTTGCGGTAAGATGATACCGGTTTTAGTATTACCATGGGTGGTAGAGAAGCAAAGAAGGCAGTCTTTTTTTGTCACGGATTTCATGGTCAAGTTCAAGATTAAGATGTAAACAAATCATGATGACACAGCATGGTAACCGCAATTACAGTTTATTTATTGGAACAAAGGAGGAATAATCAGCTCTGCTTGGGTGGATGAGAAGTCACCTCTAATAGTCGTCTGTTGGGGATACTTTCAGCTTAGATCCTTTCCAGGAATCTTTTCAAACTTGCTAAGGTGACTGACCACATCTTTTGCCAGGACGGCTGTGAACATTCCGATGGCTCAATTCCTTTGTTTTATAGGATATAATCTTAATTTGTTCCTCTCAGAACTAAAATTAATACATTCTAGATAATTTTTTCTGACAGTTATTTCTAAAGGTCATGCACATTTTACTGCTTTGAGAAAGGTGAAATATATTTCATAGCACATATAGTAATCAGTGTTTCTTTAATACAGTAGTGAATTTCTGATACTGAATTTTGGGTGACGTAAATTCAGTCTTTAAGTCAACTATTAATGCATTAGAAAAGGAAGATGGGCTTTCCGTTTTCTTGCAATTTATTAGATTTAATGTGGATTATTTCATCTAGGAAAAGTATGGATATATGGCTGTTAGCATTACTGACGCCATCCTGGGCTCTTACAGTTTATCCTGTCCTTTCACGCACCCTACCCAGGACTGAACTGTGCAGTAAGTCACTTCTCTGTTGTCAAAGCTTTGCAGTTAATAGAAACTGTTTGAATAATCGTTAGGATCAGGTGGCCTCCATGCTCTGTTAGTCCCCAGACAACGATGATGTACATTCCCGGTGCCCACGAGACTAGGTACCCAGTCATGAATTTTGACTTAGAAGTACAAGTCCCGTTTCCAAGCACCTGCCTCCATACGCTGGGTTAACTATAAAGTCGTCCCAGGGGCCCCCGCCGGTGGGGAGGGGAGTGCAGCTGCAGGTCGTTTTTCCCCCGATCCGGAGCCCACCCTGTGAGTAGGTTACCCCGTAATAAACGGATCCATTGATTACGTGCAGCTGCCTGCCTCGTTTTGTTTTTCGGTCTCAAGGTGCTTTCTCAGTTCAGTGGGCACTTTTCGTTCCCTCCCTCCTCCAGCAGAAAGTTAAATATTTAATTAAACCTTTAGTGATACTAGGTGCATAAAACTAATTATTATTTAAAGCTCTATAACAAACTTAACACATTCCCCAGATATGCTGTGGAGCAATGGAAAGACACTTTAAATATTCTTAAAAATAATTTTGTACCCGTATTTCTATGTCTTTGTCATAGTTCTCGAGCAGTTAAGAATTGGCTTTGTTTAAGAGTTTTAAAGGTACTGCCTTGGTAAGACTTTGGAACTGTGTCAAGTATTGTAAGTTTTCCAAAAAGTACAATTTGTTAAAACTATGCCATTAGAAGTTTTATTGCTCTTAAGTTGTGAACTTGTGCTTTCAAGGGTCATCTTCTAATATACGTTGCAAAAGAGGTCTTACATGTGTTGTCTACTCAAAAAGCTGCTTTTTTACGGTTGTCTGGTCGTCTCTATTTACAATGCCCTGGGCTTGTGTGAACTCTGTTACTTGTGAGTAAACTCCTCCTGGATGTTGACTGTATGATTCTCTTCCCACTTACAGCCAATGTTAAATGCGGGGCAGGCCAAGCATCCTTCACTGCCTTTTGTTTTTGTCCTTTTGAATCTCTCCACATAAGGCTATAACGTTTGGGATAATTCAGGGGAATTATAGTGTAGAAAGAGGAAATTTAGAGCTTTATGCTAAATATGGGTTTTCTTTTGGTCCAGGAAAAGGCACAGGACGAGTTAAACTTTTTACAGATGTCCCCTTGCTGGCCGTGCCTCGTTCCTAACTTTGCAGCCCCGCTTTCAGCTGTGCACTGGAGTCAGAAGAGCCACTTTCATGTCACCTCTGCGGGGTGGACTTCCATCTTTCTTTCAGGAGACCTCAGTGCCCCGCCCATAGGGCTTGGTTTCAGCTCAGACACCCGTCTCTTTATCTTCGGCAGAGGTCTTCAGTATAGAAAGCACTGCCTTCCCATATCCTTCCTCCATCCCAAATCCCCCCTCCCTACCCTGCAAAGCAGTGTGGGGCGGGGGGGAGCAGAGGGGACTTTATGATCACATCACCAGTGGGAGGTGCAGGCTTCCCTCTTTTCGTTTTCCTTCCGGCTTCTCCCAAAGGACAGACATTAATTCGCAGAGACGCTGTGGTCTCAGCACTTGAAGAAGCAGCACAGTATTTCCCTCAGCACCTGTGGTTTGCAAGGAGCCTTTACAGTAGCTCGTGCTTCACAGGATGCAGAGCCATCCTCGCCTGATTGATTCCCCACGGCCCTTTTCAGATTGCACCTGCTTAGACTCCGCGGGTTGTGGGTGCCCAGGTGGGCAAATAGGTTCATCGTTGTCAGTTTATAAAAACCTGTCTGCAGCTTTGAAGTTACTGGTTAGGTGAACATTAAACTAAAAGTTAATGAAGAATCGATGTTAAGAACGTTTCATTTTAGTTTTCAAACACCCAAACCAGGTGTTTACTTTCTTGAAGAAAACAATAAGTCAATTGATTTTTCTTCTTGAAGATGTTTTAATAATTTGAGTAGATGGAAGTTCAAGGTTATTGAAATTTAACGTTTTTCACGTGATGAGACTGGAGCTTATGAATATAAAAAACATCGGTTTGTGCAGGTGAGTCATAGCGCTGATTCGTCTGTATACTTCATAACAGAGTTCATGCTTTCTGGTCAGCATTTTCTTCCCTCTGTCCTCTGGCCATCGATTCTGGGGGAATTACCTTGACTCAGTCCATTCTAACTCATCGATTTGGCACTCACCCCAGCTAGCAAGAATTTTATTTCTACCTGTCTGTTCCATTTCCAAATTCTCTAGCAGCTTTCTCTGAATTGCTTTGTCCTTGTTTCGTGAGTATGATAGCCCTTGAGGATGTTAGTTATACTACGTTTATAGACAGTAGTGATCAATGTGTGTCATTACTTTGCCATGTTCCAGGCACCATTTTCAGCTTTATGTGTATTTATTCTTTTGGTCATTCTGACAGGGACAGAGTAGGGAGACAAAGTAGGTAATTAAATAGTTAATCCCACTAGGGGATCATAAATGAAAAAGTATGGGAGACCCTGTAAGTTAACGATCACTCAGGAAAGCAGGTTTGCTTAACAACAGAACCAAGCAGTAGAAGCACGAGACATGCCCCCAAACAATGAAACGATGGTGTTATGAGACCCACATCCTGCCCAGTGAAGTCCGCAAGTTGATGATCCTTGAGAAGGGGCTTACATGTCTGCATGCACTAAGAGCAGAGATATCGGGGAAAGGTGACATTATACCAAAACCTGAAATAATTTACAATATCATAGTATGTGTAACAGGAGCGCTGTTTTGCTCATTTCCATAGCGCCATGACAATCCCGGTTGGGCCATATGGGGTCAAAAACTCCCCCGCCCACCATGTAGGAGGAGTTAATAGTGGAAGACTTGAAGAATGAAAAAGAAGGTGGTCTTTTCCCCCCTCCCCACTTTTCCTTTGCTTATAAAAATGTAGCCGCCGAGTTCTCAGGACGGCACTCCCTTGCCTGTGGGCTTGTATCTCTCACAAGCGTCCTGTACTAACAAACTCTTCCTTCCCTCTCACTCTGCCTCTCCCGGAATGCTTTCTGCGCTGAGACAGAAGACATTCTGGCTGAGGAAAAACGATGAGGAAGAAAAATTAGAGCTCAGGGGCAAAAGGAAAACAGCATGAAAACACCTTTTGCTTCAGAAGGGATTTTGTGCTTTGGAAGAAAGGACAAAACTGAGGCTGAATAGACACTGAAGTGACTCCTTTGATCAGTCATTGTACGTCATCTTCTGCAGAGACGTTTATCTCCCTGTTAATATTACTTTAAAGCTACTTTAAAAACTACATCAGTGGTTCTCCACTTTTTATCGGGCCCAGCACGCTCACTCCCGTTAGCGTCAGTGGAACTGTACACTTAGTAGGCAGGGAGGCACGTGGGTCTTTAACACTTCCCTTTGTTCCTGACACACTTCACTTTGAAAACCGCTGTTTTCGGAGTTTTCTAACCATGGAGTTAAGAACACATTATACTGTAACACTGGCTGAGTCCTTTGATGTGAGAAATAGAAACTGATCTGGCCAGCTTAAGTGAAAATAAAATATACTGGGTAAGATGATAGGGCATTTCACATAGTCCAAGGAAGAAGAATCAGGTTTTGGGCACAGCAGGTATCAAACCTTAGGGGAAAGCTTAGTTCTGAGAATGTATGAACTTTCTTAAATGCTTCTATTAATCTAACTGTTTCCGTGAGTCCCAGTCTCTGGGTCTCTTAGTTAAAAATTCCACTCTGCCTGGAGAAAACTTAAACGCTACCGCTCAGAGGTGGCCGTGGTGATGGTAGTCGTGGTGTGTCTGGTGGGATGGCGGGGTGTGTGCACAGGTTCATGGGCTTCAGGCGAGGCTGTTAAAGACTCAACCCTGAGTTCAGGGAGCAGTTCTCAAAGGAAGGAAGATACTGTGAGTCCGTCAGCTGCTTCAGGAGGGGCCTGTTTTCTAGAAACAAGCATCGAGCATGCAGCGTTCAATTGGAGTGAATAATTCAGCGGCTCCCACTAAATCAATGTGTTTTGGCAGATAGCTTGAGAATGTTCTTGCTGTTAAGTTGGTTAGTGTTTCTATGTTTCGTAGTAAATCATCCTCGAATGAGTGTGATCCGCCTGCCTTTCTCTACCTTCCACCCTCCCTCCTTCCCTCCTTCCTTTCTTCCTTCCTTTCATCGGCCTAGAGGTGATCACCAGCTCATTGCAGGATCTGATATAACAGGAATGAGGCTGTTGGGAGAATTTATTTTGAGTGTATCCTCCTTTCTTGGCTGCTGCAATTTTGCTCTTTTTAATTTACTCATTTAATATTTTTACAGTATATCTAATTGTGTAATTACTTTTTCCCCCACCATATAAGGAACACATATTGATGGGAAAATTGAGAAAATAGAAAAAAGCACAGAGGGAATGAAAGTTGTCTAAATCTCATCGTTAAATTTAAGAAAAAGCTCTCTTCTGTACATATAAAGAGGATGTTTATTTGATCCAAACTTTAATTATGTATATTGCCTTTTGGGGGGTAAGACAAGCTGCCTCTAAAAAGTTGCCTGCTTTTTTATCCAGGTGGAGACGGTCAGCCAGCTTGGAACAGACTGTTCTTGTGGTAGAGGGGGGTCACACCAGTGGCTGCCACAAATAGGTTTATATAAAACAAGGAACAAATATCTCTCTGAAGAAGGCTTAGCGGGACTTTTTTGGTGTCTCCTCCAAGCTGCCCTCTCGATACCTTTCTAGGTGACGGGGCCGAGCCAATTGGAGTAGGGACCACGGAGAGTGCACTCGGGAGCCCGGCCAGGCTGGCTTCTGCTTGCATATAACCTCTTTGAAGACCTGCAATGTGGTTCCAACAGAGGTCCACTTGCAGAAGGGGCCCCAGGGGCCTCCAGAGGGTCAGCTTAGCCTGGAAGAGGTCTACTGGGCCTGTGATGCAGTGATTTAGGTCATACAGCTCAAAAAGTATACTGAGGTGAAATTTGTTTCCGTCACTCCAAAGTGAAACCCTGTACTCATGAAGCACTTTCTCCCCTTCTCCTCTGGCATCTACCAGTCTGCATTCCATTTCTGTGGATTTATGTATTCTGGAAATTTCACATAAATGGAATCCGATTTGACCTTTTGTGTCTGGCTTCTTTCACTTAACGTAAGGTTTTGGAGGTTCATCCACGTTGTAGCATGTATCAGTACTGCATTCCTCTTTATGGTAAATAGTAAATCATTGCGTGTATACACCACAATTTGTTTTTCCCTTCGTCTGTTGGTAGACATTTGGGCTGTTTCTACGTCTTGGCAGTTATGACCCTGCGTGAACGTGCACTTGTTTGAGTCCCCATGGAGTAGTGGGATCATGTAGGAACCCTGTTTAACTTTTGGGGAGCTGCCAAACTTTTCCTCAGCAGCTAAACCACTTTGCAGTCCGGCCAGCAGTGTATGAGTACCCAGTTTAGCCACGGATTTCTTATGAGAAATTTGCTCTCTTTCAAAGCAGTATTCCTGCAGGTGATGCAGTGGTTATTCTCTGGCTGCTTTCAAGATTTTTCGCTGTCTTTCATTTTTAGCAGTTTAATCACGATGTGTTTGAATGTGGATTTCCTTCGATGTATCCTGTTTGGATTTCATCAAGCTTCTTGAAACTCTTAGGTGTTTCATCTCTGGCCAAATCTGGGAAGTTTTCAGCCAGTAATTCTGTAAATATGTTGTGCAGCATTAACACACTTCTCTCTTTCTGGGTCTCTGATCGTTTGAATGTTAGACCGTTTGTTATTGTCTCACAGTTCTCTGAGGTACTGTTAATTGTTAAAACAACAGCAAAAACAACAAAACCTCTTTTCTCTCTTTTGTTCAGATTGAGTAGCTTCTCTTGATCTATCAAGTTGACTGACTGTTTTTCTGTTGTCTCCATTCTGCTTTTGAGCCCATTCTGTGGATCTTGTGTATTTGTTGCTGTGTTTTTCTGTTCTAGGATGACTACTTGGTGCTGCTTGATATCTTGTTTCTTTGCTGACACTTTCATTGTTTTCAAGAATGAATGTTTTCTTGCCACTGTTTGCTGGAGCACTTTTTAAATAGCTGCCTTAAAGTTTTCGTCAGATAATTTCAAAATCTGTGTCATCTTGGCAGTGGCACCTGTGGGTAGAGTTGACATTTTTCACATGCTTCATTACCGGAGTCATTTTGGGTTGTGTGAGACTGCGGGTTTTGTTTTCATCCCGTAGAGAGCATTGATGTCTTCTTTTAGCGTGCTGTCCACCTGGTTAGGTTCAGGTCTTCAGTTTCTGCCCACGTTCTCTGAACTGTGGTTCTAATTTCGGTTTAGTTTTCAGAAGCCTTTGCAGTGCAGTTTGAATCTGTCCGTGTGTGCCGCCCAATGACCCATCCGGATCTGGGCGGTGGGTCTGTCTGTGAATTCAGTTCCTCAAGTGTTTGGTGCACAGAGTAGGATTTGATGCATGTTTACCCAGATTGGGTGTGTTAGTCCAGGAGCTAATGAACAACTTCATTGCGTTGCTTCCCTGAACTCCTCTTTTCATTTGCTCTCCCTGCTACTTTTTGATTCCCTGTGGCTTCTCTTTTCCATCGTCCAGCCGCCAAGCTAGGGTTTTCCTGCCCCACTGGGCCACGCACTTCGGCGACTGCATGTGCCGCATTCAGGGCCCTGTGTCTGGAAGGCGGCAGAGCAGAAAGCGGCGGGCTTTGTCTCCCGACCCTTGTGGAAGAAGCTCCACTCAGAAGAGAGAGTTTAGCTGGGCTCAGCTTTCATCACTGCAGTCTGACACTGCTGTAAACGGGGTTGCTTGGGGACAAGGGCACAGGAGAATGTAGAAAAGAATAAAAGACTGGGTGTTTCCCCGTTCTCCGTGAGCAGAAGACTTCCGTTTCCTACCGAGCCAGAACTAGAGAGCTTCCTCCGGAGCTTTCTCTGTGTCCCAGTGCCCACTTCCAGTGCGTTCAGTTTAGAAGACACTGGAAGAGAAAAAGTGGAATTCCGGTTCCCCCTTGTTTCACATGCTACTATTTACTTTTCAGGATCTTCACATTGCCGTTCCATGCATTCTGTCCGGGTAGGAGAGACAGTGTGGAGTATACTTAACTGTCTAGCCTGAGGCTGAAACATCTGTCTGTCTTTGACATTAGAAATGGCATATACTTGACTGTGTGGTTCCAATTTCTTTTTTTCCAATCTCCTTTCTTTAGTAAACTAATTCAGAAAACATGGCTACTGCAATTCGGGAAGTTGGAGTTTGGAGACAGACCAGAACACTCCTACTGAAGAATTACCTCATTAAATGCAGGACTAAAAAAAGTAGCGTTCAGGTAAGTTTATTTTGCATTAGTATGTTCCATCTTTAAAAGATGATTTGTTTTGCTGGATACATTTTTATTATATTCTTAGGTCCCTTTAATTTGCTTGTAAACACTTGTTGTGTTGGCCTCAGAAAAATACCTAAATTATCCCATGTTTTCTGAATGTCAAAAATTTTAATAATGATGTCTAAATTTAGTTAATTTCTAATATCAGTGCTTGATTTTGAACCTTGAGGCATGCATTTCCTGTTTCATGGAATGAAAAATAGGTTCTGCAGAAAACTTCATGGAACATTATTCCATAGTTTATTCCTTATCGCCGGCCATCTTTTGGACTCTGGATTGAATTGCCCATAATTACTAAAATTATGTCACGTATTTGTTCCCACAAGCATACGTTACTTTATTATTTAATTATTTAGCATACATTACTTTAAAAGGTGAAAGAAAGTAAGAACTCTGGCTAACCAGTTACTAGTGATTTTAAAGGATGGAATGGTATTGTTGATCTTCTCCTGAAGCCAGCAGAACAATTAAACAGCAACATGAAACAATAATGAGTTCACCCCTATTAAAGTTGACTACTGAATATAATTGAGTATAGTTTTAGTAGTAGAAACTTAGCTGTAATTAAAGCATGAGTTTTAATTCAGACTTGAATAAAGACATTTTTATGGTGATCCCTATTACAGATGTTTGGTAAGTTACTTTGAATAAAGTCATGTATGAGTAAATTTATTATTATAGTTTATATTAGTAATCTAAGATGTTTAAATGTTAGCTTTTATGTCATTTAAATGTATTATGGTGACTTGAATTTTAAAATATTTTAGTAAAATTGAATGTAAAGGAAAAATTCATATGCTGTTGGGTTAGGTTCAGCACAGTATTTCTTTTAGGATGGAATTGCTTTTATTTTTTGTACTTAAGAGAGGAGACCCAAGTTCCTCATGTTTTTTGTTAGTATTAGTTATATTCATAGAAATCTTGATGATTTTTGCTGCCATTGTTATACTTTGTAATCATTTTGTTTGTTTCCTTTATTATAGGAAATTCTTTTTCCACTTTTTTTTTTATTTTGGTTAATATTAATAAGCATGATGCATCCAAATAAGATATATGAAGAAGTGCCTGACATGGAACTTAACCCCATGGACAAATCTATCCTCTCTAACGTAATTCTTGGATTTACACCAGTGACTAATATTACAAGAGACATCATGCAGAAGGTTTCTACTGATCACCTTCCTAAGGGTATTGTGAGTTTACATGTGTATTCTGTCTCTTGCAGAAAGCCTCTTCAGTATTTTGCTGTTTGCTTTATTGAGTAAATACCATTCTTAACATTTAGATATATGTCCTTTCACCAAAACATAGTTTCATAGAAATACTAACATCATTTAATTCTGCTGCCTTATGATTCTTGTGAAACTTTAATCTGTAGTCTTGGTAATAGGAAGCATATTTTATGTTTTACTATTTTATATTTAATTCATAGACCATTTATAAAATAGCATATTTGTATAGTATAAAAGATTTGAAGGAATATTTCATTTTGATTCTGACTCACGTAACTATTAAGAAACTAGAAATACATAAAGACAGTAATGCTGATGCCAGGATGATTGATTTAATGAAATGCTGAATTGTAGAAAATAAGAAAATAACCTGTTATCTTCCATCATATAGGATTGTTAGTGGTAACTGACTTTAGTGTGTGTCACGCATTATTGGATAATGTGTCACTAAACAGAAGATGTTGATACAACCACGAGCCAAATAGCTTTCTCCCCAGTGGTTTCCTTCTGGTGTGTTACTGTTTAATATTTGTATCTTACTGTATAGAATGCATTTGTTGGTTTATCGTGTTACGCAGAAGCAGCATGGCAGCCGTAAGAATTCAGCAGGTCAGCTGAGAAGAACTCCTCAGAAACGTTGAGAGTGAAATTCATTGGTAATTCTGAGTAGGACAAAAGTATATATGCTAAAGAAATCCAAGTCAGCGTGTATTAACTTAGATGCCAGAATAGTAGAAATGTATGTAGACTTTTTTTTTTTAAGTTCTGTCTTTTTAACGGCAGGACTCTGAACGTGAGATTGTACATACGTACATGGTAACCTAACTGGTAGGATGTTGGATTAACACCCTCTTTCTTCAGATCAATCCTGGAGTTCCATGTACACCTTCAAGGTCTGGAAGATCATGAGAATTAACACTTAAGTAATACTTTATAATTTACAAAGCATTTTCGTGTCTGTAACTACATTTGATATTAACAACCCCTTGTGATCAGCTAGGTATTGTGGGTGAGGATACTAAAGTTCAGGGAATTAAATTGCTTACCTGTTCTCACACAGCTAATAAGTAGTAAAGTTAAGTACTGATCCTACGTGTTTTTTTTTCCCATTTCATGACATGTTCTGAGCCTCCTATAGTGAAGACTGCTTGCTTGTAAATAAAACTTCAAGAAAATGTTAAAAAGTTAAGATTATTGATGTGAAAAGAGCTGAATGATGGTTACATTTTTTCATGTATCTTCTAAGAAAGGAACAAGCAGTATTGGGTTTAAATGGCAATTTTTATTCAAAGAAGAGTGTGTCATAGTTACTAAAATACACATTTAGTTTCTGAGGAAGGATTATGGAATTTTCTTCATAAGAAGGAATATTTGAAAATCAAATATCCACTCATTTATCAAGGAGTCGTTTGTATGGTTTTACTTTGACGTAGCTAAGTGGACTACATATATTGCATATAAAGCATGTGATCTATTTTATTACGTTAATAACTTATGTGTTACATGACACATACATAATTTATGTCATCAAATGACAGCTAAGAAATAGTGTCTGTAAAATTGCACTATTTTAATATTCATTTTTTAGTTTCTTTTTAGAAGAGCTGTATTCATTTTCTAAGAAGTTAGAGCATCAAACAAGTGCTTATGAAATATTACATTCATCAAATATAATGTTAAACTTGGTGTATTGTATTACAATAAACTATTCAAATTTGTGAGCTAACTAAATTGTTATAATATTTTATAGTCATAATTACCGAAGAATATACAAGTGAAAAGGAATTGCTAGCATCCAGTCTTTCTAAGCCCAGCAACTTTGTAGGTGTGGTTTTCAAAGACTTCATGTCCTATGAACTCCGTTTTTTTCCTGATATGATTCCAGTGTCTTCTGTTTATATGGATTCAAGAGGTAAATGGCCCTAAACAATCAATGAAAATGAATTAAATTCCCATTTTTGCTGCTCCTATAGTTCATATGCAAAATTTGATGGTGTCCACCATTGGCATTTTAAATAATAGTTATTCAGGTAAGAAGACTGTCAACTGTAGCATAAAAATATATGTGTATTTATCTGTCTACATCTATATATATAATATGAAGTATAATTTATGTAACATCCACCTTAATTTTAATACATTTATATTGTTTACAGTAACAAAACAAAATTTTATCTTGAATTGTATGACATTCTAAGTCTGTTCTTTTCTCCATGTAATTGTTTTCATATGTGGTATGGCACGTACCTTTAAAATCTCAAGGTCTTCCACCAATAAACCTTATTAGTTTTATGTTGGAAACATGGAAAACAGCCTTCAATGCCTAAACCTCTGAAAAGATAATTATCAACCACAAACATTTCTTGACTAATGTTAAAGTCACTGTTAAGCACTGTATTTGTGACTTGATTCCGCAAAGCCCTTACAGAATTTTTCTTTTTTTCTGTGCTGTTCACCTGGACTTGCCGTTGCTTCTGGAAGATCTTTAAAGCTGATAAGTCATTGTAGAATGGCTTGCCTTAAAACAGAAAACTGATTTATTTTAAATAACTGTGTTTACCATTAATTTCTTTCTTTCCATTTGTATTCATTTACGATTCAGTATCCTAACACATGTAACTCTTTAATTTCAAAACTTTGAAGTAAACAATGAGGAACGTGATAGATTCCGTTTGCCTTTGGAGGGCCATTGCTTATTTTCTTTGGTCCTGTAGAGATTGATTAATTATATTACTTTGGTAACCCCATGTGTGCTGCCTTTAAAGAGAACACTTGTATATTGCAGAATCTTACGCCTCACCTTTTTTTCTCCATAGCTGGCTGTTCAAAATCATGTGAGGCTGTTCAGTACTGGTCCTCAGGGTTCACAGTTTTACAGGCCTCGATAGATACTGCCATTATACAGGTAAATATGAAAAAGGAAGAAAATAGAGTCAAACTGTGTTTTACCGATCATCCCCGAAGTCTTTACCACAGGATTTCATTTGACTGCTGTCAAATGTACAGAATACATAACTTAATACAACTCCTTTATGGAAAGAGATAAGGGAGAAGTCATATTCTCTGACTTAATTTTTTTGAAACCCACCTTATTTGATGGTTTCTAAGCAGGTGATTCAGCATTCTGTATACCAGTATTATCATATCTGTGTTGACTGTAGATAATATTTATGAAAGGTCTACATGTGCAGACCTTTTCCCTTGAATAAGAATAACTTAGTTTAAAGAAGGTGAGTATCTTTATCTTAATCACAGTGGTAGATTTTATTTCTTATTTAACAAACATTTATCACTTGTTTGCCAAACATTATTTCTAAGAAGTTATATACTAAGATCAACCCATGTAATCTTTAACACCCCTATGTTAAAGGCTGCTGTTATTGTCTGCATTTTATATGTGCACCTGAAGCACAGGAAGGTTATAAGTGACTTTCCAAAACTCAGTTAATTAGTGGCAAAGCTAATTCAGACTATCGCTTTTGGGTTCCCAGTTCTGTATTTTAATACTGTACTGCCACTAAGGTTGTGTATAAATGTTGCATTTACGTTCTAAAGACATGCTTAGGCCTGATCCAGTGTTTCACATTTTAGCAGAAATGAACAGGAGACCTTGAATAGGAGACCTGTCTCTGTTAGTTGTTAGACTGCTATGTAGTAAAATGACTACAAAAATAATGCTTTACTTGACTGCGTTGTTGTTAGAACCATATGAGATGATGTATATAGAATTGTCTTATAAACTCTCACAACATGGTATAAATGTACTGTAGATACAGTGTTCAGTAACACAGAAGATTAAGGTAATGACAGTGAAATATAGGGCATATCACATTGACAGTGTTAAAAGTACTTATTTGTGTTTTGGCCAAAGACCTTCGCTGTCCACAACCCAGACCATACTAGATGAACAGGTAGAGCAGATCTCATTTTAGCCATTCATTTGAATGTTAAGTAGAAGTGTATCGTATGGCATAACTAGTTTTATTGTTCTGTCTATATGCGTGCTGCATATATAGATTTTAAAACACTAGAAGGACTTACTATCTAAAAGAACATTTTAAAAAGAGTCATTCTTTCATAGTACTAGTAGTCATTCCTTAATTCCTCAATTTTATAAATGCATGTTTTTATTAAGATACATATAATTGTCAGCTAAAGATGATCATGTGCAGTTTTATTTTCTTTGACAAATGATTTAATAAAAATTTATATACTTCCCAACTTCAGACTTTAAACTTCATGACATGCCTCCAGAATGAGTAAAAGCAGTTTTCTATAGGTATCATGATGCTGGGGTCAATCACTTTATTTCTGGTGTGTAGCTTTTTGAGGATGGTATTTGTACGAGGTTATTGATTAAATTTGGGGGTATAACTGTCACATTATTTTAGGGGCTACTATCAGAACTAAATTAATTGAATGTATTTACATTTTCTAATTACAGCTGAAGACCAATGTTTCTTTTTGGAAGGAGCTGGAGCCAACTAAGGCTGTCCTTATGGGAGAAACTGCTGTTGTGGAAATAGATACCTTTCCCCGAGGAGTAATTTTAATATACCTAGTTATAGCATTTTCACCTTTCGGATACTTTTTGGCAATTCATATCGTAGCAGAAAAAGAGAAGAAGTTAAAAGAGTTTTTAAAGATAATGGGACTGCATGACACTGCCTTTTGGTATGTTATTAAAACTTTGTTATTCAGTGTGATTAATAATCGTATAAGTATACAAATCTTCAGAATTGTAATTTTGTTGTTCACCTGACTTGATGAGGTGCTGATGCTGTTTTCTCGTAGTTATTGCCTTTGTCTTGGAGATTTTTGAGACCAGTCAAGATGCTTCAGCAATTGATTGGCTTGTTTTAACATAAGGGAGGTGAGCTTTGGAAAGCTCATGTGGATATTATATATTTAAATTTTATTTCATATTTTGTTTGAGTTGATGAGGCGTGTTCCATGTATTTCAGTGTATATCTCAGTGTATAGAAAATAGGAGATTTTGGGAAGTTAGAAATTAATTGCCTGTTACAGTCCTCCTCAGGTATCGTAGCATATACATGTTATTAAAATGTAATCAAAATGACAGAAGTTTGTGTATGTGGTATATGGGCTTTCTTTCCCCTGGAGAAAGTTATTTTTGTGAACTTTTTAAGATTATAATGTGCAAGTAATTTCTAGAGAAACAAATGAAAAAAGTTCACAAATGAGCACATTAGCATTTTTATACAATGATAATTTTATAGAGGCATGCATTTTTATAAATAATTCTAGGTGTATTTTTCGTACTTTTTCCACTATGTAATAACAATATTATTTTGACCTCTTTTTTGGGGGGGAAGTTAATACTGTTGCATGTGAGTTATTATTGTAGACCATTTTATTCCATTTAGCTCAATGCAACAGTTAATTAAAACACTTTATGTAATGGGGTCATTCTGTATGACATAGCATCTTTGCGCATTTTTTTTCTCCTGTCGTTCTACTAGTGATTGGTTTTTGAGATGCACTGGTTATTAAAGTATTCTGTGAGGAAACAGTAGCTGGAAGAATGTAGGCAAATCAGTTTCTCAGTGCCTCAGTTTTGCCTCTGTAAAATAATGGTTTTAGTTTTGGTAGTTCAGATATCTTTTAGCCCTATTTTGGTGATTTTATGATAGCATACATTAAATTATCTGCTAACTTGAAAAATGAAAATAAAATGAAACTAAATACTGTGGTGATTTCACTGAGCACTGATTTTGAGGAGAAATGTTGAGTCCTGTAGTGAATCCGTTGTTGATCTTCCTGATCTCACATTGTGTTCCTGTAGTAATTATGTTGTCGATTAGCAAGGTAACCTCTACTGTCTAAAGTACCAGAAGCCATCAGTTTGTTGCATGTACCATAAAGAAAATTGTCAGTCATTAAAAACTCTTTCGTATTTTAAGAAAATCAGAAGTATTGTGCATTGTTGAACTTTTGAGGGTTTTAGATTTAAATTAATCATGAATTGCTATAAATCTGTGCAGTTTTTTTTGGACTCTTGGAAAGATAGTCACCATTTTATCTCTGTGTCAGATGGTACTTTTACTGACAACTTAACCAATGCTGCTGTATTTTTAATTACATATGAGAGCTTTAATTTTCAATAGATGAGCATACAAAGAAATGAAGAGATTGGCTTAATTTTAAGAATAAAATGGCTAAAATAAAGCTGAAGTTTTGTTTAAAATGTTTCTTTTTTTTTTTTAATTGTTAAAGCCTATATCTTTAGCCGTAAATGTATCTGTGTTCCCATTGCAGGCTCTCCTGGGTCCTTCTCTATACAAGTTTGATTTTTCTCATGTCCCTTCTCATGGCAGTCATTGCAACAGCTTCTTCTTTATTTCCTCAAAGTAGCTGCTTTGTGATATTTCTACTTTTTTTCCTGTATGGCTTATCATCTGTAAGTACTTTCATTTGAAATGGGAATAAAGAACTGTCAAAATATTTGATTAATAAAGTCTTACTGTTTGGTTTACTTACAGTCGATTTCCCATGAAAGACAAGATTGTTACTAGGCTACTGATACATGAGTTGTATCACTGTGCCTCCATATTTTTAGAAAAGTTACAGAATATTCTCAAGCCTAAGTTTAACTTGTTTTCATATGATGTATTCCACATACAGTTCCTCTGTGTCTGTCTTTCACTATCTTCATTTAATTGTGCTTATTATACACCATTAAGATTGTCTGGTACTAGACATTTTATTCCTTTGTTTTTATGAGATCCTGACTGTTTCAAGTTAATTTATGTTACAGGATGATGTCGTGTAAAGATATATCTTTGTAAATGTAGCTCTTTGACAGTGTTGATTTCCATTGGGTAGTTTGGTTAAATGTTGGATGTTCATGACAAGCTTTTGTTTTAAGTGGTCCCAGTTTCCATTCTGATTGGCTTATGTGCCCATGCTGTATCCGTTGTTAAATATTTTGACTATCACCCCTGCTCTTTTTTTAAAACATTTATTTATTTATTTATTTTTGGCTGCGTTGGGTCTTCGTTGCTGCGCACGGGCTTTCTCTAGTTGTGGTGAGCGGGGGGCTACTCTTCGTTGCGGTGCGCGGGCTTCTCATTGCGGTGGCTTCTCTTGTTGCGGAGCACGGGCTCTAGGTGCGCGGGCCTCAGTAGCTGTGGTGTGTGGGCTCTGGAGCGCAGGCTCAGTAGTTGTGGCGCATGGGCTTAGCTGCTCCGCGGCATGTGGGATCTTCCCGGACCAGGGCTCGATCCCGTGTCCCTTGCATTGGCAGGGGGACTCCTAACCATTGCGCCACCAGGGAAGTCCCATTCCTGCTGTTTAACATGATAATTTACAAATAGCTGATATGCTCCTCTATATAATTGCCTGGTTTTTAACTGGCTCTGTTTCTTGTCAACACGTGAAGTTGAAAAGATGGGCTCTGTGTAAAAGCTTGTTGACATACTGTTTTGTTCATATTTGTCCGTATCTAACTGCAGAAACACACGGTGGTTTATGGTTTCTACAGTGCTGAGATGATCATGTTTGCCTATTACATAGATAAACTGCAGTTTTTAATATTTGTCGGTTTAAATTTTTAATGTAGAGCACTATTTGTATGAAAATTAAATATCTCACCATGGCCTTTAGAAATTAATTGTATTTTAATGAATGTATTTTCTAATGAAAATAACTTGTTCTTTCACAAGGAAAATTTAATTTTGTTTTCATACCAGTGTATATGAACAATGCTTTAACCTTAAAACCTTATATCTTACAGGTATTTTTTGCTTTAATGCTGACGCCTCTTTTTAAAAAATCAAAACATGTGGGAATAGTTGAATTTTTAGTCACTGTGTCTCTTGGATTTGTTGGCCTTTTGATAGTCCTCGTGGAAAGTTTTCCCAAATCTTTAGTGTGGCTTCTGAGTCCCTTCTGTCAGTGTACTTTTTTGATTGGTATTGCACAGGTAGGTAATATACATATCTTGCTTTCACTAAGTATTTTCTTTTCTCTCCACTTCCGTGCAGCATATTATACTACCATGCATACTGCCCTTAGTTTGCAAAAAAAATTATTTAAAATTTTCAACATGAAAAAGGAATGATACTTGAATATTGGAGTACATTTTATATTGGTTTCGTTTATATTTTCTCCATTTTTAAAGTTTTTTATTTATATGACCTGTTTATAAATAAGTTCTCCACTTTTCACTTTAGTGTATCTCAATAATCTGTTTCACTGCAGTAACTCAGTTTGTTAGAAGTCATGGGTTTATGCGTCAGGCAATCTAGATTGCTCTGTGGCCTGGATTTATTGCTCCCTGTTGTAAATTTAACTCACGTGTGCACCTGGGAGAAAATTGTGTGTGAAGCAGAACAAATTTTTCTTGACTGTAGTAGTGAAAGTAGTACCTTGTGGATTTTATAGGTCCAACATTCATGAGATTATCTTTACCTAAATAGTATTTAGATTTACAAATTTGATTTTTATTTGTCTTTACGGGGCAGTCAGGTTCTAAGGGGAAAATTCTTATAAGAAACTGCTTTATGTATTAGAACACAAATTTGGTTAATGTGTAAAGAAAAAATGTAATTACTTAATACAAGAGATTATTCATGTTGGCTGGATAGACTTCTTATTTGTGAGACTTTGCTTGTTTATGAATATTGAGTTAAACGAATTTTAATTATTTGAGACCTAAGAGCTGTTATTACATGTTTCGAGAGTCCACTGAGTCCCCTTAGGAAGGGAGAATTATAGATTCATAGGTTTTTGTTGAGTGGGAGGGACTTTGAATGTCATTTAATTCACCTTCATTTCACAGATGAGACTGAATTCCAGAACAGCATAATTAAAGTTTATTTACTTAATGGCAGGGCTGAGACCTAAACGAGGCCTCAGTCTCTATTGCTGTCCTTCTGCTCTATCACCTGTATCTACTATGAATAATTTAATAGCTGTGTTAATTAATTATAGTACCTTCTCCCTTTTCAGTGTTGAAAGGTGCTGACCATAAGTTTATCCTCTAATACTTAATTTGTCTGACTTCTCTGTGGACCATAACCCTTTTGTTTGCATTAGTTTTTATTTCATTTGATAATCATAGCACTAGAATTATTGCATATGCCCCAAGAATAGATGTATACTGGTTTTAGAAGCACAGCATTGAAAACATGGTTGAAAGGGGTTGCTGTAGTAAACTCACGTTTACTGTTTTCTTTATAAACTCACGTTACCAGTTTGGTGGAGACTGTTTAATCTGTTCAAAGGCCCAGTTTACTGACTCTGGATATTATGAGAAGCTCTAAATAGTGTTAGCTATTTTATAAAATGATAAAATATGTTATCATTTTTATATAATAAAGTTGGTGTTTCTGTTTTTCAGGTCATGCATTTAGAAGATTCTAATGAAGGTGCTCTATTTTCTAATTTGACTGAAGGGCCGTATCCTCTGATTATTACTATTATCATGCTGGCCCTTAACAGCATATTCTATGTCCTTCTGGCTGTCTATCTTGATCAAGTCATTCCAGGTATGCAGGTAGTTATTGGATTTTACGGTAAAGATATTTAGGTTTCTTTGCCCACATAAGGTTAACTTAATTAAAAAAATTTTCTTCTAAGTCGTATTCGCTGTTACAGCTTTTAATTTAATTTTAAATAAGTATATTTCGTACCTTATTCATTAACTGCTAGTGAATGTATAAGGAGATTGTGGGTGAAAAGAGATCAGTTTGTTTTGAAAGCCTTCAGTCCCTCATTGAACTCCTTAACTCAGTCCTTCCCCACGTCCATCGTTTCGGCTACAGTGTTTTGTTATTTCACCCGATAAGCTCCGACACCACAAGCAACCTGGTGACCCCTCCCATTCCCCACATCCCTCATCCTGCACCGACAGCAAACTTGTGCGGATTCAAAATATTACTAAATATCCAACACCCCCTTTCCTTTTCCCCCTGAGTTCCTCATTCATTTTGTCTGTGTGCCAGACCTGCAGTCTTATATGGAAAGACAGGTGTGGCTTTTAAAACTTGAGTTACTTCGAATCAAATAAGCTAACAGTTCCTTCTCGGTAGTGCAGGCCACAGGCCAGGTGCTCGGCAGCCACGCCTGGCTGTTAGTCACCACACTGCAGAGCTCAGGTGAGGACGTTTCTGTAGTTGCAGGAAGGCATGGTGGGCTCTGCTAGTCTAGACCGCCGTGGCAGCTTCCATCTAACTGCCTACCTCACGTCTGTCTAAGAACCTCACCGTTCCCTCTAATCAAGCTAATCTCCTGCTCAGACACCTTGCTGGGTGGGCATAGCCTGGTGAATCAAGTAGAAACTTGTTATATGTTAATTTCCTCCACACTGCTTTTATGTATTTAGTCACCTCTTAGCCACTGTGCCCCTCTGTATTGTATTTTACATCCATCCACACGGTCCTATTTATCTATTTAAACACATCTGCAGTGTATCCGTTACATTATTTTTAGCTACCCATAACAGAGAACCTCTTTAGTTGTCTTAAACAAGAAGGAAATCAAGCGTTCTATTTAAAGTCCAAAGATAGGATGGACCCCAGGTCAGTTGGACTTGCTCAGCTGTGTCATCAGGGACCCACTTTCTCCGTGTTCTTGCCTCTTGGTCTCAATCTGGCAGGTTTGCTCTCCTCCCGGCTGCACGGGGTTGTGCTTCTTTGTTCCCATCCAGAGGGAGAGGGAGAGGTTGCCTTTCCCCCAGTAAACCCTTCGCTCCTGTCTGGTTGGCACCTGCTTGTGGCTGCAGTGGTAGCAGCCACCAGAGCCTGCCAGGGGCTCATTAGGTCCACTGGCATCTCTTTGTCGTTGGGATCAGAGCCCTTTGAAACATGCGCTCGTCTAGAGGAGGGGTGGATGTTAGAAAGGACGGCAAGGGTCGCTTCCTTGGGGAGAAAGGGAGAAAATACGTACATGCTTGTGTGGGCAGGCAGAGCTAAGTCTCCTGTGTCGGTCCTGGTGGCTGGCTGTGTTTTTCTCCTAGTTCTAAAAAGCCTTCTTTATGAACAATATCAACTTTTCTGAATACTGTCTGTTTTCAAACACTAAGCTGATACTCATTCAAGCCTTCAGGCTATCCAGATGTAAACTTTTCCTCTTCTGAACTCTTATTAAGCACTGTGCATGGCACGCCTCATGCTGTACGTTGTGTTTTAGCCGTTTAGTATGTACATGTAGTCCTAACGATGTAAGTTTCTGTAGGGCAGAAAATGCACTTTGCTTACATTTACGTTCCCTAGACTCTCAGCAACTCTGAAACTATTTATGGACAAGAGTTGTCAGTAAAACTTTTATTTTTCACACACTATCGATTTAGTATTTTATGTCTAAACTTTAGATCTAGGTTGTCTTAGGTTTCACAGACTGCCTTTATGATTTAATAACTAGTTTTCAGAAATAATTTGTTAGGGTAACTCAGGTTTGTTTTTTTTTTGCAGGAGAATTTGGTTTACGGAGATCATCGTTTTATTTTTTGAAGCCATCATATTGGTCAAAGAGCAGAAGAAATTATAAGGAGTTATCGGAGGGCAATGTTAGTGGGAATATTAGTTTTAGTGAAATTGTTGAGCCTGTTTCTTCAGAATTTATAGGAAAAGAAGCCATAAGGTATGATTTAATCTTTGGCAGTTTAGGTCTAAGAACTGCTCATGGAACATGCCACATTTAAATCCTATCTTTTAAATAATGCATGTAAGTATGGTATCTTTGGAGATTTGGTGCACATTTCATGCTTTTTTAAAAACCAGTATTAAGGGCTAATTCTCTTTTAAGTTTTTATTTTCTTTGCGGCCATTTAGAATAAGGTTGCTGCTAGGTTTGAAATTTTATGTTTGAATAGAAATTTTTAAAAGTAATAAAACCTAGTATTTATAAAATTAAGCTATTTTAAAGTTTCCTCATTATGTAGATTAAAACAGAATAAACATTAACTTTCTATTTTTATTCAGGCTACATTGTCTGAGATATACACCACACTAAATTGTGCTCTGTTGATTTCATAGACCCTTAGAAATCGTGACATAATTAACTTGTCACATCAACTTAATTTCTGAGAATGAAGGAAATTCATTACTGTTCCTTCTAGTTCAGTCAAAACCAAATTAAAAAAATAATGAGACCGAGAAAAGAAATAAAAGTGCAAGAAAAAGTGGAGTATAATTTGTGTTTTTTAAATTTAAGAAAAATGTATAAAAGCAAGGGAGAGTTAGATATTTAAGATGCAGTCAGTGGGCTGGCGGTCTGCCTTCTTAAGAGTAAAATTTAAACTGGTGAACAAGACCATTCATTCCTTCAAAAATTATGTAAAGCATTTAAAGTGGAAGGAGAGAATCACTTCACATTTATAGACAAGTGCTGATGTGAAATAGCACTCGGTTTTTAATCTCCCTTAACTGATAAACAAGTATTTATTAATTACAAACATAAAAGAATCAAATGTGAAATAAGAAATCTATAAATTGCTTGAGTCAAATGTTTCAGTTTCTTTTTAGAAGTTGGCTTATCATTGAAAAATGAATGAATAACACTTAAAATGGAGAGGAATACTATACTTTTCTCTTGTAGTTTCTTTAAAACACTTTTATTATTATTGTCAGATTTCCTTGGTTTATTGTTTTAGTAGGAAGATGCTTTATTATTATTCCCGTTAAATATGACAGCTTTGATTAAAAATATTATACATGGAAACACGTACTTATAGATTGCTTTAAATACTTATAAAGTAGAAAATGGTGTTTTTCAGAATCAGTGGTATTCAGAAGACATACAGAAAGAAAGGTGAAAATGTGGAGGCTTTGAGAAGTAAGTAGCTTTCCTAGTGTTCAGTCCATAGCATTAAAGTACAAATGGAAAAACAACGTACGTAGTTTGTGGGAAATTTAAATTCTTTACCACAATTTTCTCTCTTTCCTTTAGGGATACTTCCATTTATTTATGTGACTAATGGTCATAATAAAACTTAGCATCAAAGTAGTAAAAGAAAAAAGTAATATCTATCGAGATGAAAAATAGTCAACTCTTTGAACAAATCTGTGTCCTTTTTCATTTTATTATTAGCGTGTGTATACATGGTAGTTCCTTTTTTTTTTTTTCCTTTTGTCCTCACACAGGGTTTCTCAGCCTTGGCACTATTGACGTTTTGGGTCTGATAGTTCTTTGTCACGGGGAGCTGTCCTGACAGTTGTGGCGTGTTTAGCAGTGTGTCCGTCAGGGTTCTTCAGAATCGTTAGAATATATATACACACATAGAGAGTGAGAGCACTGTGGGGAGGGGCGGGCGGGAAGGGGGGAAGATGATTTTTGAGGCATTGGTTCACACGACTGTGGGGCTTGACAAGCCTGAAGTCTGTAGGGCGGGGCTGGCAGGCTGGGCACTCAGGCAGGAGTTGAAGCTGCGTCTGGCCTGCAGGTCTTGGGATGCTATCAGCGTGAGATCACCTTCATCAGATCAGGGGTTATAGTTATTTGAAGCTGGGTTTTCAGCCCCCTTTCTGCTGTCCCCTTTCAAACACTGACACATCCATCTGGTGATATTCATTCTACTTTACTCCTGTTTAAATTGAACTTTTAAAGCATTTACTTAGCCTTTTCCAAGCTAATGGTTAATTTCTGGTTTTTTGCCAGTAGATTTAACATGCCTCTAAGTACCCTTGGGAACAAATTTTTGTCTGTCCTTTTGTTTTAATTCCCTTGGAAGTTCCCCAAAGGGGGTACACAGAAATCCCCCCCCGCCATGTTTTGTGCCCCCTCTAAATCGGTTAGTGTAATAAAAAAAGAAAAAGCTTATTTTGTATCATTTTTCTTATTGTTCATACCATTGACTATAACAAAGAATTATTATTGTGTTATAATATTAAATATTATGTTATTAAATATGCCAGTAACTTTAAATCTGTCTTTAAATTTATTGACTTCTTTCAAGGTTGCTCAAGTATTGTGTATTGTCTTACATGGCTCAACAGAAATAAGAATCACATTTGAGACTTCTCCTTTTTCCCTGAACTAGGTTTATCCTTTGACATATATGAGGGTCAGATTACTGCGTTACTTGGCCACAGTGGAACAGGAAAGAGTACATTGATGAATATTCTTTGTGGACTGTGCCCACCTTCGGATGGTGAGTTTTTTTGACTTAAAGAGAAAAATCCCTTACTTTGTTTTATTAGGGTTGTTAACTAAGGTACCATGGTAATTATTTATCCTTGTGATATGTACCGATTGATTTTTGTCACTGATTTGGGATCAACTTCTGTGTCTGTAAAGATATTTTTCTTTTTTTTTGATTACACACACTTGTTTTCTCTTCAATAGAAAATAAAAGTGACTCAGTCATATTTAATAAGGAGGACCTACTTTTGTGCCTGTTTTATCAGGCATTTTACTTGTGTTTTTGTTTACTGTTCATTTTCAAGGAAGGATAAATCAGTAATTAATTGGAAATTAAATGAGGCCCATAGACATTTTGGTTGAGAAAATAAAGACTTCTAAGTATCCAACAGTAGTTCAAAAGGAAAGAATGACGAGTGTCAGTACAATCTCCTAAAATAGATTTGTAAGAGCAATGCCTCAAACGTATAATTGTTACATGTGACTGCCCTGTAGGTGAGAATTCAGTACAGCAGCTCCATTTTTCCACAGTAACCAAATAGAGCGGCAGAACAATAAATATTTTAATTTAAGAAAGGGCCAAACTTCCGTGTATTGATTCTGCATCTTTTTTTGCGGCACGCGGGCCTCTCACTGCTGTGGCCTTTCCCGTTGCGGAGCACAGGCTCCGGATGCGCAGGCTCAGCGGCCATGGCTCACGGGCCCAGCCGCTCTGCAGCATGTGGGATCTTCCCGGACCGGAGCACGAACCCGTGTCTCCTGCATCGGCAGGCAGACTCTCAACCACTGCGCCACCAGGGAAGCCCTGATTCTGCATCTTTTTAGATGTAGTTTCACTTCTAAAATTAGTTTGATTTTGTTGCTTATCTCTGTGTCACTCTTTGAGGGTAATTATAATACCTTTCATTCATATAAGGATTTATTATTTTTGTTACAATTCTCCATACATTAGCACATTGGTTTAATAGTTCTTAAGTAAAGGGGGATATATTAGTATTCAGTTTATAGAAGAAAAAAGCTTGGATTTAGATTAAGTGATTTTCTCAAGGCCACGCAGCTGGTTAGGAGTAAATTTTAAGTTCTTTGTTCTCTTTACTGTTGCATAATGCCTGGAAATGAGGGAAAATTGTTCCTGGAATATTAGTTAATGCACCAATAGATAATTTTGTTTAGTATTAAACTTATGGTTCTTTGCTCTTTCCACTCTGTAATATGCCCTGAAATTGAAGGAAAATGAGATTGGAATATACATGGCAGCAAATCACCAGTATGATGGTGATTTCCACCAGTATGGAAATGAGGGTGCGTTGTGTCCTCCAAATTTATATTGACTCTTATTTTATGTCTATTACATACAAATAACTAAATTATTAGTATATACTAAAACATATATACTTTTTGATTCTTAATATATTTAATGTAAATACATATATTTTGCTTTTAGGGTTTGCATCTGTATATGGACACAGAGTCTCAGAAATAGATGAAATGTTTGAAGCAAGAAAAATGATTGGCATTTGTCCACAGTTAGATATACACTTTGATGTTTTGACAGTAGAAGAAAACTTATCCATTTTGGCTTCAATCAAAGGAGTACCAGCCAATAATATAATACAAGAAGTACGTTATTTATATAGAAATCTTTACTTTTATTTGCTGTAAATTAGTAACCTTATGCTTGAAAATCTAAATATAAAACTTGTTCTGAGCCAGTAAACAGAAAGTCATTATAAAGAATTAGAACTTGGAGCAAAAGTTTTAGCACATAGGAAATAGTCCTTGTTTCATCTGGAGGATTCTAATCTCTCAATATAGATGTTTCTTTTCTTTTCTTTTCGCCTCCACCCCCTTCCCCTGCCACACGGACACACACGGAGCCTTTGCACTGATCCCCTCCCACCACCCAGGGGTCACAGAAGTACAGCAGACCTTCCCATCAGGAATCCTTTTAGCTGTTATTTCAAAATTATACATGGATATATGTCAAAATTAAGTTCTGGACTAAAAGAACATTTTAAAAGTTGACATTAAAATTAGAACACTTAAAAACTAATATTGATAATTATGTAAATGATTTGATTTAAAAAACGTTTATTGACACTTTACTTTCATAGGTGCAGAAGGTTTTACTGGATTTAGACATGCAGGCTATCAAAGATAATCAGGCCAGAAAGTTAAGTGGTGGCCAGAAAAGAAAGCTGTCTGTAGGAATCGCTGTTCTTGGGGATCCAAAGGTAAGCGGATATAGTGTCATTGATGAGATAATTTTAAATTATGTTGAATTAAAAAGTGGTTGTAGAAAGATACACATACACACATTGTATAAATGTTAAACATACATAAAATACTATACGTTATTATGGATGTAATTATAGTAATAAGGTTTTAAAACTGAAGTCAGAAAGATATACAGCATCTTTAATTTAGTGGCCATCTCTCGGAAGGGGAACGGATAGGACTGACTTTCTTTATACCTGCAGAGATTTATTTCTCTGAGAGAGGATCTGAAGTAAAATAACATTCGTTAAAGTTCAGTGGTGGCTATAAAAGTATTGTTATGTTTATTATTCTCTTCAGTTTTCTATACATTTGTAATGGTTATAATAAAAATTTAAAAATAAGAACAAAATCAAACGAACAGTTCCGTTTTTCACTGTTCTGTTGATTTGATTATTTGGTCTGTTTTGTGCTCTCCTCTGTCTGGCAGAAACAGAGAACCAGCTGGTCACTGCTTTGCGCAGTGTTAGAAAGCTGCCAGGTGCACACCTGTGGCCGGGAGCCCCCTGGGTGCCCACCATCCTGCCACACGCCCTGCTGCTGTAGCTTAGGGAGGACTGTGGTTCAGGCTTTGAGTCAATTTATCTTCCTCCCAATCCCCACCACCATATTTTCAAAATTAAAAATAGTCTTAAAATAAATTTCTTTCCCTGAACTAATACAGAGCATAACTCTCTAACGAGCAGTTGTTACATCTACAAAATTTAATTGTTCAGGTAAAAGCGAAATAGTCAGTGTTTTGTTTTTTAGTTTGTCTGTCTGATTGTTATTATACTTATGTCTTATACATTACAGACATTTGTATTTTAAAATTAAACCAAAGAAGTTATTCATATGCCAAACCGATAGTTTTTTAAATTTATGCTAACTCATATATGAGTGGAAAACTCAGACCTAATACATTTCTGATTGGATAGAGTAACTTTAAGTGGGGAAGGTTTGCAGGGTCTGCATGAATTTTATATATTTTAGTTTTCCTGAGGATTCCCTGCCTTGCCCACCCGTTTGCACACAGGTACTGTTGCTGGATGAACCGACAGCTGGGATGGACCCTTGTTCGCGTCATATTGTTTGGAATCTTCTTAAATACAGAAAAGCTAATCGGGTGACAGTGTTTAGTACTCATTTCATGGATGAAGCTGACATTCTTGCTGGTGAGATTTTTACTTTATTTTTAAAGGTTAAGGTCATGGGGCCGAATGGGAGATTAGACATAGAAATGCTAAATTCTGAGGAATAAATAAAGAAGCTGTGCGTTCTTCACAAAAAAAGGTATTACAGTTTTTTAAACTTACATGTTTTTGTGTTGTGTTGGGGGGTCCCCCTGACCACCCGAGGTCCAATAATCTGCCACGAAAGCTCACAGGACTCAGCACAGCCACACCCCTGGGTGTGAGTTATTACACTGAAATGGAAGGGGTACAGGGCAGAGTCAGCAAAGGGCAAAGGCACATGGGACAAAGTCCGGGAGAAACAGGCAAGCTTCCGAGAGTCCCGTCCGCACGGGGTCAGCCAGGGTGCGCTCCGTCTGTGCAGCAGCGGGTTGTTCTCTCGCCCAGGGTGGTTGTTTTTTGCTCTTGGGGCTGGCCGTGTGGCACCCTCTGCCTCACACGGGCCACCTGCCGGCCGCCCAGCAGGAAGCAGGTGTCAGCCATGACCTGCGTTGCCTGTGCAGCGCAGGTGCCGGGGGCCAGCCTTACCTGCTCAAAGCCGGGTCTCCAGACACGGGTCAGGAGCCAGCCTCGTAAGAGGCCTTCCTAAGCTTAAGGGCCTCAGGCCAGTGCCAAACACATTCACACACCGAAGAATCCAGGTTGAAACCAGCACGTGACTTTAGTAGCTGCGACAAGGTCCAAGGCTCTGAGGTTCCCAAGCAACCTCTTTCTGTTCATGATACAATCTAATAAATTGGGCATGTCATTCATTTTCTCAGTGCTATCTTTGTTTAAAAAAAACCTAACGTTTTGTTTCTGTTGCTTTCTCGTCGTTTTTACATTTGGCTGTCAAGGAAGTTGTGAAAGCACTTCTGTTAGTAACCTTATAGGAAGAGTCCGAGACATTTGGAGCATGTTAGTTAGGAAAGTAGACTGTAGACTTACACTGCCTGGGTGGAAGCCCTGGCTTTGTCACTTAATAGCCACGTGAAGCGTGGGCAAACTGTGCATGTTCTTATTGCCTTCCTGTTCTCATCGAAAAAGCAGGTGATGATAATCTATACCTTCCTCACAAGGCTGTTGTGATAGTTTAATGAGCTCATACACTGGTGTCTCATAGGTTAATCCAGAAAATATAAATGCCAATTATTAATGCTGTTACTAACTCTGAAATTGAAACGCAAATCTCTTTTTGCAGATAGGAAAGCTGTCATATCACAAGGAATGTTAAAATGTGTTGGTTCTTCAATTTTTCTGAAAAGTAAATGGGGGATTGGCTACCGCCTGAGGTATCATTCATTCTTTATTGCCTTGTTCCTTATTATATTCTTGAGCTATTGTTACTGTGTTTAAGCTTTGCCATGATGTGCTTCAGCCATTTTTGTGTGGCACTAACTTTAGCTTAAAGCATTCAGAATTTACTTTTGGCTGTTGACTGAGCAATCATAAAAAATTATGGTTTTTGGTTTTCTCTAGCATGTATATTGACAGATGCTGTGCCACGGAATCTCTTTCTTCTCTGGTTAAACAACATATACCTGCAGCTACTTTATTACAACAGAGTGACCAGCAGCTTGTGTATAGCTTGCCTTTCAAGGACATGGACAAATTTTCGGGTATTCCTTACTTTCAGTTTCTTGACTGCTGAACCAGGTTCTTGCATTGGGGATGAGTTTTCTTAATTTACTTGGTTTATTTTTCTATATAATATTTACGCGCTCGCAGGTCGCCAGAGTTAATATTCCGTTTCTGCTTTATTTTGCTTTTGAAAATCAGAAATGCTGTAAGCTAACATTTCTTTTTTTTATAAACGGCATGCAAGAAACTCCAACTAGTGTGTTAACTTACGTAAATAATTGTTTCTTGACAAATAATTGTCAAGAAAGAAAGAAATTGTTCCCTTTTTTGTTCTGGGAATAAGAATATAAATATACATATACACAAATATATACATACGTACACACACAAATGTGTATACACACACACAGTTGTTTGTATAAGTCCTAAGCTCTTTTCCAGTTTCATGATTTCATAACGAATTACATTATTACACGGTAAACCCTTGAATTATTTTATTTGTGACATTTAGTTTTCTGCTTTTTGATGAGGAACTCAAACTCAGTGTCCTTTATCTGTTGACGGATGACTTAATAAACAAAAGGATATTTCTTACTGTTGAAGATACGTTATGCAGAATTCCCATAGCATTCCTATAATTAGATAGAAATTTTCTATGCGGTTTTCTATGGTTTCCTTTTGAGAATAAGGAATCATTAATTAACTGAATTGAAGTACATGTGTCAACGTAATGTACTCTGCCCATCATTCTATCTATAAAATATTTCTTAGTTTTAATTTATATTATGATGCATGTCTAATAGATGTATATCTCCCTAAACAAACATTCCTTGGGGTCCTTAGCAATTTCTAAGAATGTTGACGGGGTCCTGAGACCAAACAGTTTGAGAAAACTGTACCAGCCCAGTAAATTCAGCCGTATGCTATTTTAAAACGACATTTTAGAAGAATTCATGGTAGTGTGCCTAATGACACAACACTCTTCCATGTTTCTCCTTTAGGTTTATTTGCTGCTCTGGACACTCATTCAGATTTGGGTGTTATTTCTTATGGTGTTTCCATGACGACTTTGGAAGATGTATTCTTAAAGCTAGAAGTTGAAGCGGAAATTGACCAAGCAGGTAAAAACAAAGCTAACAGCACATTTTAGGCAATGAGCCAGACAGGCAGTGATCAAGACAAATAATTGTAGAAGCATGTGGAATTTGTATTTTGGGGAAGAAAGGGTAGAAATAAACAGGTAAATAGATATTTACAGAGAGTGATAGGAGTTATGAAGGGATTAGTGGGGCGGTCTCAGGAGGCAGAGAGCTTAGATGGCATCTCAGGGGGGACTGGGTTGGGATGATATTTAAAGTGAGGCCTGAACGGCAAGAAAAGTGAGATTTCATCGCAGAGCCTTCCAGGTAAAGGGACTCGCTACTGCACAGGTGTTGGTTGAGGGATGGGTTGGATGTTTCTGATGACGAAGAAAGGCCGCCGTGGAGAGCCAAGGAGAGGGTAGCATGTAGTGGGCTCAGAGCTGGAGGCCAGGGGCCACATCATATTTAGTCTTTGAACATGTTTAGTCTGGAAAAACATTTTGTTTGTTTTCTTAGTGTGATATGAAGCTACCAGAGAGTTTGAAAGCAAAGGGGTAGCGTGATCTGATTTGCATTTTTAAAAACAGCGTTCCGGTTGTTGAATGATGAGTGGATGTAAGGGAAGTGTGGAAGCAGAAGAGCAGCTAGGAAGCTATGGCAGTTCGTCTTAGTTTGAACTAGGATGGTTGTGACAATAGGGAAACATGCACAGCGCGGGCTTCTCCCAGAGGCGCCGCTGGTGACTTGCAGGTGCTGGCTTAGCGCTAAGGGTTGAGGAACGGGAGGTCAAGAACAGTGTCTAAGTTTTTGGCTTGAGAACTGGAAGTGGAATTGCCCTTTCCTGAGAAAGGGGGAGCAGCAGGTTTGTGGAAAGAAGGACTCCGGGTGTGAATTTTGGTTATACTGTTGAGAGGTTTAGTAGACATCCCAGTGGAGATGATGCCTGTGGGCTGTTTGATTCACACACTTGGAGCTAAAGGAGGGCGTGGGGCTCAAGATACAAACGCTGGATCCGCCTGTGTACTGGTGGCCCTGTGGGACTGGATGAGGTGCTTCGGTGGCGAGCACGGACGCAGTGGAGGGAAGCCCCAAGGGTGAGCAGTGAAGGGCCAGGGAGGGCTGACCAGGAAGGCACCAGTAGCGCCCTTTCTGTCTTCACGAAAGAAGATGCAGGCGCTGGGGCAGCATGGTGTTTGAGGCAAGAGCGAGTGGGCAGTTAGTTCTCTGCCGACTGCTGTGAAGAGGAAGATGGTGGCACAAAAGGGGGGTTTGGTAGCTTAGAAGACGGGGAATGTGTAAGGGTGGGAGCCGGTCGTGACCTTGACACGAGTGATTTCAGTGGTGCGGTCGAGATCCGTGAGGTTTAAGCTGAGAATGGGTTGAAGGGTAGCGAGACTGGTGCGGTGCTGGGTCCTGAGAGTGAAGGAAAAAGGATGTTTCTCTCAAACGTGGAGGAAGAAAGGTGAGCTTACGATGAGGACGTAGGGGCGGATTGCAGCTAGAGAAGGAAAGTTCACGTGAAAATGTTGGATCAGTTGGAGCGATAGCAAGATCTTAAATGTGGGCATCCGTCAGTTTGATGAAACTGAGTAGAGATAAAGGTATGGGAATGGAAGGAATGAAGGGAGCTAGAGGTCAGGATGTAGAATGCGTTACCAGTGCATACGTCTGTAATACTGAGGACGGCGGAGAGAGCTAGATGGAGAAGGTGCTTGTGTGTGTGTTGCTCAGTACTTTGAGGCATACGAAGTAGTTTCTAGAAACATCTGGGAAGTGGGAATGAAAATGAGAAGGGTGAGCTCTGTTCAGGTATTATTCACTTTTCTCTATAGTACCTTTAAGCCCATTATGCAAAATAAATTTACCTCTAACATCAGCTTGCTTTCAGTTTGGTCGATTTTAATTGTTTTATTTTTTAAAGATTAGTATATATCAAATTCTGTAGAAGGCCAGTTGGAGCTCACTGAGTACTATGATTGTGATACGCAGTATTTCAGGACCTGCTTTTAGTTTGATTAGTCGCTGTGTCAGGGGAAGACAGGGACTGGACTTGTCCATCTACTGGGTCATCCGTTCAGACTGTTGAGTTGGTAAGATGCCAAGACAGCCAGGTTGTACCTAAATATTATTTTATACATTATTCTGCCCCACTCTTAAAATTTTTAATGTTTACTCATTTCTTAAACTTAGCCTAAGTCCTTCTTCATACCGAAACCAGTTTTCGTCTCTTTTTATTATTTTTCATCTCTTTTAAGTCAAATCACTGTTGTGAAAATAACGTGTCTTGATTTCTATCCCCATCCAGTAGTTTTGTCAGGTTTTGGTCTAATGGAATCAATCATATAGCATGTCTCTTTTGCTTATATTTATTCTGGTTTCTTTGACTTAATGTAATGTTTGTCAGATCAAGCTACTGTGGTTATACAATAGTTTGTTCACGCTCATTGCTTTACACTGTTCTATTACAGGAATATCTCATGACTTATCCTTTCACCTGTTGACAGAGATTTGGGCTCTTTCCAGCACGCGGCTATTGCATAGGGTGCTAGCTAAGGATATTCTTGTACGTGTGTTTCAGTGAGAGCCTCTGTACATAATTCTGTTGGATTTATACCTGAGAGAGAATGTCCTGGGTCATAAGCTGTGCACATGTTCAGTTTTGATAACATTGCCAAAGTATATGACTGTCCCCTTTGTCCTGTATCACTGCCAGGTGTGTGCTGCTTTGAAATTTACATGCTTCAGAAAGGTTTTCATCTTTTTAAGGAAGATAACATAAGTTTCTATCGTTTTGTTTTGGCAAATAGATTATAGTGTGTTTACTCAGCGGCCACCAGAGGAAGAAGTGCATTCAAAACCCTTTGATGAAATGGAGCAGAGCTTGCTTATTCTTTCTGAAACCAAGGCTTCTCTGGTGAGCACCATGAGTGTTTGGAAACAGCAGGTGTTTAAAATTGCAAAGTTTCACTTCCTTACCTTGAAACGTGAGAGCAAATCAGTGAGATCAGTGTAAGTATAACCGCTCTTCCGTCTGATGAGTTGTTTTCTTAAGGATACAAACTAGATTTACCATCTTAGTCTTTAAAATGTAGACATGTAAATAATCTGTGTAGTTTTGAGAGATTAAAATGGTAATTTCAAATGTCAGAGAAAAAAGTTATACCTCTGGTGATTTCATTGGATATCATTAGAGCCTTAACTCTTTTTTAAAACTAGCATTTTTTTGATCTCATCTATAAAATGAGGGAGTGACAAATAATTTTCTCTAATTGTGTAATTTTTGAATTACTGTCATTGCATTTAAATTTTATTTTGCATTTACATTTTTCACAATTGTTTTGCCTCTATTACTAATATTTATGACCATTTTTTGGTAAACAGCAGGAAGAATAAGTTTTATCCTTATTTATCAGGTGAAGAAACGGAAATATAAAGAAGGGCTTATAGCGGGTAGAACTGGGATCAAAATGACGTCTTTTCCACTTAGCCGTGTCTCTGTCAGTTAGGTTCCCATGGGGTGCTAGACGCTGAATTATTTAGAAGTAACGTTAAGTACTTTTATACACCACGCTGTCTTGTTAGATCCAGAATGGCGGTAGAAATAAAACTTAATAATCAAGAATAAGAGGGGCTTCCCTGGTGGCGCAGTGGTTGAGAGTCCGCCTGCCGATGCAGGGGACACGGGTTCGTGCCCCGGTCCGGGAAGATCCCACATGCCGCGGAGCGGCTGGGCCCGGGAGAGGCCACAACAGTGAGAGGCCCGCGTACCAAAAAAAAAAAAAAAAATATATATATATATATATATATATATATATATATATATATATAAAGAATAAGAGTTTTGTTATATGTTTGAAATATGCTGAATTCATTTGCTTTTTGCCCAGACTTATTCAATATCAAAGAAATGTCAATCACGTATCTGATTTATTCCTGTGTCAGCATTAGTGAGAGAAAAACCTTTGTTTAAATCAGCATGTGTCCGTTTATTTAATTGAATACTACTCTCATAAAATACTCCCTGAAAAACAATAAAAGAATCTCGGCTCCAGCTGCCATAACAACAGCAGAAGTTTATCTTCTGACTTGAACAGCAGAAGTTTATTTTCCCACAGTTGCCAAGACTGGGAGTGAGGTCAGGGTCCACATGGTCGGGTCCTGTTGAGGACTTTTCCTGGCTTGCAGCTGGGCACCACCACCACCACCCCCCCGCCCCCTCGCTGTGTGTGCACACAGAGAAAGAGCCACCAGAGAGCAAGCTCTCTGGTGCCTCTTCTTCTCAGGGCACCAATCCCGTCATGAGGCCGTGCCCTCGTGACCCCATCTGACCCTGATGACCTCCCGGAGGACTCATCTTCAGATGCCATCGCTTTGGGGCGTAGGGCTTCTGTGTATAAATTTGGGAGGAGGGTGACAGACATTCAGCCTGCTACAAGAAATGTTCCATGGTCAAATCTGTATTGACCATGCATGTAGAAAATATTACAACTTACATTTCCTCTCTTAAAGATTTGTCCATTAGCATATAAAAACACATGAGCCGTTCTATGCTAAAGAAATTATTTCAACTTTGTTTAACTTGGAGTTTCCAAATAGTTTTTAATCATGAATTTTGTTTTTAACCTAAAACACCCACTAACTTATTATGGAACTAGAGTTCAACGCAGTATGCTTCTGGCAGTGCTGATATAGGTCTACTTACAACAATTTAAGAATGACTTAAAATTATAGGGTTTCTGAAAATTATAAAATGCTGATGTGTGATAACCTAAGCTCTCTCTACCCACTGTTGTGACACCTGTCACACACTGTAGAGATTTTTTGCAGGCTGAGATGAAAAGTTACCTGTCTCGGGTCTCCCCTGGTGGCGCAGTGGTTGAGAGTCCGCCTGCCGATGCAGGGGACGCGGGTTCATGCCCCGGTCCGGGAAGATCCCACGTGCCGCGGAGCGGCTGGGCCCATGAGCCATGGCCGCTGAGCCTGCACGTCCGGAGCCTGTGCTCCGCAACGGGAGAGGCCACAACAGTGAGAGGCCTGCGTACCGCAAAAAAAAAAAAAAAAAAGTTACCTGTCTCTCAGATGGAAGGGCATTTTGAGTGGTTATAGTAGAATTATGTGCTGGGCCAGCTGCACATTATGGTCCTTATAACTCACTGTAGAGGAGAAATGGAAATTGATGTGGTTAGGATGACATTTCAAAGATACCAGTCATCTGAAGTTTTCACTGTATTTTTATTTTCTTCACTGTATCTAAAATATTTTTGTATCATATATTTTCTAAAATATTTGGAGAGTACATAGGATAGAGGTAGGGCAGGAAATAGTTCCTTCAGGAGAATAGAGATATAAATGTGACATAATGTGTATTTTTTTTTAAGTTATAACTACAGGTTTACATGCCCTATAAAAATTTCAGGGTGGCTCTGATCTAAAATATACTTTTATAACTTTTAATTTTATTATTGAATATTGGCTTTCTTTCCAATATTGTCATGAGACCATTTTGGAGAGTCGAATTTCTACTCCCAAGTGGGAATTTTTCAAGTTTTTTTTTTTTTCCTTTTCTTGTCTTTCTTTTTTTTTTTTCTTTTTTAAATGAGTACCTTTTAACTGTCATGTGAAGGAAGATTGTTTTGTAGATTTATATGTTAATGTGCCTTGAACTGTGTATTTTTTTTCCTTTCAGGTTGCTTCTGCTTTTAATTTTTTTCGCAGTTCAGATTTTTATGTTTTTGGTGCATCACTCTTTTAAAAATGCTGTTGTTCCTATCAAACTTGTTCCAGACTTATACTTCCTAAAACCTGGAGATAAACCTCATAAATACAGAACAAGTCTGCTTCTTCAAAATTCTACCGGTGAGAGTATGTGCAGGTTTGTGAATGTGTGTTGGTGGGGCCTGGGGTGAGAGGTAGATATAGGCCAGAGATTTGGATTTTAGAAATATATATATGTTAAAGGCGTGGTCTGTGTGCATGAACCTAAATTAAGTAAAACTCCTCACTGATGCTGAGTAATACATTACAGAAATGAAATTTTGGTTTAAGTGTAGATGACAGTTTTTAAAATACTCTGATTTATACTGTATATAATCATAAAATTTCCATTTTTAAGAGTAGCGACATTATTCTCAGAGCAGCACGTTTCATCTCAAAGTTTATGATGCGCAAAATAAACTTCAGAAGTTGAAAAACCCCTTTAGAAAGAGTTACGGCATGTAATATTTATGCAGTTACATATCTAAATAGAAGTGTTTAAACCATTTTTAAGGACTATCTGAAAAACTAGAACTAAAGACAGTTGTCTTAGAAATCTCTGTGATCAAATACATTAAATCTGTAATGGATATTTTTGGACTTGCTATTGATTCTTTTTATTACATAATTAAATCAAATATGAAAGAAATTTTAAAACATACGGCTTTGCGCAAACCTCAGAATAAATTTTTAAAAACCTGGTATGGGACTTCGATTTTCAAAATATTAAAACCTAATTCAGAATTTGACGTGAATTAGATGTTTCTACACCATCTCCCATCTGTGTGGATAGTTTATAGTCCCGAGGTTCTTGAAGAGGAAAGTGAGCTAGCTCTGTAGTTTACAGTAAAGCAGACGCAGCTTCCTTTGCTTATCTTGCTGAACTGTGTTGGAAAGTTGCATTTCGTACACCCTTTCTACACGCACAAATTCTTTGGAGTTCAACATTTCCCAACACTTCACCTGTATTCTAGTATCTTTCCTTTTTGATTCACTATTAACTGAAAAGCTTTGCCCGGTGTTAAAGTAATAGTGATAGTTAGGGACCGTTACAGATGGCCGTTACAATCGTCACTCTTCAAGTCTAGCTCTCTGTTTTTATGCTTTCGGAGGAAGAAGGTATTTAGTGATAGAAAATACTCTTGAATAGAAAACGTTATGTTTCTCAATTTATTGCTCCCATTAGAATTCTTATTTTGGTTTTAATGTACATTTCACATTGCTGAAAGATAGTACTGCATGGAGCCTTACACTCTGATATTGTGACTTTTTTTGTGTGTTTGGGGAATTGTACATTATCTCAAGTATTTCTGCTTGGTGTTCACTCTCACTGATCTGCAGAAATTATAGTATTTTCAAAGTTTTGTCCCATCTGTTAATTTTAAGTATTTCTAGAGTTGCTTACATCCGTCTGTCTTTCTATCTGTCTATCTCACATTTTCCTAGACCTTGTTGTTGGTCCTAAAGGCACATTTCCTTTGGTGTTCAGTGGTCTCTGTGTGTATGTACTGGGTGGTCTCTTATCCTCCTGGCAAAGCTTTCTGTTATCACAGGTGATACAGTTCCTTCAGTTATAATAGAGCCCTCTTCTCGAGAGGACAGAGCCTCTCTGGCATCTGGAAATGAGAGATCAGTTAAGGCACTAGGTTGGGAGTAGATGTCCTATCACTAGAAGCACCCTTCTCTCTGACACTCAGGTTTGTTGCTGAGTCTGAGCCACCGGCCGTGCTGCTCAGTTACTGCTAGTGTTTTCCTTTGTTTGGTTTTGATTTCTCTCAAAGCCACACTTGTCCGTCCTTGAATCCTGGCTTTTGTGATGGACAGAGAACTGTTTCCACTCATCAGGCATGTTGGTATAGATTTAGACCTCGGACAGGATTCAGACTCTCCCTCTTAGCTCCAGGCTGTTTAGAGGATATAGATGGAGACCTGGTTATGGGTTTTACTATTTTAAAATAGTAACGCAGTTGACATTTATACTGTTTGTCTGTTCAAATCGTGCAGCAATCCTCCAGGGAGTGATGCCACCTAACTCCACACCCTGGCTCCCACCTCTCTGAGCGTGGCACGTTACCTTGTTGCATAAAATTGCCAGATAGATTTGTACTCTTACTGTTTGACCAGATCTCACATATGATAGGTACACTCTGAATGCGAGTAACATCAGTAGCAGCGGCAGCAGCTGAAATTGGCGCAGTAGCTGTGTGTCAGGCTCTGTTCTGAGGTCTGCGTGTCTGGACCTGGATTTGAATTCATGCTGACTGGTCCCAGAGCCAATGTTCTTAATCATGTCTTAGCTAATGGAGAGAAAATACTTCTTCAAAAAGAGAGCTCTGGGCTTCCCTGGTGGCGCAGTGGCTGAGAGCCCGCCTGCCGATGCAGGGGACACGGGTTCGTGCCCCGGTCCGGGAAGATCCCATGTGCCGCGGAACGGCTGGGCCCGTGAGCCATGGCCGCTGAGCCTGCGCGTCCGGAGCCTGTGCTCCGCAATGGGAGAGGCCGCAACAGTGAGAGGCCCGCGTACCGCAAAAAAAAAAAAAAAAAAAAAAAGAGAGCTCTAAATGTTACTAAAAGCCTGTGTCTGTTTCTCATTTAAACTGATTCTTTGTTATTTGCTTATCTTCTAATACCAGACTCAGATATCAGTGATCTTCTTAGGTTTTTCACCACCCAGAACATAATGGTGACAATGTTTAATGACAGTGACTACGTGTCTGCCGCTCCGCACAGCGCAGCTTTAAATGTGATGCAGTCAGAAAAGGTAAGAGTAGTGTGTGGGATTAAGACATTTCCTCTAAAATCAATTGTTTGCTGATTTGACCTTATTAGTTGGAAATTAAAATTTACTTTTGGAAATAGCTGGCTGTGTTTACTTAGGATATATTTTATGCCCCGATGGAGGACCAGTAAATAAAGCTCTGAAGAATTTAATTATTTTTATGTCATTTTTTTGTTTAAAATATCAAAATATCTAGATTCCAAACCAGGTTATTTTTATCTATCATTGAGTATTATTTCTATGATTTGTTGAACCGGTTTTCAGTACAGTTAGTGAGAGTTAACTTAGCTGGTGAGAAAAGCTTGGTACATAGCCATCATATAGTCATTTATATTTCTGTATACTGTATAATAACTCTATTTTTTTGAATTGTAGGACTATGTTTTTACTGCTGTTTTCAACGGTACTATGGTTTATTCTTTACCTGTATTGATGAATATCATTAGCAACTACTATCTTTATCATTCAAATGTGACTGAAAGCATCCAGATCTGGAATACCCCATTCGTTCAAGTAAGCAAACTTAAAAATAGGTATGCGTGTGTGCGTGTGTGCATAAAATAACTGTTAAGAGCCAAGTGATAATAACCGATGAAATCTGTAGAAGTTCATCTTGTGACATCTCCTAGTCTTAAAACTTGAGCTGGGGATGGTTCACATCCTGGGTTTAGGAGTCTGTAGTATGAGTTCTCTTCATGGTCAAGGAGGTTCTGTCTTGGTACTGATATTTTTGTAAAGCATGAGTAGTTTTTATATTAGAGAAGAAAAATTTAGATAATTAAAAATGAATATTGTTCATCGGAAATCTAGATGCTGGGTATTGAACCTTGAGAAGTCACCCAGTCATTTTTTCTCTAGGACAGACAGTTGGATTATAGATACGAAAAGCCACTTAAGTCTCCAGGAAAACAGTCAACCTTTTTCTCTGAATACTAGTATTGTTTTTCATATGTTGAAAAATAAATGGACAAATATCTTTCGGTAATAGCATTTTCTGCTTTCTGTTGCCATACTGTTTTTCAAAAGCTTTACTGAGATGTACTTCAAACACCATCTGATTCACCCATATGAATGTACAATTCAGTGGTTTTTATTATGTTCATAGAGTTTTGCAACTCTATGTTAAAAGACGTGACATACTCTATCACTCTTGCTCTTGTGAGGCATCGTATTTCTTACATTTGGGGGGTACATAGTAGTAGTATCAGTCACCAATTTTGAGAATATAGGCAGAAGAGAGATTGTGGCTTCGTTTTGGTGGAATGGAGATATTGATTTCAGCTTTGAGCCTGTGGAGGGATTGGTTATCCTGGTGGCATTTGAAGGTATGAATCTGGAGAGATTTCTGGGCAGGAAATAAATATTTGTGATAAATATTGTGATAAATAAATATTGTGTCAGCATTGCATAGGTGATATAGAAATCATCATCGAAGTTGTAGATCATCCCTTGTGATTTTTGTTGCTGTTGTTGTGTTTCAATCCTACAGAAAGTAAACAACTGTGTATATAGTACCCACATATTTCAAATGTTAGTATCTTGTTTTTTCTTATTTATTAAAACGTTAAAGACACAGGTGAAACCTCCAGTGCGTCCCTCCCCAGTCTTCTTTCCTCCACAGTTCAAAATGTTTAATTCCCGTGCACATCTTTATGATGTTACCACATTTGTGTGTGTCTGCAACTATTACAAAAGATCTTGCTTCTTAACATTTTCCATCAAACACTGACATACAACCATACCGTTGTTTAAAACCAGAGGGAAAGAGTGAGACTTTTTAAAGTTCCCTATTCACAGATATAATCTTGTTCACGTTCCACATTTTTTCCCCTTCAATGATGAGATTCTGTGTAATTGAGTCCAACTGTCATCTCATTAGTCTCCACTTCTTGTGCTACTCAGCTTACACATTTGTTGGTTCTGTCTGGGTCTTCCACTGTAAGGTACCAGAGTTTGGGACAAATTCGACAACGTCATATGGCATGAATTAAGGAACTGGCTTTATTGCTAGAAACTCGGGAGGCCGGGGCCGACAGAATGCAGCCTCTTTCCACATCATCCCGTGGCACTGAGAGTGGTTCTGGGTAGTTTGCATTTGGGGCACCAGCTGTTTACTAGGTTGTCTGGGAACGTTTGCTGTCCGCACCTGGATCCACAGGCCTATCGGAGTTACGGTCCCCCCTGCTGGGAATAAGAAGCTCCTGGCTCCATACGAAGCTGAGCTCGGGTATGACTTTTCCCAGTGGAGAAAAGGGGGGTTCCTAGATCCCAGCTGGCTTGTAGTCCAGTCCAGGTACCGGTGAAGGCATCAAGGTCATTCTGAGAGAGCCACGTTCATTGCCTGCGTAGAACCGCTGGGAGACAGGTTAACTGTGCTTCACGGACAGTATAATTTTTAACTAAATGGTGAACCTTACTTAATATGCTGTATTATTCTGTGTACTTCTGTAAGAAAAGGGAAGGACAGTAATTTGCTCAGGATCCTATAGCTACTTAACGTGTCAAACTGGTACTATAGCCCGCTGACTCTGCCACCTGTTACTTCATGTCGACTGCTGTCTAGGGTAGGTATCCTAACATGTTTCTTCGGAGGTTTTGATAGTCTTTTAGAAAGTAGTAACATGATATAAAGTGATTCCCAGTTCTATTTCTTATTCTGTGGTTGTCTTTCAGGGAATTACAGACATAGTTTTTAAAATCGAGCTGTATTTTCAAGCAGCTTTACTTGGGGTCATTGTTACCGCGATGCCACCTTACTTTGCCATGGAGAATGCAGAGAATCATAAGGTAATGACTCAGTTAAAAAATTACAGGTGCAGTTGACTAATAAGAAATCTTAGACAAAAAGTTAGCCTACCTTGTGTGAGTGCAAGACTTCTGTGCAATTATTATTTCAAGAAGTAAATGGAGTATAAATACATTTATTACGGTAATAGTAGTAACTCTCACTTATTATTTGAGGACCCGTCATGTGCTTTAAAAGTTTTATTGCTGGGTCGTATTCCATGGTGTGGATCTGGATTGTTTCCAGTTTTAGCTATTATGAATTAAGATCCTATGGACATTTGCTCTAGCTTTTGTGTGAATGTAAGTTTTCATTTCTCCGGGATAAGTGCCCGAGAGTATACTTGCTGTGTCGTACGGTGATTGCATGTTTAGTTTTATAAGAAATTGTTGAGCTGCTTTTCAGGGTGGATGAACCATTTTGCATTCCTACCAGCAATGTGTGAATGACAAAAGCATGGATTATCCAAAATCATCGCGTTTGACGTGGTCTATGTTTTTATACTTATATTGAAATTTATATTTTCCCTCTTCTAATCCATTGAACACGAAAGTTGTCCGTTTTTTAAATCATTTCTCTTCTTTGTCTTAACTAATATTTATAGCCCACTCTTCTCTTACCTCCTCTATGGCTAGCTCTTTCTTATAACACATTTAATTATTATGAACAGATGTTTCATAGATGACAAAAATCAACTGAATAAGGGCTTCCCTGGTGGCGCAGTGGTTGAGAGTCCGCCTGCCAATGCAGGGGACACGGGTTCGAGCCCTGGTCTGGGAAGATCCCACATGCCGCGGAGCAACTAGGCCCGTGAGCCACAACTACTGAGCCTGTGCGCCTGGAGCCTGTGCTCCGCAACAAGAGAGGCCGCGATAGTGAGAGACCTGCGCACCGCGATGAGGAGTGGCCTCCGCTTGCCACAACTAGAGAAAGCCCTCGCACAGAAACGAAGACCCAACACAGCCAAAAATAAATAAATAAATAAATAAAATTTAAAAAATCAACTGAATAAGATTGTTAGGTGTTTGGATTTATGAAAGATTCTTAAAATTTCAAATTAAACAATGAGAGGGTTAGGAAAACAATGATCATAAGTTTACTGTTTGTACACCTGCAAATGCTATTCCCTTGTGGTGATAAGAAACAGCTAACATTTTTTATACACAGGAGTGTGTAAAAGGCTTTCAAATGCATCACCAGTACGTAAGCTGAAAGCCCTGTGTAAATCAGCAGGTACTTGGCCATTTATTAGTGTTTTCATGAAAGGTCAATATTTAAAAGTGAGAAACCTGTTTTTCTCTCTATTTCCACAGAATTTCCAAAGCAGTTATGTTTTGGCCGCTTACTGTTTGCACAGCTATAACCCCCATGACACCTTTTACTTTATTTTAGTTTTGTGTTTCTTAGCAGCACTGCTGTATCCTGATGCTGAAAAATTTTGTTGAAATGTTTACACCTCAGAAATAATGAGCCAGATTACAGGCTAGATGGAATTTATATTTAGCTGTAGGAGGGCTTTTATTACCTGTAGACAGAATGTGACCTTTTGCGTTGATGTAAAATTAAAAGTTCTACAATCATTTGCTAGAGTTTTTCGTTTGCAAGATGTTTAAAATTACAATCAGTTTTTGCCTTTTTCTTTTTTTAGATCAAAGCTTACACTCAACTTAAACTTTCGGGTCTTCTGCCTTCTGCATACTGGATTGGACAGGCTCTTGTTGACATCCCCTTATTCACTGTGGTTCTTACTTTGATGTTAGGCAGTTTATTTTCATTTCATCATGGATTATATTTTTATGCTGTCAAGTTCCTTTCTGTGGTAAGTTAACATCAGTTGTATTCATGCTATTTATAAATAAAATGTTATTTTAAAAAGCTAGATCTTTATAAATGTGATAATTGTCTGATTGAGTAATGGTGACGTTCCAGAGAACAGAACCGACATCTGTTTAATTTTTGCGTACGATACCTATAATCAATGCAGTTTATATTGCCCTAAGTGATTTTTAAAAACAATAACTTTACCATTATGAAATAATTCCTTGAAACTGAGGTGGTCTTTCCTGTAGACTGCCTACTTGTATGTAATCAGGAATACTTAAACAGTCCTTCCTTTAAATGTCTTCTTTGTCTCTGTGCCCAAAAATAATTTCACAGAGAAGAGGCTCTTTTATTCCATAATTTAAAGTATGGCTTAAAATACTAAGGAAGGGTGTGATTTGTATTCATATCCATATTCGTATGTCAATGACTGACACTAGATCCTTTCCTATGAATTATATTAGAAAAAAGCGAAAACAGAGCTTGGTAGGTTGGGATTGCTGAAAGTCAACTTAGGAGCTTTGCCAGAGGCCATCCTGACCTTACAGATTAATCTCCACCTTACAACTTAATAAATGTCTTTCTTAGAAATTTACGAAGTGCATTAAATGCTGTACAGTAAAAGGAAGCTAATAGTTGATGGAGATGATAAAGCAGTAACCAGCTATGCTTGCTTTTCATAATAACATGGTAAGAGACAGTATTTTACTTGGCATAAAAAAAGAGCTACAAATAGTATTTAGTTTAAATGGCTTATTCAAGATTGCGTTAGCAGTTAAAAACATGAGCTTTATTGATTTAGGAGAAACTCCTCAAGGAACTACAGTTTCCGTTTTTTTGGAGCGATTTGCTGAGCAATAAAACTTGAAGAGTAATTATTCCCTAACGATTTAATGTGACTGGTATTTTACATCATATGTACGGTTAGCTACTCATATTTTTAAATAAAAATACACATTTCTGTCTTCCAGGTTTTTTGCCTTATTGGTTATGTTCCATCAGTTATTCTGTTTACCTATATTACTTCTTTCACTTTTAAAAACATTGTAAATACCAAAGAATTTTGGTCATTTATCTATTCTGTGGTAAGTCACATTTTATATTATTTTGTCTCAGCTTTTCCTAGCGCGTTATTTGAAAGTCATGAACTCTTTTCATGGTTATACTGAAAGGGTTACTGTGTCTTTTCTAAGTGCAGAACTTAGCTAGCTAGCAGCGTCTGTTAGTGTGTATATTCGTCTTCAGCCCCATCCACTCCATGAAGGGATGATATTTTGTTGCATTTAACAACTAGCATGACAAGGATGCCAGCTACAAAAAACTGGTGTCAGCGCTCTGACACTTTCTGGCAAAGTATCTGCTGTGGTTCCAGGTTTTGTTAGAAGATTAAAGACATAGTTAATGCTACGGCACCCAGTAAGTTTGTTTGAAATTGCTAAACATCTTTTCACTTGTTTTCTCATTTTTTTCTTTAGACAGCATTGGTTTGCATTGCAGTCACCGAAATAACTTATTTTATGGGATATACAGTTACAGTTATTCTTCATTATGCCTTGTGCATAACCATCCCAATCTATCCGCTTCTAGGTTGCCTGATTTGTTTCATAAAGGTAGGTCTGTTAGGTGTTCTAGTATTTTTTAAAAAGGGTAAATAATTACTGCCTAATCTTTGGGATCTTAGCTCTTGTACTGAAGTAGTAAAAAAAAAAAAAAAAAAAATGTTGACTGCTAGTACTTGATTTAAATATTATTAATGTAGCAGTAAATGTAAAATTACTGTGGAATCTTTTCAAGCATGTTTCTAAACTGCAGATTCTCAAAGGAGAAGGACTGTGTTCATTACGTGGTCTTTCATGCCCAAAACAATGTACATAAATTAGAAGTATGATCTGACTGCAGTCCATATGTGTTGGACTGGGGAGTTTTGGGGGAGTGTTTTGGGGGAGTTTTTCAAGTGTATTGTACTGTACAGGGATGAGGAAAAATAAAGTTTGAGCGATTTTTTTTCAAGAAAAAAATAGAGGAACAAATTAATTTTATTAAGCCTGGTTAATTGAAAACAATTTCTGTGGTTAGAAAAAAAATTAAGTGATGAATTAATTTAGGACGATTGCTGATTAACTCTACTGACACACCTCCTTACCTCTCTCCCCTCCCTTTTTCTGACTTAAGTTTATAATTTAATTTATACCTGCTCTGATAGGCATATTTTGGGGTGAGGAAGATTTTAATCTAACTACAAAACATGGCTATAAATATTAACAGGTAGCTAATTTATAGAGAAGACGTGTTTGCTGTTAAATACATGTTTTTCGTTTTAATCGAACGTTTCTACATGTCACAGCTAAAAGAAAATTGGTTCCTCTGCACACAGCGCTTCCGACACCAAACGTGTGGGTTTTCCCTGACATTCAGCAGTTCTGACACTGACCAGAGTTAGCGCAGACCCCACGGGTTCAGGGCTCAGTCCTGCAGGCAGCCCCCCGCTTCAGATTCCAGTCATGGGTCGTGGGTCCCCAGGCCACCCACGTTCTGTCTGACCTGGACCCCTTGCCGGGGATCAGTACTTTGCTCTAGAACTGGCTGGCAGGGCCCAGAATGGTCCCAAGGGCAGAGCTCCTGTCCCTGTGCAGTTTGGAGAGAGCCGTCCTCCCAGCGTGTTAGAGGCTTTGTGGAGGTCCCATGACCTGGGCAGGATGAGCTAATCAGTCTCCACGCTCTTCTCCCCTCCCTGGTGGTGGCACCTGGGGCCGGAAGTTCCAGCCCTCTAGTCTGGCTGGTCCTCTGTCAGTCAGCCTCCATCCTCCTCTGAGAGTCCCCTCATTAGCATAGACTCAGCTGAGGTTGAGAGGGGCTTGTTTTATACGATGAGAGACACTCCTGTCCCCTCTGTCACTCAGGAAATTCCAAGGGTTTTAGAAGTTCTGTGCCAGGAACTGTGGTCAAAGACCACATTTCATTATATCACAGTATCACAGCCACATACAAATTTTCAAAACGTTTTGTCTTAGATTTCTTGGAAGAATATGCAAAAGAAAGAGGACACCTACAACCCATGGGATCGTCTTTTGGTGGCTGTTATATCGGTAAGAAATAACTGTGTTAGCATGTTACCTTATGAGTGGTTTGGTCATATGGTTTTAACTCTCTTTTTAGTTTTTATTCCATTGCATAAAAATGAAGGTGCATAAGAAGTCAAGTGTGTTAGTTAATGCTAGCTAATATGCATTTCACTTGCTGAATACATCCACTTTAATGTACTTGTTTTTTTCACGTCGTTAATTCTATTTAATGATAGTTCTGGCTTCCATAGAAGCAAAAACAAAGCTTTTTTAAAATTATAATTTATGAAGCTGACAACAGATGAACTTTACAGAGGTAGAAAAGTATGTGAAGGGTCATTTTACTAAAAATCAACCTTGGTTTGTATTAACATTTATTCTTTTTTTTTTAACATCTTTATTGGAGTATAATTGCTTTACAATGTCGAGTTAGTGTCTGCTGTATAACAGAATGAATCAGCTATATGTACACGTATATCCCCATATCTCCTCCCTCTTGCGTCTCCCTCCCACCCTCCCTATCCCACCCCTCTAGGTGGTCACAAAGCACTGAGCTGATCTCCCTGTGCCATGCGGCTGCTTCCCACTAGCTATTTTACATTTGGTAGTGTATATATGTCCATTCATTAACATTTATTCTTAACTCATTGTATGACATGCAAAAAAAAATTGTGATGAAGTTTTTCAGTGATGGAAAGGAGCCTGATGTATGTGGTTTTGGTTCTGTTGGTACACGGGGGGAAAAAAAAAAAACCCAAAATGATTCAGTCACGAGCTGTAACCTGTTTTTCTTTTAGCCTTACCTGCAGTGTGTGCTGTGGATTTTCCTCTTACAGTACTACGAGAAAAAATATGGAGGCAGATCATTAAGAAAGGATCCCTTTTTCAGGTCAGTTTTTTAAATTTCAGGTTTAATTTTTTTTAATTTTAATTTTTTTTTTTTTTTTACTATATTGACAGAGTTGTGCAGCCATCACCATAATCTGATTGCAGGTCATTTCCATCACCCCCAAAAAGAAACCTTGTGTCCGCTGGTCACGTCCTTCCCCCGCTCAGCTGGCCCCCAGCCCTGTGTAACCACTGATCTACCTTCTGTCTCCATAGATCTGCGTATCTTACACATTCCTTTAAATGGAATTATGCAAGGTGGGGTCTTTTCTTGTCTGGCTTCTTTTACTTGGGCATAACGTTCTGGAAGTTCATCCACGTTGTAGCATGTAGCAGTACCTCATTACCTTTTTGTTTGTTTTTGCTGAGTAATATTACATTGTAAGGATATACCACACTTGATCTATTCATCGGTTGGTTGGCATTTGAGCTGTTGCCACTTTTTGGCTACTGTGAGTCATGCTACGATGCACATTTGGGTGCAAGTATTTGTGTGGACGTATATTTTCATTTCTCTGGGGAGGATACCTGGGAGTGGAATTGATGGGTCATTGTGGTAGCTTTATGTTTAACCTCTTCAAGAACTGCCAGACTGTTTTCCACAGTGACTGCACCATTTTACTCCTAGGAATGGATGAGCGTTCTGTTTTCTTCACGTTGTTGCCCATACGTGTTATTGTCGTTTTGATTTTAGCTGTTCTCGTGGGTGCACATTAGTGTCTCATTGTGGATTTTATTTGCACTTCCCTGATGATTCATGATGTGGGGTGTCTTTTCATGTGCTTATTGTTCATTTTTATATCTCCTTCGGAGACATGTCAGTCTGAATCCTTTGCCCATTAAAAAAATTGGGCTGTCTTTATATTACTGAATTTTGAGGTTTTTTAAATATATTCTGGTTACAATCTCTTATCAGATATATTTTAAAATATTTTCTCCAAGTCTGTGCATTTTTTTTCAAAGGACGTTTTAAATTTGAAGAAGAGTTATTTCTTGAAATATGGCCATTGGTACCAAATTGGTTCTGAATTTCGTTTTTATATTTCTCACGTATTTGTTTATTTGCTGAATATTCACATTCTGGAGAAAACTGCAAAGTATTGGAAAACGTATAGTGGTTATTCACTAGCCACTGGACCCACCCCTCATCCATTGAGGCAGAGTGTCTGGCTCTCCTTCTGTGTCTTTGCCTTTATTCCTGCTCTCGTTTTGGGGGAGATTTCAGCATCCACACAGGTAACCCTTCCAACATCGTAACCCCTCAGTTTCTGATTTTCTCCAAGCCAGTGACTTTTGTTTCTGTTCCACTTCACCCTCTGTTTGCATCAGAGCCATTGATGATGCTACATACTCATCCCATAGAAACTCAGCTCTGTTTTAACGCTGTTTGGCAGCCCTACGCCTTTACCTACTCAGCAGCTTCCTATCGTTTTCTTTTTTTTTTTAATTTACTTATTTATTTTTTGGCTGAGTTGGGTCTTCGTTGCTGTGTGTGGGTTTTCCCTAGTTGTGGCGAGCAGGGGCTACTCTTTGTTGTGGTGCGCGGGCTTCTTATTGCGGTGGCTTCTCTTTGTTGCGGAGCATAGGCTCTAGGCACACGGGCTGCAGTAGTTGTGGCACGTGGGCTCTAGAGTGCAGGCTCAGTAATTGTGGCACACAGGCTTAGTTGCTCCGCGGCATGTGGGATCTTCCCGGACCAAGGCTCGAACCCATGTTCCCTGCATTGGCAGGCGGATTCTTAACCACTGCACCACCAGGGAAGTCCCCTCCTATCTTTTTCTTTTCCGTAGTTCTCGCAGGCCTTCTCTGTATCCCTCAGATTCTCAGAGTCACCTCAGCGTACCTCACTTCTTACTTCTCTGTGGATGGCCGTGCCGTCTGCCTCAGGACACAGAAGTACCTGATTATAAGTTATAAAACGTGTACACACTTGTCCACACCTTTCGTCACTTTTGCTTTTTCCCAGCCCCAGAGGAAGGTGTCCCCCTTGTTATCCAAGTCTTCCTGTGTTCTGTCTGCTTAAGGATGTTGCTCAGTCAGCTCTCTCTTTCTGTGTCTTTCCCTTTTGGATCTTATTAGGGTATATTTCCCTTTGGGAGGGGGTCGCCTTCCTCCCATATAAAACAAAGTACTCATCAATCGCATTGAAACCTGAGTCCCTCTCTAGCTCTTATCCCCTCTCTTTCCTTTTTTCTTTTTGATCATATGTATATTTTTTATTTTTTTAGCGTTTTTATTGGAGTATAATTGCTTTACAGTGGTGTGTTAGTTTCTGCTGTATAACAGAGTGAATCAGTTATACATATACATATATCCCCATATCTCTTCCCTCTTGCATCTCCATCCCTCCCACCCTCCCTATCCCACCCTTCTAACTGGTCACAAAGCGCTGAGCTGATCTCCCCGTGCTATGTGACTGCTTCCCACTAGCTATCTGTTTCACATTTGGTAGCGTGTATGTGTCTGTGCCACTCTCTCACTTCGTCCCAGCTTACCCTTCCCCCTCCCCGTGTCCTCAAGTCCATTCTCTAGTAGGTCTGCATCTTTATTCCAGTCTTGCCCCTAGGTTCTTCATGACATTTTTTTTTTTTTTTAGATTCCATATATATGTGTTAGCATACGGTATTTGTTTTTCTCTTCTGACTTACTTCACTCTGTATGACAGACTCTAGATCCATCCACCTCTCTACAAATAACTCAATTTCGTTTCTTTTTATGGCTGAGTAATATTCCATTGTATATACATGCCACATCTTCTTTATCCATTCATCTGTCGATGGACACTTAGGTTGCTTCCATGTCCTGGCTATTGTAAATAGAGCTGCAATGAACATTGTGGTACATGACTCTCTTTGAATTATGGTTTTCTCAGGGTATATGCCCAGTAGTGGGATTGCTGGGTCATAAGGTAATTCTATTTTTAGTTTTTTAAGGAACCTCCATACTGTTCTCCATAGTGGCTGTATCAATTTACATTCCCACCAACGGTGTATGAGGGTTCCCTTTTCTCCACACCCTCTGCAGCATTTGTTGTTTGTAGATTTTTTGATGATGGCCCTTCTGACTGGTGTGAGGTGACACCTCATTGTAGTTTTGATTTGCACATTTCTCTGATGATTAATGATATTGAGCACTCTTTTATGTGCTTGTTGGCAATCTGTATACCTTTTTTGGAGAAATGTCTGTTTAGGTCTTCTGCCCAATTTTGGATTGGGTTGTCTGTTTTTTTGATATTGAGCTGCATGAGCTGCTTGTAAATTTTGGAGGTTAATCCTTTGTCAGTTGCTTCATTTGCAAATAATTTCTCCCATTCTGAGGGTTGTCTTTTCGTCTTGTTTATGGTTTCCTTTGCTGTGCAAATGCTTTGAAGTTTCATTAGGTCCCATTTGTTTATTTTTGTTTTTATTTCCCTTTCTCTAGGAGGTGGGTCAAAAAGGATCTTGCTGTGATTTATGTCATGGAGTGTTCTGCCTATATTTTCCTCTAAGACTTTGATAGTGTCTGGCCTTACAGTTAGGTCTTTAATCCATTTTGAGTTTATTTTTGTGTATGGTGTTAGGGAGTGTTCTAATTTCATTCTTTTACATGTAGCTGTCCGGTTTTCCCAGCACCACTTATTGAAGAGGCTGTCTTTTCTCCATTGTATATGGGCAGAACACTCCCAAACTCGTTCTACGAGGCCACCATCACCCTGATACCAAAACCAGACAAAGATGTCACAAAAAAAGAAAACTACAGGCCAATATCACTGATGAACATAGATGCAAAATCCTCAACAAAATACTAGCAAACAGAATCGGACAGCACATTAAAAGGATCATACACCATGATCAAGTGGGGTTTATCCCAGGAATGCAAGGATTCTTCAATATATGCATATCGATCAATGTGATACACCATATTAACAAATTGAAGGAGAAAAACCAAATGATCATCTCAATAGATACAGAGAAAGCTTTTGACAAAATTCAACACCCATTTATGGTAAAAACCCTCCAGAAAGTAGGCATAGAGGGAACTTACCTCAACATGATAAAGGCCATATATGACAAACCCACAGCCAACATTGTCCCCAATGGTGAAAAACTGAAACTGTTTCCACTAAGATCAGGAACCAGACAAGGCTGCCCACTTTCACCACTATTATTCACCATAGTTTTGGAAGTTTTAGCCACAGCCATCAGAGAAGAAAAAGAAATAAAAGGAATCCAAATCAGAAAAGAAGAAGTTAAGCTGTCACTCTTTGCAGATGACATGATACTATACATAGAGAATCCTAAAGACGCTACCAGAAAACTACTAGAGCTAATCAATGAATTTGGTAAAGTAGCAGGATGCAAAATTAATGCACAGAAATCTCTTGCATTCCTATGCACTAATGATGAAAAATCTGAAAATGAAATTAAGAAAACACTCCCGTTTACCACTGCAACAAAAAGAATAAAGTACCTAGGAATAAACCTACCTAAGGAGACAAAAGACCTGTATGCAGAAAATTATAAGACACTGATGAAAGAAATTAAAGATGATACAGACAGATGGAGAGATATACCATGTTCTTGGATTGGAAGAATCAACATTGTGAAAATGACTATACTACCCAAAGCAATCTACAGATTCAGTGCAATCCCTATCAAACTACCACTGGCATCTTTCACAGAGCCAGAACAAAAAATTTCACAATTTGTATGGACACACAAAAGACCCCGAATAGCCAAAGCAATCTTGAGAAAGAAAAACAGAGCTGGAGGAATCAGTCTCCCAGACTTCAGACTATACTACAAAGCTACAGTAATCAAGACAGTATGGTACTGGCACAAAAACAGAAATATAGATCAATGGAACAGGATAGAAAGCCCAGAGGTAAACCCACGTACATATGGTCACCTTATCTTTGATAAAGGAGGCAAGAATATACAATGGAGAAAAGACAGCCTCTTTCCTTTTATAGCCAGAAAGCTTCCACCTCCAGTTTGTCACCTCCTTTCCCATGTCCCATTCACTCCCTAACTCCTGCCATCTGGCTCCTGCCCTCACCTCTTGGCTGCTCCTGTTTGTGGTAAGGTAAACTAACGGCTCCTCTCTGTCTGGTAAAGTAGGCTCACCCTCTTTAATTGATCTACAGCCTTAAATGTGACTGACTTCTTCCCTTAAACTTTTCTCCTCTTTCTTTCTTTTTTTTTTTCCCCTAATGTCAACTTCTATTTGCCTCTTTACCTCTCTTAATAGTACTTCAGAATTTCCTTTGGAAGCGCTCTTTCCTCTGCCCACCTTTATGGTGTTGCTACGGATGCTGACTTCAGCCTCTCTGTCCACGCTGCCTGGGTCATCTCATGTACACCCAAGACGTAAATTCTTTGAGAGCAGGGTCTGTGTTGGTTTTTTTAAAATCTTTTTTATCTTTCTGTGAACTAGTGCTTGACACATACTGGTTGTAAATAATTGTTGAATAGATGAATGAATTTAGATAATATCATCCAAATGATGTCAGTGAGTGAAAAATAGCTCTGTAATTTCTACCTTTAAGAGATAACTGATCTCCGACAACAGATCTCATGTTGCTATATTTTTTCAGTCTTTTCTCTATGTAGTGCTTCAATTTCTTACCATTTTAATTATTTGAAAATCTATTTATACTTTCAGGACCCTTAAAACAAAGTCCAAAAGTAGGAAGTTCCCAGAACCACCAAACAATGAGGATGAAGATGAAGATGTCAGAGCTGAAAGGGTGAAGGTCAAAGAATTGCTGAGCTGCCAGCGCCATGAGGAGGTAACTCGGTCTCTCTTGCTGAGCTGCGTGCGGTGAGCAGTGAGCAGCCCCTCTGCACAGGGTTAGCCTCGAAAATTGTCCCCTTATATGAATCGATTGCCAAGAAGTTTGTCTTTGAAAAAATGTTTGTCCACTTTCTTTTGAACAAGCCATTATTCCCGTCATAGATGGATAGTTATCTATGCAGTACCCCTTATTAGCAAATATAGTTCTTACGATACGGCCATGAGCTGTGTACGGCCTATCATTGAACGATGGATATCTGAGTTATAACTCTTTTTTAAATCCTGTTTCCCTTATTAGAAGCCAGCCATTATGGTCAACAATTTGCATAAAGAATATGAAGACAAGAAAGATTTTCTTCCTACAAGAAAAATAAAGAAAGTGGCAAATAAATATGTCTCCTTCTGTGTGAAAAAAGGCTGGTATTTAATTATTTTTTCTTGAATAACTTTTCTGGAAGAGTAATTTTCATTCTTTAGTTTGATTTACATATGACAATTTTTCCTTTAATTCCTTTAGGAGAGATCTTGGGACTATTGGGTCCAAATGGTGCAGGCAAAAGTACGATTATTAATATTGTGGTTGGTGATATAGAACCAACTTCAGGCCAGGTATGGTATAATGGTGTGGGATATATTGAATATGATTTATATTTTTAATTAAAATAAATTTCTTAGTGACAAATGGGATTTTTATGCTCAAATTTCATGTTTTTAATATTAATTTTTTAGGATAGCTTGATCAAATTATGATCTTTTTGGTTATCTGTGAGAATAACGTACATAGTCAAATTTGCGTGCACACATGCAGAACACACACATGTACAGTATTTCTGCTTTTATGCTGACTACAAGCATGGGTGATTTGTCCACTGACTTAATAGAAGCCCGTTGTATTAACTTCAGGAAATAGAGGAGCTAACCTTGACCTTGCCGTCAGCGAGCCTTCGATCACACCAGCCACGCTGGCTCATTCTTTGCTGGAAAATGCCGGGCACACTTCACTCTTTTCCTTTTACCTTAGGTTTTCCTTATGTTGGCTATTCCTTACCCCACAGAAAACCAGATGAGCAAATTCACATGTTCCCTTGGCTCAGAAATCACCTTTCCGTGGGGCCCCCTGATCCTCCTGGTTAAAACGGGCCTTGCCTTCCCACCCAACCCTGCATCCCTGGCCACCTTTTCTAGCCATGTCTCTCATCTCTGACGCAGCCATGTGTGTCGTTTCTTCATCAGAAAAGGGTGAGAATCTGACCTGCTGTGACCCTGACTTTAGGAAGTCAGGAGTTTGGAAGGAGTTTGAATTAACCCACTTGCCACTTCCTTTACGATGTAAGTTAAGCAAAAATAGTCATTACACTTGGTTTATATTTCTGCAGGTATTTCTAAGAGACTATTCTTCAGACCCAGCTGGAGATGATGATTCCGTAAAGTGTATGGGCTACTGTCCTCAGATAAACCCACTGTGGCCAGAGATTACATTACAGGAACATTTTGAAATTTATGGAGCTGTGAAAGGAATGAGTGCCAGTGACATGAAGGAGGTCATAATTCGGTAAAATAATTGTCTTTAGAGCCCTTTTGTTACCTGGAGAAAGGTTCACATGCCACGGCTTTAAAATTTCATAACAGGCATTTCCGTGGATCATAATTTTCATAGAAGAAGATCATTAATTTTTCATATATTCTTTACCAAATTATGACAGCCATGAAAATGAAAAGGAAACATTTTTATTTATAAATACAGAATGAATGTACCTATAAATGTCATGAAACCTATTTTAAAGTGAACCTTTTAATCAAGATATTAATTTATTTAAAGTGAGCTTCAACAGAGTAATTGTTCTAGGAAAAAAACAGTGTCAGTGATCACTTTATATTTGTATTTATGTGCCTCATGGTACACTCATTTTGTATTGTGTATTTTGCAGAATAACAAATGCACTTGATTTAAAAGAACATCTCCAGAAAACGGTAAAGAAACTACCTGCAGGAATCAAGCGAAAGGTACTTTTATTAAACGACAAGTGTGTGTACAGTCTGGTGCCTGGTAGAGTTTCTTTTTTTTTTTTTCTTCTTTCACATTCTATTTTTTTTTAACATCTGTATTGGAGTATAATTGCTTTACATTGTTGTGTTAGTTGCGGCTGTATAACAAAGTGAATCAGCTGTTCCTATACATATATCCCCATATCCCCTCCCTCTTGCGTCTCCCTCCCACCTTCCTTATCCCACCCCTCTAGGTGGTCGCAAAGCACCGAGCTGATCTCCCTATGCTATATACAGCTGCTTCCCACTAGCTATCTGTTTTACATTTGGTAGTGTATATATGTCCATGCCACTCTCTCACTTTGTCCCAGCTTACCCTTCCCCCTCCCCTTGTCCTCAAGTCCATTCTCTACGTCTGCATCTTTATTCCTGTCCTGCCCCTACGTTCTTCAGAACATTTTTTTTTTTTTTAGATTCCATATATATGTGTTAGCATACGGTATTTGTTTTTCTCTTTCTGACTTACTTCACTCTGTATGACAGACTCTAGGTCCACCTGATAGAGTTTCTTATAGCCTCCCCGCGCTCTGTTTTCTTTCCGTCCAGCTGTGTTTTGCTCTGAGTATGCTGGGGAACCCTCCCGTTACTCTGCTAGACGAGCCATCCACAGGTATGGACCCTAAAGCCAAACAGCACATGTGGTAAGTATGACGTCAGGGACGCTTGAGACCCATTGTGCTGTAGCATCATCACGGGTGGTTTTGTGTTAGTTACATACATGTATCGATTAAAAATCCTGCACAAAAGGAGAAATCATAATTAAAAATTTCTCGAGATCCCCTTAAACTTTTTAAACCTGATCATATTTTTCATCAGCTGTTAACAGTATATTATGTGTGCCAGGACAAAAATGAGAGTACTGTTGTCTGAATAGTTTTTTAAAGGCTTTTTTTCCTGTATAAAGTAACATATGTAAGTAAACATCTCATAACAGTATTGTCCTAAATGTCCATTGGAACTCTCTTTCTAGGCACTCATCATTGTTTGAGCAACTCTTTGAGCCTAGGTTTCCATGTCTATAAAATGTGAGGTTTGGTTCAGACGCATGTTAAGTTTTCCCTATGATTCTGTGGCTGTTTTTGTTATAACATGAAAAGCCATCGGTTTCTGTAATCGGTTGGTTAGCATACTTTTAACCCATAAAAACGCTTGAAATCGTGAACTTTCTTTCCATTTGACAAGCTTTCAAAAATAAGGTAAAATGAGTTGGGATAGAAGAATCACAGTTGGGCAGAATATACTAATTATAGCAATGATATTTGATAAGTTAACCAAATAGTTGGATTTTTAAAACTCAGGTATTTTCATGAACTTTCAGGTGCCACCTTCCCTTCTTTTCGTTTTATTTGTATTTTGTAGGAGAGCGATTAGAGCTGCGTTTAAGAACAAAACGCGGGCAGCTATCCTGGCCACTCATTGCATGGAGGAGGTGGAGGCTGTCTGTGACCGAGTGGCTATCCTGGTGTCTGGGCAGCTAAGGTGGCTGTTTGCCGCGGAGGGGGGAGAGGGGCGCAGGGCGGAGCACGCGTCTGGATTTGGAACGCCGTCATTTCAGAAACTTATAATAATACACATTAGCTTAAATGTTAAAAAACGCTCCCTTGTTTTATCAGCTTTCTGTAGAATCACTTGGAAATATGTTACTTTTTTCCAAAAATTGGCCAGCCACTCTGCGTTTGGAATTGGCTTAATTATTCAACAACTGAGAGTGTTATTTTCAGGCATGATATTTGCTATTTTTAAAAATTGGTAGGCATTGTATGGGATTGTAACCCAGCGTATAAAATAAATATACGAGTTCATACTCATATAGGTAAGCGATGGAGTAAGTAAATAAATGTGGGAGTAGAGACACATCTCTTTACAGAAAGATGCCAGATTGTGTAGTACCTCCCAAGTATCACCTGGACTTAAAGCCAGTCTGTATTCTAAAGTATGGGAAGGGGTGGATAGTAACTTTACGGCAGAGAAATGGGACAAATACCACCCTAAGCAGGCAGGGCCATGTGGTCATCACATGCCCCCTGGGACGTGATGAGAAAGTACTTCAGCTCTGTGCTCTTTGCTCCAAAAACCCACACCCCAGTCTAATCATGAGAAAAACATCAGACTACCCCAAATTGAGGGACATCCTACAAAAACAGTTCTCAAAACTGTCCAAGTCATGACCAAGACCAAGAGGGATAGAATAAGAAAGTGTCCCCGAGCAGTGGAGACTGAGGAGGTGTGGCCACACAGCACAGTGGGATCCTGGGTGGACTCTGGGGCAGAAGGAGGACATTAGTGGAGAAACCGGTGAAGTCCAAGTAAAGGCAGTAAACTCAGTAATAATATACCAGCGTTGGTTTCTTAATTTTGACAAATGTGTCACGGTAATACAAGATGACAGTATTAGGGAAACTGAAGTTGGGAGAGGGGTATATGAAAACTCTGTATTATCTCTTATATTTTCACCTTTTATATAAATTGACAAGTATTCCAATGGGGGAATTTTATTTAAATCATTCTTAAGTGAGAAATTATCTTTAAAACTGTCAGGTTATCTTATATCTGTACTTCCTTTTAAAAATTACTACAGATGTATTGGGACAGTCCAACATCTAAAGAGTAAATTTGGAAAAGGATACTTTTTGGAAATCAAATTAAAGGACTGGATAGAAAACCTAGAAGTAGACCGTCTTCAAAGAGAAATTCAGCATATTTTCCCAAATGCAAGCCGTCAGGAAAGGTAAAGATTTAAAAAATTTAGTTACATTTCTTTGTACAGCAATAATCATAAAAATTGGTTATTGTATTAAGGATTAATGAAAAAATGTAGTATAACCAATATTGGACTAATGTAGTTTGATGAATGGAGTTTTATGAAGCTGACTCATTTTTAATGTTAGATCTTTCAACATGTAATAGTATTTAAAGTTTTTAAAGTTCTTATCCAGGAGTAATGAGAGAGTTATTTTATTGTGCATGGAAATATTTTAAGATTTCAAATAATTTTTGTCTAAATAAGTATCAAAATAAGTTATTGGAGTTTTATTTTGAACTTTCAAAGCTTTAGAATGCATAGTAGTTATTTTGAATTTACCTGTATTTTATCTTTGCTTTCAGTTTTTCTTCTATTTTGGCTTTTAAAATTCCTAAGGAAGATGTTCAGTCCCTTTCACAATCTTTTTCTAAGCTGGAAGAAGGTAAGTAATATTTGAAAAACATTGTGAGGTAGCTTTCGAATTATTAAAGAATTCTATTAAAAAGTTTAGAAGTTGGGACTCAAGTTTACTGTAGAAACTATGGTAAGTAAGAAGATGACCTTATACTAATTTGATCTAAGCTGTAGGTAAATACTCACACGCTAGGGATTTTGTAGATTAACTGTATTGTAGTGTAAACCTTTCACTCTGGACATCACCGCGGTTTTTCACGTTGCATCTCTCTGAGAAAGTTCATCTTAATTAGCCCTCACCAGTTCAGTCCAGAGGTGGGAGCACTGAATTTCGTGAATCCTTACTTCGTATTAGGCCAGAGAGGTAGCAATGGTAGCAAGACACCAGTGGCAGGCAGAGAAGGGAGAGGAAAATTCATAGTGCAAGAGGGTAGGCATTCCTAAATCTAAACTTTAAAGAAGTTTATTGGATCTTGGCATTTAAAAAATAAATGTTAGTTGGGATAAAGATACCTCACCAGCAGAGAGAGGCAGTCTCCTGGGTGGGGCACGTATTCATGTACAGGTTATTTTACGGCATTTGTAAACTACGAAACTTCCTGGTGCTTTCTTTTTAAAAGAAAAAAAAAAGTGTTACTTCATTAAATATACTTTTTTTGGTTTATTGGCTGCGCCTCACGGCTTGTGGGATCTTAGTTCCCCGACCAGGGATTGAACCCGTGCCCTCCACAGTGAGAGCACAGAGTCCTAACCACTGGACCACCAGGGAAGTCCCTCCTAGTGTTTTCTTTATGATTAAAGAGAACATTTGAAGTAATTAGGGAGAATTAAAGGAATGAATAGAAAACCAGAAATTTGATATTGGGCCAGAATGCAAACGGACCTAAAATAAGTACAGAAAAGCATGTGGACACATGCCCCATGATATCCAGAACCTAGTGTAAGAAGTCCAGAGTGGACTGTACTGGGACTGGGGGATGGGAGAGACAGAGCAGGAGCAGAAGAAACGTGAAAACAGGAGGAATGAGGGAGAAGAGGAAAGGAGGGGAAAGAGGGGCTGCTTGGAAAAGGAGAGTAAGGCAAGTCCGTCCCGTGAAATATGTTGCGCTTAGGGCCGTAGAGAATTGAGCGTCTGGGAGAGAAAGGAAGCAGATAGAGGAAAGTGACCTGTATTGGCAGCTTTAAATCGAAATGAGTTGATTATAGAGATTAAAAAAACAACAACAACAAAAACCAGATTGTTAGCCACTCAGTAGTTATTGCCATTTTATTACTTGAAAATATTAATAAGTGAAGTATTATTTTTGTATTTTAACAGCTAAACGTACTTTTGCCATTGAAGAATACAGCTTTTCTCAAGCGACATTGGAACAGGTACTATAAAGTTAAATTTCAAAAGTTCTTCTGTAGAAGAAAGTGTCCAGTATCTAATTGTTTTAGGTATATATTGGACAGGGAAGGAGATTGTGAGCCAGAGACCAATCGCTGTAGAATATTCCTAAACTTTGTAAATAACAACTTGAGCTCCTCCATCTGCTTATTTTGAATAGCTCAGTATTTTTTCTTCAGTGTGAAGAAAATGAGTCATGATGGGTGGTATTTCATATTAGCACATCTGAAATTACATTGCTTAAATATTTATAAATATTTTTATGATGCTACTTTAATATGTTAATCAAAAAATAAATAATCTATTAATCCTCTAAAGTAACATTCATCTTTCTGTGGGATTAGTGGAGATTATTCTGTTTAAATAATATTAATGGCAGTATATCTCTTGATACTTGAATGGTTAATGTAATTAGGTATTGCCTTATGCTATTGCTGATTTAGTTAAAATTTTTGTAAGATAATTGCGCAGCAGAATATTGTATTCATTAATTTATTTTCATTTAGGTTTTTATAGAACTCACTAAAGAACAAGAGGAAGAAGACAACACTTGTGGTACTTCGAACAGCACACTTTGGTGGGAAAGAACACAGGAAGACAGAGTAGTATTTTGAATTTGTGTTGCTCAGTCTGCTTACTGCATTTCTTTCTGTTTCACTTTATTTTAACTTTGGTTTAAACGTTTATTGCTTGAACGGTAATTGGAGAACCATGAAAGCACGTGGGATTTTCCTGACTTCGTTAATTGAAGTGCTGTTGGTTGTGTGTTTTGCTTTTCTTCAAATAAAACTTGTGTATAATGCATTGAAACTGCACGTTTGTATCTGAAGTATGCTGCGCTGTAGTCTGTATGTGAAGTTGAGTATGTACTTTTTCACTTTTCAGAAACAGTGCTTGTGATTTTATGATTTGAAGAAATAGTGATAGAATCATCTTATTTTGAACAGTTATCTTTTAAGTTTATACCATCTTGTTACATAAGTATGTAATACCCCAATCTAAATAAAAAACGAATACATAAATAACACATAGAACAGAGACATAAAGCAAAAGTTTGCTTCTCCTTTTTAATTTCTAAAAGAAACTGAATGGAAGTTGGCGTCCTAAAAACCTGAACACTGGACAGTCTCAGTGCACGTAGAGGTCTGCAGGAAGTGACATTCACTGGGTGGCACTCATCAGCCAGAATAACTGAACCGAGACCTCGTTCTGTTAGGTGATTTTAGACATAAGTAACTCAGGTGCAGTGCTCTCGTTACAGTTCTTTTGCTTACGGTAAAATTCAGAGGTGTTTCCATTATTGTGGAAGACTATGTGTAGAATCTTATTATGTAATAGTCTGATTCTTTTGACTGTTTGTGGCTAGAATGACAGACATCTATAGAGCTACAAGAATTAAGCCATACCTCCACCCCTCGTGGAAGATAGAAATTTTTTTGTCATCTTCCTTCCAAAGGACACATTTTCTTTTATTTTAGAAATAAACTGTATTATTTGAATATCTCTCTCCTTTATAGAGTTTTAACTACATCACCGTGTAGATTTATTTAGTTACTCATCTCAGATTCACTTCGGAATGTGGTGGAATGTAAATAAGCTTTTGGGCCTTAAATTAAGGATAAGTAAACTATACATAATTCTCTTTAATAAGAAGCCAGAATTTCACTCCCTGACAGAGTTGAAGTAAGATTATGGTTAAGACAGTCCTAGAAATATTTCCTTGTAGAGCCCACGTGTGGACTATAGATATAATATAATATAAATCCTACTAGTGGACATTATATTTCAACCAGATGAGTGAAAGTTATTAACTTTGTGAAAACAAATATATTAAGGGTGTGTTTATTGCTTTACGAAGAGTCTTAAAGCACAGCAGCCACAGCAGAAGGATTTGGTGCTGAGCTCCTTTAAAGATCCAGACCCTTTAATGAAGCTATTAACTAACGTAGGTGAAACTCAAGTTTTCGCCGTCCCGTGTAATAAGACAGCTGTGCTTTTAGGCTCTAGCAGCTGAAGTACAATAGTGTACCTTTCTCAGCCTCGGTACGAGGTACATGACTGACACCTTCCTCTGTTGCTTTGGCCACATTGCTAACAGTGCAGGTACGTTACGTGCCGTCGCAGAGGTCTGTCTTCTAACTAATCTAAATGAGCTGTTTTACACAGCCTCTGGTTGGATTCCACAGCCTGCAGCGGAGTTACCTCCCCTCGTAGGATTCAGTGGCCTAGTGCGTTTAATCTTCTATTATCAGGGCACTTGCCTCAGGATACCTACCTTTTGGTTCTTCACCTGAGAATCTCGCTTTTCCATCTTTAGTAAAAGTTGTAACTTTTAAACTACAGTACTACACGATGAAGACAAGTAGGAAACCTTGGAAAGAAAATCTTTACCTTTGTAGATAAATTAGTAAATAGCACATTGTATTTTCTAAGCAAGTCATTGCTAACCAGTGCCGTAAAGAGATATCTTTTAGTGTCTAATATTCATGTAAATACCCAGGTTTTCTTTTTTTGGGGGGGGGGTGTTTTTGTAGCTCTGCTGACCAATCATAATCACGTTTCCTATCTATTAAGTTCATTCAGTTACTTCACTATTAATGTGCTCTTGTAAGCATTTTTTTTTTAAAAAGGACTTTTTTAAAAAGTTTTTACATACTTAGAGTGAATATATTTTGGTCATGAATTAAATTATTTTAATTTAATTAAAATTAAAATGTAGGAGTGTTCTGTTCCCATTTTTTCACAGTGAGAGAATGTTTTCTATTCAGAAGTATAATTTAACTACTACTTAGGAAAACAAGGGTAAATGGGGTGGGAAGAAAAGGACACAGCAGGTCAAATATGAAATTTATCTTTATTGACAGTGTACAGTTCAAAATGTCTTAAATTATAATCTCAAAACGTTTTTTCTGTACCAATACAAATAAATATAAATACATATATTAGGAAAAATTAGAAAAAGCCACATCACCTGCCTTATATTTTCCACCCACAATCAAATCTTAAAAGTGAACACCCGGACTTCACAGAGCGACCATGGTTCGTGACTAATAATGCAGACATCTGCCTGCAGCGTTAGGAACGAGGCCTGAAAAACACAATGATGAGCGTCCTTTACATTTCTCTTTGTGAGCTCTTAATCTTTCTTCCAGTTTGTTCTCAGTAAAAGGCCGTGGGTTTTCTTTAAAGCCTTTTTTTTCCTTTAAATTGGCCCAAACTATCTAAAACCAATATTTTTATCATTAAAATGTTCTTAGAGTAATTTTATTCAACAGACATCTTAGTGATCAAGTTTCAAGCAATGGGTTCTTTGGATAGAACAATAAGTATCCACTTTGGCCATGTAAGATCTTACAGTCTAGTAGGAAGAGGTTAGATACTTATGTACTTTAATATAATATGACAGATGCTTTGCTAGTGGTAGTAACACTATTTTATTGGGGCACAATTCTGTTTAGGGGAAGTGTTGTCGTGCTTTTATTGTTCTGTTGGCCACACAACATTTTCTTCTAAATGTGCTCTGAATTTGAGGAAAAATCATGCTGTATTTTTATGTAACATAAATACACATTAATTTTTTTTAATAGAAATGCTTACCCCTCATGTATTTTTAATATTCCTAACATTGATTTTTCATTTTCTTTCCTGAAAGAACATGTTACATAAAATGAAAGAATCTATTCTCAGGTGAATAATTTTTATATCAGCTATTCTTATAAGGTAAAAGTTTACTTATTTTTCATTCATAATGTGTTATATGTAAGTAATTATGCTGCCATTTAAGAAAAATAAATATGATTATGTTATTAGTAATAAGCTTTAAGAACTGAAAACTTAAGACAACCCTTCATTTTGTATGAAATGGATTCTTTGTTATTTAGTGTCGATAAATGAATAATGAGTGTCTCATATTAAAAATGAAGAAAAAACCTGGCACTAGAATTGTTAGTAATTTATTTTTAGTATCTGTGGGGTTTTTACAAGAATGTTCAAGGGGGAACATTGACAGTTACTTGTGTTTTAATTCATATTCATATTTTAATCTTAAACTAGATATTCTTTAGATCTTTTTATCTCAAATCTATTTTGTGAAAATATAAAGCAATCATTTTTACTTACATTTTATTACATTTAACAAATTAAATTATTCCCAAATATTTAATACATATTTATCATTTTCCTTAGAATGTTTGAATAAATTGATTCTCTTAACACTTAGGTACGATTTTAAATTTAATGAACCAATTTTTCTCAAGTACCTAAAGCAGCTCTTGCAAATCTAATTCATCAGATAAAGCAAATTAATAATTTTAAGCACCTTAAAAATAGCATACTCAAAACTACACGATTAGAAAGCTTGCTACCACACTTGCATAAATACAGAATTCCAAAAAAAATCAGTAATTTAAAGTAATTTTTTTTAATTGGAATATAATTGCTTTACAATGTTGTGTTAGTTTCTGCTGTACAACCATATGAATCAGCTATATGTATACATATATCCCCTCCCTCTGGGACCTCCCTCCCCCCTCCCCCCTTCCAACCCATCTAGGTCATCACAGAGCACCGAGCTGAGCCCCCTGTGCTCTACAGCAGGTTCCCACTAGCTATCTGTTTCACACATGGTAGTGTATATATGTCAATCCCAATCTCCCAATTCATCCCATGTCTACACACAGACCTTCCCAGGGTCACAACCGTTGCCAATAAAAGGGCCATCTCAGGTCACCGAAGTTCACCTCTTGATAACTTGAGACTAAGAGGTGGGTGATGCTGGTGAGGTTGCCCAGGTAAAGACTGGAACTGCTCAAGGGCGTAATTACAGTAAATGCTAACATAAGCATAAAACCCGCATCTACCCTCAAAGAGTAAGCTGGCAACTGTTCAGGTGACTGCTTTTTTATGAGCTTCTAGCTGTGACTTAACAGTTTCAGGTTTTTGCAACCCAGTGCTTTCTCCTAAGACAAGGTATCACTTAAGTTTTATTGTCAGGTTGCATCTAAATTCGTGGTAATAGGATTTTCCAAGTTCTGTGTTGTAACTATAGTGTAACCTTCTTAGTTGAAGACTGGCTAAATGAATCCCTCACTTGGGTTGCAATTTTATTTCCCTTTTATTTGTAATTCTTCTATGTCTCATTAACCACAATACTGTAGTCATTTTATTAACAGTGTGATATCATTATTGTTCTGCATCACATTATCTAATTCTTATTGTAGGAAAAGATATTGAATGCTAATTCTCTTGTTTATGTATTGGCTCGTAATTTCTTTGGCCACATTATACTGTTGACATTATTAAGTAATTATTATGTAATTGATACTTGTTTTCCGTTGACTGCATCCAAACACGTCAAAAGTATGTGAAATCAAGTCTGTGACTGAATGAGATCAGAAGTGTTCTCGGTCCAGCTTTATAAATTGATAAACCCTTAATTCTAATGTCAACTATATTCCTTAATTTTTAAAGGCATTTTTGCTTTAATTTTTTTTTGTTTATAAATTTATTTATTTTTGGCTGTGTTGGGTCTCCGTTGCTGTGCACAGGCTTTCTGTAGTTGCGGTGAGCAGGGGCTACTCTTCGTTGCAGTGCGCGGGCTTCTCATTGCGGTGGCTTCTCTTGTTGCAGAGCACGGGCTCTAGGTGCGCGGGCTTCAGTAGTCGTGGCACGTGGGCTCAGTAGTTGTGGCTCCCGGGCTCTAGAGCGCAGGCTCAGTAGTTGTGGCGCACGGGCTTAGTTGCTCCGCGGCATGTGGGATCTTCCCAGACCAGGGCTCAAACCTGTGTCCCCTGCATTGGCAGGCAGATTCTTAACCACTGCGCCGCCACGGAAGTCCCTGCTTTAATTTTTAATGAATAGACAATATACGCAACATGATTCAAAATTTAAAAGTAAAGATTAAAAACTAAAAAAGTAAGTCATCCTTGCTCTTCTGCTCTTTAAGGAAAGAATAAATCTTCCTACAAACTAAAAAATGGAAGTTCTGATCTTCAAATATATGCAAGTCTAGCTTCTGTTTGGCTGGTTAGAGAAATACAACTTTAAAAGGGTGGTTGTAACCACTAAGTATGCATGCTTCAGAATTTACCTTCCCCAAACCAAGGCATTAGGTAGTCCTTGAGAACTGTGACGGTGTCCAAAATCTTTAAGGTTTAAACGAAGATTGCTTTTCGTGTATCATTCGTGTATTCACAGATATTTTATTGCATGCCTCTTTTGAATCAGCAGTTACAAACACTGGGGATACGTAGCTGAAATAAAAAATCTCTGCCCTCGCTGAACTTTCAATATAACAGAATGAGACAAACTACTAAAAAATATGTATGTATATAATGCATTAGATGCTGAGAAAAGAAGATAAGGAATGTTGGAGTGGAGTGGATGTTGCAGGTGAGTGATGGTAACACCACACTGAGACGGCGAGCTGGGGAGTGAGCAGTGTAGACAGAGGGACGGCAAGTGCCAAGGCTCCGAGGCACAGTGTGTGGCTTGTTTGAGAGCAACAGGACTTGTGAGGCTTGAGTGGACCGATCAAGCTGGGGGCACTAGTAAAAGGTGGGCTCAGAGAGAGACCCCAGGGGCTGTGATGGACATTGTGTGGACTTCGTGTGCGACGAGAAGCCATGGGAGGGCTTTGAGTAGAGGAGAGACACCATCTGATACATTTGAACAGGAGCAACTTAGCTGCTGTGTTGAACGTAAAAGGGATGCAGTGGCGGGGAGGGGAAGGGGGAGAAAGAAAGACCTGGTAGGAGGCAACTGCATCTGATCAGGCAAGAGGTTAAGATGAGTTGAATCAGGACGTGGTGAGAAATGGTTGGATTCTCAACGTTTTGAAGGTAGAGCTAGGATGGCGCGGTGGGAAAGAGAGTCACCGGCCCCAAGTTTTCTTTTGTCTGAGCTACTGGAAGGGTGGAATGGTCCTCAGTTATTATCTCTTTGACCTCATCTTCTATTAACGTCAGATGGGATGAAGAGCATGAAAGTTCAGGTTTAAGGATGTGGAGGAAAGACTGGGAATACGTTTTAAAGTTTGAGATGCTCGTTAGACGTCTGAGTGGAGAGGTCCAGTAGGTAAAGGAAATGAACATCTGAAGCAGTGTTGGTTCCGGCACCGGCTCCTAAGCTGAGAATCACAGTGGCGTAAAAAGTGCAGAATGTCTTGGCAGTAGTAAAATGGATAACGTTCAGGTACGACGCCGGAAGTCAAGGATCCCATCCAGAGAAAGGCAATTCTGAGAACACATTTGAGACCCAGTGTTCTCATGTCTGCAATGTTCTGGGCTTTCTGTCTGCAGTCCCTGAATTTATGATCAGAATAGACACACTTGGGAGCTGGCATAACCTGCTTTGTCAGATGTCCCCTCAGGAGAAAATATCCCTCTTTGAGAACACCGATTTAATGCATAGATTTGAGTTGAAAATAGATTCATTTACCCAAAGGTTTCCGTGGAAAAGTTATCTTTAACACATTTCTGTGGTTTTTGCACACACAGGTAATGTTCCACATTCTGCTCGAGGGCGGTGGGTTCCTGGTTCTGGTCCACTCGGATTGAGGTAGAAGACACATCTTTTAAATTCTGATTTTTAAAATACAGATGTTGTATCAGAGTTCGATAGAATCCGTCTGCAAACTTATTCTGAAGGTCTTTGTGTACATATTGGAAGGCTTCTCTTAGTGCTGTTTTGAGTTCATCTTGGATTATCTTTTGGTTATCTTGTGACCTATCTTCTTCTTACATGTCAAGTTATTTTTCTGCTCCTCTTAAGCCATTTCTTAATGAGGTTCCCAATTGGGGACTGTTCGTTTTGGGGGCGGGGATCACTATCTACAGGCCTTCATTATGAATATTAGAAATGTGTGTCCGAGATAAACATAACTGTCTATACAGAGCCACGCGTCTGTGTATCTTTGCTTACGTCTTGAAGTTCAAGGTAAGGACCTTAAATAATCCTACTGGCTCTATCTGACTTACAGTCATTTAAATCAACACATATACTGTTACTGCAAGATGCAAGCCCCAGGATCTTGTCTTGGGCTTCCTGGATATTCTCGTGCAGTAGGAGATACAAGGCCTATCCAGCAGACTACTGAGCAAATAAAATTGAGGACTGAATTGTATTAAAAAGCCACTGCAAGTTTCTCGGTCATTTTAGTGTAATTGAAAGTCAAAAGAAATTAGAATAACAGCTTACAGTTTAAATTCAAAGCTGGAGGAGAATGAATCTCACACTGGAAATGTGGCAATGCCAGGGAGTTTTTTTATTCAAAAACGTTTTATCTCAGACTTCATAATTAAGGTCCAGTCTCCCCGCGACCACCACCGCAGAGATGGTTAGACGCACAGTTTCCAATCCTGCCAGGTGTGAAAGCAACACACTACAGGCTGCCAAGTGCCTCGTGAAGAAACGGCAAAATGGGAAGCCTCTGGCCACCAGATGGCAGCAGAGGGCTGTGCTGCAGGGGCCCCGTCCCCATCCAGAAAGGGGTGGATGGAGGCAGCGCAAGCCGTGGCCCAAGAAGAGCCCAAGCTGGAGCCAGCAAGTCAGCCTGGGAAGCCGGAGCCTAAACTCCACGGAGGAGAAGGGTCATCCTTGTGCTAGTTCATTTGGGAAATAGGAGACAGCAAGGTTCAGAATGTCAGAACAAAGAACACGTGATGAGCGAGCCAGAGAAGTCCCCGCAGGACAGCCAGAGGTTAGAAAGGACCGGAGCTGTGTGCAGCAAGAGCTTGAGACTGGGTTTTAAACCATCAGTGTTAAATCTCTCCTTTGGTCCCTTTAAGGAGCCACAAAAAGTAAACCTTTCAGGGACTCTCGAAAAGACAGGCAAGGAATCCTCTGTTATATCTCATCCCGAAAGTCGATGTTATTGGCAACCGGCATGATGGGGAGATGGATGGGCAGAGACGGGAACACAGAACCTCCAGGAAACAGGTTCTCCGGGGGCCACTGGCAATAAAGATATAATCACAGTCTGAGTTTTACTGCTCCCCCTGATAGTAAAACTAGTGATACCCACACATGTGAGAAAACTCAGTTTATCTTCTTCCCGTATAAATGAGGACTTAAGAATGTCCATGATAATGTTCAGGCGGGAGAAAGCATCAAGATGAGTCAAAAGTGTCATTTTATTGGATTCTCAAGTCTGAGAACCACGGGCGTTGACTATCGCATTTAATCCTTACATCAACCCCGAGAAAGAAGGATGTTTATTTTCACCTTCCACTTGACAGCTGGAAACTCTGAGGCCAGAGAAGTTAAGTGATTTACCCAGTGACCCTGAGTTCCTAATTGGCTGAGCTGGGATTTGAACCCAGGCAGTGTGACATCAGGGCTTATTTTCTCCATCCCTTCCTGCCATAAAGTGACACTTAGCCCTGTCATGGCATCTGGCTTCTGTCTTGCGATACTTGCAGAATACTGAATTCACTAGTGGGAGCCCCATGCGTGACAGGCAGACCTCTCAGGGGTGTTCACGCACTCCCACACACGGGGGGGGGGTGCACGTTGCCGAAGGTGGCCAGTGGTGGCTGAAGTCCCACCATTTGTCTTGTCGTCCTGCCAAGTCAGCTGAAGGTAATCAGCCAGCAGTGGTCGGTTGTGAATGCACAGTAAAACGAGAATTTTCAGGCTTGAATGTATCCAAATTGCCTGCTTCGAGAAGATCCTGATTCAAGCGAAACCAGAGGGGTCTGGACAAAAGTTGTGAAAGGCCTGAAGAAGGAAACCGTTCTCTGGAGTTTTTAGCAACTTCCCCCGGGAGGCTCCTGAAAATTAATTCTACCTGACTTAGATGCCGTTCGCTCACTTCAATAAGCCACATTTGTGAAGAATCCATAATTGGAAGATTCTTTTACCGTGGTAAAGAAGTCTTACATCACCCTGAGGTGTCTGAGTGACTGGGGTATAGTGAACAGCCCCTAGGCTGGACTGAAATTCAGTCACAAGCTTTGTAGTGGGTCAGTCTGTTAATGATTAAATTCATTTTCTTTTGTTCTTAAATTCCTACATTGGGCCAGACACTAGCTTAGGAGCTAGGGAAACGGAGGCTAACGATACAGAGTCTTGACTTTACAGGGCTTAGAGTGTTTTGGGGAGTTACACAGAAGCAACTGGTGTATTCCTTATCCATTTTTGCATAACAAATCATCCCCAAATGTAGCATCTTAAAACAATGTACATTAATCAACTCACAGTTTCTCTAGGTCAGAAATCTGAGCATAACTTAGCTGTGTGCTTTTAAAATTAATGAGCAAAGGGAGAAAAAAAGGCAATTTGGAGGAAGCGGAGACTATAGAAGGAAATACCAACTACGAAAGATACAATTAATACAGCACCGTGAAAAGAAACAGGATATTATAAAAGAGTCAGAGGGTGAGACTACATCAGGAACAATCGGCTTTATCCCAGGAATTCAACTTCAGAGAATCGTGAGAATTGCTAGAAAACAGAAATCGCAAAACTGTCAATCTACGCAGATTAACGTTTGGTTTAGAAAATTCCGAAGTTTTCCAATCAGAATAAACAAGAGAGCTCCGCAGAGCTCAAAACTAACGTGCAAAATGAACCCTGCTCCTCCAGGCCAGCAACAATTAATTAGAAAATGTTAAAAAAAAAAAAAGATCCTATCACGTTTGTAACGGAAACTCTGTGCTTCGCAGAAACGCATCTTGCAAAAGGCACGGAAGACTTTGAGGGCAAAACATGTGACTTTTCTTGAAAGACTTAAAAGTGACCCAAATACACGAGTTTCATCACGTTGCGGGGAGGGCGGGATTCACGGTGATACAGAAGTGAATTCTCTTAAACGTCAGCTGTGAGGGCCAACAGCCGCTAGGGTGGGGGGGGGGAGAGGTCACGGGGAGGACGTGACCTCTGGTTGACCCGCGAGCCGCCCCGCCCCTCCCCCACCCTAGAGGGTGCCTTCTGTCCTCGGGCCCCACCCGGCGGGACTCCCAAGGGTGCGGCCCTGCGAGCGAACAGAACGCGTGGTGTGTCGTTGAGGCCGTGAGGACGCGACTGAGGCCCCTGCCCAGGCCTGGAAGACTCTGGCAGCGGAGGCCCCGCCCCTTGCCCCTTCCCCGCCCCGCACGTACCTGCCCCGCGCTCTGGTGATTCTCGAATATTCCAGACCCTCGACCAGCAAAGGGTTACGACTTCCCCCCAGAGGCTCAGCGGCTGGCTGGCACGTTTCAGCAATCAAGTGCTTTCGGCTGAGATTGGGCCTCTGACTCGGGGGAGGACGGACGGGCCGATCGTCTCTGGACGTTTCCGTGAAGCCAAGACGGAGGGTGCTGAGCTGCCCCTCCCCCGGGGGCTTGGGTTTGCAGGGGAGACGGTAGGTGCACCTGCCGGGAGCAAAGGGTCAGACCTCGGGCCCAGGACCCAGAGGGAGGAAGAAGGCTAAGGAGACGATTGAGAAAAGAGAGCTGGGAAAGGGGGCCTCCTGCACGGTTGGTGGGGATGCAGACGGGTGCAGCCGCTGTGGACACCAGCGTGGAGGCCCTTAGAAACTAAAGACGGAGCCGCCATGTGATCATACAGTGCCACTCCCGGGCGTACCTCTGGAGAAGACTCTAATTCGAAAAGATGCACGCACCCCAGTGTTCATGGCGAGCGGTCCTGTTCGCAGTAGCCAAGACGTGGAAGCCGCCTAGGTGTTCATCGACAGAGGACTGGATCAAGAAGGTGTGCATACATGCGGCGGAATACTGCTCAGCCGTAAAGAAAAATGAAATATTGCCATTTGCAGCAACATGGGTGGACCTAGAGAATATATACTTAGTGCAGTAAGGCAGAGAAAGACAAATGTTATATGATGTCACCTACATGTGGAATCTAAAAATTAACACAAATGAATCTATATACAAAACAGAAACAGACTCACAGGCGTAGAAAACAAACTTATGATTACCGAAAGGAGAAGGCGGGGGGAGAGGGATAAATTAGGAGTATGAGCTGTTGGTTTGTTTGTTTGGATGAGTGGTTTGTGGGCTCTTAGTTCCCCAACCAGGATGGAACCCAGGCCCTCGGCAGTGAAAGTACCAAGTCCCAGCCACTGGGCCGCCAGGGAACTCCCAGCAGTACGGGATTAACAGATACACATTACTATTTGTAAACTAGATAAGCAACAAGAATTTACTGTAGAGCACAGGGAACTATATTCAATATCTTGTAATAACCTATAATGGAAAAGAATCAGAAAAATATATATATATAAAATGGAATCACTTTGCTGCACATCTGAAACTGACACAATGTTGTAAATCAACTATACTTCAACTAAAAAAAGAAATATAAAAAAATTAGATATCTGAGACATGTACCGAGGGGGGCTGGGTTAACGTCACGTAGCATGGTCATGCGTAAATCCAGGTTTGGAGAATGTAAGCATTGTGACCTGTAGCAGTGCTGCACCATCATCAATGCACAGAGGCCTGGAACAGGAAAGGTTGGCTCCTGTTATAAACGTGGAACAGAGGCCTGTGGACTTTTTGTCACCTGTCCAAGGTACATAGCCGGAGAGCGACAGCTTGGAATGTAGGCCTCAGACTCCTAAACCTGTAACCGCTTCACTGCACCATATTGGAGATTACAGTCCTTAAAGTTACAGAAGTAGAAAAATTATCCTTTCAGTTTAGTTACTAAGAAAGTGTGTGTGTATTATGATATCATTTTAGTTGTTTTTTCCACCCGTTAAAATAAATGTTGTCAATAATGTATGGGGTTGGAGCTAGGTTAAATATTTGGTGTTTTCCTGTTCATGGACTTTTACTTCAAGCAACGAGTGGGAAAACAAGAAGAGAAATGTGACTCACAACAGAGAGGCAGTGCAATTAAAGTCAAAGAAAACATTTATTTCCATATTCTTTTTTTTTTTTTTTTTTTGCGGTACGCGGGCCTCTCACTGTCGTGGTCTCTCCCGTCGTTGCGGAGCACAGGCTCCGGACGCGCAGGCTCAGCGGCCATGGCTCACGGGCCCAGCCGCTCTGCGGCATGTGGGATCTTCCTGGACCGGGGCACGAACCCGCGTCCCCTGCATCGGCAGGCGGACCCTCAACCACTGCGCCACCAGGGAAGCCCTATCTCCATATTCTTAATGAAAACGGTGATCACCTGAATAGTGTCTGAGTGCCTCACCCTCTCTCCTTCACTTTCATGAGTGGTTATTAACTTGTGTACACACCCCAAGAAATGTATAGATTACAGTTAAAATCGTGTAAGCAGATTTTCAGGCTTGATAAACAGGGGTTATTTAAATTCTGAGAACGTCCAGCATTTGTAGCTAAAAAAAAAAATATTCTGCCCATCTAGTCTAAACTCTTAAGCTACTTAAATGAATGTTAGATATCGTTTTCATTAGCATAGTTTTCACAGTGGTAGTTAAGCGTGAGTGGGTTTGGAGTCCAGACACTGCTCTGGACTCACATATTGGCTCTGCCTCTATTTGAGCATCTGCAAATTACTTCGACTTTCAGTCTTGCATTTCGAACCTGTGAACTGTGTACAAATATAGTACCAGCTTCACAGCTTTGCTTTGAGGGTAAATAAAATAATTCATTTTAAACCCTTAGCATACCTTCTAGCACATAGGAATCAGCCAGTACCAAGAACCACTTCACTGAAGTGCAGTGAAGTCTTCGGTAAAGTTTTCTCGTGTAAATTACTGTGATTTCTGCGATCCTCACTTTCTTTCTCTGTTCAACGTCCTTTCCTTTGAATCTGCTCTTTCTTGTCGTGGCTGTTGAATTTTTAATCATTCAAAGTTAATATAGACTTACTCAGAACTGGGGGTTTTGTTTCTCCCTTTTTGAATCTGATCACTTTTTTGCATATGCCAGAAAGGTAGAGTAATAAACAAATACCGCGTGACACACACTTAGGGACCAATCCACAGCTGCATCCTTCCTGTGGCACAATTGGACTAGAAGAAAGACCTGGGAAGAAAACAACTTACCAAGTAAAGAATGTGTTTGGCAGGCTTGTTACACACAGACCATGGCCTGTTTTCAGAAGCCAAACTGAATGAAAACAGCTTTAAAAGAGGCAAGCATTTGTGAAAAAGTCCTTGAAGGATTCTTAACTGTTCTTCTGGACAAAAAGAAACCAGTGAATCAAAGGTGCTTCTCAGGTCCTCACTCCTATTTTCCTGACAGTAAGTCAAACTTGTTGCTTTTACCTTTTACCCTGTATAAGGTAATTAAGGCACAAAGGACATAGCCAGTGCCAAGCGTCTTGACTGACATTGTTAAATTGTCATATTGTTCTGATACTTCTAAATTATTCTGTATTTTATATTGTAGACCTAATGAGTGACTTAATTCTTTAAACTCAGTAAAATCGTATTTTAGCATGATAGTAAAATGGAAGATAGACTCAGAAGTGTGTGTAAATATAATTAATGTTGTTGAGTGTCAGATTTACACTTCTCAGGTTGGCCGTCTGAGAATTTGCGGAGTTTAACTTCTTGGGAATGTGTGTGCGTTAGGACAAGTTGCTTCTCCCTGTGTGTTCTTTTTCATGAAGATGGGGGTTTTTCCTTAGACACTTTCTCATGTTAGAATTTAGAGATGATTTTGGTATTTGGTAGCTTTAGCTTTTTATCAAAAAAAAAAAAAGGAAATCCAGCAAGTTCTCTAAACATTGTAATTTGCTTATAACATCAACATTTATTCAAATGCGTTTAAGTCACCAGAGCTGTGATACCAAATGATCATCTCCGGAATTTTAAATTGAAAACACAGAAGGATTCCCTGTTACCCATCATGATTCTACACGTATCATATACTCCAATCATACTAGCTAACCAATGTGTCTGGTTTTCATCTGTATGTATCTGACATACTTACTTCTTAAAAGGAGACCCATGAGTTTAAAGAGGAGAAATGAGTTCTTTGGGATTCTAAGAATGACTGTAAAGTGATTCAGCTTTCCTTTACTCAGTGGTTTCCTAGATGTCATCAAATAAGCACGCAAGAGCGACCCTTTCGAAGTGCAGACTGCTGCTTGTGGGCAAATCTCTGACGGACAGAAAACTGGAGATGGTTTTACTTCTGTTACAACTTTTTTTAAAAAAACCGAAGTCAAGGGCAAAGTCTGTTTTGGATTCTAAACATTACTAACATCTTATTCTCCGTTTTACTTTATTTATTTCTTTAAAAATTTTTACTGGAGTATAGCTGCTTTACGATGTTGTGTTAGTTATTTACTCTAGGTTGTTGTAATGTCAAGATGTGGCAGAAAACTTTACTTTTGAGACAAGAAACACCATAGCCCTCATCTAGCTCATAACCAAAGCCTGGAGAGAAAGGCCCACAGGCAGGATATTTTACATTCATTAATATTTTATACTCTTTAAAAACTAGTGAATGTGTGTTACTGTAATGTCAAATAAGGCATTCAACGAGGGCATCCGGGAGTATGTTTTCAAAGTGTTCAGAAGCTATTTTTGGTAACTGGATTTATTTGTTTTTTTTTATTTTTTTGCTCTTTTTCTTGCCTGGTTGTTGCTGTGTGATATTTACTGTCTCTTCTCTTGATGAACAGGACAAAATGATTTAAAAAGAGAGGCACGTGTGTCAACAAACTCAGGCCCTTCTGTCTAAGAATTTTCTTTAAAAATGGAGAATGAAAAAAGAGAGCTTATTGGTATGGTTCACAATATATATTTTACCATATTTAGTGAATGAGAATCCATCATTTCATAGTATGCCGTTTTTATTGCTTTTTGACATTCACGCATTCTATGGGCTAGTTGATTTGGGGCTGTAAACATAATATTTTGCAAATGTTGCAGAATAGGGTAATATTTATGTCAAAAGGTAAAATTAACTAATGGGCTCATATGTCAGTTCCTGAAAAACAAAGTAAGTAACATTTTATTGAATAGAGCTAGCCACTCTCCAAATAAGTAATCCACTTGAATCTGTGGAGTGATTCAGACTTACCCTGAGCAAACTTCAGTAGTAGGAAAAAAAGAAATTTTAAAAAGCCAGGCAAAATGAAATAGATTTTAATGGTTGAATCATAGCACTCTACTGGGGACATTTTGATAAGATTCTGTTAATTGGTAGGGCTGGGGGAAACAAATTATGAGCAACAGTAGAGAACTTTGGGGGGATTTGTTTTGAAGACTATACTTTTACAAACATAAGAGTGGTTTCAGGATCCAGATCACTGATTGTCAGCATCTTTGCGCTCTCTTTAGTTTCTAGTATAAGGACGTGCACATCAGCACAAAGAGGTTTGCTGTATGTTCCCATGAGGTCTATCTGGGGCCACCTTGGCCACAAAGAGGCTGTGTTCTGTTGAAAAAGAGCCAATAACATTTCTTTTTTCTATTAAAAAAAAATTTTTTATTTAAAAAAAATTTTTTAATTTTATACTGAAGTACAGTTGATTTACAATGTTGTGTCAGTTTCAGGTGTACAGCAAAGTGATTCATATCTTTGTAGACATATATTTATTCTTTTTCAAATTCTTTTCCCATTTAGGTTGCCAATAACATTTGGATGGGAGCTAGCAGAGTTCACGCCATCCTTAGCTCCTAAAGCAATTCACTTCTAATATTTTAGTGGCTGTGTTGATAAAGGGTACACTTACAGGGATCACCCAACGTAACCTTTAAAAAAACTTATTAATAATGTTTAAAATCTCAAAATGCAGAAATGCTAGTCCAATGAACTCACATCCTATCCTGTTCACCCACCTGCTAACATCCTGCCATGTTGGCTTCCTCTCCCCATCTCCCCTCAACTCCCCTCTTAAAATATATGACACTGGACTGCTAAAGCCTTCAGCTGGCATCTACGAAAATTAAGGGCATATTCTCCTTCATGACCACTAGTACACTTTATAAAGTTAGCAATAATTGCATAGCATCATCGAATTCCGTGTCCAAATTCAGTTTCCTAAAATTGCCCCCAAACGTCTCTTAAAGTTGGTTTGTTCAAGCGAGGCACCAACCAGACCAAAACTATTCTCTTGTTGAATACCCACGTTCTGTATTTACCTGATCGCTTCTGCATTCTGTGATTTAACTCATTCCTTTCCCATCTACGTTTCTTTTTTATTTATTTTTTATTAAAGCAATTTTTTAAAATTGAAGTGTAGTTGATTTACAACCACCTACATTTCTTGCAAACAGAATTTAGATCAAAAAATTGGATTTTGACTTCAGGTTAAACCCTTTGGACAAGAATATCTCCTATGGGATGCTATGTAATTATATTACATCAATATGAGGGCATACAATCAGCAGTGGTTCTACTATTAGGGGAGCTGTATTTCTAGATTAAGATCAATAGACATTTTTGATATTATCTCAAAGTTGTATGTTTTTTGAAATGGTGTTTTCTTTAAAGGATAGATAGTAACTGGGAAAGGAAGGAAGTTGGAGGGTGAAATGACACCATGCTCAGTGACAATACTTTCTGTCTTAAAATGTGTTTGACTGTTTCTCACTGTTCTGGACCACATGATAACTTGGCTCATTTTTCTTCTTTCATGTGCTGGAGGAGTGGACCACAGTGCTGCTTCTGGGGCTCTCTTTGTGCTTCTTTTCGGCACTCTTCAAAGCTACTCATTTTCATGAACAGCCTCTTCAAGTCCTGGGACGTGTGGATAAGTTTAATGACTTTGATCTGGTGGTGGTGGCCTACACGGAGGCTAATGGATAAGATGGCTTTGGCTTCCTTTATGAAAGGAGTGTTGTTCAGTGACCCGCAGTTTCACTATCATGCAACGTATTTGTGTTTAAATTGAAGTTTGTTTTGCAAATTGAGTTTATTTACCCAGCCTGTGGGTTAGTGGTTTTCAACTGGCTACAGGATCCTCATTTCATATGCGGTGGAGGGGTTGCTGTGGACCTACAAGAAAGGGCGCCTCTCCAAGGGAAATAGATTTAACGGGGGGCTTTTTAAAGAGCATCCACACCTTCCACCTTCTCGTCCTGGAAATCTGTGGTGCTGTGAGTCATTATCATTGTGCGTATGTTGCATGCTCCAAAAAGTAAGGTTGGAGCAGGAAAACAAGGTTGGACCCTATGCTAGATGACTGCACACTTTACCCCTGGCCACTTTGCCCCGTTCTTTTTTTCTTCATTGCAGCTTCTGGAACCCTGACTTATGCACGCCTCGCTTACCCACGCTGGGCACGGGCTCTCCTGCCCAGTGTGGATTCTGCCCAGACCTGGCGCTCCGTGCATTCTCCGTGTGGTCCCCAGCAAGCCATCTGTGCTTCCAGCCCCGAGTCTCAGGGGTCATCGGACTCTCTCCTTTCCTTATAGAAACACCCAATGCCAGCTACCAGGCCAGCCCGGCCTGGTCACAGCGCCTCTTTCACTGTCTCGGTCTGTATCCTTCTGACTCTTGCTGTTCTGACCTTGACAGGATTTGTATAACCTCTAGAGAAAAATCAGTGAAATTTGCATTGGCCTCATAAAAGTTTCACGGCCTTTTACTCTATGTTGGGAAGGCTGAGTAGTTTTGAAAGATGCAGCTGCCCTATGAAAATGAGTATCTGTTTCTTCTTCACGTAGGCATCATCCTACCTGGGATTTAAACACTGTGCTAAAAGGAATAAAAGTGTTAGGACATAAAACATGCAAATATAAAAAAGTATTAAAAAGGAGGCCATAAATTGGACTTCGTAAATTATTAGCGGACTTATTAACCACCTGTTGGGCGGATTACTTCTGCAGATTGTAAACTCATTCATTATAAATGTTGTATGAGCTTAATTCTTAAGGTAGTGTCCTTGACTCCAAAAACTCTCTGTGGGTTCTAACTTTACTTCTGATTTTTGTACTCTGGTTCTTTGCATGCCATTTATTCCTACTGGCATACTATTTTCACATGAGACAAATCAGTTTCTAATCTTGGCAGGGAAAAACCCCACCAAATTCTCAAGTCTTTTTATTGGTTATTTAAAATACTTTTTCTTTCTAATTTTAAAATTATTTTAATTACCAAAGTAATAGCCAGCCTAAAAAAGTTAAGCAATATAAACTTGTATGAAGCAAACAATGAGAGCTTTTGCCCTCATCCTAGCCACCATTTCCTTCCCTGTAAATTTGTACGTATCTTTTCTGGATAGTATGCACACAAGCATACACATGGTCACATATATAGACACTATACACATAGGCACACTAACTCAGTTTTTATTTACTTAAATGGGGATTACGATTACGCTAAAAAAATATGTTGCCAGTTGGTTTTTTAAAAACAATACAGTTGACCCTTGAACAACAGGGGGTGTAGGGGAGCCCACCCTCCAGGAAGTCGAAAATCCAAGCAATTTATAGTCGGCCCCCTGTATCTGTGTTTCCTCAGCATCTGAGGTTCCTCCACCCACCGTTCTGCCTCCTCAGATTCAACCGATCCCTGGGTAGTGTAGTAATGCAGTTACTTTTGAAAAAAATGCACATATAAGGGGACCCATGCAGTTGAAACCTCCACTGTTGAGGGTCAATGGTGTATCATTCACATCTTCTCACGTATTCACACTGAACTTAAAACAATAGGAAAGACTTTCAGCCCTTAACTTAGAGGCACCTCTTTGGGATAGTATATAACACCAATAATTTTATGGGAACCCTAAGCGATTGCAACTTGGTTTTGTGTCCTCTAGTAATAAGTTTATATGATTAATTATATTTTTTTACACATGGCAGGAAGAACAATCGTTGGGACTCCTGATGAAGAAACCATGGACATAGTACTCGCAAAAAACTACTCTGAAATGGTGGGAATCGTGTTTAATGATACTCACTCATATTGGCTGAAGTTTAGCTGGGGACATAGAATCCCAGTTATGAGAGAACACTTTGAATACTCAGGTAACTACATGAGAATTGATTCCAATCTTTTTTGCTACTTCATCGAATCCCCTATTGGGAATGACTGATAGAAAAATTAATAAAATCAAGAAAGGAAGTAATATACTTTTTGCTCCTGAACTTACTGGTAAGTTTTTGTTACAGAATGAGTCTCACTACTGTGGCAACCATTTAATAATATTCTTCTTTCTTCCAGGTTTGCAGAGCGCTTTAGAAATGCTCTAGATTGTGTAACCATGGATTTGGAGCAGACATTTAGATGTTTCACTTCAGAGCCAAAGTTAGTGTTTTAATTCCATTAATTGATTCCAGTGCATAATGATGGGAATGTTTTTCTTCCTCTTTAAAGAACATTGTCGGGCTATGCGTGATGAAATTTTTTGTTCCTTGACAACATACTGGCAAAGAGGGTTTGTGGCTTTTCAAACCACAATTAATGCTGCAATTATAGAAGTAACTGCCTATTTTAAATCTTCTGTATCCTTTCCCTCACTTGTAGTCTCTCCCTCCTCTTCCACCCTCTACCCCTACACTCTTAGGAGATGATACTTTGCCTCTCATTCTCAGAGGAAATAGAACCTGTAGGATGGGAACACTCCCCAACTTCCCAACACAAACCCTGACAAACTATGGCCGTACTCCTCTCTACACCCACCCTTTCCCTCAGTTCAAAGGCTGGAAACATTATCCCTTCAACACTATCAGGAAAGTTGCACAATGGATTTTCCCTTCTGTGTCATCTTTCTTCAACTTCCCCCTTTCAACTAGATACTTCTCTTCAGTATTTAAAATGATCAGTTTCTTCCCTTATTACCAAAACCTTCTCTCATCCATGTTTCCTCCTCAAGCAAATACTCTCCTTTCCTGTAACGTCTCCACCTCTTGGAAGGATTACCTTCACTTAAGGCTCGACTCAACTCATTATAATTTCTATTCCCACCACACCACCAAAATGAATTTTTCTGAGGCCAGTAACAACTCTCATGTCAATCAACAATTTTCCTTCCTTGTCTTACTTGATCTTTTAACTAAACATCAACATTCACCTGGCTTTCTTTCACTTTTCTAGCCATTCCTTCTCAGTCTTCTTGCAATCTTATCCATCATTACACTCCCGCCTCTTTCAATCTGTAGTTCCACAAGGTTCTATCCAACGCATATTTCTCCACCCTATATACTTTCTCTACACAATGTCATCCATTTACATAAATTTAATTACAGTTTACATGCCGGTAACTCCAAGAACCCTGCTTCAACTTGTTGACCAGCAGACTTTTCCTGTAAAGGACCAGATAGCAAATATTCTAGGCTCTGGGGGCCAGACAGTCTCTGTTGCAAATACTCAGCTCTGCTGTTGTAATGTGAAAGCAGCCATAAACCAATGTGCGTGACTGGTTCCAATAAAACTTTATTTGCAAACACGGGTGGCGGACGAGGTTTGTTCTACTGTAGTCCCAAGTAGCTGTTTACTTTGATGCCCCATAAGCAATTCAAACTAGTATGTTCCAAACTGAATGTGGGTGTTTTTCTCTAAATGTGACTGAGTCTTTAAAATTTTTTTCTCTATCTCAGTGAATGTCAAAGCCATGCACTTAACTGGGAATTATCAGAGATCACTTCCTCTGCTTCGCCCATCACATCCCGTCTCTCATCCAGCCCTGTTAATTCTAAGCTCAAAGCTCCGTACTTCTCTTCGGCTCTGCCACCAGCACTTGTCCAAGACATTAGCATCTCTTGCCTGAACTGTGAGAGTGGTTTATTCCTCCAGCCTCATCTATCTATCTAACACATCATATTTTAAAATTTTTTTTAAACATTTAAAATTAATTTTTTATTGGAGTATAGTTACTTTACAATGTTGTGTTACTTTCTGCTATACAGCAAAGTGAATCAGTTATATGTATACATATATTCCCTCTTTTGTGGATTTCCTTCCCATTTAGGGAAGCACTGAGCACTGAGTAGAGTTCCCTGTGCTATATACAGTAGGTTCTCGTTCGTTATCTATTTTATATATAGTAGTGGATATATGTCAATCCCAAGCTCCCAATTTGTCCCACCTCTCCTTCCCCCCTTGGTAACCATAAGTTTGTTCTCTACATCTGTGACTCTATTTCTGCTTTGCAAATAAGTTCATCTGTACCATTTTTCTAGATTCCACATGTAAGCAATATTATACGGTATTTGTTTTTCTCTTTCTGACTTACTTCACTCTGTATGACTATCTCTAGGTCCATCCACATCTCTGCAAATGTCACCATTTCATTCCTTTTTATGAATCTCACCATATTTTTAAAAAGCTGATAGAAATATGTAAATGCTTCTATATGAAAATGGAAAGAAACAAAATATGGTTTTCTTGTGTATTTCTTCTACAGTTAACATAATGCATTTGTTTGTTAACAACCCAATTTAGGTCACAACAAATCGTTCTGTGATGGAAGAGTTGACATCAGTTATTGGAATAAATATGAGGACACCCCCTTTCATTTCTAAGGAAGAAACTACAAATGAATGGTTTATTTTTATTTGTGTAGTTTATTTCTCCCTTTTTGTATACATCATTAAACATTACAAAGGAATGAAAAAAATTTAAGATGACAGTGACGGGTCTCCCAGAGTCGGCCTTCTGGTAAGTTACCTGTGTATTACACATTAATACATGGGGAAACTCATTAGGTTATAAAGAAATGAGATGCATTCACGAGTTGTTTTTGCATGTGTTCAATTTAATGACCTCACTTGTTTACGATTTTATTTTTTTTAATTTATTTATTTGTTTATTTTGGCTGCACTGCGTGGCACGTGGGATCTTAGTTCCCTGACCAGGGATCGAACCCGTGCCCCCTGCAGTGGAGGCGTGGAGTCGCAACCACTGGACCGCCAAGGAAGCCCCCTGTATTAGATTTTAATAGCAGTAGAAAATAAGTGAGGATTGTGCTTATGCTTCCCTGAGTTGAAGAAAAAAAAAATGTGATGCATGTATCAGTTAGCAGCATAAAATTTTCCTGATACAGAACTGTCCAAGGTAGCAGGGTTTGCACTGGCTAGAGATTTTTAAAATTCAGTTAATATTGCATTAGTTACTGGGGAGGGTGTTTGCATAAATATGCTCTTTACCCCTCTTTCTCTTCAAAGACAAGAAATAGAGATTTTTAAAAATAAGCGATATTGGGGCTTCCCTGGTGGCGCAGTGGTTGAGAGTCCGCCTGCCGATGCAGGGGACGCGGGTTCGTGCCCCGGTCCAGGAAGATCCCACATGCCGCGGAGCGGCTGGGCCCGTGAGCCATGGCCGCTGAGCCTGCGCGTCCGGAGCCTGTGCTCCGCAACCGGAGAGGCCACAACAGTGAGAGGCCCGCGTACCGCAAAAAAAAAAATTCCCAGAATGTACATAAACTTCAAGAAAAGTTATCCCATCACCTAAAAGTATTCCTTCCAATGGAACAATAATTATTGCCACCATTTTCTAAATTATTTTTATTGAAGTATAGTTGATTTACAATGTTGTGCTAATGTCTGCTGTATAGCAAAGTGACTCAGTTACACACATATGTACATTATTTTTAAATGTTCTTTCCCATTATGGTTTATCCCAGGAGATTGGATGTAGTTCCCTGTGTTATATAGTAGGACCTTGTTCTCCATTCTAAATGTAATAGTTTGCATCTACCGACCCCAAACTCCCAGTCTATCCCTCTCCCTGCCCCCTCTCCCTTGGCAACTACAAGTCTGTTCTCTATGTCTGTGGGTCTGTTTCTGTTTCATAGATAAGTTCATTTGTGTCATATTTTAAAGCATATTTTATTTTATTTTATTTATTTTTTATTATTTTTAAATTTTATTTATTTATTTTTAGCCGTGTCAGGTCTTAGTTGTGACACGCGGGCTCTTCATTGCAGCGCACGGGCTTCTCTCTAGTTGTGGCGTGCAGGCTCAGTAGGTGCGGTGCATGGGCTTAGTTGCTCCGTGGCATATGGGATCTTAGTTCCCAGACCAGGGATCGAACCTGTGTCCCCTGCATTGGAAGGCGGATTCTCTACCACCGGACCACCAGGGAAGTCCCTGTGTCATATTTTAGATTCCACATATAAGTGATATCGAATGGTATTTGTCTTTCTCTGAGTTACTTCACTTAGGATGACAATCTCTAGGTCCATTCATGTTGCTGCAAAGGCATCATTTCATTCTTCTTTATGGCTGAGTAATATTCCATTGTATGTATGTACCACACCTCCTTTATCCAGTCCTCTGTCAGTGGACATTTAGGTTGCTTCCATGTCTTGACTGCCATCATTTTTAAATTATTTCAGGCAATCAATTAAGTAAGCATCATAAGGAAAGGGTACCTTAGGTGGTGATAAGTATGAAGAGAAAACAGGAGGCAGAGAAAGGGGGATTGAGATGAAGAGCGAAGAGAGAGTGAATCGCCCTTTTAAATAGAGTGGTTAGAGCACCAAGTGAGATCTGGGCCAAGACTTGAAGATGGTGAGGAAATTAACCGCCAGCAGGACTCTTCCAGGCAGGAGAAGCAAGAGTGGGGGAAGGATGTTGTCATGGGACCATGCCGGGCATATGCAAGGAACAAAAGACACAGCTGGGGGGCTGCAATGGACGGAGCAATGGAGAGAAGCAGGAGCCACGGTCAGGGACGACGCAGGAGGAGGGGCGGCTGTAAGGGCTTCGACTTGGGCTTGGAGAGGGGAGGGGTGGAGAGTCACAGGAGAGTCTGAGCCCTAACTCAAGCTAGCACATGTTTTGAAAGGGACCCTCTCACTGTGGTGTGAGAAGTAAACTGTAAGTCTCAAGGGTGGAAAACTGGACTCCTTTGATATCCAAGCAAAAATAGTTTGAAACAGACAGTAACCAGAGATTCGGAAAATTGCCTGATATCGATGGGAGAGAAGAAAAGTATTCCCCACCCTATTCCCCGGCAAATTCTATCTTTATAGTCAACCTGTGGCAACATATGGACATGAACTGACCTCATCATCCTACTTTGACCTTCCCACCTTGAGCCAGATGAGCGCCCTTGAGAACTTCTTGCCTGTATGCCAGGGTCCAGGCAACTTATAAAATCCATAAAGTGTTCCTACATCCAGACAACCTCTCCAAGCTCTGCCTTCCACTCTTGACTTTGGACTCTGTCTTTTATTTCTCAGCTGCATTTCCCTTCTCATCCTTGTCCTTTGGGATCAATGACCAAGTTGGACTACCTGCCCCGCTTTCTATCTTGGTTTCTTCATAAGATATCCTGTTCTCTTCCCTTTCAACACACATACTGTGAGCCATCAGCAAATAACCCTTTGCTCCCTGGCAACAAACAAAGGTAGGTATTTGGGTGAAAGGGACGTGGATTTATTTGGAGAAGGAATAATAATGAAACTAAGATTCTCTTTCCCAATGTGCTGGTAGTAGACCAAACAAAGCCAGAGAGATTCCTGGAGCAGAGAAGGATATCTGAAGACTATAAACTGAGAGGGTGGGTTCCCAAAATTTGGGAACAACATATTACTTTTTAAAATTTTCTCCTGGGTCCCGGAAAAATGGTGGGTGAGGTGGAGTGCCCTAAGAGATGAAACTCCATCATCAGAAATCAAGTCAACGGAGAGCACCGTTAAGGCTAAGAATATGGAAATGTGGAAGAGAGAAAACATCTTCCAATGTTCTATAGCAACAACCCAAGTAAATGTTAAATTCTGTGTGCCTGTGTTTGGGACTTATCGTATTTTCAAGATATGGATGCAAAATATGAATACCCTCTGAGTCAGAGCAAAAGAAATTTCTACGTGTTACAGCTTCTAAACATGGCAGGATTTAACTGAGTTCTTATACTGGCCAGTCTTGGTTCCTGATTCTAAGAAGTAATTAACCTTAATGCTAGGTATTGATGCTACAAAGTCAATTACCCCTACATGTAACATTAGTACAAGAAGTCTCAGGGCTGACAGCTTTATTTCACTTCCTGCCTCTGTAGCTAGTAGCTATTCTTCCCTAGTAAAGAGAGAATGAAAAGAAAGGTGTCTCTGACTCCATCCTGTTATTTACACCAACAAAAAAAGTTTCCTTTGAAACTTTCTTTAGAACACTGTGAAGTGTCTGCAACTTTCCCAGAAAGCACATGAGATTCTGTTACCAATTTTTTCAAAACCGAAAACAATTTAACAAGAAAAATCCCTCAAAGCATCATTAAGATGTCATTTCAGGTCATTAATAAAATGCTGTTCTTTTCCCAGCTTGCATTACATTTTGGAATTGATGGAACACCTTTCTGTATTTTTTCCTCTTATTTGCCAAGCTAAATTTTCAAAGGGTGCCATCTTCTGGTTTGATTTTTTAAATATCCATGGACTTCCACTTTGGGATGCTTCTAGAAGTTTACTATGCATTGTCCCTGCACTAATAGAGAAATATTTGCTTTCTACTTCCCGCCACCTGGGTGGCATCAAATGTCTCAAATCTTCCGAGAATCTGACCCAAGCTTCTTGACGAGCACGCGCGGGAAATGCATTCCTACAGGATGAGCATTGCAAAAGTGTAATGCTTGCAGATTCGAAGGCGCTTTTAAGTGTCAACATTATGTCCTACAAATACAGTTCGTCTCCACACCAGGGACACTTTGCCCTGTAGTGCTGTTTCCTGCCAAAGGAACAAAGAGTCCACACACCGTGTATTTTCCAGCTCTCATACATATTCAAAATGGCATCAACCCTGGAATCTGAAGCTTATTCCAACACAATATACTGTAATTTCTCTTATTTATTTGAGTCACTAAATCATTTATCATGTCAAATTTTCTTTTGCAGCTTTTTTTTATGGAAGTACAGTTGGTTCACGATGTTGTGTTAATTTCTGCTGTACAGCAAAGTGACTCAGTTGTACATATATTTATACATTCTTTTTTTAATATTTTTTCCATTACGGTTTATCACAGGATACTGAATATAGTTCTCTGTGCTCTACAGTAGGACCTTGGTGTTTATCCATTCCGTGTATAATAGCTCACATCTGCTAACCCAGCCTTCCACTCCATCCCTCCCCCAACCCCTCCTCCGTATCACGTCAAGTTTTAAAGTCCTGTCTTACTCTTCTGAGGGCAATGTACACTTAAATCCATAAAAGAGTGTGCCAGATCTACCATGACAAAATAGTTTTATGTCAGAGTAACCCTCCTGATGACATAACCGTTACGAAACTTGAGGGAAATTATTCAAAAGCAATGGAGAACAACCCAAGCATGCAAAAACTGGATAGAATATAATCCTTAAAAAAAGGGACACATGCTAGGCAAGCTCCATATGTATCCAGCTTTTCTCCTAAGGGAAATTTCCAATACTTACCAATTCTGGGAATAGAGCCTAAGTGGAAGGTAGCAGTCATACTGAATTCAGAAGACAGAGCCCAGAGTTCATGGCTTTCATAGCGGCTGGAAATTAATCCTAGAAAGGAGGGAACCACAAAATGTGAGCCCCAAGTTCTACACACAAATTTCCCTGGAACACTAATAGTTGGTGTATACCTGAACAGCTTCAGTGTAGACTGGAACTCCAAGAAATCTAGTGGAAGGGAGCAGAAGGGGGTGAAATTGCTCACAGAGATTTCAGAAGCTGCCTTATACTTGCAAAGTCTGCCAAGTTAGAGGGGTTTTCTGTTGAAAAACAGAAAGGCAGAACTTAAGTAGACAAGCCCTTACACAGCTCATGGTCAAGGGGGCACTGCTGGGTCTCTGTCTGCTGCCAAAAGAAAACTTAACCCATCTGGAAGGAAAACCAGAGCCCCTATACCTTATCATTCAGCCAATGATAAAAAGGGAGTCAGTTGACTATCAGCTAAGAAAGGTAGCCAAGAAGAGAACTGGAACCTCAAGAGTTTCAGATACCTGAAGTTGGCAGATGAGGACCTTAATGTCCACCCTGAACTGAAAAAGAAAAGAAAGAATAGACAAGCAAGAGGAATGGATAAAGAAGATGTGGTGTATATGTAATGGAATATTACTCAGCCATAAAAAAGAATGCAATAATGCCATTTGAAGCAACATGGCTGGACCTAGAGATTGTCGTACTGAATGAAGTAAGTCAGAGAAAGACAAATATCATATGGTATCATTTATATGCGGAAACCAAAAAAAAATGGTACAAATGAACTTATCTACAAAACAGAAATAGAGTCACAGATGTAGAAAACAAACGGGGGTTTCCCTCGTGGTGCAGTGGTTAAGGCTCCGCACTCCCAATGCAGGTGGCCTGGGCTCGATCCCTGGTCAGGGAACTAGATCCCGCATGCTGCAACTAAATAAATATTAAAAGGAAAACAATCTTATGGTTACCGGGGGGAAGGGGGGAGGGGTAAATTGGGACATTGGGATTGACATATACTCACTACTATATATAAAAGAGATAACTAATAACGACCTACCGTATAGCACAGAGAATTCTACTCAGTACTCTGTAATGACCTATATGGGAAAAGAATCTAAAAAAGAGGGGCTATATGTATACGTATAACTGATTCACCTTGCTGTACAGCAGAAACTAACACAGCACTGTAAATCAACTCGACTCCAATAAAAACTTTAAAAAAGAACAGATAAACAAATAGCAATTTATATAGAGAACTAGAATTTTTTGATCAAATGAATATTTTATAAATAAAAATATAATATCTGAAATTAGTAACTCATTGCATAGGCTTGTGAAAGGAAAATCAAAACGGAGTCTGTATTGCAAAAAGAGCTCTCTGAACGGAGCCCGGAGGCTCTGGGGGTAGTGAGACTCATGCATGTCTCAGCCCAGATGGAATCTGAATTATGACCATTTATTGTCTTAACGCAGGACCCAGAACATCTGCATAATGTTCCAGAAACTCAAGATACTTATTGGACCCTTACCCTAAATAACTCATGGTCGCCTGTCCCTTAAGGATAAATATTTCCTTTCTTGTGTCAGAGTCGATCACAATTCTCACCAGACAGTTTTAAATACGTTGTGACTTCTACCTTTATAAGCCACTTTCTCTTCCCTGAAATCCTCCTTCAGCTTTACCTGAGTCTGTGTCTCTCGAATTGCAATTCCTAAGACCCTAAATAAAGTTCTTTGTTCTTTGCAGCCTTGATACTGATTATTATTCAGCAGGCTTAGCAACAGATGAGACACAGCAGAAAACAGGGTTAGTAAACTCACAGACGAGTCATCAGAAAATATCCAAACTAAAGCACAAAAAGAAAAAAAGAAAGGAAGGCTGGGACAGAGCACAAGAAATACGTGTGATGTAGTCAAAAGGTTTAACATACATGCAGTTGGAATTCCCAGAAGGCAAGGACAGACTGAATGGGGCAGAAGCTGTATCAGAAGAAAGACAAGCAGAGAATTTTCCCAAACTGATGAAAGTATCAAACTACATTTCCAAGACCCTCCGGAAGCGAAAGCAGCATAAGTACGATGTAAACACATCTACGTAGTGATAGACATTTAAATGAAGTTCTACTTTTTATTATGACAAAAATAACTGTTATGATCATTCTCTTACACATATGTCTGCACAAACAGGAGTAATTTGTTTGTGGAGGAGAGAATGATTAATAAATGGTACTGGAAAAATGGAAAGTGTTCCATTTCAAAGATTTGGGGGAAAGGAAATATTGATCTATACCTCACATGTTTCAGAAATGAAAGCCCTAAATTGACTACAAACCTATCCACAAAAACCCCACGAATTATAAAAATATTTGGGAGAAAACCTAACATTTTGATCATGTTCCGGACATAGCTCCACCACCGCCTTCCACCTTAAAGCCACACTGGCCACGTCCCAGGCTGACTATTGATCCAGCAAAGGGCACACGAGAAGCTTCCTGACTATCGGTGTTTGATCAAACCTGATTTCATCTAGTAGTTCTTTAGATGGGTCCTGTGCTCTTTCTTTCATCCTTTTCAGAAATCATGCACAGAAGTAGATTGAATGTAGGTCAATGCTACCTAAATGCGTTAAATGGACCATTAATTACCAGAGTACCTAATGAGCGTACAACCAACAGTACTCTGGGGGGAAGGGCTTGCCTACAGTAACTTCTTTGCTGGGCTCTTGATTTTTCATTGTTTGCTTTTTCTTTTATGCAGTCCTTATCAGAACCACCTAAAGCTCCCAGACTCCTAGGACAAAATAATCACCTAATAAATAATTTGGTCAGTTGCTGAATTAAACATTAAGCAAGATACGCTGGCCCAGCAACTGAAATTCAAATGAATAAAAAGACTTCATTTGCTTAGAAAATTAATTTCTCTCCCTTCCTATGTCCCTACTTTACAAACCACTAGCCTGTAGTTTGTCTGAAACTACATGTCATCCTGTCTGAAATCACACCAAGAGAAGGAAATCGTATTACACCTTCCACTGGTAGTGTCAGGTCCTTGGGTTCAAATCCCTGTTTCAAATCTTCCCAGTTGTGTAAAATGAGGATAATAATAGTACCTATTTGCAGAATTGTGTTAGGACTAAAGAGACTAACATATGCGTTTTTAGAACGGTGCCTGACACATGGCTGGTTAGTCCTCAACAGTTACTAGGTTATGGTTACCATGATGAAAGAAAAATAAAATAGATATAAGACAAAATGAGATAAAGCAGTGTGGGTTCTGGTCCTTCTGGGGAGTTTATTGCTCACAACTTTTTTCTGTAAAGGGTCAGATCATAAATATTCTAGGCTTTGCAGGCTACACATGGTCTCAGTCGCATATTCTTTTTTTTTTTTTTCTACAACCTTTTAAAAATATAAAAACCATTCTTAACTGGCACACGAAACAGGCCAGATTTGACTTATGGGCCAATTCACCACCTTCATTATGATATTTCCTAGGAAGAAGTTAATCCCTGTAATAACCAAACTGGTTCAAATCAGTTTGTGACACATGTACGCATTCTATACCTGACCTTGTCTCGCTGGCGAGAATATGAGTTTGAACTGTGTGAAGCTGCCGTTTCTGTAGGTCAAAAACCGTCAAATGTTGACAATTTCATGTGGTTCTATCTAATAGTAAAGACACACAAGCTGTGACACGGATTTCGCATTGTCTTCGTTCCCCTTCGTGCTTGCGTCTGTAAGATGCGAATAAGTTGTTTGGGTGGAAAAATTTAAAGCCTAATATTTTGCATAATGGAAACAAAATACATGAATAATTAGAGTTTGCAGGCATTGTTGGCTGTTTGTCTGTTTGTTTTTTACTTTTCAGCCAATTATCTTCACCAGGCATGAACATTTCCTCCGCCCTGTTTCCAGCTTTTTCCGAGGTCCTCTACTTTGGGATTTACTCTTTACTTTATTTCCTTCCTCTTCTTTCTAGTTTGCGTGTGTTTATTTTTTCTACATTTAAGGGATTGCACGGGCTTCCAGGTTGCATGGTGGTAAGAATACTGGATTGTTCTGGGTAAATAATATGGAAAAACAGAGCGTAGGTGGGGACTCTGGAAACAACATGTGCTTGGGCCTCAGAAAGCTTTCCGTGCCCAAACCTCACAACGAGAACATCTAGTGCTACGCGCAGCTGTAGAAAGAGCTGCTTTCAAAAAATAGACCAAGCCCTGTTATATAAAGGGAAAACCGTGGTTTTTGTCGTTACAGAGCTACAAGCTCTCCCTCTCCTGTCAGCGTGTAGCATGTGCTCTCCTGGTTGCTCTGTACATCCGAGGAAAAAGTCCTCAATTTGAACGAAACAACGCTGCGGAATGAAGTTCGTCAGTCACACAAGTTTGCGTGATGTGAGCCCTAGGAAAGAATCCAGGACAGCCCAGGGGTAGTGACTCCCGTATTAAAATGGAATGTTTCACAGTGCTGGTGACTGCTGTAGCCCTGTGTTGTTTGGATGGCCAGGCCAGTCTGTCGCAACGTGGCCAGTTTCCTGGAGTGAGTCTCTAATTGTAAAGGCTTCAAATAATTCACTGTGCACAGAGTCCTAGCTCTGTGACGACTTGTTTGCAAAACCCTGAAACTTCCCTTCCAACACAGCAGGATGGGCCCACAACTCCATGACCCTGATCCAAATTCACCCAAAGACGAGTGGCTTAGAATGGGCTTATTCACGTTTCTTCTTTTTTGTTGCATTTCCCCCTTCTTTTTCTTTTTTTAAAGGCCAAGGAGCATTTTTACTCGCAAGACATCTCCAAGCACATAGCTGGCGTCTTCACTTTGGAGCTCCACACTGCACACTTACAGCGTTAGGCTGTCACACGGGAATCAGATAACCTGTCAGGTGAAGGTCCAGGCTCCCGCCTTCAGGTCCATCTGAGAGACTCGGGAACAAGGAACACGGAACGATTAGGGTGGTTGGCACATGTTTTAAACATATTCTTACTGGGATGCTCGGTACCCTTTGGCAGCCAGAATCCATAATGACCCACACTGCACTGGAGAAATACTCAGGAGAAAGAATTTCCACGTGAGGGAGAAAGCAGCTCTGGTGCATGGACATTTGCTGTCTTCTAAAAAATAAACCAACATTGCATGTGCTTAAATGTTATGCTCAAAGGAGGGAAAATTTGTTTTGTATTTTAATGTCAGTATTTTAATGTCTAGCTGTGAAAAGGCAATTGTGGAGGTTACTCATTCGCCTTCCTTTTTTTAAAATTTTAGAAAAAAAAAACTTTTAATCTATCATTTATTCTTAAATTTAGTAATACCAGTTGGATGTCCTTTTTACTCCAGCCGTCACTGTGAGAAGCCCTCAGATAAGTCAAGATTACTGACGAAAAGCTTGGGGAATCTGAGGGTGTTACCTGATGTTTATGGTTTGGGTGAATAGTGGTAAAGATGCTGAACATGGCTTCCCCAGCAAGCATGATCTGCCCAGCAATGGCACTAGGTCCATGGAATAGCTGCCTGGTTTAAGTAAAATCTGATGGAGGAGGAAATATGAAATAGGATGAACAGCTCAGGTCACAAATGAACCTACCCACAAAACAGAAGCAGACTCACAGACGTAGAGAAAAGACTGGGGGTTGCCAAGGGGGAGGGGTTTGGGGGAGGGATGGAGTGGGAGCTTGGGGTTAGCAGGTGCAAACTATTATGTATAGAAGAGATAAACAACAAGGTCCTACCGTGTACCACAGGGAACTATATTCAATATCCCGTAATAAACCGTAATGGAAAAAAATAAATAAATAAAAATTTAAATTAAAAAGGAAGAATGAACAGTCCCGGGTTTCATCATACAATGTGCCCCAAGACCAAGAATGCAGAAAAATTAACAAGATGTGTATCATCAATTTTTTTTTGTCAACTCTATTTTATGAGAGGAAAGACGATGGCAAAGAGTATGGTTAAAAATTTGGGGTTGGGCTTCCCTGGTGGCGCAGTGGTTGAGAGTCCACCTGCCGATGCAGGGGACGCGGGTTCGTGCCCCGGTCCAGGAAGATCCCACATGCCGCGGAGCGGCTGGGCCCGTGAGCCATGGCCGCTGAGCCTGCGCGTCCGGAGCCTGTGCTCCGCAACGGGAGAGGCCACAGCAGTGAGAGGCCAGCGTAATGCAAAAAAAAAAAAAAAAAAAAGGGCGGTTTTCCTTCAAGATTCATCACAGGGATAAATTTGTCCAGTGGTCTATGAGCCACAAAACAAAAGAGAAATACACAATCCTCTGTTGTGTTTCTAATTACAAATGAAAGCCTTTTGTTGCCAACACTTATGGAAATAACAACAAAATTAGCCACTTACTATTATTTATAACACCGTGGCATATGGGAAAAGCATTTTTGCTTGCTTCTTATTTTCATTTGCATTTTGAGTGTTTCAACGGCCATATATTTAAGTTCTACATAGATGAAACACTAGACGTTTTATTAAGTCTCTTTCTCTCTGCTCTTACCTTTTCTTCACCCACTTTTCTACCCTTTCTTCTTCGAACTCTGTGTGAGAAAAAGATAAGCCATGTTTGTAAATTATAAAACACGCCAGATGGCTAGGCTTCCTTATCTGTTCTCTCACTCCCTCTGCCCCTCATTGTCTGGCCATTCCTGATCCATTCTTTCCTAATATTATTCGATGCCCGCCCCCCTCACATGACTCTTGGAGTGATATTAACATATTTGTTTTGAAATGAGGGAGAAAGGATAGAAAAAAAAATGGCAGAAGCTGTTGACTTTCCTATAAACGTTTCCATAAAACATTTAGTATTTTCTTCGATGCCTCATCTGAGTCTCAAAAATATCAATCACGGGTAACAAACGAAATTCCTTACTTATCGTGTGAGGACCCCAGCAATGGCGCACGAGTCCACTTTCTTTGTACCTGGTCACTGGGATCTCTGTGTTGAGCTTAGAATTTAGTATTTTGCACATTTCTTCCAGCCTGGACATTTTAGGTAGATGTTTGGTATTATTTGCTGATTTCCTGCGGCTGTTGATACATTTTTAGACTTTAGAGATAAATCGCCAAAAGGTAGGGCTTCCTCTCACCTCTGAATTATCCACTTTGCAGTGCAGAGTCCAGGCGCCCATGTGCTATTGTTGCATAAGCTGACGTCCCTGGCACATTTCGAGCCCTAGAAAATGTCACACGGGGAGTGGGAAACCTACATCTGGCGGGGGTCACTCCAGGGAAGCTGACAGGGTGGGTGATCAACCAGCCAGGACTGCCCCAAACCGGATGTTCCCAGGACTTAGGACTTCACGTTTTGAAAGTGGAAAAGTCCCAGGCACACAGGACAAATCTGTCCTAACTCAGTCAACGCGGAGTGTCCCAGGGTCCTAGGGTCCCATTTCCGGTCATTCTCTCATCCTTGTCAGACATATTTCCACCTTTGAATATGAATTCTGCTAGTCATTTATCCTTTCCTTCCGCAAGCGTTAAAATCCTCCGACCCGAACACAGGACTGAACTAGGATTCTGACTGAGTTGGGTGGGGATGAGTGTCTCTACTTAACCAGCTGCTGTGTAGACCTCATTCCGTCAACTGTGGACGAAGCATCTCTTGCCAATGCCGTTGGCCCTCGTTGCTGTCTGAGAGGCAGGTTTTGAAAAGCTGGCTGTCGACCTGCGTTCCAGAGGGCCGACGCCATTGTTCAGTTCCTTGACATAAGAGGCATAACTTTCCATCTCAGTTCTGCCATGAGCAGTGCAGCCTGCAGCCTCGAGCTGCCGGTAAGCCCTCATCCTGAAGGCAAGCTTTTGGGCGCCAGCCCAGCTTCCTTCCTTGGTGCCCCAGCACATGACCCACAGAAACTGCATATTTGACACAAAAGGGATGGGAGTGCAGCTGCCCCCCCATCTCTCGTCTTTACTAAAGATTCTCTCTTGAGGACCCTCTTTCATTCTCGGCTTTAATGAGGGGAGGGGACAAGAGAAGATCCTCTCCACAAACCATACATTTCTCACCTGGCCAATGCCAGCATCCTTCCTCCTCTCCTTGAGAGAGGGGGTTCAGTGGTAGGGCTGGTTCTGCTGTCTGTTTGGACTCTTGGGGGCAGTTTAGGGTATTTACGGGTTCACTTTTTTTTTTTTTTTTTTTTTTTTTGCGGTACGCGGACCTGTCACTGCTGTGGTGTCTCCCGTTGCGGAGCACAGGCTCCGGACGCGCAGGCTCAGCGGCCATGGCTCACGGGCCCAGCCGCTCCGCGGTATGTGGGATCCTCCCGGACCGGGGCACGAACCCGCGTCCCCTGCATCGGCAGGCGGACTCTCAACCACTGCGCCACCAGGGAAGCCCCCTGTTCTGTTCTTTGAAACCTTACTGAGGAGGGTGAGTCGTTGTACGTTTTGCAAATAAGAAAACTAAAGGTCAAAGAGGGAAAGTCGTTAGCTCATGAGTGCGTGAGCTTGAGATGAAGAGACGGCTGGCTGGCTCCAAAGTCTGGGATCCTTCGACTATGTGTTTTGAAAAAATAAAGGGGAGGGAAGGAGGGGAGAAGGAAGGAAGGAAGGAAAGGAGGGAAGGAAGGAAGGAAGGAAAGAAAGGAGGGAAGGAAGGAAGGAAGGAAGGAAGGAAGGAAGGAAGGAAGGAAGGAAGGAAGGAAAGGAGGGAAGGAAGGAGGGAAGAAAGGAAAGGAAAAGAAAGAAAAGAAAAGAAAAAGCAAAGTCTGTATGCCTGTGTATTTTGCCCTGGCTTGGCTGATATAAGAATCCCAAAAGAACGTGGACTGGGCAAGGACCGTCACCCGCTGGCCACACGCACTCTGCAGGAGGTGGTGGTAGATCTCCATCCCCGGGCAGGGCTGTGGAGGTCTCCGCCTCACGCACTGACATTCACGGCCCGGGATGCATGAGAGCCATGAGACGGGTACCAGTGTCCCCTCTAGACACCTGGACATACTTCCATACACGGAGACGAAGCTTAACCCAGCCTAGCCTGCCCGCTCAGTCCTTCAGACGACTTTTAAGTTCCACAGGACCGTGCTCACCAGCCGAGGTGGCCTTCGCCTCCTCCAGCTTCCGTCCGGCTCGGTCTCCTGCCATCCGGGCACAGGCAGCTACTGTGTTGGCAGGGACCTCTGCGCGTTTCCAGGGCGCTGCCGGGGAGCAGACGCGGGGCTGGGTCATCACCCGAGTCCTGCACAGATGAAGCTCAGCTGGTAGACAGCTCGTGGCTTATTGGAACAATTCCTTTTCTGCAGTTGTTTGATTGGTAAATACTTAATGGGGTTTCTGGTCACCAGTATTTGCTTACACAAGGCCAAACATGGTCCTTTGTCAAGGGCAGAATAAAAGAAGAGAGCACTTGATAAACGAGAGAGTAAGTTGAATACCTAAGGAATTAGTGCTTAAGAGGTCAGGCCCTCACTTCAGACTCCCTGGCCCGCTCATTTCCTCCCTGGGCCATGGGGTCAAGTTCCCGTGGCGGCCCAGCCTCAGTTTCCCTGTGAGTCACAGGTGATGAGTCCCTGCCTTCTAACTCAGTCACGGTGATTCATGAGATAAGGGCCGGAAAGCCTGTTGTTAAGCATGCATTTGGCCCCCAGTGAGCACTCAGTAAACGTCTCCAGAAGCCACCTTCACTACCCACTGGAAGAAGAAATCACGGCAATTCAGACAATTGAAGCTTTTACCCTGGAAACATCATTATCACGGACATACCGCAGAGACGTCACTGCTCACCAACTGCCTCGGATGTATTTTTTTCGTTGTCAGGTGCTTCTAATTCGTTTTGATTTCATTGAATAAATCTATTAGAGTTAAATGGAGGAAAATAGAGTCCGAAAAAGGGAGGAAAGCATTTCAAGCTGTATTTAATCAGGGGGACAAATTATAAACATTAAACTTGGCTGCATGCGGCTTGAGAGCAGTGAATTGTAGCACAGGATCTAAAATTCCAAAGCATAAAAGAAACTTATATGAAGATAACCTGACTACCTGTGACTGATGTATTTTTAAAAAAGTGATAGTTGGGGTCAAAGATCTAATCTGATCTGCATAGAATAGATCTTGGGCTTTGTTTTTCAAACAGGCTGGAAAGGGGATTTTGGTACTACAAGTGCTCCAGGGGGAACGAAATGCTGGTTGGTAAAACGGAAATTCAGATTCGCTTCCTCTCGGTGATAGTACGGGTCTCTGTTTACATTTTTATCTATGAGTATCCTATTTCTAAATAATGTGCTCCAAGCTCAGAGCATGCTTTTTCTTCAGTAACCTCACTTGTTGGAAGAGGGTTAGGGGGTGAATGTGCATTTTAGCCCAAAGTGCTACTGTGTTTATCCTCCACTGGAGAAGACCGGAACTGTTATTCGTGCTGCTTTACGCCCCAAATGGCAGGGGCGACCTCTCGCCTCCATGTTGGCATCCAGGACCAGAGGCTGTCTTACAGTACCTCGAATAAAGATAATGAATAACTTGAAAAAGAATAGATACGTGTACATGTATAACTGAATCACTTTGCTGCACACCTGAAACTTACACGACACTGTAAATCAACTACAGTCCAATATAAAATTTTTAAATTATTAAAAGAGATAATGAACACTTATTCCACAGCGGTGGTTTCCTGAAGCTGCAATTCTGAGTTTTCTACCAGGAACCAAGAATTGTAATCAGAATAAATCCCACTCCGATGTTTGTTGTCTTTCAACCCCTTGCAGTGAACAAACAAGTGAGTGGGATAAATAGGGTGGAAAAAAGTCTCCGCGCCAAACGGAAAAGTTCTCAGAGTGACAGGGGCTTCCTTTGCTTTATCTGAAAAACATCTCTGGCCCCTCATTCTATTGCATCCTTTCCATCCAGTGTTTCAAGCCAGTGTGCTCACGGGCTGCTCACAAGAGGCTGGCCGCAGGTGTCCTGGACACTGTCCTACAGTGATACGTTTGCTCGAGTGCCACTGGACACTGGCACACAAGGCCACACAAACACAGCCTCAGCTTTCTCCACACCAAGGGAACAAGCAGTCCCTTCTCGGAGGAGGTTACATCCTTAGGACGGGCATTTGGTGACAGACGGGCAGTCTGCATTACATGGAAACCCAACTCCTGTCACCCCGACGGGTGACACAACATTCCATTCCAGACTGTCGACATGGGCCAGGACAATCCACACTTGTTTCATACGAAACACAGTGACTCCAAGCAACAAATAACCCCTTAACCTAATTCAAAGGATCTGTCTGTGTGGGACTTTTTGGCCCAAAACTCAGGGTCAAGGGGGTTTCACGTTTTAAATGTTCTCCGGTGGCAATTCTTTTGCCAAGAGAGATGAAGGGAGCCTGTCACAATTATTGATCCTAATTCAACCTTTGGACACTTAATATTCATCAAATCTAAAAGCGGAGAGATGGTTCCAAAAAGGAGGCACCTCGTGAAAGCGCTACAGAACCTGGCTTTTCATTAGGGGGTAAAAAAAAAAAAAAAAAAAAAAAGTGTATCCATTGCCAAGTAGGAATAAAAACTCTCCATGCTTCTCATTTTAATCTTTGAATCACCTTTGTGGAAAGCATGGAATTTTTAGCATATCAGGGGGTCTGGTTTGTCTCATATTTTTGAGTCTATGGCATACAGGAAAAAAAGAGACACTCTCTAAAGGAAATTGAACCTCCCTGAAACGGGCCCTGAACTGACCCTGTCATCACATTATCCATTTTCAGACCCAGAACTCAATGTTGCAAGATCCCTGGAAGCAAAATTCCATTAAACAAGTGCTGTTACAGCCAAAATCTCCTTCTGCCTAAAAGATGTCTCCACCTTAGTCAATGCCCCCCACCAAAGGGACATAATATGAAGCCTCAGAACTTTATATAGAAGAGCTATGTGGTCATTTAAGAGTCTCTCGGGGTTTGTTAGAATGCGATTCTCTCCCTAACAGCTGGCATTCGAATCACGGCTCCAGCTACACATAATCACAACTGGAATTAAGCAGTCAGTTTCCTGATTTGGAAACTGTATAATTGCCAAGACTTTACTGGGCCTTTTCCAACCTGAAAGTGTAAGACAAGAGTACATTCTATGATATTCACATGCAAAAGAATGAAACTGAACCCCTACCTCATACCATATACAAAAATTAACTCAAAATGGATCCAAAAAGTAAATGTAAGAGTGAAAACTATAAAACTCTTTAAAAGGAACATAGACGCACTTCTTAGTGACCTTGAATTAGGCAACAGTTTCTTAGATATTACACCAAAACACAAGCAAACAAGGAAAAATGGATAAATTGGACTTCAAAATTAAAAATATTTGCGTGTCAAAAGACACTATCAAGAAAGGAAAACGATAACCCACAGAGTAGGAGAAAATTTTTGCAAATCAAACATGGCCAGGATCAGTACACAAAACATATATTTTAAAAATCTTGCACTCAACCTAAAAAGATAAATAACTCAATTTAAAAATAGGAAAAGATTTGAATAGACATTTCTCTAAACAAGATAAACAGATGGCTTACAAGCACATAAAAAGATGCTCAACATTATTAGGTATTAGGGAAATGCAAATTAAAACCACAACGAGATACCACTTTATACCCACTAGGACGTCTGCAATTAAAAAGGAAAAAGAAGAGAGGAAAGAAAAACACAAAATAACAAGTGTTGGTGATGATGTGGAGATACTGGAACCCTCATACATTCCTGGTCAGAAAGCAAAATGGCTTAGCATCGAGGGAGTTTGTTATTTCCTCAGAAATGTTACACATAGAGCTACCATAGGACCCAGTAATTCCACTCCCAGGAGTAGAGATTTGAAAATGTATGTTCAAACAAAACCTCGAACACAAATGTGCATAACAGCATTATTTATAACAGCCAAAATGTGTGAAAAAGCAAATGTCCATCAACTGGATAAACAAAATGTGGCATATCTATAAAATGGAATATTTTTTAGCCATAAAAAGGAATGAAGTATTGATACATGCTATAACATGGATGATTCTTGAACACATTATGCTAAGTGAAAGAATCCAAATACAAAGGCTACAAATTGTATGATTCCATTTCTAAGACGTGTTCAGAATAGGCAAGACCCTACAGGCAGAAAGTAGACTAGTGGTTGCCGAGGAAAGGTGGGCGAAGAGACGAAGGTAGACTTAAAAGTGACGGCTAACAGGTACAGGGTTTCCTTCGGGGGTGATGGAAATGTTCTGGAATTACACAGTGATAATGGTACATTTTGAATTTACTAAAACCCACTGAAATGTGCACTTAAAAATGGTGACTGTGGTGTCACATGAATTATACCTTAATTCTTTTAATTGCAAAAAATTTTTTTAAAACACAGAGAACAGTAGTGATCAATAAATCTCCAGACCAGGAGGCACCAACTGAAATGGCGCATAAATAGACAACAGCAGAAAGCACTAGAAAGTCCAGAACCAGACCAGGGAAAGAGGAGAATCTTTTACAGGATATGATGCCATTTCAGGTCAGTAAGGAAAATACAGATTATTCAATAATTAGTGTTGGGGCAAAGTTTAGCCATCCGGAAAAAAATAACAATAAGGCTAATTCACGCCCCATATCTTATACCAAAATCAGTTACATTAAAGATTTCAATGTAAATAACAAAATTTCTTAAACATAGAGCATTCCATAAATGACTACTTCTATTTTATTTTATTTTTTTACAAACAATATTGTGTTTAGGTATGTTTTTAATTTTTTATTTATTTAGTTTTACATTCTTTGGCCACGTGGCATGCAGGATCTTAGTTCCCTGGCCAGGGATCAAACCCGCGCCCCCTGCAGTGGAAGCGCAGAGTCTTAACCACTGGACTGCCAGGGAAGTCCCTACCTCTCTTTTGTAATTCTAGGATCAATTCACACTATCACATATTTTTTTTAATTCTCACTCAATATTTACTTTTATTGTTATTATTAAACATTTCGTGTCCTTAGTAACACAGGTTCTTATGCGATAGAGCGTTTTTTAGTATCGTGGCAGTTAAGGGACAAACAAAACATGATGACAAACCACAGTGTTGCTTAGAAGCAAGTGATCAATATACCATTGTGCCTTTGAGTTGTTTGGGTTTTAGCAAAATCTGTTTCTGCTCTAACGAAGTGGTTCCCAACTGAGAGGGATTTTTGTCCCCTGGGGAACATTTGGAAATGTCCGGAAATATTTTTTCTTATCACCACTTGGGGAAGGGCGATGCTGCTGGCATCTAGTATCTAGAGGCCAGTGACACCCCTAAACAGAATAGCCACGACACCGAAGAATTAGCCAAGTCAAAACAGCAATACATCCACTGTGGAGGAGCGCTGGTCTAATGATAGGATGACACTTAATGTTCCTGACAGGAAACCTGTTTGCAGGGAGCTCAGACCCCAGGCATTAGAATTCAGGGTGCCACTATCTCTTTCTTTGATGCATCCTCTCTTTTTATTTATTGAGAACCTGTTTTGTGTTAGGTACTGTGCTAAAGTGTAATATTGAATTTAATCTTCAAAATGACCCTATCCTATAGACCACCCTATTGTATGAGTTTGCTGTTTTGTGTTCATAATGAGGACATCCAAGCTTGGGAAGCCTAGGTGACTTACCAGAGGTCACTGACTATAGAGCGTCAGAGGTGGGACCGGAAGTAAAGCAGTCTGGTCCCAGGGTCCATGTAATAACCTCCATGTTTTACCATCTCGTAAAGTCCTGAGTGTGCTACGTGGGTCCAACTGCATGTCACTGTCTTCTAGGGTGAAAGATCAGGCAAGATCGTGGTCAAGTAACTGAGGCTGTTTAGGAAAGACTCAGGGACCAGGCTGCCCAATTTTGGGGGGGGGGGGACCTGGAAGCTCCTCTCTATTAAGTGGAGTGTTAAGTTTGAGATTAGACTCAGGAACTCAGTAGGGTTCCTGGCATAGAGCCCCCGACCGTGGTTTAGGAGCAGGGAGACCTGGGGCCAGCACCGTGTGAATGCTCAAGAAATAAACCTTTCATATCAGCAGATGGGCAGAACTGGCCTCTGGTCCTGGAAGGGTCAGGGACTGAGTCTGTGGTCTCGGGACTAGGACACGGTAGGCAGGGGTGAAGACCTGGGAAACTGAGAGATCTGCCCTAAATAGACTAAGTCTCCCAAAGTGCACTGCTCCAGCTGCCTCTTATTCCTGTAAGACAGATCACAGGACTACAAGATCCTGCCTGGTGGGATCCCTCAAGGGAGAAGCAGAGTAAAACAACAGAGTTTGCCGTAGCAAAGGTGATGCAGACTGGAACGGAAACTCCACTTTTCCTTTGGCATGACTCTGGGCCAGGTGCGTGAGTTAAAAATGTCATGAGTGTTGGGGAGTGTGGGATCCCCGGGGCTTGGAGCTTGGGTGGTCACAGCCCCACCTTCTGCAGAGGGACCAAAGCAGAGTTTCTGGGGTGGAAGGAACACTTCCCTCAGCTCAGGTGGCTTCCCCCAAAGAGGTAGCTTCCTTGACTAAGTTGGCCAAACTTAAAGGATAGAGCCTCCATGGCTGGGCGAGAACTCCATGAATGTGCTTTAGATATCTAAGGCACTAAAAATCTTCGGAGAGTGGGCAAGGCTTATATTGACCTTTATGATCATTGTTGTAATAGAGAATCCTGAGGCCTCATTTAACATCTGCCTCTCAGACACAGATTACAAGAAGGAAAGAGACATTTTTAGCCTCTTTCATTTTTGCTGAAGAATTTTGCAAATAGCATATGTCTAAGAATGAAGAAGTCAAGATTGGAAACCAATGTACGCACAGCAAAGAGACCATAAGCAAAATGCACAGACAGCCTGTGTAATGGGGGAAAATATTTGCAAATGATACCACCGACAAGGGAATAATTTCCAAAACATACAAACAGCTCGACATCAAAAAGCCAACAACCCAATCAAAAAATGGGCAGAAGAGCTAAATAGACATCTCTCCAAAGAAGACATACAGATGGCCAACAGGCACATGAAAAACTGCTCAACATCATTAGTTATTAGAGAAATGCAAATCAAGACTACGAGGTACCAACTCAGGACAGATGGAACAGCCATCATTGAAAAGTCTATAAATAACAAATGCTGGAGAGGGCGTGGAGAAAAGGGAACCTCCTACGCTGCTGGTGGGAAGGTAAATTGGTTCAACCACCAACTGTATACATTAAGGAATACACTGCAGGGGAGGCTTGCATCCCACACAAGTCAGCAATAGGACTTCTTTAAAAAGCAGCCATGTTGGAGCTTCTTGGTAATGGTAGCAGCAACATTTTTAGCGGGACAGAGAAATTTTACATGCATTTTTTCATTTGTTTGCTCAACCATCCAGTAAAGGAGGACAAGAAGGTATAATTATTCCCATGTGGTTGATTCATTATTTTACCAATTAAACAGCTACCCTGTGCCCTAGGGGTTCAGTGGTGAACAGAGCAGCCCTGGCCTCTGTCCCCACAGAGCGCTGCCTAATGCGGACGGCAGACGTCCAGCAAATGAAGAATAACACGCCTCCGAACGGTTACAACGGGTACAAAAGAGGCCTACAAATCGGGAAACCGAATCCCAAAGGGATTAAACAGTTTAATGGGTCAAATGATAGCTGGTTTGGTTGTGGGAATGTAACGCAGAACCCATATCCTCTTACCCTGGACAGAACCCTAGGCTGATCAAGGAAAGCAATCACACCCACTGTTCTCTAGCCTGGCCGCACCACTGTGGGCACCTTCTTTAAAGAGGAACTTTGACAAAAGATGACCTTAAGAGAGAGTCAACAGGATAGAGGTCACAAGCCATGTCTTTTAGGGAACAGTTAGAACACTGGGTCTGTTTAGCCTTAAGAGATGCCAGGACATGCTCTTAACACTCAAATATTTGAAGAGTTCTCATGTGGAAGAGTGAGGAGATGGAGAGCACAGGATGGACCCAGGCGCCCTGGAAGGCACATGTGTCTGTAGACGTTCAAAGAAGACGCTCAGATGGCAGAGCGAGAAGACAGGAGCCCTGAGGGGTCGCTACGTGCACTTTGAGAGATGCAAGAGCATGGTAGTTCAGGGTATGAACTCGTTTAGGCAGACTCAGTTGTGAGTAAGTCCCCTGCCATGAACACCTCCACTTACTAGCTTTGTTTCCTTGGACAAGGTATTTAATCTTTCTGGGTGTCAGCTCCCTTCCCCGCAATGGGAGACGCTAACGGCATCTGTCTCAGGTGCTAGCTGTATGGTTCACTAAGGTAAGCCGTATATACCACCTGTTTCATTCAGTGCCTGGCACATGAAGCCATGGATAAATACCAATTAAATAAATGAACATTCATTTAATCAGTGGACTGTGAATGAGAAAAGTACTCAATAAGCAGTCCTAGGAGGAGTAGTCATGGCAACAGACCAACTGAGACAACAACCTCACCAGTGGGCCCAAGGGTGAACCGGAAACATGAGTGAATGTACTATCCACCTTCGTGAGGTCTGCATATAGACGGAGTTTCTACTGTCTACTAAAGAGAGCGATTGCTGTGCTGGGTACAGCTTGGACAAAATGTTCTCAAAACTACTTTCCAATTCTTAAATTCCGTGAGAATAAGAATTGTCAAATGGTCTGATTGTAGAAGCCAGGAAGTTTCTATTCCTTCGGGGCAGCAAGAAAGGTCATGGAACTGGAATCATGAAGCTCTTTCTAAAAGAGGAATGAAAAGTTTCTTCTTCCCATCTGTACCCCAACTTGTTCTTTACAACATAAAAATGCTTTGTTTCTGTACCTTTCTCTAAAAGAACATGGGAAATTGTCTTTAAAATTCCCAGAATGGGCTTCCCTGGTGGCGCAGTGGTTGAGAGTCCGCCTGCCGATGCAGGGGACACGGGTTCGTGCCCCGGTCCGGGAAGATCCCACATGGCGCGGAGCGGCTGGGCCCGTGAGCCATGGCCGCTGGGCCTGCGCGTCCGGAGCCTGTGCTCCTCAACGGGAGAGGCCACAACAGTGAGAGGCCCGCGTACCGCAAAAAAAAATTCCCAGAATGTACATATGAGATTTCTTTTGTCTGCTTTTTCCCCCAAGCCCTCCCAAAGAAACATCCAAGGACAGCAAGAATGTTCAGGATATGAATTATGGCCTTTTACGATATTGGTCTTCTTCCAGTTCTGCTTTGTATCTTTGACCTCAATGTGAACAACAGAAACGCATTGCTTCCACTGAAGTGAGGAAATAAGCTTTCGGATTGTGCCATCTTCTGGTCAAATGTGGACACCAACTTGGCAGATGCCTTGCTTTTAGTGTGGCACCGAGTCCGTGCCATCAGGATAGCAGGATAGGAAAGGTCCATCTCCCCAGAATTTAAATGGGGCCTCTTGGGAGGGGGCAGCTTGAACTACATTCACATTAAACCATGGGACAGTTTGAAAAGATCAATGTTTATTTCTTTGGAAGCACCTCTTTCCACTGAAGAGCAATTACTCATTATGCTGTCCTGTAGGTTTACCCTCGGGAAAGGGGGCTCAAATCAGTGCCTTTCTAAAATGCTCTTAGCTGCCAGCATTATCAGATGTATAAGCCACTTGGTTTTTACTTGTCTGAACACACCTAAAACTACTTCTGTGACTCTGATGAACAGAGATTGAGGGAAAGAGGGAGAAATGGAACCAGGATTTCAAATCCCCCATCTGTTTATTATGACCGAAGGTTCACCGAGGCTACATGTGAAGGAGTCACTGGAGAGAAACCTCATTGTTTATCAACACAGGCTTTGGGTCCAAGCACCTGTGTGGACCACTTTCTACATATAAGCCCCCAGGACTCCATTTGTGCCTCTGCCCTGAGCCCAAAAGACAGAACATGGAACGATCTCCCTGACTCACATCTTTTGTTTTAATAAATTTATTTATTTTATTTATTTAGTTTTGGTTGCGCTGGGTCTTCGTTGCTACACTCAGGCTTTCTCTAGTTGCGGCGAGCGGGGGCTACTCTTCATTGCAGTGCGTGGGCTTCTCATTGCGGTGGCTTCTCTTGTTGCACAGCACAGGCTTTAGGTGTGCAGGCTCAGTAGTTGTGGCTCACGGGCTCTAGAGCACATGGGCTCAGTAGTTGTGGCGCACGGGCTTAGTTGCTGCGCGGCATGTGGGATCTTCCCGGACCAGGGCTCGAACCCGTGTCCCCTGCATTGGCAGGTGGATTCTTAGCCACTGCGCCACCAGGGAAGCCCTCACATCTTAATCTAAGCCAAAATCTGGGTGAAAATAGGCAAGAAAAAATCAACCCAGATTCAAAAGTCACCAAAATAACAAACTTTCTTCCTGGAGCTCAAAAAAATCTAGATGAAACCATCCATTCCAGCCTTCCCAGGGTGGAACAGAGCAGGAAGAAGGCCGGAAGAAGGCCGGTGTACACAGGAGGGAGACAGGCCCACATCCGCCAGGTACTCAAGCTTCGTGGGAGACCAAAATCTTCAGGAGCTGAGCCTGAGACTCTTGAGTCCTAAGACGCCGTTTGAAGGGCTCCAGTCCTTCAGCAGCAGCCTCAGTGTAGCTCTGGGTGCTGGGACGCCCTGAAAACTCCTGTTCAGCATCCCTCTGGATAAAAGAGTAAAGGAGAACAGGACCCCTGAATATTCTTCATTCTTAAGGGACCAGCAGCCTTTACCAGAACAATATTCACCAGCACTTTGGGAATCTGAAATAGGCTGGACTTGTCATGCACACTTACAGCTGCTGCTGAAACGTGATGTCTTTCAAGTAGCTGAAACATCCCATCTGGTGGTTTCCATTCTAGAAACAGAAAGCTGATATGAAAGACACGCTTCCAGGGACTTCCCTGGTGGCGCAGTGGTTAAGAATCCACCTACCAATGCAGGGGACACGGGTTCGATCCCTTGTCCGGGAAGATCCCACATACCACGGAGCAACTAAGCCCGTGCACCGCAACTACTGAGCCTGTGCTCCACAACAAGGGAAGCCACCGCAATGAGAAGTCCGCGCACTGCAACAAAGAGTAGCCCCTGCCCGCCACAGCTAGAGAAAACCTGTACGCAGCAGTGAAGACCCAGCACAGCCAAAAGAAAAATTATAAAAAACAAAAAAGACACGTTTCCAAACATGACTAGGATTTTTTGAGAAAAAACATCAATATTTCAAATAACAACAGGAAAATAGCAGTATGAATTAGTTATTCTAGATGAAACACATCAATTTAGTTTTTAAACTAAAAATAGAGTTGCCATATGATCCTGCAATCCCACTCCTGGGCATATATCTGGAGATAACTATAATTGGAAAAGATACATGCACCCCAATATTTATTGCAGCACTATTTACAATAGCCAGGACATGGAAGCAACCTAAATGTCCATCGACCAATGAATGGATAAAGAATGTGTGGTACATATATACAATGGAATATTACTCAGCCATAAAAAAAGAATGAAATAATACCATTTACAGCAACATGGATGGACCTAGAGGTTATCATACTAAGTGAAGTAAGTCAGACAGAGAAAGACAAATATATGATTATCACTTATATGTGGAATCTAAAATATGACACAAATGAACTTATTTACAAAACACAAACAGACTCACAGACATAGAGAACAGACTTATGGCTGCCAAGGGGGAGGGGGGATGGGGGAGGGAAGGAGTGGGAGCTTGGGGTTAGCAGATGCAAACTAGTATATACAGGATGGAGAAACAACAAGGTCCTACTGTGCAGTATAGAGAGCTATATTCAATATCCTGTGAGACACATTCATACATAAGCTTAAATATGTACCTGATTTGTCACAAGGTAAATCCTTGAACTTTGTCTATTTGCTGTTTAACAAAATTTTATATGAACACCTCATTTTGAGCTGTTTTTTTCAGGAATAGATAGCTACCAGGAGAGCTTGGTCTTAAGGTACAGCCTGAAGTAATACAGCCTTTCCCAGAGTATGTTCCTTGGGACACCCGTCCTTCAAGACGCCTGGCAAAAAAGGTGTCTGTACTCCAACAAGTTGAGGAAATACTCTGTTTTGTATTTGCCTTCTAGGAGAGGTAAAATGCATACGAGCTTATGAAGGAGCTGAGACATTTGGAAGTAAATAAAGACTTCAGCAGATTCAGTTTGCTTCACATCAAAGGTTTCAAACTTCATGGGCCAAAGAATATTTACGTAGAGGACCATCTAACAAGGAACCCTCAGGAACTAGCATTCTAAAGAACACAACACAGAAAACATTGCTCATAAAGAAGTAGGTATGTGAGGGTTTTGTTGCTGTCGATGATAATTTCCCAGAAGCAGGAGCAATGGGCCTTAACTCGGACCCAATGCATGGTTGCTCTGTGACAACGTAAACAACTCCATGACTTGAGAGCAGAGAGGGGAGACTGAATCAGTAGGTCCTTGAGTTGCTGAGGACCCATCTTTACCATCCTACTAAGCTTTGCCCATAATCAGTATGAGTTCCAGGAAATGAGAGCACAATTGTAGTTATGACAACAACAAAATCAGCTTCCCCATAAACCGTTTAGGAAGTGAATCAACCCACTGGTATCGGAAGAGCTGGATTCTAACCTGAGTATTGTAATATTCTGTCTCCACTAAACCTGGTAGCATTCTTGCTGTATCGATCACTCTTCCCCCCAGAATTGGATCTTTATTTCCTCTCTGTACAGTGAGAATGCATGGGCTGGGGTGGCTTTTAAAGGCTCTTTCAGCCTTAAAAATTCGTAGCACAAACAGTAAAAAAGAAATTCATCATGTTCTCCTGTTTGATGCCTTCCTAGACCTTTAAATTTGAAAAGAACTCCTTTGTATGTTTTCCACACTAAACATAACTACTTTAAATATTTCTCGGTCACTGTTGTGGGATATTGCGCTTCCCGGTTTGGAAGAGAGCGACAGGGAGAATTATGTGCCGTAATCATCGTCTGGGGATTTGCAGATGGGTTAAGCAGATCTTGGAGAAATGCAATTTGCTTTGCCCTCAAGAGTAGTAAATTATAAACTAGCTACATTTCCCTTTCCACTTGACCTTCATCTTCCACAGAGAATTCTTCTGCAAGGATTTGGTTCCCTTTATTTTGCTACTTTAAGCAAAAAAAAAAAAGGGGGGGGGGATTAAGCACCATGCCCCAGAAACCTACTCTCCTCCTTCTGGGTTTTTTAAGCACTTACAATTCCACTAAAAGTCATCACAGACCCTTGCGGAGACTTACTTGTCATATGCTGTTGGGAGCGGAGATACCATCCCCTCTCTCCTGAGCAGCTCAATCTAAAGTGTCATCTAGGGACTTCCCTGGTGGTCCAGTGGGTAAGACTCCATGCTCCCAAAGCAGGGGGCCCGGGTTCGATCCCTGGTCAGGGAACTAGATCCCACATGCCGCAACTAAGGGTTCGCGTGTGGTAACTAAGACCCCGGGCAACCAAATAAATAACTAAATAACTATTAAAGTGTCGTCTACCAGATGCAAGTGCCCATTTCAATACAAGTCAGAGAGAAATTTCACTTCAGGTTTTACGCAAGCATGCTGGACCTGGTCTTGCCAATCCGTTTCCACTCTGCTATGGGAAAATCTATCTGCAATCAAGGAGGTGTCCATGGTTGCTTCTGCCCATGCTCACCAAAAGGGCAGGTGATTTCTGGTCATAAATTGCTACTAGCCTGCAGTGTGACAAAGTCAGAAATTTGAGGGGTGGAAGTGAAAAGGCCAAGTTGAAATTCAATGACCTTATCTTGGACTCCCTACAAAGAAGACCCATTGCCACCTCCAACTCAGTAAGCCTTGTCATGTTGTGTATTTAAGGTACTTTTAGACTTTCCCAAAGATGTTGCTGCCAGTCTGATCGCGTCCCCACCTGTGTCCAGGAACTTGGGCAACTCCAAATATTTTACAGGGTAGGTACGCTCATTGAACCTATGACAACTTTGCTTGCCTATTTCTTCATCTAGCTATGACTACAGTGAAAAGAAAAGTCTCAGAGGACTTAGACCCAGGGTGTTTGGAATGCTTAGAAGTACTGTTTGCTTTTCTCTTTAGGATTCTGAGAAAAACCACTCAGGCTCTGAAAAATGGGTGCTCTGGAACAACGTTCCCCCAAGTAAATTTTCCCCTTTATTCCCCCTAAAATGTCTACTCTCCAAGAGCTCCAAAAGGGTCCGTCTCAGCTACCAGCCTCTAAGTACTGGGACCACCAGAGTTCCTTCTCAGGAAGGTCTTCTCCTTCGGACTCGAAATCTAACCCTTTGCTGGCTTCAGGTATGAGGCAGGCATCTCACAGAGGGTGAGAGAATTCTCATCCAGGAATGGGCCAGCACACTTCTTTACCTGAAATGGAGATTGTGGTAGTCGCTTGGCCTTATGAGAATTTGAATTCCCAACTCTCACTATGAAAATCCCCCTGCTGCTTCCTACAGGTTACTTTCTTTTCTCACCACACCCCTGCTCTCACACCGTCTCCATCTTTTCTTAATGTGCCACCCTCAACTCTAGCCCAGGGAAGCTAAAGAAACCAATTCTAGCAATACTCAAGTGTATCACCGATGGTTTCTCCTTTCCAGCGGACACGTTTGTGGTCAATACAGAGCCCTAAGGTTTTCCTAGTTTCTGCCCTCCTTAGATGTAGCTACTTTGCCTAATTAACACGTGTGAAATGTTGAAAACATTTTAGGCAAGGGGAAATACTGGGGGCAAATGAATCTCAGAGTTTAATAGGTGATGATTTACAAGCAAAGAACATCTTTTTTAAAGGAACTGCTCATTCTTTTCTCCTTTGACATTGAGGTTAATATAGTCGGTGGGCATTCTTGTTTCTACCATTTCATTCAATCCTCAATCTTGTAAGGAAACCAACGTATGCATTTAAGGAACTTGCCCAGGGCCTCCTGGCCCGTCAGCTGCAAAGGACAATGCCGTGTGACTCCAAGTCCTGCTTTTCTCAGTTTCACTTCACCTCCCAAACAGGTCGCTACATAGAGCCACGTGTGAGGCACAATGCGAACAGCGGCAGCTGTGTTTTTGCAGTCCTGCTTCTAAATTAGGTCATATAATTTGCAGTTGATAAAAATAGCTCTACAACAAGTCTTTTTACCTCTACTCTCCTTCAAGCCATTGATATAACCCCTTTCAAATTAATCTTTCTACAGCATAAGTCCGTGCTTCCCGCAAGCCATCAGATTAAGGACAAACCACTTGACCTCAAACCATGAAGCCCTCTGCAACCTGGCATAACCTTCGTTCCTGGCATTGCTTTGCAAACCCCCCACTAAGGCAAATGGGAATATTCTCATTCCCTAAGCATGTGGTTATGCCCTTTCCAGCTTTGAGCAAATGCCCTACACTGACAGAAGTAGCCTCTTCTTTTCCCTCTTCCCAATGTTCACTGCAGCTCTATTTACAATAGCCACGACATGGAAGCAACCTAAATGCCCATCGACAGATGAATGGATAAAGAAGAGGGGGTACATATGTACAATGGAATATTACTCAGCCGTAAAAAAGAACGAAATAATGCCATTTGCAGCAACATGGATGCAACTAGAGATTATCATACTAAGTGAAGTAAGTCAGAAAGAGAAAGACAAACACCATATGATAGCACTTATACGTGGAGTCTAAAATATGACACAAATGAACCTACTTACAAAACAGAAACAGACTCACAGACACAGAGAACAGACTCGTGGTTGCCAAGCAGAAGGGAGTGGGGAGGGATGGATTGGGAGTTTGGGGGTTAGTAGATGCAAACTATTATACATAGAATGGATAAACAACAAGGTCCTACTGTGTAGCACAGGGAACTATATTCAACATCCTGTGATAAACCATAATGGAAAAGAATATAAAAAAGAATGTACATATATGTATAACTGAATCACTTTGTTGTCCAGCAGAAAGTAACACAGCATTGTAAATCAACTATACTTCAATAAAATTCTTTAAAAAAAAGAATGACTTCAAATGCCAAGGGTCCACCACCCTTGTGATTCCCAGGATCCTGGAGTCAGACTCCATTCACCCCAGCTCTGCCACTTCCTAGCTGGGTGACCTTGGACAAGTCACTTAACCTCTCTGTGTTTCATTGTCCTCAGCTATAACATAAGAATAATATTAATACCTTCCTCAAAGAGTTGATGTGAGAATTAAGTTAATATGATACTTAAAACAGTATCTGACACATAGTAAATGCTCTCTAAAGTTAACTGTTATCAAAAGTTTCATCATCAAAAAAAAGTTTCACCATCTGTATCATCATCACTTCTTGCTCAAAATTTCTTTAGATCTTTTAGTATATTTGCTGAAAATATATCTATTATATAGTGTGGGGTTTTCTTTAAATATTTTACATTTTTGTCCTATCTCTCATAGCAAATGTTGTATCTGTTTTTCTATAACCTACAGAAGTTCAAACGGAATAAGCCAGGCTAAGACAGAATCTACTAAGAGAACCATTTTCTTGGTTTCTCCCACTATGGGCAGCAGAATCTTGACTCAAATGATCCTATAAACTCTTTTATCGAGCTGACATTTCTCAGCACATATTTCGTGCTGGGAACTGTGCTAAAGACCCTACTTATACCTTCTTATTCAATGACTACAATAACCTATGAGTTATTATACTTATACCCATTTTATAGATGAGAAAACTGAGTCTCAGGGAAGTAGGCCGCAGTCAGACAAAAAAGCATCACCGACAGTTAAGGCACCTACGTAAGTTCCCTTGCGGTTACAGGCATGAATAGTACCATTGACGCTGACAGGCCATCCTTGAGTTCTCCCGTGAACTCCTGACTCACTAGCGACTAGGGAGACCCCTTACCCGAGAACCTCTGTTCTAGAATCTTCTTTTCCTTATGTTGCCTCTCCTTATACTCATTCCCTTGGTAATTTTACCTAAGCTCATAGTTTTAAATGTCATCGATATACTGACATCTCCCCAATTTTTATCTCCAAATCAGGCCTTTTCTCCCAAACTCCAGATGTACATAGCAAACTGCCTTCTCAAGATCTCAGACTCACAGGTAAAAAGCTAAACTTCTGAGTTTGCTCCCTCAAACTTGCTCCAAACACACTCTTGCCCATTTCCACTAAAGGAAGCTCCATCCTTCAGGATCTTTGTCTCAAGATCCTCGTACTCAGCTCTGCTTTGTCTCTCATCCCCCATATTCAGTGTTTCAGAGACACAGGTGGCTTCCCCTTTGCCGGCTCCCCATCTCCCTCAGGGTAAAAGGCAAAGTTCCCCTTACAACGGTCTATAGGCCCTATACAGTCAGCCCCTAATACCTCCTTGGCCTTAAACCCTGCAAATTTCTCCCCACCCCTGATCACTCAGTTCCTCCGTTCCAGCCTCCCTGATGTCACATCAGACACTGTCTTACCTCAGGGCCTTTGCACACACTGTTCTCTGTGCCTGGAAAACTCTTCCCCCGAATGTCTCATGGTTTGTCGTCTCACCTCCTCAGGTCTTTGCCCAAATGCCGTCTTCTTAAAGAGTCCTGCCCTGTCCACCCTACTGAGCATTGCAACCTCATCCCTCCCCCTGACCTGTGCTATTTTCCCCACAGACCTCATCACCTTGTCATACAATAATTTTCTTACTTATAATGCTCTCACTGTTGGCCTCCTCCTGCTATAACATAAGTTCCATGAGGGCAGGGATTTTTTTCTTTTCTATTACCTGGTAAGTCCTCAACACAAAGAACAGAACCTGACACGAGGCAGGTGCTCACTTAATACTGAATGAATCAACTAGGAGAGCTGAGATTCAATCCGGGCCTTCTGAGTTCTTACGGAGGCACTACGGTCCCTTCCACCAGAGGAGAGCTACACAGCCCCTCTGACGCAAGCTTAGGCTAAAAATGAATATCCAGTAGCTAATATTCCTGGGTACCACCATCACCCATCCACTGACTGTCTTTGCGGAGAGCATCACAACTTACTGATTTCTCGCCCGGGATGACCTGGCTCGTATTAGGGTATATTCGGTAGAGAATGTAAACAGGCAAACATTTGTTTGCCTCATGGTAACATGAGCAGAGTCAGAGGCTGGAGAGAAGGCAAGAGGCCAGACAGGGACAAGCCACCGGGACAGGCCAGCTTGCTAGAAGCCCCACGAAAGAGCACTTCAAATGTGGGTCTGGCTTGATTCAGCCTGTTCTTTGCTGTCGAGAACTGGCTCGGGGATCTGATCAGTTTTTGTATTAGGGTAAATCCAAGTCGCGAGAGCGGACGTCATTAACCAGGAGCCCCAAACTGCTGATGGAAATCAAAATGGCAATTTCGAATTTAAGATTTCCAACGGGTGCTGAGACTTCCAAGGGCCTCGGGTAATTAGCCTCCTGGGCTCCATCTCCGAACTGCTTTCCAGTAGGGGCTGCAGTACTCACGTACCACTCAGGGTGGCGCTCTTGTTCTACTCAAAAGAGCCACGCTTCCCTGTGGCAGGCCAGGCCTCACGGGCTTTTCAAGTCAGACCGCCCGACAGCCCAGTGACTCAGCACTGGGAGAGAGGAAGCATGCAGGTTGGACACCGGATATTGCTACACGACCAACGTATACAAGCTTGCTATCACCACCAACACAAAAAATTACTTTTGGATGTACCCTGTCTTGGGACCCCCATGTCTTTGGTATAGGATTTAGGGGTCTCCAAGCAGATAACCACTTGGGCACTCCCATAAAAGCCCTAGGCTAATAGAAAAGGACGGTGCCATATTGGTTGAAGGTTGGCTGGGCCATTTTGTCTCGTTTCTGGCTGCAACAGGAGACAGGCCACCTGCTCATTGTTCTAGGTTTTCTTTCTTTTCCAGTTTTCAGGGCTGTCTCTGGGGGGAGGTAAGCCACTACAGCCCCAGCACACAGGGTGGGACTCACCCTGACCCCAGGGCGTCAGCTGCCCGCAATTCTGGCGGAATAGACTCCGTGCCTGCTGGGCAAACCCCTCAGTTAATCCTGCTGGCGGTGAGGACCGCACCCTGTTATTAGCCCGTGTACTTGACCACAGGGCTCAAAACATTTTAACAGCGTGGGCTTGTTTAATCCTTGTGATTTTTCGTAAGTCTGTAAAGCCCTTATTTTTCAAATTTCTGCTTTGTGTATGGGGAAACTACCAGATGGGCCCAGTGACCCTGCAAAGGTCATCCAGGGACTCAGAATTAGCATCATGGACCCTTGACCTTCAATCAGGGGTGCTGACTTTTCTAAATCTCTGCCACAAAGAACCTCTTTCTCCCCCCGACCCCAGCCTCATCCCCATACCCCGCCAATAATCCTATCCTTGTATATAAGGCATTGGTTTGGTTCTTTTCTAGAGTATACACATTCACACAAGTACACAAATCCATGCCTGTTTCTGCAGCTTTAAGCCATGTGCCAATGATATTCTGTTACTGGTATCACCCAAAAGTAAGGAGAAGTGTCACCTAGCTTTTACGTTGAAACCTGACTTTTGAAATATACACACAGTCTCCCTCTTAGAGATACACAATTCAGGACAGCAGATGAAAAGCCCTGAGAAATCATGTAGAAAAGAAATGGTTTAACTCATTTAACCACATATTTTCCAAACTTCCTTAAACATAGATGATTTTTCCCCCACAGTACCCCTCTGTTGACATCATTGCGATCATATTCCTTGAAATACCCTTTTGGAAATGCTGTATAAAATTATAATCTCTTTGTAGCCTAGGGTTGGGTGTGTAGGCAATGACCTCCACTCATAGTCTACTTTGCTATGCTGGGGAATTCCAGAGTTCACAGAATTAGTCTTCTTAGAGACAGTGAGATTTTTGTGGCATCCCACAGCGTCCTGATGGTTGACCAAAGCCAAGTACCATGGCAGTTCTCCAAGCTTGAGATTATGGAGCAGAAAGTAGATCAATGCCACTCTCTACTCCTTCTGACGGGCCCCATCCCATCCCTTCCAAAGCACCAGACATCTCCACTCAAGGCCACCCTGAGCTCCCTCCTGCTGTCCCACCGTTGGCATCAGTGGGGACCTCCCATTTCCAGCCCTTTGGAAGTGTGTCCTTCAGTCCCTTGAAAGCTTGATTACCAGGGTAGTCCTAAAACACCACTCAGTTCTTCATCTCTCTTCAAAACAAAGCCATAACCCTGAGGCAGTAATTCTTTTTTCTACAATGATAAAAGCTTCCACTTTCTTCTAGGAACATACTTCTCATCCCTTTTATTTGTCCAGAAGAGCGGGTAGCTTTGCCCCATAACTGAAGTTCCTACACCATCCCTGGTAGCCTTTCATAGTCAGAGGAGCTAAGAAAAAGCACATACTTAGTCTGAAGTCTTTGGGGGAACAAAGACCTTACAGCAATGACCCTATGTGCCGCCATTTGTTGTTGAATGTAATGTTAGTTTTCCAACCCTGTAGAAGTGTCCTGGATCATCTCAGAAAAATATACTGACTTAGAAGGAATTAAAATGCTGGGCTAGTGTGATCACCCCATGCCAGGCCATTCTCTCTATCTTCTTCCTGAGCTTTGGGACCAACGACAAGATTTGTCTTCACTTTGTGGCTCTTGCAGACATTGGTATCAGGATAATCATCTTAGTTCTTCTTTAAACAATTATAAGCGCTAAGCTTAGAAGGGCAAGGGAACCTGATAGAATCAGCCCTTTTCTGTGGATCAGATATATTCTTTTAAGAACAAACCAATCCCCCAAACTCACACACACCCCCACGGAAAAAAAAAAAAAAGCCATATCACTTACAGGACTAGTAACTTCTACGTCTAGAGACATTCAGGATAACTGCCTGAGTGTGACACCTACATTAACCAGATTAATTCCCTCAGTATTGCATTGGTGGCTGGCAATGCTGTTCCTTTACATATTTAAGTCAAGCCTTGCAAAGGGTACATTCCTGTTTTAACAAGTATTTTTAAGCTGCAGTTATATATCATCACCCAAACTCATACCAGGCACCGTGTCAGGTGTTTGTGACCAAAGAAAGTTGATAATTTATGGCAAATGGATGGACAGAGGGACAATGTTTCTAACTTCAACATCTTGTCAGGAAGGAGGGGAGGAAGGACAGAAGGAAGGAAGGAAGGAAGGAAGGAGGGTTTTTTTGTTTGTTTTTTAAAACATCTTTATTGGAGTATAATTGCCTCGCAATGGTGTGTTAGTTTCTGCTGTGTAACAAAGTGAATCAGTCTGATCATACTCTTTCAGCCAGCCCGTAACACCCTTCTACTGCAAAGGCAATCCAAGAAATGTAGAGATTATGGGGGTGTTTTCCTTCTCTTCAAGGTTGCTAAAACTTGACTTTACCCAGATATAGTTTTTGTTGTTGTTTTTTGTTTTGTGTGTGTGGTTTTTTTTAAGAAATGAAGAGTCCAAAAACTTACTATATGCCCTTGTGTAACCTGCTAAACCCCACTAAAACCTTGGCATTGTCACAGTTTTAATTGGGGATGATCACTGCACCCTCTCAGAGTTTTCGAGAGGATGTGATGAGAAAATCCATGTGAGGTGCTCAGTACAATGCCTAGAACCCAGCAAAAACTCGATCAATGATAAACGATTATGGAGGTGTCTTTAAAAAAATCTTTATCAGTTAGTTGTGATTCTTTGATCCTGTACCCTTCGCTGTCTTCAAAACGTCCTATTGGCTTGATTTCATTTTCAGACCTTTTTACTTCTCTTTAAGGGCACTTGGGTACAGAACACGGTTAAGAAATGGAACCAGGATCTCTTCTGCCCTGGAGCCGTGTTTCAATTAACTGTCCGACTGTACTGGTGCTAGGAGGGTGAGTCAGGGTGATGAGCAATGAACCTGGGAATCCTGGCGCTAGCCCTGCCCAGGGTTTGCTGCTGTTTGTATAAATAGCTATGTGTCTTCAGGTGATGCGCTAAGCACTACACCCTAGAAAATGGAGTTGCAGGGTTTTCTCTGTTAAGGGAAAACAGCCAAAAGAAAACATCTTACTCTCTCTTCACTGCGGGAAGAACACCAGGCATTTCCATGGACAGCCAGAGCCGGTGAAAGCAAAGCCCTCTCACTGCATCCCTGGAATAGCTGAGAATCTGCCCTTGAATTTCATAGATGGTGATTCCCAGAATGTCTGTGCAATGTCCCTGGAGAAGGGCTGCTGGGTGACTGACCAAGCTGTCCAGGGCCATCAGTCCCTCCCAGAGAAGCTCAGCTTTCCCCTTGGAGAGTAAAACACAGTAACACAAGGATATGTGGATGGACAACTGGCCTTTTTTTGTTGTGTTTTTTTTTTTTTTTGCGGTACGCGGGCCTCTCACTGTTGTGGCCTCTCCCATTGAGGAGCACAGGCTCCGGACGCGCAGGCTCAGCGGCCATGGCTCACGGGCCCAGCCGCTCCGCGGCATGTGGGATCTTCCCGGACCGGGGCACGAACCTGTATCCCCTGCTTCGGCAGGCGGGCTCCCAACCACTGCGCCACCAGGGAAGCCCTTGTTATTTTAAATGTGGTTCTCTTTAAGATAGTAAAGCACCTTCTTTGTTTCATTTCATGCTCTTTGCCATGACTTTAACGTTGTCTGACACCAAGATGAAGAGTCAGACTTTGTTTTAACTTGCATTTGCCTGCCATGACCTTTCCCATTCTTTAAGTTCAACCTCTGTGAGTCACTTTGTTTTAAGTGTGTCTCTTTTCTCAGCTTATAGCTGGGCTGTGCTTCGTAATCCCGTCATATTGTGGAAATGATGATTCTTATCCCACTTAGTTACTGACATACTAATCTTAATTTGCTTCCTCTGTGATGAATGTCTGGGCTTTTACACATGCCTTCTGAGGGCAGAGATGCAACTACAGAAGAGACACTCCAGCAAAGACTTAGAAAAGCATGTGGTCAAGATGACTACATTGATAGCGCTTCATATGCTTAATCCTCCCTGGGATGTATAACTTTTGATATACTCACTACTTAAAAGATCATCCTCATTTTATTTACAGTTACAAAGATTTCCTTGAGAGAAAACCTTTGAAGGAAACAAGGCATGCTTCCCTTTCTGCATTCTCTTTGCAGTGCTCAAAGGAGCATAAAGCCAGTTAGGCTGGTGGAGTTCTATACTTCCCAGCCCCCTCCTTCCACAGCTGCCAGCTGTCCAACAGCTGGCCCTAATTTCAAGAAGTGGAGGGGCTTCCCTGGTGGTGCAGTGGTTGAGAATCCGCCTGCCAATGCAGGGGACACAGGTTTGAGCCCTGGTCCGGGAAGATCCCACACGCTGCAGAGCAACTAAGCCCGTGCGCCGCAACTACTGAGCCTGCGCTCTAGAGCCCGCGAGCCACAACTACTGAGCCCGAGTGCCACAACTACTGAAGCCCGTGTGCCACAACTACTGAAGCCCACGTGCCTAGAGCCCGTGCTCCGCAGCAAGAGAAGCCACCGCAGTGAGAAGCCCGCTCACCACAGTGAAGAGTAGCCCCCCTCGCCGCAACTAGAGAAAGCCCACACGCAGCAACAAGACCCAACACAGCCAAAAATAAACTTAAAAAATAAATAAAAATTAAAAAATATATATATATATATATGAAGTGGAGAGCTCAGGCCTGTGACACTGAGGGCTCAGTCTGCTGCCCAAAGCAGTTGGAAAAACCTGCTCTGGTTTTGCAATCCTGCAACTGGAGCTTCCAAAGATCAGAAAGGAAGAATGAGAAAATTCCCTCCTTATCACAGGCCTTCTGCTTCTCGGTTCTAAACAGGGAAGATGAATACGGGAGACGTGGGTCATACCTGGGTCGGAGTTCCTCTCCTATCCCTTGAACCCTGAATTCACGTCCTTCCTCCCTGTGCTTTCCAAACCCCACGTTTAGACTGAGAGAGGCAGGAATAAAGGGGGCAGCAGCTGCCAGGAAATGTTGAGAAGGAACAGAACAGCAGAGCATCCCTTTGGCAGGCTGTTGATGGGATAATGGACTTCTCAGCTGCACTTCCAGGCACCTGGGATGGAAACGGCACCTCCCCTTCCATTGAAACGGAAGGGCTCAGAGGGAAGGACCCCGGGCTGTGATTTCTCAGCCTTGAAGACCAGCTGCTCTCAGACAGCACCACACAGTGAGGCAGCCAGCCCAGTTACTTGGGTCTCCAGTAGGTCCGCTATTAGACTCTTCACAGACAGAAAGCCAGGGATTCCAGTTTAAGTTTTTCAAAAGCCCTTCCCTGGACCCTAAGAAGCGAATGGTGAGCAGACTAGGAGATTGGAAGTCAGACTTAGACTTGGATACTGTCTCTGCCACTGAGCCTCTATGAGACCTGGAATTGTGCTCCCAAGAACGAAATGAGATATGCACAGAATACCTATTACATCGCTGTATTAGTCAGTGTTCTCCAGAGAGAGAGACAGACAGACAGACAGACTGATTTATTTGAAGCAGTTGGATGCACTTATGGAGGCTTGGCAAGTCTGAAATCTGATGGGGGAGGGCAGCAGGCTAGAGACTCAGGAAAGAGGTGCAGTTCAAGTCCAAAGGCAGTGTGCTGGCAGAAATCCGTCTTCTCCAGGGACGTCAGCCTTTTGTTCTCATAAGGTGTTCAGCTGATTAGATGCGGCCCACCCACGCCATGCAGAGCAATCTGCTGTATTCACAGTCCACCAATTTAAATGTAAATCTCACCCCCAGCAACAGCCTCGCAGGAACACCCAGAATAAGGTTTGATGAAATATCTTGGCACCATAGCCCAGCCAAGTTGATACATAAGATTAACCATCACACACTAGAGAGACCCTCCCCCTCGTTTCCCGGATTCCTGAGCCACTAACTCCTGTTCCTCCCACCTCTCTTATCCTTTTTCTCTGCCCTGGGCCCTTTGGTCACTGCTGAGTGAAGATCCTCTCCTAGAATGCTTGTCATGGAATCTTCTGCGTGTGTTTCCCGTTACCATCTGCCACTCTCCAGATAATCCTCTGTCCTTCACCGCCAGCCTGGGCGCCCAGCAAATGTTGACTCACACTTCAGGCCACCCATCTCACATCACCCGTGGCCCCTCCCTCCATGGCGTTTATCTCCTTCAAAGGAAATTAGGGTGAATGCAAGAAAGAATAATCACGAGCAAGAAACAGCAAAGACTGAATTGAACATCTTCTTGACAGTCCCCCTTTTCACATATCTCCGAGCTCCATTTCTCTTCTATTTGGCTTCTTGGTGCTTTTACTACTGAGAAAACTGAACAAACAACCCTCCCTCCTGGTCTCTTTTCCTCTGCTCCTCTCCCCTCTTTTGGCCAAGTCAGTGGAGCTTCTTTTGCAAAGCTCTTCAGGCATTTTTTAAAAACAGCTGTGGAGTGAATGGAGGTTTGCTCTATGCCATAAGTGGCCCACTGACCAATTAACAACAACAAAAAAAGGATTTGGTCAAAGGAAAAAATGTTTCTCAAAACTAGAAAACATGCAAAGATTTGTACGCACAGATTAATAGATCTCTAAGAGATAAAGATGATGGCCATATTTATAATTTGTAGAACCGGAGAAGCATCCCTTCCTGAAAGCCCGATTATACAGAGCCCTACATTGGGAAGGTCCTAAAGATAATGAAGGCCTGAGAAGCATAGACACACACACAATGGAGCTTGAGAACATTTAGAAAACACCTTAAAATACCAAACGATGCATATATGAAAGAATGCAGAGTGAGAAGCACGACCAGATTGGGTCAACGCCCTGAAACAGGACAGAAGCACCGCCCCCCCCCTTCTCCAGATACCTAATTCCCACCCAAACTGACATCGCCAGGTCAAATTCCTCCTCAGCTCTCCAAGACTTCCCAGAGGTCTCCAACCTGCACGGCATCGCTTCCTTCTCCAAACTCTTAGAGAAATGTGTTGTCATAACCTTCGTCTGGCCCTGGGCTGTGCGATCCAGTGAACCGGTACCACTTTGCTTTGCTGTGGATTCACTCTTCCACACTTGTATGTCTGTGTTTATCATTGGGTGCCACACCCTGGAGGGTTGTGTACACGACTTAACTGCTCAGAGAACACAACACAGCGACTGGACTCACTCCGCTAATACGACTTGAGTCGTTAAGATGTGTCATATTTCACCCGCATCAGCAGCAGACAACCACAGACCACCCACTTCGTCACTCAGCCAAGATCCTAATAAAACTCGTCACGTCAGCAGCCGGCAGCGACTGAGAGCTTGTTCCGAGCAAAGTTATATTTTAACCCATTTCATGCTTAGCACTTAATGCATTTCATGTTTAGAAACAACTCCATGACGTGAGCACTTTTATCATCCCCGTTTTGCAGGTGGAGAAACCGAGGCACAGTGAACCCAGGTCTATAGCCAATAAGCGACAGAGCCAGTTTTTGAATCCAGATTAATCGTCTCCGGAGTCAGGACCCTTACCTGCTATGTTATATTTAGAAACAATGTCTTCAGGAACTCTTCCAGAACTATTCTATGCACCTGGCACATAGACATATACAAATCAATGTGCATATTTGGATAACTTGGTTCTGCACTCTATACAGAATGAGGTCTGAACACCTCCATCTTCCATCCAGAGCTTTCAGTATTTTTCCCAACTTAGCGTGGAGCCCTCCCAGCATCTTTCTTCCCACACTGGACAACTCATAGGACCCCCGTACACTTTCAACGCTTTCCTCCTTCTGCCACTTTGCCCAGATCTTTTCACTGCTGGGTGACCCGTGCACACCACAGTTCTCGGTCCAAGTTATGCCTACCTTTCAAGACCCAGCTTAGATCTGTCCTAGCCAACTTTACTCATTCTTTCTTTCCTCATCAGAATGCATTTCCCTCTCCCCATAAAAGATGGTATCTGTGATCATGTCACCATGAATGATGTGCATTCAGAGAAGCTTCCTTGCATTGGCGAGAAAGGCATGGGGTCAGAGCCGGTAAGCTGGTTGACACACATACGCTGCCTCCCAGCTTCCTTACGGTTCAGCTGAAATGAAGCAACCACTTCTTGTACGGGCCCTCAGGGGTGTGTGAGGCATGTGTATCAGAAGGGGAAAAAAAGGTGAAAACTACAAAGTTTCACACTTATAAATAATGCTAGAAACATGATGAGGGGGTATTATAAAAATAACTCTGAATCCACTCAGACTTATTTTTATTTATTTATTTTTAAGTCTTTAGCACTTCACTTTATTTATTTATTTATTTATTTATGTTTGGCTGTGCTGGGTCTTCATTGCTGCGTGCGGGCTTTCTCTAGTTGCAGCGAGCGGGGGCTACTCTTCGTTGCAGTGCACGGTCTTCTCCTTGCGGTGGCTTCTCTTGTGGAGCACGGGCTCGAGGCACGTGGACTTCAGTAGTTGTGGCTCGCGGGCTCAGTAGTTGTGGCTCGTGGGTTCTAGAGCACAGGCTCAGTAGCTGTGGCGCACGGGCTTAGTTGCTCTGCAGCATGTGGGATCTTCCCAGACCAGGGCTCGAACCCGTGTCCCCTGCATTGGCAGGTGGATTCTTAACCACTGGGCCAGCAGGGAAGTCCCAAACTTATTTTTAAAAAATAAGTCATCCTCACTCAGTATTTTATTAGTAGTAACAAATTACTGATGACACATTTCACGACTAATGGTACCCAACAGACAGTGTTAACAGCAAGGCTGGAAATGCTCCTCTCATGCCTCCTCTGACTCGAAAGGCTCTGGAAGACCCAGGCTGCATCTCAGTCACTTAAAGAGCCTAGCTCTGTGTTACGAGCATAGGAGGAACTTATTATCCGTGAATGGCATTGACCTGGACTGCCTTGACCAGACGTCATCGAAGGTTTGGTCAGGCCAGCTCCCAGAGCAGAAGGCAGGACATACAGAGAAACTGGATGGTGGGTAAAGAAGCATTTCCCACACCCCCTTGGGGCATGACAACCTGTTAGCAGACACTCAGGATAACAGATGCTGGAGAAGAGACCCATCCCCAGCCTTCAAAGAGGGTGTACAGGAGGCAAGACCAACATATATGTCATCAGCATAAACACGAAGAGAAAAATACAGTAATTCCAAGAGTATGTTGACGGGGGACAGTTAATGGGTTAAGGTGGGAGAAATGAACCACAAGATCACTGGGGAGAGCAGACACTGGCTGTTGTGTGTCTGATTCACCCAGTCATTAGTACCCAGAGAAGAAAGCAGTCTGGATCAGGCGTCCCAGTGCACGTTCTCCACAGGGCGGGGTGGGGGGATTGGGGGGGCCATGGCTGGGATCTCAGAGTCCTGCTCCAGGCTTCCCAGAGCTCATTTTGGAGGGTGGGGCTGTCAGAATCCCCTCGTCCACTCTGCAAGGGTAACCTACCGCCTCTGGGCACTCAGACTAGTGTCTTCCTCTGTGCTTCTTTCCAGAACATTCGTGGGGTTGCTGACTACTCTGGGAAAGGGGGACGGCTCCACACAAAATACGTCTTCACTGTGGATGACTCTCCTCTTGATCTCCTTGCTATCCCCAGCTTTGGTGGTGAAGTCACCGTGTGGACAGTGGAGGCCCAGCTGGCCTGTTGCTACTTAGAAAGTCCGTGTATGTCCCTCTCAGAGACACTAAAAGACCAAGGAAGGTTACGGGCGCCACCCTGGCTTCCCTCCAAGTTACATTAGCTGGTGAAAAAGGAAACTTTCTGCAAATAGGCTGTCCTTTTATAGCAGAGTAATATTCCATTGTATATATTACTCAGCCATAAAAAGAAACGAAATTGAGTTATTTGTAGTGAGGTGGATGGACCTAGAGTCTGTCATACAGAGTGAAGTAAGTCAGAAAGAGAAAAACAAATACCATATGCTAACACATATATATGGAATCTAAGAAAAAAAATGTCATGAAGAACCTAGTGGCAAGACGGGAATAAAGACACAGACCTACTAGAGAATAGACTTGAGGATATGGGGAGGGGTAAGGGTAAGCTGTGACAAAGTGAGAGAGTGGCATGGACATATATACACTACCAAACGTGAAATGGATAGCTAGTGGGAAGCAGCCGCATAGCACAGGGAGATCAGCTCGGTGCTTTGTGACCACCTGGATGGGTGGGATAGGGAGGGTGGGAGGGAGGGAGACGCAAGAGGGAAGAGATATGGGAACATATGTATATGTATAACTGATTCACTTTGTTATAAAGCAGAAACTAACACACTATTGTAAAGCAATTGTACTCCAATAAAGATGTAAAAAAAAAACAAAACAAAACAAAAGGAAAAAGAAATAGGCTGTCTTCATGATAATCCTTTATATTCACTCTTTTTACATAAATCTCCAGAAATCCCATTTTATATGAAAGATATTCTGATTAAATTCTCCCTGCAGTGTCATCTGAATGGACTGGGTAAATCAGTGGGCTTCTCTTCCTATATTTGACAATCCCAAGAATTCTCAGATGACACAACTTGGCCATGTTTCAGTGAGGCCCAAAAACCTTGAAAATCTGTCCTTAAAGAATGAAATCATTCCATGGAGCAGCTTTGCAAAGAGTTGCCTATCTATCTGCCTGGAAAAAACCATAATTAACAAGCTTGTAGAAAAATCTGGCATGTATATTATTCCCTAAGGATCTAGGATTGCTGTTTTACAAATAATTTCGTGAGCTAAATTTTTTTTTTTGGCATTTATTTGGAAGTTCATATTTTCAGTATCGTGCAACATCTGTTTTTATGAACAACAGTGCTATAGAATTTGCATCCTCCCGCTCCAAATTCACATTTTATATCCTAATGCCCAGTGTGACCGTATTTGGAGGTGGGGCCTTTGGGAGGCGATTAGGTCATGAGGGTGGAGCTGCCATGAATGGGATTAGTGCCCTTATAACAGAGACCCCAGAGAACTTTCCTGCTCCTTCCAACATGTGAGGACATGGCAAAAAGACAGCAGTCTATGAACCAAGAGACAGACCCTCACCAGGCACTAAATCTGCCGGTGCCTTGACTTTGGACCTCCAGCCTCCAGAACTGTGAGAAACCCACATATGGTATTCTGTTACAGCAGCCCAAATGGACCAGGGTAATCAGTCTTTCCCACCAGAGGTTCACTACTTTTTGGTCAGTGGTCCAAAAGTCTCAAACTCTCCCCAGACTCCAGTTTCTCCCAATTCTAGAAAGGAGATTATAAATATAGTTTCCCACACAGAATTGTGGAAGAGGTCAAATGGGCCCAACGTGCAAAATAATGGCAGTAAATCTGAAGGAGGATTCAAGCTTCCAGAGTTTGGGTGGGTAGGCTAAGATAATCCAGGTTAGTACCTATGCTCTGGATGCGCTCATATGTGTAAAGCTCTTTGAACAGTTTCTGGAACATCACATCCGTAGCAGCTTTTACGCCATCTCTGTGGAGTAAGAGGCCCAATAACAGTCTGCAAAGAATTCCTCAGGCCCCACCTCTGCCCCCAGGGAATTCTGACCTCCTTCAAAGCCCTTCCAGAAAGGTCTGGGGTCACAAGAGAGGGTCTCCCATTGCACCCCTACTTAGTACTTGCTCCTTGGGCCTCCTGCAAACAGACCCGCCCAGCAACCCTCCTGACCTCCAAAATGCCCTTAAACACAACGGTGAATATGGTATCATTTGCCAAATTACGACTTGGCTGAATTGTAGAAGCTCTCCCATGGGACACAGCGCTGGCATTTAGAGCCAAGCTTTTAGAGTCACAGCCTGAGCCAGAATCAAACCCAGGCAAAACCACTTACTAACTCTGTGACCTTGAGGAAGTTGTTTGACTTGTTTGAGCCTCATGTTCCTTGTAAATAATAGTACCTATTCAGAACCCGAAAGATTTTTATTTTATCAAACACTTATACATAATTTACTAAGTGCTTATCAAATATGAACTTCTTTAATTCTCTGAACAAGCCTACGATATAGGCGCTATGATTATCCTCATCTTATAGATAAGGCCATTAAGGCACAAATAACTTGCTGAAGGTCACACAGCAAGTGTGACAGTACACTAGCAGAAGCAAGATTCGAACCCTGGCCTTCTAGCTCCTGAGTCCTTGTTCATAAGCACCAACCTACCTAATGTTAACAGTCAAACAACGGTTTTTCATATTTTTGTTCAGATGAAAATTTTCAAACACACAAAAGCAATGAGGATTCCTTGTACTCAGCGCTCAGCCTGAACATCAACATTCCACTGTTCTAAACAAAGACGTTGTTAATTTTATTTTCCTTAAGTTGAAATAGTAAGTATTTTTGTCATTCTGTTTGATCTTTGCCTAAATCAATGGCTACATTTTGGTAATTTCCTTTGGTTTCCTTGCACAATCGTAAAATTAAGACATCTGGTCCCTATGTTTATAAAGTACATTTACAGTACTATTTTTGTACATCACTTTGTATAGCTTACTGAGCACTTTGACTTGATTATTTCATTGAATTTTCCAGCAACCTTTGACGACAGGCGGTGAGATTTCTGTGATTCCCCTTTTCAAAATGGTCAAATGAAGCCCAGAGAAAAAAAATGTGCCCAAGTTCATACAATTTGATTTTTAAAGTTTTCAATGATTTGTTCTCTGGACATCAATATAGAGTGGAAAAAATAGTGGGCTCTGGAATTCAGCAGCATTAAATTAGTACAATATATGATGTAAAGGGCTTCCCTGGTGGCGCAGTGGTTGAGAGTCCGCCTGCCAATGCAGGGGACACGGGTTCGTGCCCCGGTCCGGGAAGATCCCACATGCCGCAGAGCGGCTGGGCCCGTGAGCCATGGCCGCTGAGCCTGCGCATCCGGAGCCTGTGCTCCGCAACGGGAGAGGTCACAGCGGTGAGAGGCCCGTGTACCGCAAAAAAAAAAAAATATATATATATATATATGATGTAAAAATTGTACTATAAATATATGTAGATAATGCGTGTGATCAAATGTGTATGCATGTAGTCCACATATACGCATTTTGTGTGTGTGTGATCCAATGCCATGACTATCCCACTGAACATACTTTCCCTTTTCCCCTTCTAGATAGGATCATTCAGAAGAAGAAGCCCCCCGGTTACTCAGTGGTTGCCTGCGATACTTCCAAACCTCCCCAAACGTTTTCAGCATTAAGATGTTCACCAAAGGCCCTGGATGCTTCTATTTTCCCCCCAAATTGTTGACTCCTCTGGTTCTCAGCTGCCCCATCACACTGAGGTCGTTCCGGTTTTATCAATGACATACTTCACCTCTTTGGAAGATCCAAGCAAAACCTCCGTTATTTTATGTGAACCCTGTTTCCTTTTGAGGGCTATGTTGGAGATTTTATGATACGCTTTTATAAAAAGAACCATTTGGGTATGATCACTAAAAAAGAAAGAATGTGCCACGAAAATGGCCCCCCACAAAGCCTTTTCTAAGTAAAATAAACACATTCCTTGTTTACCAATAGAGTTTATTAAGAGCATCATAGGTAATTCATTTTTAGTTCCAATCTATTAGACTTCAACAGGGAAGGAAAATTTGTCTTTTGTGACTGGTAACGTCATCTAAACCACATTTCTGTCCTCATGTGTCTGCATTTAAACTCATCTACGGTTTCAGCGGAAACCATAAAGTGACTTCTAAAGAAGTTTCTGGAACATCTTTTCACGTGTCCCACTACATAATGAAATGCCCCGGCTTTGGACTGGGTGGCACAATGCCCAGGGCAGGGTTGGCATGGGATATATTTTTGTTGAATAATCAATGAATGAATGAGATCATCTAAGCATCTGGTGAAGTATATGAATTATTACATTTTCAAGACATTTTTTATGACTCTTTTCCATGCATACATGAAGTAATTTCAATTAGAGCTAACAGATTTTTCAAGTAGTAATACCTTGGAAACATGTTTTAATGAATAAAGAATAATAACATTGAAGGAAGAGATTGATCATCTTATACAAATAGATATTTTTTTCAGTAGAAGAAAAGACTTGCTATTGTAGTTTGTCTCTTTCATTCTCTCTCTCTTTTCTCTCTCTTTTTAAAAACAGTAAAGGTAAGCATCAGCTTTTCTCCATCTACATCATCATAGCTTCTGAGCTGATGAATTTAATAAAGTTGTATTGAGTCTAATCTTAATACTTTGCATTTAAACTGGGATCCATTTTCATACTGAGGTGTAAAGAACAAAATGACCACCAGCTTCACCATGTAGGACCAACCCCTGGGCAGGGTGCAGAACAAATACCTGAACCCCTATAGATCCAGCTCTCAGCTGCTTCTCTAGTGGAGTAATTACTCTTCCTTAACCCTCTTCTCGGGGGGCCTCTTTTAGTCTCTTTTAGCTGACAGTGTCCCGTGGAAAAGCGGTCATTCCTCCATCATCCCAGTGCCCTTCTACCCACTCCTCCTGAAGGAAGGCTGCAGTTTAACTAAGCTCCGATTCCAGGTCTCTCCAATGATGGCGTATCTTCGGGAGACAAAGGAGACACCATGGCCTCAAGGCACCAGCGTGCACGGCTTAGGGTGGCCACCACGGTGGCCTCTGTAGCTGGAATGGTGAATCTGGAATCCAGACCCAGAATTCTAGGTCCATTTACATCATTCACTGAAATCTTCCTCTTCTGTATTTTAAAAAAGAAAGAAAATTCTTCAAACCTCACAGTTTTAATGACCTCAAATATCGTCCCGTCTGACCCAAAGGGAATCACCACTTCCTAGTGAAATAGGCTTAGGTTTCTCAAAATCTCCTGCTAGCCTCTCAGTGTTCTGGCGTCCGGCTCGTGAAGACACTCTTTGCAGAATCCTTTTCAGATCTTGCACCCCAGAATTGACGGCTCTGGCTACTCTCTCTTTTCCGCCTCTCCCACGCCCTGTATGTGGAGGGTTGTACTTCTTTACATCATGTTCTCTCCCTCCTCTAAGTTCCCTGAAGGCAGGAGCTGTCTTACTTATCTTTTTAAGTATCTCAGTGCTTTGCACAGTTCCTGGTTCTCAATAAATACTTACTCCATAAAAGAATTGCTCCACTGCTTGGAGCCTCAATGCCCTGCGTCACACTGACACATCCTGACTTAGCTTCTCTCTGAAATATTTGGGTTCTTTTTTTTATTTTTGGCTGCATTGGGTCTTCGTTGCAGTGCGTGGGCTTCTCATCGCAGTGGTTTCTCTTGTTGCGGAGCACAGGCTCTAGGTGCACAGGCTTCAGTAGTTGTGGCTCGCGGGCTCTAGAGTGCAGGCTCAGTAGTTGTGGCACACGGGCTTAATTGCTCTGCGGCATGTGGGATATTCCCAGACTAGAGCTCGAACCTGTGTCCCCTGCATGGGCAGGCGGATTCTTAACCACTGCGCCACCAGGGAAGTCCCAATATTTCGGTTCTTGATGGGACGTTTTCTTCCCTCTCTCGTGATTTCTGATTCTGATTCCAGAGACAACCAGCATCAGCAACATAGCCTCAAAATATTACATTGAACCATATAAAATTTTCAATATTCGATTGACCCACAAAAGCAGTAGTTTCATAGAGTAAAAGTCAATAGAATTGTGAAATACCGAATTTCTTAAATTATGATTTTAACATTCGTCTGTTACTAAGTGATCAAAAATTAATAATGATGCTGAACAGCATCATTAAGACACTGTATAAAATTCACATATTTAGAACTTTATCTCAACTCTTAGATTATCTGCATTCTTTTCAAGTCTTCGAGGAATATTTCTAAAAATCGAGCACACACTAGACCATAAAGGACATCTCAATAAATATCAAAGAAGTGAGAGAGTGGCATTGACATATATACACTACCAAATGTAAAATGAGTAGCTAGTGGGAAGCAGCCGCATGGCACAGGGATATCAGCTCGGTGCTTTGTGACCACCTAGAGGGGTGGGATAGGGAGGGTGGGAGGGAGATGCAAGAGAGAGGGGATATGGGGATATGTATATATGTATAGCTGATTCACTTTGTTATACAGCAGAAACTAACTCACCATTGTAAAGCAGTTATACTCCAATAAAGATGTTTTAAAAAAATCAAAGAATCAGTAAAACATATGTACTATATTCTCTGCCACAATACAATACAGTGAGAACTCAATCCCCCCCCCAAAAAAGCCAAAAATACTCTTGTATATTTGGAAACTAAAAATGGTTCTTTTGATACATTATGTATGCATGGGTCAAAGAGGAAATCATGATAGAAATTAGAAATAACACCAAGCTGGTTTGTCATGATCTGATTTTTCCCATTTTATTCAGTCAGTGTGATTTAACATCTGATAACGTCAGAAAAGCTAGTACAGCAGGCCTCAGGAACGAAAAAAAAAGTCTGGTTTTTCGAGGGAAAAACTATAAAGTCTTAATTAAATGGCTTATTTATTTCACCCATTCGTCCATACATTTTGTGTCTAGATTTGATTCAGGATTTCCTCCATTTGACTCCCCAGGGCTGATACAAGAAGAGCCTCTGCCATCAGAGTTGAAAAGCCAGTCCACAGAAGCATGATTGCCGGTATTGAGAACTTCCTGTGTGGCCCCAAGGTGGCCATGGGCCAAGACTCTTCTGGAAGAACCTGCAAACTGTGCACGGCAGAGGGAACACCCCTGGGAATATTTGGAGAGAAAACCAGATGGCATCTCAAAACACCAGCGGCTTGCCTTTACCACAGTAGGGTCCTAGACCCATAATCTCACATCTAGATGAAGCTGGTAGGCAATCCTGTTGAAATAGGCATCTCCCCTACTCCTGGATGTGGGCAGATCTGATCGCATCTCTTTCCAGTTCCAAGTCAATGGAAGCACAAGAATAAGCCATCGTTTGGAACAACCTATGCTTCCCAATCAGGGCAATACACCCAAGAGCAGGGGGATATATTTTGCTTCACTGCTCATTCCCCTGTCCAAGGAAAACACTCCCCCAATGTCATGTGCATTAGAGCACAAAGGAGAAAAAACCGTGCCGAGGTCAGCAAGCGCTAAGATCTCTTCTTTAGGACTCCAGTTCAAAAAGGCTTAGGAATTCCATCGGCAGCATCATAATGTCCAGAGAATTCCAAATAAGTCCAGAGTCCCAGAACCAGGGTCTAGGATGGCAGAGAAAGGATGGAGAGGAACTCCCATGAAGCCTGGGATTTTGTATGAGGGCAAAGGCTAAGAAGTAGGAAGCAAAGAGTGAAATCCTGTCCACACTGTTGAATCTGAACACCGTCCGAAGAATGTCCCATTTCACTAATGGGAAGGTCTCCCAAGTGAGCAGAAGCTCGATGCCATAAGACAATGTCAGGTAATCAGCTCAAATCTCTCTTCCTTTATGTCATTGGGGACCGTCTCTGGGTGTTGGTAGCAGAGCCTTCCTTAAGCAGAGGGTTTGACCAACCTGTCAGCTAGGATTTTAGCAACATGGATGAGAAAACCACTTTTTTAAAAGTGGCTGTCTTTGTGGTGTGGTAGAGGGGATATGCACATTTTTCTTTCTGTATTCATTTCCTTTAGAGTTATTATAGTAAAAATAATTTAATAAGTAAAAGTCATTGTATTAGACGGAATGCATTCACCACCTTTAGTTTGACTCAGTGTGGCTCAAAAGACAAGGGTCCAGTGTAAAGGATCCATCTTGTAAGAAAGTCAAGGAGAGGGCATCGAAATTTACACAGAGCACAGGGGTGTGGGAAAAATGAAGCTAGAGGCGGTTTATCACTAGTCTGTTACTCTGGAGTTTCCATTCCTCCTGATGGCCAAGAAAAATAAAAATTGCCAATTAAGGGTAACTTATTCTGTTCTTTGAGACATTTCACTTTGACATTAACTCAGCCTCGTTTGGGTAAATCAAGAGTCAGCTCACAGGCTGTTTCTTCCCTCCATCAAGGGGTCATTTCTCCCACTCCTTCCCAGCAGGGACCCGGGTGCAGAGGGAGGCGAGAGGCGTCCTCGGAGTCCTTGGCTATGGACCTGTCTTGTCTCTCAATGTCCTGGGCTGGTGATTACTCAGGTGTGGCAGATCTTGCTGCCCCTCATGGTGTCCTGCTGTTGCAGCCCATGGTCCCTGGGGTCCCTCAAATCACCAGGTCCCTATGCCTTGTGGCCTCCTGCTTCCTTGCCCTGAACACAGGTCTGTGCCAGGACTACCGCTCTCAACACCTGGGCCACCTGTCACCAGGGCCACGAGGAGCCCAGCGTCCTGGCTGTTCCGCCACCTCCAAACCCTGGCAGACACACTGGGAGCGCATGGGGGACTCTCCCCCACACCTCCCGGGGGTTTCTGTGAGGGCTTCCCACCCCCTAATTTTGCTTAAACCAAGTTGGGGCCAGGGGGCGCTGAGGGAGGAGACAGTCACTTATCGGTGGCCGAGCTGCGGTCAGCATCCTAGCTTTCCGCTCAGGATCGCCCTCCCGTGGCCATGGTCTTCACGTCCTCTTCCTGTCCTGTGGACACTTCCCCGAAGGCATTTCCTCTGCCTGCTCTGCACTATGGCTTTGACCCTCCTTGGTCTAGCCTGGCTCCTTATGCGTTAAAGGAAACCTTTTGGAATTTAGAAAACCCTTTCTCTCTGCACAAAGCCTGGCTTCTACCTCGCTGTGGATTCGAAATGCCAGGATCTTAAAATTGACTTCATTTTCTTTGCTCTCTGCTTTAATAATCCTAATGTTCTCCAGGACAGTGGAATGCCCTGATGACATAGGATAAATCAAAGTGGCTTTACAAAGTTATGGGAGAGGTATAGGGGAACAGCAAGAAATAGCACGTTGCCCGGGACTACTAACGATGTAATCATTACCACCTATAGGTCCAAGACCTGAGAGTCTGAGGGAAGTGTTCTCCAAACCCAGATGGAGACAGTGTGTAAAAAGAACCAGTATCCTTGGGTTGAGATCTTCGCAGGCTCAAGGCAACTTCTCAGGGAAGGAACCAGACAGGAATAAATACTGACATGATTATCCTCCCTTCTTTTGATTCCCCACCCCTCACTGGAGCATCCCATTGGCCAAACCTAACTGGACACCAGAGGCTGGGGTTCCACTGATAGAACCCAACTGGTCAGCTCCAAGATGGAGAAGAGTAGAGAGTGGATGTGATGGATGAGATTCAGCCTAAAAGCTTCTCCCTGGAAGGGGAGTGGGGATTGGATCAACTACAAGGGTGTACAAAAAAGAAAACAGTATTGGTATTTTTTCAAAAATATGATATGTCTATAACATATGTCTGTCTTACCCACAGTTCAACTTCTATCAGTGTCCGTCTAAGTCTGTATTACAATCAGATCGTTATTCATTTGCAAAGCGCTCTGATGGTGACAAGAGCAGCTATAGCCCTGAGTGCTTTCTGTATGCCAAGCACTGTGGAAAAACTTGTTGTCGATGTTCTTTCATCCTCAAAAGAAACTTCTGGGGTAAGCTTTATTATTAACATCTCCATTTTACAGATGGGGGAACCAAGACTAAAAGAGTAGAAGAATTTGCCCAAGGTCATACAAGCTAGCCAAGGGCGCATAGAAACTATAAGACCAGGCTCTCTAAGAGGGGCAGGGAGCAGGAAAGGACACGTGGTACCTTACCATCAGCTTCTAAGTGACAGCTGACGGCTGCCATCTGGAATGATGGGGGCCCATGTCACCAGATGGTTTTTCGAGAGAAGTTTGTAATCCACATTGCATAGAAAATGTTCCCATTTTTTAACTTACTTGTTCAATGTACAGTTTTCATTCAAACTGAAAAAATGGCTGATTTTAATTATACAATCAGGACGTCCAGCGTGCAACTTCTGTTAGACTGGAATGGAGAACCCTACCCCAGCACCCCTGCACACACGGCTGTGATGCTTGTCAACAGCCTTTACAGAGCCACAAACCAGGGACGTTTGTTTCCTGTCCAATTGACAACCATTGTGTTTGTAAGTCTAATAATAATATTTGTGGTAACCAGTATGAATTCTCATGCTAAGAACTTCACATAAGTCATCTCATCTCATCTTTACCACTACTATGCAATTTACATATCTCTCATTACCCACATCTTCCAGACGAAAACACAGGGTTCAAAAATGTTGTCAGAAATACTGTATGATACCACTTATATGTGGAATCTAAAAAATACAACAAACTAGTGAATATAAAAAAAAAAAGAAGCAGGGCTTCCCTGGTGGTGCAGTGGTTGAGAGTCCGCCTGCCAATGCAGCGGACGCGGGTTCGTGTCCCGGTCTGGGAGGATCCCACATGCCGCGGAGTGGCTGGGCCCGTGAGCCGTGGCCTCTGAGCCTGCGCGTCCGGAGCCTGTGCTCCGCAACGGGAGAGGCCACAACAGTGAGAGGCCCACGTACCACAAAAACAAACAAACAAAAAAAGAAGCAGACTCAGAGATACAGAGAACAAACTAGTGGTTATTAATGGGGAGGAGGAAGGGGCAATATAGGGGTAGGAGATTAAGAGGTACGAATTATTAGGTATAAAATAAGCTGCAAGGATATATTGTACAACAAGGGGAATACAGCCAATCTTTTATAATAACTATAAATGGAGTATAACTTTAAAAATTGTGAACCACTGTTTAGGACTCCTGTAACTTATATCGTATTGTACAGCAACTATACTTCAATTTTTAAAAACTTTAAGTCACAAGCTAGAAGACAGTAGAGCTAAGGACTCAACCCAAGCCTCTCTGACCCCCAAATTAAGCTTTTTCTACCAAAACTAGAAGACTTTCCCCTGCACAACTCGGAGATCCTAGGCACACAAACCAGAAACCCACTGGGAAAAGCTTTTCTTCCAAGTCAGCTACCTGTGATAACCTCAGGTTAATGCATTTTGCAGTACAGGCTGGTCAACACCCAACCAAACGCTATGCTTCCTAAAAGCACCACGGACACCTTTAGAACAGCAAACAGGAAAGGAGATAAGCAAAGCAAAGCAAAGCATAGGACCGCCTGTACTCGGAAGTGGGCAGGCTGGTGGAAAAACAGAGTCTGCTGAAAATCAATAGGAAGGCAGAGACTCAGCTGCAGAAATGTTAAGAGGTGCCTCCATTCCCCCCCCTTTTTTTTCTTCAATACCTGATGTACAGAGAAAATGTCATTTTTAAAGAGTAGCTTAAAAAAATGAGTTCCCCTTGCTGGAACTGAAAGGATAACGTTAAATAAGTAGATTGTATCACTCCCTAGGCATGCTTTCCAAGCCCCAAGTATTAATACTTGCTTCTCTGCATCGTAATTCACCTCGTCCTTTCTGGATGTTTCGGCCATTCCTCTCGGCACAAACAGCTCTCAGACTCTCTGCACCCGCACCTCATCCAGTACTTTTATTCCAATAGAGGAATAAAGTCCAACCAGACTTTGCAAAGGAGAAAATCTGCGGTTACGTATTTCCATACGTGATGTCGGTCACTAGATTTATTGCCAGCCCTTGAATCATCTCTGATTCCCCCGTCTCAAGCTCCATCACACGTTCCTCCAAATGTTTCCATCATTACTTCTAAAGTTATAACGATAAATTATAAAGTTTGTCCTTTCAGGAGACTTATAGCTAAGAGACCTTTCTACACGGAGCTCAGTAACAGAACTGCCTACTCAATATGTTTGGAACGGATTTCTGTTCCCCACCTTACCACGAAACAGCCCTGCCCCTGGATTTCTCCTTTTTGTAAAGAGCACCATCAACTGCCCTGTTGCTAAGGTCAAAACACCACCAGATCCCTTGAGTTCTAGAGTCTTCCTTTCCCTCCCCTGCTCTGGCTGATGCACCAGCAGGTCCTGTCAAGTCTAACCTCCAGAACCTCTGAATCCCACCCTTCGACCTCCGTCTCCAAGGATGCCACGCCAAAGTGTGCTGCGTCACTGCTACCTGGACTGATACAAGCCCCTCCCACCCGGCGCCTCCGCGGCATCCCTCCCCTCTCCAATCTGTCCTTCTCAATTTCGCCCACCTAATCCTCGTAAGAGGCAAACCCAAGCCTGGCATTTTCTCCTGCCGTTCTGTGGCTTCTAGAATAAAATCTAAAATCCTGAGCGTTCCCCAGGAGGCCCTGCCTGCCCTGGCCCTGCTCCAGCCTCATCCCTCCCCACTTTCCCTTTCTCCGTCTATTCCAACCACCCTGGCTTGTTTCCTTTTCCTCAAATGTTGCAAACCCTTGACTGTCTCAAGGCCTTTACACAGCTGTTTCCTCTGCCTGGAATACTCATCTCCCAGTTTCTATCTGAATGGCTTGTTCTGATCCTTCAGGTCTCGGATCCAAATCCTCTAGCCCAGAGAGCCAGCCCACCCAGTTCAGAAGGTGGTCCTTGACAATTACACTCTCCCTGTCCCTTGCTTATGTCCCTTCTAGCACTTTCACAAAGGACAATTACTTTATGTATTTAGTCACTGACGCTCTTGTCTCCACTCTACCCCTAACACCCAGCATAGAGTCTGGGGCATCACAGGGAACAAAAAACGAGTGTTGAACAAATAGAGCCCCAGGCACCATCCTACAGCTGCCACGGAGCACACGCCGGAGTCACGGTGAAAGAAGCCATGTCACTGCCTTGTGTGTGAAAGCAAAGAGCCAGTTCAACTTATTAAAAAATATGCTTTCAGTTAACATCACAGAAGACATTTTCTAACCGATTACAATGAGCTGGGGAGCAAGATGCAAAGAAAATAAACACATTTAATTTAAAACAGATGGGAAGTGGTCCGTTCCCCCACGGGTGACTTGATGTAGGGCCCCTTAGAAGGTCTCCTCTTCTTTCCAACATTTTATGAGCATAATTTTTACATGCCAGAATATGCTCGGGGTGGGGGCCGCATCCCCGCCCCTCAGCAGTCACTCGATGGCCCACTTCAGCTTGACAAGGAAAGGCTTAATTGAGTCCTGTGGGCCACACTCATTTGCATGTCTGCCTGGGTCCTATAAATGGTACCACGCAGCTACAACTTCATAAACAAGCATTCCTGGCTGAGGGGAACCCTCCTCCATCCTTGAATAGGGCCCTAGAGACACGTACAATAGCATCTTTATTGAGTGTAGATTTCCTTAATGTGCCAAGATATGCCTTGGGTGATCGGTTCAATGTTACAACTTGCTCGCAAAGTTGGAGGTTTCTGATGATCAGACACAGAGCAGATGTTCTTCTCAGTTCAAGAATGTTGTTTTTCTTAAGAAACTGCCAGGCTACTCACAACTGTACCGCACACAAAGCGCTGAAGTTGCATCTTTGGAGAGGGGCAAAAGAACCGCCATAAGTGAATAGAGGCCTCAGAGACCACAACTTCAGAAACCAAGTTCAAACTCATCAGAGAAAAACCATGCACTTTTTTTCTTAAATGGTATGGAGAAAATTCCAGGTTCCTGTCCAAGCTCCGTGAGGACAGTTCCATACGTGGTGTTAACGCAAGGCTCCCAGAGGGACACTGTTATTTCAAAACCCTTAACGTTCTCTTCTAATTATTCACCTCCAGGAGCCTGGGTTTCAGATTAAGTTTCTCTGGCTTTCAGAGAAGAACTTAAGCTCAGCAGAGATGTTACCACTTAGTGCTTCTTCAGATGTGCTAACCACGGAAGGCAAAGGCAAAATCATGTCCTGTTTTCTGAGCCCTTAGTGCAGCTGGACACTCTTGACAAATCCCAGAGACAACATTGGTACAAACACGACCTTGACTTTCTGCCCCTGACTGACCCTGGGTACCACTGTGGGTCTGCAGTGGAGTGATCATACCCACGACTCTCCCTTTCACATATTTAATTCTTTTTTTTTTTTTTTTTTTGCGGTACGCGGGCCTCTCACTGTTGTGGCCTCTCCCGTTGCGGAGCACAGGCTCCGGACACGCAGGCTCAGCGGCCATGGCTCACGGGCCCAGCCGCTCCGCGGCATGTGGGATCTTCCCGGACCGGGGCACGAACCCGTGTCCCCTGCATCGGCAGGCGGACTCTCAACCACTGCGCCACCAGGGAAGCCCACGTAGTTAATATTTTTAATCTACTTTTATTCCCCTCTACCTATACCCAATACTTTGTCCTCTACCCATCCACCCTTCCATTCATCAATATGAATTGAGCGACTACCTCTTGCCAGATACAGTGCCACATGCTCGGAGACAATGGTGAACAGACAGAGGCTAGGACCTCATGGAACGTAAAATCTAACAGTGGAGACAGACATGAAGACAGATCATTGACTGCACTCTTGGTCAGTACTAGAATGGAGATGCTTGAAAGGGGCTGGGGACCAGAGGGAGGGCAGGTCTACATCGATGGCTGGGACAATTCACGGACCACACAGAAGAGGACGTGGCAATGAGGAGTCCCCAGTAGGGTGGGAGTACAACGGAGGGAAAGGGGGAAAGGGTTACACTCCCAGCAGAGTGAGAAACGCAAGCTGAGTCACGCAAGCCTGAGGGCCCTGGGGTGTTCCAGCACTCGGGGGAGCGGGGAGGGGATGAAGTGAGGAGGGGTCAAATCAGGAGGGACCTTATGGATCCTGCCAAGAGGGATGACTTGGAAGTTTGAGAGTCACTGAAGAACTGTGTTCAATACTCCCCCAAAATACTCTCTTTTTAATTGATATAATGGGAAATGGGGAAACTGAAAGAGAGAACACAGTTTGACGTGCAGTATATTAATCCTACCCCATAAAAATGAAATGCTAGACCTTAGCTGTAGCCTGACCTCCTGTGTTTCATCCCTGTAAGAACTATTTTCTTTCATTCATTCATTCATATGCATACACACACACGCACACACACACGCACACACATATACCTGTTCTCCAATCGTCCTGCTACTTGGGGGATACTTTCACCCTTCTCTCATTCTACTATATGCAAGAATAAGCTGACGGCATCAATTCAGTTTCTTTCCAGATTACATAACCTTTTTAAAGATTTGTTTGATGGGGACCATTTTTAAAGTCTTTATTGAATTTGTTACAATATTGCTTCTGTTTTATGTTTTTTGGTTTTTTGGCCGCGAGGCATCTTAGTTCCCTGACCAGGGCAGGTGAAGCCTTAACCACTGGACCGCCGGGGAGGTCCCGTACATAATTTTTCATGAAGTTAAGTGTTCCCGTTCACCTCCTTCCTCTTAATGACCACATGTCAGGCCACTTATTTAGGGGCAGTTGAATCCCTCAAGAGCGTCGCATCTGATGGTGGGGTTTACGTGTAGAGCTCTCCGTGGGAGAAGGAAGGAGAACAAGGAGGAAGATCTGCCTGAAGCCCAGTCCTCGCCTTAGAGTCAGATGCTGCAGAAGGGGCAAGGGGCCCAGACCACGGACGACAAGACAAAGGAAACAGGGGGCGACAAGGCTGCTGAGGAAGGCCCTTCTCCTGGCAAAACAGAACCACGAAAAGATGCCGAGGGTAAGGCCAGCTCAGGGCTGCAGACCCGGCCCATCCTGGTGCATCTACAGGCATCCTTCCGTTTTGGGAAACGGGGCTCTGGGCCTGGAGGCTTCTGGGGCAAGGGCGGAGTTGATGTGATGGGACACAGTGAACAGGGTGGGAAATTAGGTTGTCAAACGCAAGTCTGCAGAGCTACTACTCGTCATGACTTAACGTCTGGCTCCAAAACTCTCATTTCCGTACTTAGGTAATATCCAGGGTTGGACCGAAGATGGCTGTGCCCGGTGAAACCAAAGGCCACACAGGCCAACTAGCTCAATAGCCACAGACTGTGTCCTGAGTCCCAGAGGGTCAGCCTCACCTTTTCAGGGAGAGAAATTGATTCTGGCCCAGGACCCAGCATCCCTTACCCCGTCCGTTGCCTTTACTTCTGCAGAGTTGGGCTCTTCCACAGGGGCTCCGTCTCTAAGCCCACAGAGCACATACCTGAGCCCCGGGCACACCCCATCCGATAGAGAGCGGCCACCAGCCAATGAGGTGTCTCTTCAAGAATGGGGAACCGTCCCTTAGTGCCAACGGTAGATGTCAGAGACGGGGCAGCAGTGACGAAGCTGCAGTACAGGACGGCACCTGAGCCGACGGGAAGCAGGTCTCCTTCCTTCTCCTTTCACAACGTCTCTCTCCTGTTCCCTCTCCCTCTCTGCCTCACCTCTTACCCAAGGACTGACTTTTCTCTGCCTGTGGCTCTCGAAGCCCTGATGTACCAACACAGGCTTAACACAGGGAGGGGCGTGCACTCCCTGTGCCCAGAGCCGGGTAAGTCGTCTTTGCATGTCCATCTCCTCTAGCCAAAGAAATCACACCTTTGGTAAAGACATCCACAGAATGTTTCTGCTCTGAGTGTGCCTCATTGATAGAGGAGAGGAAAACAAGAGTGTATTTTTTAAGGTGCAAAGTTATCTTTCGGCTTCATTGACTAACTGGAAGATGCCACCCTTTCTGATCATTAACATGGAGCTATCACTTACTCCAAGTGCTAAACCAAGTGACAAATTCCAGTTGCCAGAGCAGGGGTTACAGAAATTCTCTTAATTACCCCCAGAGCCCTATTCACACAGAGTCAGAAAGGCTTCTTAGTTATGCAGACACTGCTCACGTTTTGCAAATCACTTTCTATTCCCTAAGTCTTCTTGGTCTCAGTCACATTGAAGCCAATGAAAACCGTGAAGACATGAACCAGATAAGGCAGAGCTCAGAAAATGGGTCTTTTGCAAAACCTGGTCCTACTCCGCAGGACTGAAACTAGTACTTAAGAAGCACTGTGGGGAAGGCGAAGAGGAGAGAAGAAATGCAGCAAAAGTAGAAGGACAGAAAGAGGAGATTCTTTATCTCGAAGCAAAGCAAGTGCAAATGCCAACAGAGTTCAGAATGAGCTGTCAACTCCAAAGGCACCAGAGACAGACGTCTGGCCTTCGCCTGTCTCCCAGCTCAGACGCCTTCTGAGGGTCTGCACATGAGCCCATAGCTTTCCCAGACGCCTCCACACTGCTGTGTTGATTTTATCCTACTCTTCCAACCTGCCTAATTTATATTCCCCTCCAGCTCTGCTTACAGATCAAAGCCTCCTTTGCTTTTTCACCTTTGTTTCATGCGTCAACCGTGGGTACAAAGTCAGCTAAGTGACAAGGAATTTAGGGAGTGTGTAGGATACAAAAGGGGACTCGTTCTTTCATTCACTGAATATTTTTTGAGCGCCCATTCTGCTCCAGGCACTGTCGCAGGTGCTGAAAACACCTGGGTGAATAAAACCAATAAAGATTTATCCGAAACACTAAGGTAGAGTATGCATCTACGGACCCTATTCCATTTTCCGACTCACCTCCAGCCTCACAGAGCAGTGTGGGGAGAGGGTGGATTTGGACACCACTCCCATCCACTGATGATCCCAACTGGGCCAAATAAAGGACCTCAGGAGAAGATCAGGGCTTGGTCCCTAAGCGAGCAGTTCTTTGGAAGCTTTGGAAACTATCGTGGGAGCCTGCACCCACGTGAGCCTGTCTGTTTCTTATTTTCCTCCCACTTGAAAGTGATTAGGATTTTCTTCCATTTGGGGGGTTTTACCCACTTCTGACCCTGAAAGGCTCGAGAAATTACAAAGCAAGTTTTCCAACAGATGCTTTTTCAGTGTCAGGCACTCCTACACAGCTGCTAATTTGCCCTCCCTACATCTTGCAAGCTTGACGCATACAAAAGAGAGGCCGGATCCCGATGGCCCTCCTTGCCTGTGGAATGCCCAGCTCCAAAGCCAGGTTGGTTTTCGCTGCCTGGTTAGGCGCCCCTAAACCAACGGGGGTTCTGCTAGGCAAGAGATCCCGGCAGGAGACACCCAAAGACGGAAGATGTAAAGATCCAGCACGGTGGAGTGGTGGGGAGAGAGGCCGAGAGATTGAGAAATGTCTGAAAAGAAATGCGCTTGCTTGGAAATGTGCGGTTTCCACAGCAATTTTTGGAATCTCGGTGCAGAGAATAGCAGGGGTGACTGTATCTGAAGAATTTGCAGCCGCTCCCCAACCGGCAAGTCACGTGTTGTATGAAATCTTGAACCACAGCCCTTGCGTATAACCCGTCTCTGCTCGAGGGTATCTGGGGAGATTTGGAAGATTGCAGATCAAAGGGAGAGTTTGCTCCAGTTTCTCAGAGTCAGGGAAACATCTTTCAGACCAATAGCGCACCTTCTGCCTAAACGTGCTCAAGACTAGATGGCTTTAGCAGAGCATGAATTGGTTTTCTCGGAAAAGAACAGACGATTGAACAAGAAAGGAGAGCGGAGAGAGCGAAAGCTCAGAGAGAATGGAGGGTCCACCCCTTGCATGCTGTCTGGCTTTGTGCAACTCTTGCCAGATCTTGGTGCCACAGTTTTTCTTGGGCAAAATGGAGCTCATCGTACGCAGATCGTCAAAGAATCACCAAGTTCGGAGAGATCTTAAAGGTTATAGTCTGACCACTAAGAGCCTGACGCATAGTAGGGGCTGAATAACTCTTTGATTCGTCACTGGAGACACAGAGGAAAGGAAACGGCGTGTGAATGTGTGCCGGGATCCTGTACCACATCCCTGCAAACGGTGGCTCCCTCTACGCTTCCATGTCACCAGCGATGGGACCATCTACTGAGATGGGCCACTCCGTCTTTGGCGGCTGTGGCTGTTAGCATTGTGTCCAAACCCCAATCCAAACCTGCCTGCCTGTAGCTTCCTTCATTGGTTCTAATTCCACCCACTGGGGCTGGTCAGATGAGTCTGCTCCCTCTTCTACAAGGCAGCCTTCAGATATTTGAAAGTAACTGCCATGACCCCCACTGGATTAATTCTTCTTCAGTCTAATTATGCCCACCTCTTCCAGTCATGCTCCAAAGAACAAAGAGAGTTTTAGGGTTTTCGTTTTCCGCACGATACTCCTCACTGTCCTCTGAGTGACCTACAGTTTGTCCAGGTGGCCTTGAGCTGAATTCGAGGATTCAGCTGTGATGGGACCAGGAAGGGAAAAGTGGGTCCAGCTCCTGTGTCTACTGATGCCGGGGGTGGCCTTGCTGGCATGTATGCTGGCTACACTCCACTCACCTTAGCCCAGACTTGCATATATTTTTTAGACAGACACTCAGATAAGGGGGCTCAGAGGCAGAGAGCAACTCCTTCTTGGGTCTTCTCTGCCTCAGACAAAATTAGACACATCAGGCCCAATGGGTGATTTGCTATCCTGGTTGAATCTGTTTAGGCCACCTTATTCCCCATCCCACGCCATGATCCAAACTTCCCATGAGTCAGTACTGAGGAAGAGGGGCATCCCCGTCCTTCCCCTTCTTACCAATTGCATCAGTATTAAGAGATCCTGAAATTATAACAAAGACATTGAATTTTTCCGTGCACGTGCTAACGCTGGTCAGTTTGCCAAGTATTCTCCAATACCTAGGGATAAACCTCATGAAGTAGGTGTGTATATCAGACAGAACAGCATTTGACCTGAAGAAATGGAAAGAAAAATGTCCACCAACACAAAGAAGAGTGTATTTTCCCCAAACGACAAGGCGTCCAGAGGAAAGCCAGGAGGGCTAGTAGGTGGCCCCACGGTAGCGTCAGAGACCCAAGGCCATCATCCCTATCTACCTGTCCTCATCCTCCCGAGATGGCTGTCTCCTCTGCTGGCT